>NC_137856.1:16113906-17313906 GCF_948465745.1 Chenopodium album
TCATACTTTCCCAACCAATCCATACCCAGAATCACATCAAAGTCATTTAGGTCAAACTCGATCAAATCAGCCAGAAACTCTACCCCAGAGATGGAAATAGGCACACTAAAAAATAATCTCGAACAACTCCTCACTTCCCCAGACGGAATAGACACATCTAGAGAAACTGACTCAGGACTCTCTAACCCGAGACTCCCAACTACTTTCTTAGAAATAAAAGAATGTGACGCCCTTGAATCAAATAAGACTTTCACAGGAGAAGAACTTATAAAGAAAACACCAATTACCACATCATTAGCAGACTCAGCCTGCCGACTATTCATCACGAACACACGACCCTTTGGGGCACCTCCCGCACCGCTACTAGTTCCAGCCTTGGTTGTAGGTCCACTAGACTGAGGTGGTTTACTAGGTGCACTAGACTCTTTCACCTTCCCAGACTTAACATCAGCTTCCTTCTTGAAACACTCATACTCACGGTGTCCCAACTTCTGACAGTAACGACAAGTTACCGGGTTTCCCTCACATTCCTTCCCTGGGTGGTCTTTCTCACACCTCTTGCAGAAATACTTCCTCTTGGGTTTCTCACCCCTTTGGTTCCCATTCCCTTTATGGTTGGATGACTGTCCCCCATTTCCCTTCCCAAAGTTCCCGTTGTTGTCCCTCCTATCTCCAGAATTCCCTTGGTAATTCCCATTGGGCTTGCCTCTTTTCACCCCCGTGAAAAGAGTCTGGGTTCTTCCTTTTCTCTCCCGCCTGCTCCATATCCCTCCCCTTAATTCCGTACAGATGGGCTGCACGGCCATAGACTTCATCTAGGGTCTCAAAAGTCACTCCCCCTAGCTTCCCTTGGAGGGTCAAGGTTAGGCCTTGCTCAAATCTTTGAGCCTTAATGGTTTCAGTAGGTACTACTTCCGGGGCAAACCTCATCAACTCAATGAACTTGTTGTAGTATTCACTGATTGACATGTTTCCCATTCTTAGGTTGGTAAACTCCATACACTTCTGCTTTCTAAGGTAGGAAGGGTAAAACTTCTCTCTCAAGGCTTCCTTGAACTCATCCCACCCGAAGTTTGGTCTTTTCAGCAACTCATCCTTTCTTTAGGCCCACCATAAGTCAGCTTCCTCCCTCAAGTAGTAAACCCCATTGTTCACCCTCAGCTCGCTTGGGCAATTGATAGCATCAAACAGTTTGTCAAACTCCCTAATCCAGTTTTCAAGGCTGGCTGGGTCCTCTTTTCCCAAGTAAACAGGTGGTTTAGCTGCAGCTACCCTCTTAAAGACTTCACTATAGGCATCAAGCTCAGGATTTCGGTGTTCCCTATTCACCACCTTCGTGATGTTCTCAGTAATTTGGGTCAACTGCTTAAGGACCTTTCCAACTTTGGAACTAGTGCGCTTACTCCTTAAATGTTCCCTCATTCTTGGAGACATAATTCCTGGGTATGATTATTACACTTGGAAATCAAAACAAATTCTACTCATACAAGCATTTAATTCACTTAATAACATAGAGAAAAATTTAATAAAATAACTTTCATATCATTAATAATTAATGAGAAGTACATCTTTTGCCATCTAGGCAATTATTCAAAGCAATAACATAGTCATAATCTAATTATTCAAATAGCACTTTCAGCATAGCCATCTTCAACTGGATCATAATCAGGATCCTCTCGCCTATCACTTGGTTCAGTCATAAAGGTAGGGTTGTAATCACTGTAGTTTGGGGTACGGCCTGATGAATTTGACCCAGATTCACTTTGGTTGTTGTCCGGGCCAGGGTTATAGCTTGGACTTTTAGTTGGGCTCACAAGAATTTGGCTTGAAGAAGCAATGTGTTTTTGGGCTTTTGAGCATGAGGCTTTCTCCTTGGCAACTTGGGTACGGGTTCTGGGCCTTTTAGCAATGTGGAATTGGGCTTTTGAGCATGAGGCTTTCTCCTTGGCAACTTGGGCACGGGTTCTGGGCCTTTTAGCAATGTGGAATTGGGCTTTTGGGCTAGAATGTTTTGAAGATTCAGAGCTCGAAGATTGGCTAAGAGAACGGTAATGCTTGCTCCTACCAAGAGGTGGTACAGACTCATCACTAGATTCCACATATTCATGCCGCTTCTTTGGGTATGAAAAAGGTACTTGGGCATTTAAGAAGTACATTTGGTCATCAGGTCTAAAGGTGCGGTCTTTTGGGATCGTGGGTATATTCACAACTTTCCTCTTAGGTTCATACTTGCGCTCCACATAGTGCAAGTCCCTCTTAAAACTAGACATGGTTGCTAACCACTTCCCTTCATGATGGTGTTTCTCATTCCACATTGTTCCATCTTCCTTGGTCACATCCCCATATTTGTCAAAAAGAGGTTGGTATTTCTCAATTCTAGGCAAATGGGCCAAGGCTAGAAGAACCATCCAAGGTTGTTGGGTCAAGGCTTCCTCACCATTCTCCTCATAAAGGGTCAAAGCCAAAGTACAAATTCCAGTTATGAAATCACTAACTGTGACTCCACTATCTTTCAAGTAATGAATATCAAAATATTTGTGTCTCATTCCATCAATCATTTCCATCTGTTTCACACACACATGCAAAACAATTAATTAAGTGTCAAATCACACAAACAATCCAATTCAAAATCCATTTGCAATAAGCAATTCACAACTCAACCAAGCATAACTCAAGATTACCCAACCATGGGTAATGACTCAAAATTTCGGACCTCTTGACCAAACCCTAGGGTGTTTTAACACCAACTTTAATGCACACATAATCGCATACTCAAGTTTCAAATAATTTCAATTCTTTTTATTTTCGAAAATAATAAATATGTACTTGAATCAAGATTAAAGGAAGGTCAAGCCCGTGTCTCCAAGGAAAGTTACCTACGACGTTGAGGAGAGCCTTTCCTAGACAGAGAGACGTACCCATTATAGGCCTCCGTAGAGAACTCGAGCATCCTTTTCTCCCTCATCTTTCCACAAATAGGAAAATAGTTTTTAAGTAAAATAAAGTTTTTGATTCACGCACAAATGCGAAACTCTATCTATCCTATATGCCACTTAAGTCTACCCACAATTTTTATTACCATTCTCATTTTAATCTTTTTAGGACCTTGAAAACTGATACCACTTTGTAACACCCCCAAATCTCCCTCTACGGAAATACTAGTATAATACGTATAATTATACCGTAGAGATAGACTTAGGCGTATTACCGCCGCGGGATTACGCAAGGCTACTCATCTTACTAAAAATAACAATACTTTGCAGCGGAAACTTCAATACTCTTCTTTATTAATATTAACCATAAATAGTAACCAAAGTTATGAGTACTTAAAATAGATACAAGACCAAATTCCTAATTTAGTGAAAACCAATCCCGGGACTCCAATGCATCATTTATTGACTCCAACCTGAAAATAAGCAACACTGCTTACCATTACGGTAAACAGGGCGAACCAAAACAAATAAGAAGTACGAGTTAGCAAAATATGCTAAATACGATAAGTGCAAGATAATTAAACTCAATTTATTTGCAAACATGCTTTTAAAACCAATTTCCAATATATAATCCAATAATTCCAAACTCATGGTTTAAAACCAATTCTCAATAATTCCAATATCAATGATCAATAAAACCAATTCCAATTATTTAAAACCAATTCCTTATATTAAAACCAATTCCTCTCCCAAGTGTGCACACCCCCCAAGCTAGTCTCCTTATATTACAAGGCTATTCTTGAGGAAAGACTAGGTCATACAAAGTCCATAGTCTTATCAATATAATCCGCATAGTGGGGTTACTAACATGCTTATAAAGCATAAATAATAATAAATCCACGATTATATAAATCCTCTTTTAAATCCAATAATTCAACCTTTAATAATAATAATTCAAACTCCTTTTAATAAATTCAACATGCTTTTAAAATCAATCATTTTTAAACATGAATAATAAATTAATCAATCACAAAATGTTATAAAAATCAATAATCCAATTTAGTTATTAAAACCAATCCTTTAAACATACTTTCAATTCATAAACCATAATTCAATTCAATTTAATTCAATTCATCATTCAAACATGTTATTCAAATCGATCACTTTCAAGGTATCTAGCCACCTAACGTACCTTGATCTCCACTTAGCCAACAACACTTCAAAAGAACTCTCAAGTAGCTTGATCAAAAACACCCTACAAATAAATATAACCTTAATCAATATAAGGTTAACAAATAATCACAAATAATTAAATTAAACCCTCCCAACTATATGTACATGAACCTCTTCAATTAATTCAACATGAATATTATTAAAACATGATTTTATATAATTAAAAATACTCATAATAATTTCATATTAATCTCCCATAATAATAATAATAATAATTGAATAAAAGAAAAGGAGAAGAAAAGAATTGGATTTGCGTAGGAAATAATAGGCAGAACTTTCAGAGGCTATAACTCCTTCAATATAGCTCCGAATTGAGTGATTCTTGAGCCTAACCTCAAGGATTTTTTGAGAGGAACAACTTTATGTGAAATGTTATTACCCCAAAAACTGACCAGAAGTGCCCGAAAATTGGCTTCAAAGATGGACGGGATGATTTGTGTAAAATTGAGGAGAAGAAAAGGAGAGAATTTGTGTGAAGAATATGAGAGGTATGAAGGGGTATTTATAGGCTAGTATGAGCATGAATTATGGTAGGAAAATGTAGGAATAATTATGGTAATTAGGGTTTAAGAGATTACTTGGAGAAGTAAGCAAAGATTTAAGGAAAGTTTTGATATTTGAAGGGATTGTGTATAATTGAATATGGAAGGTATGTATGTCATGAAAAATATTAAGGAAATTGGAATTGCTTGGGGAATAATTAAGAAGAATGAATGGCAACAAAATATAATAATTGGATATCAAAAAGATGGAGAATTAGAATTATGGAAAATAGGAGATTTTAGGGAGATAATTAAAAATACAATTTACCAAAATATTTTCCCAAAATCTTTATGGGATGGCCGAAATTATTGAGCTTTCCTAAGCTCATATTTTCAGCCTTCCTATTTAGTATTTAGGAATATATTTTGCTAGTTTCAAGGAATTAAAAATATTTGTGTAAATAATATATATTGTAATAAATTATTAAATAATAAAATACCAAATATTTACCTAATAATTTAACTTATAAAATCAGATTTTATTCATAAGAAAATCTGAAATTATTAGCTAAATAAATTATATTTTTGGACTTATTAAAATAATAATAAAATATAGCTTTTGCCTTAATTAAAATATCCGAAATTTATAAATAAATCCGGTTTTTAAAATAGGATAAATGGATAATAAATCTTATCCAAAATAATGATTAGTTTTCAAAATACTTTTGGCGCCAAAATTCAAATATTATTTTGGCTCCAAATAATAAATTTACTAAAATACCCTTTTTATAAAATAATTCCTAATTAATAATTAGGAAAATACGTATGAAAATACGGGGTATTACAGTCTACCCCCCTTAAAATAAGTTTCGACCCGAAACTTGGTCAAAAGAAACGAAGATCATTTTGAAATTATTGGTTCATGCACATCCTAATTTGACTCAAGACTCCAACTCAACTCAAATAAGAGTCGAAATAACTCAAAAATGACTCGAAAAGTTGACGCGCGAAACTCTATCGCCCTCTACCCCCCTTAAAAGGAGTTACATCCCCGTAACTCGACCACTAACCTTAGGCAAAAAGTTCTGGGTAACGTTTCCTCATATCAGCCTCAGCTTCCCATGTAGCCTCTTCAGTTTTCTGATTTGACCACAATACTTTCACAATGCTCACATCCTTGTTCCTTGTGCTCCTGACCTTGAAGTCAAGAATCTTTACCGGTCTTTCCTCATAAGTCAAATTCTCATCCATCTCAATGGTTTCTGGTTGTAACACATGTGTCACATCAGGAATATACTTTCGGATTTGGCTCACATGGAACACATTGTGAACCCTTTCAAGCTCGTTAGGCAAATCCAACTTATAAGCCACTTTTCCCACTTTATGAATGATCTCATAAGGCCCTATGTACTTTGGGCTTAATTTTCCTTTCTTCCCGAACCTCATCACACCTTTCATGGGTGAGATCTTTAACAAAACCTTCTCTCCTACTTCATATTCCACTTCCCTCCTTTTCAAATCAGCATAACTTTTCTGTCGATCTTGGGCTGCCTTAATCTTTTCTTGGATCAACTTGACCTGCTTCACCATATCCTCAATCATTTCTGGTCCAAGTACCATAGTTTCACTTATATCATTCCAACATACTGGGCTTCTACACTTTCGACCATACAAAGCTTCAAACGATGCCATCCCAATGCTTGCATGGTAACTGTTGTTGTATGAGAACTCTATCAAATCCAAGTGGTCTTCCCAAGACCCTTGATACTCCATCACACAAGCTCTTAACATGTACTCCAATGTCTGAATCGTTCTTTCTGTCTGACCATCTGTCGCAGGATGAAATGTTGTGCTCATTAACAACTTAGTTCCCATCGCCTTTTGTAAACTTTGCCAAAAGTTAGACAAAAACCTTGAATCTCTATCCGAAATGATATCCGTGGGTACCCCATGGTACTTCACCACAAACTTCACATAAGCTCTTCCCAACTGATCCATGGTCCAAGTACTTCTCATGGGTATGAACGCTACTGACTTCGTCAACCTGTCCACTATAACCCAAATAGTGTCATTCCCTGCCTTGGTCTTTGGCAAGGCTCCCACAAAATCCATAGAAATCGAATCCCATTTCCACTTGGGCACCTCCAAGGACTGGACCTTTCCTTGAGGCCTACGATGCTCAATCTTCACCTTCTGACATGTCAAACATTTAGCCACAAATTCAGCCACTTCTTTCTTCATATTGGGCCACCAAAAAGTCTTCTTCATGTCCTTATACAACTTATCCCCTCCAGGATGCATTGAATTAGAGAATTATGGGCTTCTTCCATCAATCTTTGCTTCAAATCACTACGATTCTGAGGCACACACCATCTTCCCTTAAAACGAATACTTCCCTCATCACCAATGGTGAAATCTAACACTTGCCCTTCATCAATCTTCTTCTTAATTGCTTTTAATTTCTCATCTTCCAATTGACTATCCCTTATCTCATCATAAATGGATGGTTAAACCACCAAGGCATTCAACATCCTAGCCACTTCACCATGTTCCATCACCTCCAAGTTCAACTTCTGAAATTCCACACACAACTGATCTGGAACTACCATCACATTCATCGTATGTTCTGACTTTCTGCTCAAAGCATCTGCCACCACATTAGCCTTTCCCTCATGATACTGAATATCCAATGTATAATCACTCATGTACTCCAACCATCGTCTCTGTCTCCCATTCAAGTGCGTCTGGGTGAAAATGTACTTCAAACTCTTATGATCCGTGAAAATCCTACAAGTCACCCCATACAAGTAATGTCTCCAAATCTTCAAGGCAAACACTATTGCAGCTAACTCCAAATCATGGGTTGGGTAATTCCCTTCGTGAATCTTCAACTGTCTCGAGGCATACGCAATCACCCTTCGATTCTGCATCAACACACATCCCAATCCCAACCTCGATGCATCACTATACACGTCATATAGATCACTCCCATCCGGCAAAGCCGGCATAGGTGCTGTGGTTAACCTTTCTTTCAAGATCTTAAATGCCTCCTCACACTCTTGGGTCCATGAGAACCTATGGTCCTTTTTCATCAAACTTGTCATGGGCTTCGCGATCCTTGAAAAATCCTTCACAAACCTTCTGTAATAGCCTACTAAACCCAAGAAACTCCTTACATCCGACACATTCTTTGGGGTTGGCCAATCACTCACAGCTCGAATCTTGCTTGGGTCCAACGAAACTCCGTCCTTGGAAATCACATGGCCCAAAAATGCTACTTTCTCCAACCAAAAATCACACTTAGATAACTTGGCATACAACTGATGCTCTCTTAAACATGACAACACTTGTCTCAAATGCTCCTTATGCTCTTCTTCATCCTTTGAATATATCAAAATATCATCAATAAACACCACTACAAACTTGTCCAAGTATGGCCTGAAAATCCTATGCATCAAGTCCATGAACACTGCAGGTGCATTGGTCAAACCAAATGGCATAACTGTGAACTCATAATGACCATAACGAGTCCTGAAAGCACTCTTTGCAATATCTTGCTCTGCAATTCTCAACTGGTGATAACCCGATCTCAAATATATCTTTGAGAACACCCCTGCTCCTTTCAACTGGTCAAAAAAATCATCGATCCTTGGTAAGGGATACTTATTCTTCACCGTCACCTTGTTCAACTCTCGATAATCAATACACAACCTCATACTTCCATCTTTCTTCTTCACAAACAATACTGGGGCTCCCTAAGGTGATGAATTAGGCCTAATATAACCTTTTTCCAACAAATCATCCAACTGGGTCTTCAACTCCCTCAACTCAGCTGGAGCTATCCTATATGGAGCCTTAGAAATAGGTCCAGTTCCAGGCACTAGATCGATAGTGAACTCAACATCCCTCACTGGTGGCATACCAGGAATCTCATCCGAAAACACATCTGGAAATTCTTCCACAACAGGAATACCCTCTTCACCTTTCTTTTCCTCACTTTCAACCTCTTGAACACTACACAAAAACAAAGGACAACCCTTCTTAACCAGCTTTTGTAGTTGCATTGCCGACACAATTCTCAACCTTGAGCTTTTCCCTTCCTTTTTATACACCACTTTGGTCTTATTTGGGCTAGTCAAGGTGACCTTTTCAGCCGCACAATCAATTTTTGCTTCATACTTTCCCAACCAATCCATACCCAGAATCACATCAAAGTCATTTAGGTCAAACTCGATCAAATCAGCCAGAAACTCTACCCCAGAGATGGAAATAGGCACACTAAAAAATAATCTCGAACAACTCCTCACTTCCCCAGACGGAATAGACACATCTAGAGAAACTGACTCAGGACTCTCTAACCCGAGACTCCCAACTACTTTCTTAGAAATAAAAGAATGTGACGCCCTTGAATCAAATAAGACTTTCACAGGAGAAGAACTTATAAAGAAAACACCAATTACCACATCATTAGCAGACTCAGCCTGCCGACTATTCATCACGAACACACGACCCTTTGGGGCACCTCCCGCACCGCTACTAGTTCCAGCCTTGGTTGTAGGTCCACTAGACTGAGGTGGTTTACTAGGTGCACTAGACTCTTTCACCTTCCCAGACTTAACATCAGCTTCCTTCTTGAAACACTCATACTCACGGTGTCCCAACTTCTGACAGTAACGACAAGTTACCGGGTTTCCCTCACATTCCTTCCCTGGGTGGTCTTTCTCACACCTCTTGCAGAAATACTTCCTCTTGGGTTTCTCACCCCTTTGGTTCCCATTCCCTTTATGGTTGGATGACTGTCCCCCATTTCCCTTCCCAAAGTTCCCGTTGTTGTCCCTCCTATCTCCAGAATTCCCTTGGTAATTCCCATTGGGCTTGCCTCTTTTCACCCCCGTGAAAAGAGTCTGGGTTCTTCCTTTTCTCTCCCGCCTGCTCCATATCCCTCCCCTTAATTCCGTACAGATGGGCTGCACGGCCATAGACTTCATCTAGGGTCTCAAAAGTCACTCCCCCTAGCTTCCCTTGGAGGGTCAAGGTTAGGCCTTGCTCAAATCTTTGAGCCTTAATGGTTTCAGTAGGTACTACTTCCGGGGCAAACCTCATCAACTCAATGAACTTGTTGTAGTATTCACTGATTGACATGTTTCCCATTCTTAGGTTGGTAAACTCCATACACTTCTGCTTTCTAAGGTAGGAAGGGTAAAACTTCTCTCTCAAGGCTTCCTTGAACTCATCCCACCCGAAGTTTGGTCTTTTCAGCAACTCATCCTTTCTTTAGGCCCACCATAAGTCAGCTTCCTCCCTCAAGTAGTAAACCCCATTGTTCACCCTCAGCTCGCTTGGGCAATTGATAGCATCAAACAGTTTGTCAAACTCCCTAATCCAGTTTTCAAGGCTGGCTGGGTCCTCTTTTCCCAAGTAAACAGGTGGTTTAGCTGCAGCTACCCTCTTAAAGACTTCACTATAGGCATCAAGCTCAGGATTTCGGTGTTCCCTATTCACCACCTTCGTGATGTTCTCAGTAATTTGGGTCAACTGCTTAAGGACCTTTCCAACTTTGGAACTAGTGCGCTTACTCCTTAAATGTTCCCTCATTCTTGGAGACATAATTCCTGGGTATGATTATTACACTTGGAAATCAAAACAAATTCTACTCATACAAGCATTTAATTCACTTAATAACATAGAGAAAAATTTAATAAAATAACTTTCATATCATTAATAATTAATGAGAAGTACATCTTTTGCCATCTAGGCAATTATTCAAAGCAATAACATAGTCATAATCTAATTATTCAAATAGCACTTTCAGCATAGCCATCTTCAACTGGATCATAATCAGGATCCTCTCGCCTATCACTTGGTTCAGTCATAAAGGTAGGGTTGTAATCACTGTAGTTTGGGGTACGGCCTGATGAATTTGACCCAGATTCACTTTGGTTGTTGTCCGGGCCAGGGTTATAGCTTGGACTTTTAGTTGGGCTCACAAGAATTTGGCTTGAAGAAGCAATGTGTTTTTGGGCTTTTGAGCATGAGGCTTTCTCCTTGGCAACTTGGGTACGGGTTCTGGGCCTTTTAGCAATGTGGAATTGGGCTTTTGAGCATGAAGCTTTCTCCTTGGCAACTTGGGCACGGGTTCTGGGCCTTTTAGCAATGTGGAATTGGGCTTTTGGGCTAGAATGTTTTGAAGATTCAGAGCTCGAAGATTGGCTAAGAGAACGGTAATGCTTGCTCCTACCAAGAGGTGGTACAGACTCATCACTAGATTCCACATATTCATGCCGCTTCTTTGGGTATGAAAAAGGTACTTGGGCATTTAAGAAGTACATTTGGTCATCAGGTCTAAAGGTGCGGTCTTTTGGGATCGTGGGTATATTCACAACTTTCCTCTTAGGTTCATACTTGCGCTCCACATAGTGCAAGTCCCTCTTAAAACTAGACATGGTTGCTAACCACTTCCCTTCATGATGGTGTTTCTCATTCCACATTGTTCCATCTTCCTTGGTCACATCCCCATATTTGTCAAAAAGAGGTTGGTATTTCTCAATTCTAGGCAAATGGGCCAAGGCTAGAAGAACCATCCAAGGTTGTTGGGTCAAGGCTTCCTCAGCATTCTCCTCATAAAGGGTCAAAGCCAAAGTACAAATTCCAGTTATGAAATCACTAACTGTGACTCCACTATCTTTCAAGTAATGAATATCAAAATATTTGTGTCTCATTCCATCAATCATTTCCATCTGTTTCACACACACATGCAAAACAATTAATTAAGTGTCAAATCACACAAACAATCCAATTCAAAATCCATTTGCAATAAGCAATTCACAACTCAACCAAGCATAACTCAAGATTACCCAACCATGGGTAATGACTCAAAATTTCGGACCTCTTGACCAAACCCTAGGGTGTTTTAACACCAACTTTAATGCACACATAATCGCATACTCAAGTTTCAAATAATTTCAATTCTTTTTATTTTCGAAAATAATAAATATGTACTTGAATCAAGATTAAAGGAAGGTCAAGCCCGTGTCTCCAAGGAAAGTTACCTACGACGTTGAGGAGAGCCTTTCCTAGACAGAGAGACGTACCCATTATAGGCCTCCGTAGAGAACTCGAGCATCCTTTTCTCCCTCATCTTTCCACAAATAGGAAAATAGTTTTTAAGTAAAATAAAGTTTTTGATTCACGCACAAATGCGAAACTCTATCTATCCTATATGCCACTTAAGTCTACCCACAATTTTTATTACCATTCTCATTTTAATCTTTTTAGGACCTTGAAAACTGATACCACTTTGTAACACCCCCAAATCTCCCTCTACGGAAATACTAGTATAATACGTATAATTATACCGTAGAGATAGACTTAGGCGTATTACCGCCGCGGGATTACGCAAGGCTACTCATCTTACTAAAAATAACAATACTTTGCAGCGGAAACTTCAATACTCTTCTTTATTAATATTAACCATAAATAGTAACCAAAGTTATGAGTACTTAAAATAGATACAAGACCAAATTCCTAATTTAGTGAAAACCAATCCCGGGACTCCAATGCATCATTTATTGACTCCAACCTGAAAATAAGCAACACTGCTTACCATTACGGTAAACAGGGCGAACCAAAACAAATAAGAAGTACGAGTTAGCAAAATATGCTAAATACGATAAGTGCAAGATAATTAAACTCAATTTATTTGCAAACATGCTTTTAAAACCAATTTCCAATATATAATCCAATAATTCCAAACTCATGGTTTAAAACCAATTCTCAATAATTCCAATATCAATGATCAATAAAACCAATTCCAATTATTTAAAACCAATTCCTTATATTAAAACCAATTCCTCTCCCAAGTGTGCACACCCCCCAAGCTAGTCTCCTTATATTACAAGGCTATTCTTGAGGAAAGACTAGGTCATACAAAGTCCATAGTCTTATCAATATAATCCGCATAGTGGGGTTACTAACATGCTTATAAAGCATAAATAATAATAAATCCACGATTATATAAATCCTCTTTTAAATCCAATAATTCAACCTTTAATAATAATAATTCAAACTCCTTTTAATAAATTCAACATGCTTTTAAAATCAATCATTTTTAAACATGAATAATAAATTAATCAATCACAAAATGTTATAAAAATCAATAATCCAATTTAGTTATTAAAACCAATCCTTTAAACATACTTTCAATTCATAAACCATAATTCAATTCAATTTAATTCAATTCATCATTCAAACATGTTATTCAAATCGATCACTTTCAAGGTATCTAGCCACCTAACGTACCTTGATCTCCACTTAGCCAACAACACTTCAAAAGAACTCTCAAGTAGCTTGATCAAAAACACCCTACAAATAAATATAACCTTAATCAATATAAGGTTAACAAATAATCACAAATAATTAAATTAAACCCTCCCAACTATATGTACATGAACCTCTTCAATTAATTCAACATGAATATTATTAAAACATGATTTTATATAATTAAAAATACTCATAATAATTTCATATTAATCTCCCATAATAATAATAATAATAATTGAATAAAAGAAAAGGAGAAGAAAAGAATTGGATTTGCGTAGGAAATAATAGGCAGAACTTTCAGAGGCTATAACTCCTTCAATATAGCTCCGAATTGAGTGATTCTTGAGCCTAACCTCAAGGATTTTTTGAGAGGAACAACTTTATGTGAAATGTTATTACCCCAAAAACTGACCAGAAGTGCCCGAAAATTGGCTTCAAAGATGGACGGGATGATTTGTGTAAAATTGAGGAGAAGAAAAGGAGAGAATTTGTGTGAAGAATATGAGAGGTATGAAGGGGTATTTATAGGCTAGTATGAGCATGAATTATGGTAGGAAAATGTAGGAATAATTATGGTAATTAGGGTTTAAGAGATTACTTGGAGAAGTAAGCAAAGATTTAAGGAAAGTTTTGATATTTGAAGGGATTGTGTATAATTGAATATGGAAGGTATGTATGTCATGAAAAATATTAAGGAAATTGGAATTGCTTGGGGAATAATTAAGAAGAATGAATGGCAACAAAATATAATAATTGGATATCAAAAAGATGGAGAATTAGAATTATGGAAAATAGGAGATTTTAGGGAGATAATTAAAAATACAATTTACCAAAATATTTTCCCAAAATCTTTATGGGATGGCCGAAATTATTGAGCTTTCCTAAGCTCATATTTTCAGCCTTCCTATTTTGTATTTAGGAATATATTTTGCTAGTTTCAAGGAATTAAAAATATTTGTGTAAATAATATATATTGTAATAAATTATTAAATAATAAAATACCAAATATTTACCTAATAATTTAACTTATAAAATCAGATTTTATTCATAAGAAAATCTGAAATTATTAGCTAAATAAATTATATTTTCGGACTTATTAAAATAATAATAAAATATAGCTTTTGCCTTAATTAAAATATCCGAAATTTATAAATAAATCCGGTTTTTAAAATAGGATAAATGGATAATAAATCTTATCCAAAATAATGATTAGTTTTCAAAATACTTTTGGCGCCAAAATTCAAACATTATTTTGGCTCCAAATAATAAATTTACTAAAATACCCTTTTTATAAAATAATTCCTAATTAATAATTAGGAAAATAAGTATGAAAATACGGGGTATTACACGAATCCACAGGGAAACAAGTCTTTCTACTCCTAATTAATTAATATAGTCTAAATTATTAGAGTAACCAATATTTGTTGTGATTAATAACTATACTACGAAGATTATGAGAAAAGAGAATAATTAGGGAAGAAATCAAATATTAAAAGGCCTAGGGCATAGGTTCACTAATAAACAATATTCCAGGGTAAAACACAATAATAAATCATCAATGCATTAATTAATCAGATCATAAAGGGCTTTCGCTACGTATTACAATCACAGAATTAATTTACCGGTATTAAATCTCATCTCTCGAATCTCGACCTAACCATTTATAAATTACCCCTTCATATTATTTATTAGATCCCCATAAACCCTAGAAGGAAAACTACTCAGACATAATTGAAACTAAGCAAAACATAATAATTAAACAAGACATGAAGGAAGTAGAATGAATAAAATACTGAGATTAATTAAGAGAGAAATCGTACCAAGACGGCGGAATTACAATAGAGGGAAAATGCTCCAAGTACGCAAATTCCTACAAAACTCAAGCAAAACTACCAAAGCACTGGAAAACACAAATTAGTAATAAAAGTGGCTCGTAGGAGCCAAAAACACTACTAATTACGACCAAGGGACGGGGATAAATATATATATGAAATGAACACATCAACAGACGCGCAAATGGTCGGAATCCAAGCATGAGGGTGGTCCCAACACCCTGAGACGGCACTACCAGTCCTAGACTCAGCCGTCCCTGGTGAACGGCTGGATTCTACCCTAGGTTGTGCCGTGTGTGTTGGTGATGAATCCATTTATTGCAAGGAATATATACAAGCGGAAAAATGAAAAAAGAGCTGAGAGAGTCAGAGACGGTACCTTTAGATTTGAGATATGAAGGTAGACGGGTCCGCCTGTGTTGGTGCGACTGAGTTTCTTCGAATTTGCTTCTGACTCAAACGGATGACTTCTGTTCTCTCTTTCAAGATTCTCTCTAAGTTTACTCTGAAATTTTTGAGAAGCGTACCAAAATTATGAGGGTAAACGGCTATATAAAAAGGGTAAATGAAGGGGTATTCCCGTAATTTACTCAGAAGTTGAATAGTAAAATTTCGGCGGTAAAAGTACCACCATTCAAAGAGTGACACGTGTCACAGATGCCACGTGGCGTGCCACGTCACATCTGTGAGGGGCAAATGTTTAGGGTAATTTTACCTCGCCATGTGGCCCAATCAGAGGGTGACACGTGTCAGCCCGGGGATGGTCCAAAATGGACCTATCCCTGTTTGACACGTGTCATCCCAGATATTTGGGGGAAAAAGTCGGCCTTCAGGCCCAAATCCCGAGAAAGCCGCAATGCGGCGCAGCCCATCACTGATTAGGGTTCTGTCACCTAATCAGGGGCACAAATCCCAAGGACCCTATAAATAGGGGGATTCCCCTCTTTTGGAGGGCACGTTTTTCCATTTATTAAAAACTGTCCCTTTGACAGAGACAACTGAGCTAGAATTCTAGCAGATTCCCACCTAAATTTCCGCACCTTTTTTCTCTCCTTTAAAGTTACTAACTTGATCGTCGGAGGCGGAGCACTATCCAACAGGTGTCTCCGTTTGTCTTGCATGTACAGGCCGCTCCGGACTAGTCTTCGAGCTATAACTCTCCCGAGGGACAAAAACACCCAAAACACTTTTGACCTACATGGTTAAGTCATTCTTCGGTGAAGAGGAATGTGAGTTTTAGGAATAGGGAGAGGGAATGCAAAAGTCAAGATGTCGAGTAGCCTAAAAATTCTCTTTTTTCGGTTCCTTCGTGGAATCATTGGGATGCTCATTAGAGGTCGATTTGAAGCTATTAGGAAGAACACGGTAAGATCGTTTGGGATGAAAGTGGATTGTGAAAGCTAGTTCCTATGCTTAGCATATTTATGTTTCAATCAACCTTGGGTATCTTAGAACGTGCACTCCCTTACTTGTTTAGAAAGATTTGCATCCACTTGTGCTTGTACATTTGCAAAAGTCCTTTCATGAACATTTGTTTGCTTTTCTTGTATTTTGTTTTCTTTTTCATGCTTTGCCTTGTTTGTATTATTATGAGAGTTATGGGTCAAACTCTTAGGATACCCTTACGAGACCTCACTCGTCCTCATAGGCGACTTTGGGGTTTAAAGGGCTTGTTGTAGCTAAAAGCAACCGTGATTCCTACGACAGTGAGTTAGTGTATATTCACATCTCGTCTCTTGTTTAGTTTGTTTTAATAAGCTCGTCATTTTTAGTCCCTTGGTTTTGTTTTGCTCGAGGATGAGCAAAAGGTAAGCTTGGGGGTATTTGATGTGTGTCATAAGTGGCACACATTTGATGAGCATTTAGGTCCTTTTTATCCTCTTTTCATAGATTTCTTTCTCAATAAATGTTCGGTTTTATGCTTTCTCTATCTATTCTACCTTTCTTCTCTTATTTTACGGCTTTTGAGCATTCCTATGGTTTTCTAGTATTTTCTCCTTTATTTCTTTTATTTTCGTTATTTTAGTTGTTTTCTCTTCATTTTAGATTTTATAGATTTGGTTTTATTTTATTTTAGTTTATTTGATTTTATTTTCATTTCATTTTCTTTACTTTATTTTATTTTATTTTCATTTTATTATATTTTTCCTTCCTTTATTATTTTCATTATTATTTTATTTCTTTTACTTTTATTTATCGGTTTTAGTTTTATTTTACTTTATTTTATTCCTCGGTTTTATGTGTGTTTGTAGGTGTTGGTTCCAAGTCCAAATTGGTGCTAGCTACTGCATAGTTGAACCTTCATCACCATCATGGTGATGATGGTGATGGTGATTAAAGCAACCAGAAGCTACAGCAACTCTCCCCTGCCTTCCCCTGTTCAACTCCCTTATTTCCCCTGCTCCAACAACAACTTCAACTCCTCACATAGCTTCCCCTGCTCCTCACTTCACAGCAGCAACATCAAATCCCGCAACAACAACAACTCCTCGCAAATTCCACCAACTGCTGCCCCCTCCAGCCACACTCCACACAGCTGCCATTATCTCACGCAACAACACCAACTGCAGCCTCCTCTGCTGCCCACACGCAGCAGCAACTCCCAACTGCAATTAACACCAAATCAGCCACCATTTCCACCAGCTACTAATCAGCAATTGCAGCCACCGCAGCACCACCAATCGAACCCCCAAATACACCAGCTACCTCACACAAACACCACCAGCAGCATCCGCAATTAACAACAATTGCGCCACCTTCAACCAGTTGCTGCTCCCTCAACTGCCGAAGATCACCCCGCAATTTCCACCCTCAAACAGCCGCACAAAGCAGCCCCTGCTGCCCTCAATTGCGCCACCTATCTCCTCCGCAACCTCTGGCAGCACCGCCGCTGCTCCTTCATTCATACCTCAGCAGGTGCAGGCGCACATTCAACGAATGCGGCCGCACCCAGCTGGGTATTGTTTGAGTCGTTGATTGATGAAGTGTGATGATGATGTGCGGCTTTGATAGTTGCGTGCTGATGATGATAGCCGTGAGAATAATGGGATTATTCCCCATTTGGAGGAGCGGCAATTCTCGTTTTCCTTTTCATTTTCTTTTATTTTAATTTTTCTTTCTAATTTAGTTTTCTTTTATTTTTCCTTTTCTTTCATTAATTTATTTTATTTTCTTTTCTTTTCCTTTTCCTTTAATTTTCTTTTCTCTTTTATTTTCTTTTACTCTTGTATTTATAAATACCCATTTTTGGGTAGAGAGAGAAACAAGTAGAATTAGATCATTTTCTAGCTTAGTTGAGAGCTTCTCTCTCTAGTTTTTAGAGTTAATTTTAGGAGTAGATTTTAGAGAGAGAAAGTGAAGAATTTCAATGGTGATTGAGAGATTGAAGATTCAAATGTGACAATTGTATTGGAGATCTACTCTATTATCAAAGAGCATTTCTAAACTCTATCTCATTTATTGCTTTGTTTATTATTCATTGTTTGGATTGTTGATTTTGATTAGAATTTGATGATTTGATGATTGATATTGGATATTCATGTTTGTTTGGTTTGATATTGATATTTGATCTTAGATTAGTGGATTTGTTCTTCTTAGATTGTTGATTGTTAATTTCTCTAGTTGTTGGATGATTTCATGACGTTGTTTGAGTAGTTGTTTGGTTAGGGATTTGGTGAAGCTTATGATGTAATGAATTGATGTAAATTGGGGATAATTGATGGAGTTGATGATGTGATTAAACTTGGTTTATTGATCATGAGCATGTGTGTGATTAAATTAAAGAGTAGCTAACTTTGATTATTGCACTAGATTGCATTGTAAGTTCACATTGATACGGACCATTGATTTGTGGCTTGCAACTTACACGATTGAGGTGTCTTGTGATGTTTCCTAGCTAGAGTTTATCGTAGTTGACGCTAGTTAGACCTCTAGGAGAATAGCTTGATATGCTCCTTTGGTTACATGTTTGATCTACCCTCACATTGCTTGACTTAGTCGACTTTCCATTCCAATTTGCATTGTTCATTGCTACTATTTGCGGATCCTAATCCCTAGCTCTTATATTTGTTTGGTTTCCTCGTTTTAGTAGTTGTTAGAGTCATCTTTTTGACGTGGGAAAATTAGGTCGTTGAACTAATCCTCCTAAGCCAAACAAAATTTATAAACACTCAACAAACCTAAATACAAGTATAGAGGTAAGTCAAGGGTCGAACCCAAAGGAACGGTAATATCTAAGTGCTTTCAATTATGTGCCTAAGCTAGGTCGAAGATGAAGGGTAAAAGAGGACACTAACAACTACTAAGACAAAGAAACCAAACAAATAAAGTACTAGGGATTAGGATTCACCTACAATAGCAATGAACAATGCAAATTGGTTTAGGAAGTTGACTAAGTCAAGCAATGAGAGGGATGATCAATTATGCAACCAAAAGAGCATATCAAGCTATTCTCCTAGAGGTCTAACAATCGTCAACTACGATAAACTCTAGCTAGGAAATGTCACAAGACACCTCAATCGTGTAAATGCAAGCCACAAATCAATGGTCCGTATCAATGTGAACTTACAATGCAATCTAGTGTGAATAACTAGGGTGATCAAGCCTAAATCAAACACACACATGCACATAATCAATTAACCAATTTAATCACATCATCAACTCCATCAAAATCCCCAATCTACATCAATCCATTACATAATACAAGCTTCACCAAATCCCTAACCAAACAACTACTCTAGCAACATCATCAATTCAACAAACAACTAAAGTAATCAACAATCAACAATCAAAGAATCTACAATTAAAGAAGAACAGTTACTCTAATCAAACATCAATCATCAAATCATCAAAATCTAATCAAAATCAAACAATCTAAACATGAATACTAAAAAAAACAATAAATGAGATAGAGTTTAGAAATGCTCATTGATAATAGAGTAGATCTCCAATACAATTGTCACCATTGGATCTTCAATCTCTCAATCACCATTGAAATTCTTCACTTTCTCTCTCTAAAATCTACTCCTAAAACTAACCCCTAAATCTAGAGAGAGAAGCTCTCAACTAAGCTAAGAATATGACCTAATTCTCTTATGAAACTTCTTACAAAAATTGGGTTCAAATAGGTATAAGAAGAGAGAGAAAATCGTCGAAATCCGATCGGAAAAGACCCACGTTGGTGCGGCCGCACAACAGAGGATGTGCGCCCGCACCACCATGATGTGCGCCCGCACCACCATGGTGTGCGGCCGCAGATCCTTCGTGTGCGCTCGCACCTTCTGCGCGTGCGGCCGCACTCAGCTGGGTTTCTTCGAATCTTCAACTCTTCAAGCTCAAGGGGTGCACACAAGATTTATGATGGTGATGGGCAATAGGAGTGGCAGTAGCTAAGGCTTAGTATTGAGGGCACACACTTCCTTTGAAGGGAGCACAAGAGAAGAGCTAAGACTTGGAACTTCCACTTCTTTGCATCTTGAGCTTCCTAAATTCCATGAACTTGATCCAAAAGCTTCTTCCACCATAGTGGATCACCAAAATCAAGACCCGAAACTCGTCCAATACCTACAACCACGAAAATAGAGCAAATAAAGAAGAAAAGGCTAGAAAACCAACGAAATGCACAAAAGCTACAAAATAAGAGAAGAAAGGTAAAACTAAGCAACAAAGCATAAAACTAAGCATTTATTAAGCATGAAAGCTATGAAAAGAGAATATAAAGGACCTAAATGCTCGTCAAATGTGTGCCATTTATGACACACATCACTTTTACCCATAACTCTCATAATAATACAAACAAGGCAAAGCATGAAAAAGAAAACAAAATACAAGAAAAGCAAACAAATGTTCATGAAAGGACTTTTGCAAATGTACAACCAAAAGTGGATGCGAATCTTTCTAAACAAGTAAGGGAGTGCACGTTCCAAGATACCCAAGGTTGATTGAAACATAAATATGCTAAGCATAGGAACTAGCTTTCACAATCCACTTTCATCCCAAACGATCTTACCGCGTTCTTCCTAATAGCTTCAAATCGACCTCTAATGAGCATCCCAATGATTCCACGAAGGAACCGGAAAGAGAGAATTTTTAGGCTACTCGACATCTTGACTTTTGCATTCCCTCTCCCTATTCCTAAAACTCACATTCCTTTCCACCGATGAGTGACTCAACCATTTAGGTCAAAAGGTCTTTCCCCAAGGTTGTAACGTTAAGGCAATAAGGGTGAAGGTAGGCTAAAAATTTGAAATTTGGTGGTTTTCCTAAAAGTGAAGCAAAGAACGGCCAATTCTTAGAATCACAATCAAGTAGTCACCAAACAAAAACAAACTAACACCCCCAAGCTTATTCAAAGCTATAAATCACAAGCATATACACAAAAAGCGTGAGAACGCTTCTCCCCAAGCTTAAATGGAGCATTGTCCTCAATGCTCAAAAAGGGAGAAACATGCTCAAAAAGGGAGAAAACTCACATCAAAATAATTTTTGAATTTTTCATTTTTCTCTCTTTTTTTTTTTAATAATGCTTTGTCCTTGTCTCTTTTAACATTGGACGACTTTTTCGATTTTGCACTTATTTGTCCATGCCTTTTATAATATAGGACGGCTTTTACTCATACTCATTTGCCATTATTCACAAAGAAATCATAATACAATCTTGCTTTCCTAAAAACCAAACATTTCAACTTTTCCACCACAAACTCCATCAAGTATGATCAATTGCTTCACAAAAACCAAGAAAAGAAAGAAAAATGAAACAAAAGACCAAAGTTCTAAAGATGTGGCTTGAAAAGGAGGTATAAGGCTCAAATGGTTGCAAGAAGGCAAATGTAAACCCAAAAATAAAGATGAAACGAACTATCCTAAAAATGAAAAATACCACCCCGAAAAAGGTGCCTTTGTCCTCCCTAAACGATCGGTCTCGGATTCAAGATCTATGAGTCAAGTTTCAAGATTAGGTTTGCAAGAAGTCAAGGATCCATGCCGCTCATGCACATATAGGTAGAAGGCTTGAAAAACATAGAACTCACATGGTTGTAGCAAAAACTCACTATTGGTGTCAAATCGACTATAGGAAGCAACTACCAAACGGGCCACAAACAAGTAGAATCCGGCTTCAAGTTCCCACTAGTTCTAACCAACTACCTTAGCATGCTTTATCCTAGAATCAACCAAGCGTACTCTCAAACCGTGCATACCGTTACCATTTAGGAAGAAAATCATTCAATTATACAAGTCCAAATGTTATTATGTCCAAAGCAAGAACAAAACAAAACACATTGCAAATTTGCCTTGATAGAAACAAAAATCTTTTTGGAGTTTTTCAAAATATAAGAAACATGGAAAAGCATATACAAAGGTGCATAACACATGAGGATCAACATCCCACCAAACATGATAGAATACCCTCCCCCAAGCTTGAATGCGACAATACACTCAAACATAAATCATATAATCTATGGGAGGGGAAAACAAGGAGATTAATCCAACATACCAACATATGTCCAACAAGTCATTATCCACTAGAGAAAGAGCAAGGAAAGATATTACCAGATACTAGGTGGGTGTAAATACCCGCAAATGACCAAATTAAACCTTTCAAAGCAAATTTCTCAAGAATTGAACCTTGTCTTCATATGCTCGCAAAGATAGGAATCAACCTTCCTTCATTCTTGATCCAAATCGAAGCACCAAAGTATATCAAGTCATGTACCTAGCAAAAGGCACACAAAAATTTCCATGAGAGAAAAATCTATTCTAAAAAGAAAAGGAAAATCTAATCTAAAACACGGGTTACTTCCCGAGAAAGGCTTGCTTAAGGTCCAAGCTTGACCGCTCTAGTAAAATAATAATTCAACGCACGCAAGAGCTTGTCAAATGCACTACTACACATTTCATAAGAAAGTAAGTGTGCACATGACAAAAATAAGGCATGCAACAAGCATAGTGCACACCTATGAGGAGAGAGATGCCAAGAGAAGGAAGAAGAATCAAAAGAAAATTCAACAAAATAAGAAGAATAAGAAAAAGAGGAAGAAAAGGAAAAAGAAGGCAAACTCTCCTCAAAATATTTTTGGGTGGCATCGTCACCCTTTTCCCAAATTAGGTCGTTGAACTAATCCTCCTAAGCCAAACAAAATTTATAAACACTCAACAAACCTAAATACATGTATAGAGGTAAGTCAAGGGTCGAACCCAAAGGAACGGTAATATCTAAGTGCTTTCAATTATGTGCCTAAGCTAGGTCGAAGACGAAGGGTAAAAGAGGACACTAACAACTACTAAGACAAAGAAACTAAACAAATAAAGTGCTAGGGATTAGGATTCACCTATAATAGCAATGAACAATGCAAATTGGTTTAGGAAGTTGACTAAGTCAAGCAATGAGAGGGATGATCAATTATGCAACCAAAAGAGCATATCAAGCTATTCTCCTAGAGGTCTAACTAGCGTCAACTACGATAAACTCTAGCTAGGAAATATCACAAGACACCTCAATCGTGTAAATGCAAGCCACAAATCAATGGTCCGTATCAATGTGAACTTACAATGCAATCTAGTGTGAATAACTAGGGTGATCAAGCCTAAATCAAACACACACATGCACATAATCAATTAACCAATTTAATAACATCATCAACTCCATCAAAATCCCCAATCTACATCAATCCATTACATAATACAAGCTTCACCAAATCCCTAACCAAACAACTACTCTAGCAACGTCATCAATTCAACAAACAACTAAAGTAATCAACAATCAACAATCAAAGAATCTACAATTAAAGAAGAACAATTACTCTAATCAAACATCAATCATCAAATCATCAAAATCTAATCAAAATCAAACAATCTAAACATGAATACTAAACAAAACAATAAATGAGATAGAGTTTAGAAATGCTCATTGATAACAGAGTAGATCTCCAATACAATTGTCACCATTGGATCTTCAATCTCTCAATCACCATTGAAATTCTTCACTTTCTCTCTCTAAAATCTACTCCTAAAACTAACCCCTAAATCTAGAGAGAGAAGCTCTCAACTAAGCTAAGAATATGATCTAATTCTCTTATGAAACTTCTTACAAAAATTGGGTTCAAATAGGTATAAGAAGAGAGAGAAAATCGTCGAAATCCGATCGGAAAAGACCCACGTTGGTGCGGCCGCACAACAGAGGATGTGCGCCCGCACCACCATGATGTGCGCCCGCACCACCATGGTGTGCGGCCGCACATCCTTCGTGTGCGCCCGCACCTTCTACGCGTGCCGCCGCACTCAGCTGGGTTTCTTCGAATCTTCAACTCTTCAAGCTCAAGGGGTGCACACAAGATTTATGATGGTGATGGGCACTAGGAGTGGCAGTAGCTAAGGCTTAATATTGAGGGCACACACTTCCTTTGAAGGGAGCACAAGAGAAGAGCTAAGACTTGGAACTTCCACTTCTTTGCATATTGAGCTTCCTAAATTCCATGAACTTGATCCAAAAGCTTCTTCCACCATAGTGGATCACCAAAATCAAGACCCGAAACTCGTCCAATACCTAAAACCACGAAAATAGAGCAAATAAAGAAGAAAAGGCTAGAAAACCAACGAAATGCACAAAAGCTACAAAATAAGAGAAGAAAGGTAAAACTAAGCAACAAAGCATAAAACTAAGCATTTATTCAGCATGAAAGCTATGAAAAGAGAATATAAAGGACCTAAATGCTCGTCAAATGTGTGCCATTTATGACACACATCACTTTTACCCCTTGTCTTCGACCTAGCCTAGGCATATAATTGGAAGCATTTAGACATTACCGATCCTTTGGGTTCGATCCTTGAATTACCTCTATACTTGTATTTAGGTTTGTTGAGTGTTTATAAATTTTTTTTGGCTTAGGGAGAATTAGCCCAACGACCTAGTTTTCCCCACGTCAATGTTTGCCTTTAATTTGACTCAATTTTCTTTGTTGAATGCATTTGATTTTCATTTGATTCAAAAAGCTTTGTTTGAATGTGTTTGACTTTCAATTGACTTGATTATCTTTATTGAATGCATTTGACTTTCATCTGATTAAAAAAACTTTATTTGAATGTGGTTGACTATCATTTGACTCAATTAGCTTTGTTGAGTGCATTTGACTTTCATTTGATTCAAAAAGCTTTGTTTGAATGTGTTTGACTTTCATTTGACTCAATTATCTTTATAGATTGCATTTGACTTTCATTTGATTCAAATAGCTTTATTTGAATGTGTTTGACTTTCATTTGACACAATTAAATTTGTAGAATGCATTTGACTTTCATTTGATTCAAAAAGCTTTGTATGAATGTGTTTGACTTTTATTTGACTAAATTATCTTTGTTGAATGCATTTGCTTTCATTTGATTTAAAAAGCTTTGGTTGAATGTGTTTGACTTTTATTTGTGTCTAAAAGTTTGTTGTATGCATTTGACTTTCATTTGATTCAAAAAGCTTTGTTTGAATGTGTTTGACTTTCATTTGACTCAAAAAACTTTGCTGAACGCATTTGACTATCATTTGATTCAAAAAGCTTTGTTTGAATGTGTTTGATTTTCATTTGACTCAATTAGCTTTGTTGAATGCATTTGACTTTCATTTAATTCAAAAAGCTTTATTAGAATGTGTTTGACTTTCTTTTGACCCAATTAGCTTTATTGAATGCATTTGACTTTCATTTGACTCAAATAGCTTTTTATGAATATTTTTGACTTTTATTTGACTCAATTAGCTTTGTTAATTGCAGTTCACTTTCATTTAATTCAAAAAGCTTTGTTTGAATGTGTTTGACTTTTATTTGACTAGATTATCTTTATTGAATGCATTTGACTTTCATTTGATTTAAAAATCTTTGTTTGAATATGTTTGACTATCTTTTGACTCAATTAGCTTTGTTGAATGCATTTGACTTTCATTTGATTCAAAAAGCATTGTTTGAATGTGTTTAACTATCATTTGACTTAATTAGCTTTGTTGAATGCATTTGACTTTCATTTGATTTAAAAAGCATTGTTTGAATCTGTTTGACTTTCATTTGAGTCAAAAAACTTTGTTGAATGCATTTGACTATTATTTTATTCAAAAAGCTTTGTTTCAATGTGTTTGACTTTCATTTGACTCAATTAGCTTTGTTGAAGGCATTTTTATTTCATTTGATTCAAAAAGCATTGTTTGTGTGTGTTTGACTTTGATTTGACTTTAATAGATTTGTTGAATGCATTTGACTTTCATTTGATTCAAAAAGCTTTGTTTGAATGTGTTTGACTTTCATTTGACTTAATTATCTTTGTTGAATGTATTTGACTTTCATTTGATTTAAACAGCTTTGTATGAATGTGTTTGACTTTCATTTGACTCAATTATCTTTATTAAATGCATTTGACTTTCATTTGATTTAACAAGCTTTGTTTGAATGTGTTTGACTTTTATTTGACTTAATTAGGTTTGTTGAATGCATTTGACTCTCATTTGATTCAAAAAGCTTTGTTGAATGAGTTTCACTTTCATTTGACCCAATTAGCTTTGTTGAATTCATATGACTTTCATTTGACTCAATTAGCTTTGATGAATGCATTTGTTTTTCTTTTGATATAAAAACTTTTGTTTAAACGTGTTTGTCTATTATTTGACTCAATTAGCTTTGTTGAATGCATTTAAATTTCATTTGACTCAAAACGCTTTGTATGAATGTGTTTGACTTTCATTTGACTCAATTAGCTTTGTTAATTGCATTTCACTTACATTTAATTTAAAATGCTTTGTTTGAATGTGTTTGACTTTCATTTGACTTAATTAGATTTGTTGAATGCATTTTACTTTCATTTAATTCAAAAAGCTTTGTTTGAATGTGTTTGACTTTCTTTTGACTCAATTAGCTTTGTGGAACGTATTTTACTATCATTTGATTTAAAAATCTTTGTTTGAATGTGTTTGACTTTCATTTGAATCAATTAGCTTTGTTGAATGCATTTGACTTTCATTTGATTCAAAAAGCTTTGTTTGAATGTGTTTGACTTTCATTTGACTTAATTAGTTTAATAGAATGCATTTGACTTGCATTTGACTCAATTAGCTTTTTATGAATGTGTTTGACTTTCATTTGACTCAATTAGGTTTGTTTGAATTTGTTTGACTTTCATTTGAATCAATTAGCTTTGTTGAATGCATTGGACTCTCAATTGATTCAAATAGCTTTGTATGAATGTGTTTAACTTTTATTTGACTCAATTAGCTTCGTTGAATGCATTTGATTTTCATTTGATTTTAAAAGCTTTGTTCGAATGTGTTTCACTTTCATTTGATTCAAAAATCTTTGTTGAATAAGTTTGATTTTCATTTGACTCAACTAGCGTTGTTGAATGCATTTGACTTTCATTTGATTAAAAAAGCATTTTTTGAATGTGTTTTACTGTTATTTGACTCAATTAATTTTGTTGAATGCGTTTGACTTTCATTTGATTCAAAAAGCTTTGTTTGAATGTTTGTCTTTAATTAGACTCAATTAGCTTTGATGAATTCATTTGATTTTCACTACAAAAATGAGATCATTTTAGCAACAAATTTTGACAACAAATTTCAAAATTGTTGTTAAATAGCAACTAAAAGGGTTTTTTTTCGTTGCCTAATTAATAGCAATCAAATATGCTTCTGTTTTCAAACGATTAATGGCAATATATCTCTTTTTTGTTGCTATTGAAAACAAGTTGTCTTACTAGTTGTTTCTAGATTTCATCAAATTTTGTCTTGTTTCCATATATCAACAAATTCTGACAACTAATTTTTTATTTGTAGCGATTTAGAAACAAATTGAGGCAACAAATTTTTGAATTGTTCCTATTAGAAATTAGCAGTCTCATTATTGTTGTTAGATGACAACAGATTTTTTATTTGTTGTCATTTAGCAATGCCATTTTACAAAACGTTTGGTAACAAAATTTCCAGTTGTTGCTATTGGGGACACTTGTTTTATTATTTGTTGCTAAAATGACATCACATTTTAATTTGTTGCCATTAGAAACAAGTTGTGTTATAATTTGTTGCTAATTTATTAAGAGTCATTGACGTAATTTACATAATATGTTGTAATAAATAAAACAAAAACAAGTCGTCTTATTCTATACAAAAGAAATATTAGAAGGAATTAATAATCGTTCAATCACTTTTAGCAATAAAACGAAGGCGATAAAATAATATATATTATTTTATAAGTTCATTAGAAAGAGTATGTAGAAAATGGGAATGCTTCTTACTATTTTGCCCGAATTTGCTTGATTTTGGTACGTTCTACAAGACCTTAAAACCTTATGAATTGCTTTGTTTTTGTGATTTCTTTTGTGAGGCAGTTATGAGTACATATATTTGACATGACTCAAGCCTTTTCAAGTTCAATAGAAAGAGCATGTAGAAATGGGAATGCTTCTTCCCATTTTGGCCGAATTTGCTTGATTTTGGCTCTACAAGACCTTAAAACCTTATAACATGCTTTATTTTTGTGATTTATTTTTTTAGGAAGTTATAAATGCATATATTTGACATGAATCAAGCCTTTTCAAGTTCATTAGAAAGAGCACACATTTGATGAGCATTTAGGTCCTTTTTGTCCTCTTTTCATTGCTTTCTTGCTCAATAAATGCTCGGTTTTATGTTTTCTCTCTCTTTTCTACCTTCTTATGGTTTTCTAGTATTTTCTCCTTTATTTCTTTGATTTTCGTTATTTTAGTTGTTTTCTCTTTATTTTAGATTTTATAGATTTAGTTCTATTTTATTTTAGTTTATTTGATTTTATTTTCATTTCATTTTCTTTACTTTATTTTATTTTCATTTTTCTTTCCTTTATTATTTTCATTTTCATTTTATTTCTTTTACTTTTATTTGTCGGTTTTAGTTTTATTTTACTTTATTTTTTTCCTCGGTTTTATGTGTGTTTGTAGGTGTTGGTTCCAAGTCCAAATTGGTGCTAGCTACTGCATAGCTGAACCTTCATCACCATCATGGTGATGATGGTGATGGTGATTAAAGCAACCAGAAACTACAGCAATAATTCCCCTGCTCCACACTCCTTGCTTCAACTTCAACTCCTCTCAATGAAGCCCCTGCTGCCTCATACCCCGCAACAACTCGCGCAGCTACCTCACGCACCCACCAAGCCCTCACTTCCCCTGTTCTCCAGCCACCGCAACCCCGTTATTTCCCCAATTCAAACGCCTGTCAGCCACGCAAACATCAACCTCCCCTGCTGCCACACAAAGCAGCACCTTCCCACTCCAATTCAACCACCGAACAGCCACCAAATCAACCACCATCACACCACCTATTGGGCCACCTGCTACCCCTTTATTTCCACCACCAATCAGCCACCATTCGCCCCTTGCTCCAGCTGCAATTAGCTGCCACCGCAGCCCCATAATTCAGCCACCAATTTCCTCCATCAACAGCCGCACAAAGCAGCCCCTGCTGCCCTTAATTGCGCCACCTATCTCCTCCTGCACCACCGCAGCAGCAAGCTTCCCAAACCTCAATTGGTACGGCCGCACTCGCAGCCCCTGCGGCCGCACACAGCTGGGTCTAATTTGTGCGTGGCAAGGAAGCTTAATTGTTGGCCGTTGATTGATGATGACGACGGTTGTGATGAAGGTTGATTGATGATGATGAGTTGCGTGAGAAGAGAAGCATGGGATAATTCCCTTTGATGAGTTTGAGCATCAAGCCGATTCCCTTTCCTTTTTATGTCTTCAATTTTATTTTCCTTTTTAATTCCCTTAATTTCCTTTTCCATTTTCTTTTCTTATTTTATTTTTCTTTTCTTTTCTTTTCTTTTCTTTTCCTTTTTCTTTTATTTTCTTTTCTCTTTTATTTACTTTTACTCTTGTATTTATATATACCCATTTTTGGGTAGAGAGAGAAACAATTAGACAATTAGAGAATTAGAGTAGTATTAGAATTAGATCATTTTCCTAGCTTAGTTGAGAGCTTCTCTCTCTAGTTTAGGGTTAATTTTAGGAGTAGATTTTAGAGAGAGAAAGTGAGGAATTTCAATGGTGATTGAGAGATTGAAGATTCAAATGTGACAATTGTATTGGAGATCTACTCTATTATCAAAGAGCATTTCTAACTCTATCTCATTTATTGCTTTGTTTAATTTTCATTGTTTTGATTGATTGATTTGATTGGAATTTTATGATTTGATGATTGATTTTGGATATTCATGTTTGTATTGGTAGAATTGATGATAATGTTTGAGTAGTTGTTTATTTAGGGATTTGGTGAAGCTTATGATGTAATGAATTGATGTAAATTGGGGATAATTGATGGAGTTGATGATGTGATTAAACTTGGTTGATTGATCATGTGCATGTGTGTGATTAATTAGAGAGTAGCTAACTTTGACTATTGCACTAGATTGCATTGTAAGTTCACATTGATACGAACCATTGATTTGTGGCTTGCATTTACACGATTGAGGTGTCTTGTGATGTTTCCTAGCTAGAGTTTATCGTAGTTGACGCTAGTTAGACCTCTAGGAGAATAGCTTGACATGCTCTTTTGGTTGCATAATTGATTTTCCCTCACATTGCTTGACTTAGTCGACTTTCCGTTTCAATTTGCATCGTTCATTACCATTATTTGCGGATCCTAATCCCTAGCTCTTATATTTGTTTGGTTTCTTTGTTTTAGTAGTTGTTAGAGTCACCTTTTATCTCTTGTCTTCGACCTAGCTTAGGCATATAATTGGAAGCACTTAGGCATTACCGTTCCTTTGGGTTCGACCCTTGACTTACCTCTATACTTGTATTTAGGTTTGTTGAGTGTTTATAAATTTTGTTTGGATTAGGGAGAATTAGCCCAACGACCTAGTTTTCCCCACGTCAAAATGGCGCCGTTGCCGGGGAACGGTGTCTATGTTTGAGTGTTTTTGATTGCTTGAGTCTAGGTGTTTGTGTATACTTTTCTTTTATTTGATTTTTTCTTGTTTTGTATAAAAATGGAAAATACCTCGTTTCCTCAATTTGAGAATGAGTCATGTTGGGTGTACTTTAATAGACTAGAGGACTTCATTAGTTACCATGGTTATGATATTTGGGAGGCTTGTGAGATTTGTTATCATAATTTGACTAAGCAAACTAGAGACATTATTGAACGCATGTTTTAATGGTAGATTTCGGGCATTGTCGATTGATGATGCTTAGGATTTTTATGTATGGTTTGCTAGAGATAGTTATAATTGTGGTCATGGTTGTTCAAATGCTTCTATTGATGATTGCTATGGTCCATGTTCCATGAATAATGAATCTTGCATGCCTTCTTGTGCCCCCATCCCCCATGTTAATGATGCCACTCATATCTCTAGTGTTGATCCTCATCACATGCTTGCTCATAATTCTTTTCCTCATTATGCTCCTCAACTCTCTTCACCTTTGAAAACCTTGGAGCCTAACATTGAGTCTTTTTATAACCAAATTGGTGGTTCTTTAAGAAAATTGGAGATGAATTCTAATTTGGAACCAAATGAGATGAGATATTTGGAGATTGTAAGAAGCCAAATGGAATTGTTGAAAAAGTTGGAAGAGAGCAATGAGGTTGTTTTTAGAAAGAATGAGGAGATGGAGAGTCAATTGTCATCAATATTGAATGTAAATGAAGTTTCTACTACTTTGGTAGATGTGGAAGATGATGATGATGATTGTTTTGAGAGGCCAAAGGTGTGTGAGGAGGACATTAGAGAGCCTATGAGTGTGGAAAAGGGTGTAGAGATGGATGTTCCAAAAGAGAGTTTGCATTTTGAACCTCCTTCCCAATTTGAATTTTGTTCCATTGACCCTTTACATGGAGTTGAAGAGAAATTAAAATGGTTGACTTCTCTTAATTTTGAGGAAACATTAATTCAAGTTAAGAAGGATGGGACATTGCAATTTTTGAAGCGTGGAGAAGTTGTGAGGAGAGAGAGTGAGGATGAGAAGGATGAAGTAGTCTCCATGGGAGATTGGATGTTTGAGGGTGATGAGAACCAAGAGGTTTTGAGTGTTGAAAAACCAATTGAAGAGTCCATTTCCCCACCCACCTCCCTTGATTGCAGTTTCATCTCCCCATTCCTCAATTTTGAAGACCAACCTTCTTCCACCCCATCTCCTTTGCATGATGACCATGGTTTATTTGAGGGTGAGGCCTTGAGCTTAGATGATTTTGATGAAGAAGAGGTTCCATGTGATAAGGTTGAGGAGGTAGAACCTACTTTAGATGATTATGAAGATGAGAGTGAAGTGTTTGGTGAGGTTGGATCTCCAAATCCTATCTCAAATTTTCAACCATTGCCCTCCTCTTTTACCTTTGATGACCTTTTCTCTTCTACATTTTCCACTATTGAGATGGATGAGGCCTTTTTAGAGGGAGATTGTACTCCCAAGTTTGACCCTCAACCCTTTGATGAGCTTCCTTTGAACCTTGATCATGATTTAAAGCTTTTGAGAGCTCTCTTAGGGTGTGAAGTTTGTGAGGAGGATGTGATTGAGAATGAGCTTATTTGAATGATGATGAGTTGGAGGAGAACCCTTTAGATATAAGTTCATTGGATGAGACAGCTTGTGTTTCAATGGATAGTGGTGTAAGTGAGCAACCAATTCCTATTACTTCACCTTACACCTCATTTTTAAGAAAGCTTGATCTTGTTCCCTCTTATCCCATGTCATTACCTTCTTTTCTCATATCCCCTCCTCTTGAAAAGCCTTTAGTCCCTTTAGTGCCTCATTTGATGACTTTTGAGGATGATGGTGGAATTTTCAACCAAAAATATTTTGTTGGGAGGAGTATGCCTTCTTCTTTTTCTTTAATTTCTCTTCCTTTTTCTTATATTCTTGTTTTTCCCTTCTCTCCTTCTTCTTCTTGGCATATTTCTTCTCAACCCCATAGGTGTGCACTATGCTTGTTGCATGCCTTATTTTTGTCATGTGCATATTTGCTCTCATATGAAATGTGTAGTAGTGCATTTGACACGCTCTTGCGATCGTTGCAATATTATTTTACTAGAGCGGTCAAGCTTGGACCTTAAGCAAGCCTTTCTCGGGAAGTAACCCGTGTTTTAGATTAGTTTTCCTTTTCTTTTTAGAGTAGATTTTTCTCTCATGGAAATTTTTGTGTGCCTTTTGCTAGGTACATGACTTGATATACTTTGGTGCTTCGATTTGGATCAAGAATCAAGGAAGGTTGACTCCTATCTTTGCGAGCATATGGAGACAAGGTTTAATTCATGAGAAATTAGCTTTGAAAGGATTAAATTGGGTCATTAGCGGGTATTTACACCCACCTAATATCCGGTAATATCTTTCCTTGCTCTTTCTCTAGTGGATGATGACTTGTTGGACATATGTTGGTTTGTTGGATTAATCTCCTTGTTTTCCCCTCCCATGGTTTATATGATTTATGTTTGAGTGTATTGTCTCATTCAAGCTTGGGGGAGGGTATTTTATCATGTTTGGTGGAATGTTGATTCTTATGTGTTATGCACCTTTGTATATGCTTTTCCATGTTTCTTATATTTCGAAAAAACTCCAAAAATATTTTTGTTTCTATCAAGGCAATTTTGCAATGTGTTTTGTTTTGTTCTTGCTTTGGACATAATAACATTTGGACTTGTATAATTGAATGATTTTCTTCCTAAATGGTAATGGTGTGCACGGTTTGAGAGTACGCTTGGTTGATTCTAAGATAAAGCATGCTAAGGTAGTTGGTTAGAACTAGTGGGAACATGAAGCCGGATTCTACTTGATTGTGGCATGTTTGGTAGTTGCTTCCTATAGTCGATTTGACGCCAATAGTGAGTTTTTGCTACATCCGTGTGAGTTCTATGTTTTTCAAGCCTTCTACCTATACTTGTATGAGCGGCATGGATCCTTGACTTTTTGCAAACCTAATCTTGAAACTTGACTCATAGATCTTGAATCCGAGACCGAACCATTTAGGGAGGACAAAGGCACCTTTTTCGGGGTGGTATTTTTCATTTTTAGGATAGTGTGTTTCATTCTTTATTTTTGGGTTTACATTTGCTTTCTTGCAACCATTTGAGCCTTATACCTTCTTTTCAAGCCACATCTTTAGATCTTTGGCCTTTTGTTTCATTTTCTTTCTTTTCTTGGTTTTTGTGAAGCAATTGATCATTCTTGATGGAGAAGTTGAAATGTTTGGTTCTTATGAAAGCAAGATTGTGTTATGTCTTCTTTGTGAATAATGGCAAATGAGTATGAGTAAAAGCCGTCCTACTTTATAAAAGGCATGGACAACTCAGTGCAAAATCGAATAAGCCGTCCAAAGTTAAAAGAGGCGAGGACAAAGCACTATTAAAAAATAAAAAATAAAAAAATAAAAGTGTAAAATGAAAAAAATTAAAAAATATTTTGTTGTGAGTTTTCTCCCTTTTTGAGCATTGAGGACAATGCTCCATTTAAGCTTGGGGGGAAGCGTTCTCACGCTTTTTGTGTATATGTTTGTGGTTTATAGCTTTGAATAAGCTTGGGGGTGTGAGTATTTTTGTTTGGATTGGTGTCTACTTGATTGTGATTCTAAGAATTGGCCGTTCTTTGCTTCACTTTTAGGAAAACCACCAAATTTTAAATTTTTAGCCTACGTTCACCCTTATTGCCTTACGTTACAACCTTGGGGAAAGACCTTTTGACCTAAATGGTTGAGTCACTCATCGGTGGAGAGGAATGTGAGTTTTAGGAATAGGGAGAGGGAATGCAAAAGTCAAGATGTCGAGTAGCCTAAAAATTCTCTTTTTTCGGTTCCTTCGTGGAACCATTGGGATGCTCATTAGAGGTCGATTTGAAGCTATTAGGAAGAACGCGGTAAGATGGTTTGGGATGAAAAGTTGATTGTGAAAGCTAGTTCCTATGCTTAGCATATTTATGTTTCAATCAACCTTGGGTATCTTGGAACGTGCACTCCCTTACTTGTTTAGAAAGATTTGCATCCACTTGTGCTTGTACATTTGCAAAAGTCCTTTCATGAACATTTGTTTGCTTTTCTTGTATTTTGTTTTCTTTTTCATGTTTTGCCTTGTTTGTATTATTATGAGAGTTATGGGTCAAACTCTTAGGATACCCTTACTAGAACTCACTCGTCCTCATAGGCGACTTTGGGGTTTAAATGGCTTATTGTAGCTAAAAACAACCGTGATTCCTACGACAGTGAGTTAGTGTATATTCTCATCTCGTCTCTTCTCTAGTTTGTTTTAATAAGCTCGTCATTTTCACTCCCTTGGTTTTGTTTTGCTCGAGGACGAGCAAAAGGTAAGCTTGGGGGTATTTGATGTGTGTCATAAATGGCACACATTTGATGAGCATTTAGGTCCTTTTTGTCCTCTTTTCATTGCTTTTTTGCTCAATAAATGCTCGGTTTTATGTTTTCTCTCTCTTTTCTACCTTCCTATGATTTTCTAGTATTTTCTCCTTTATTTCTTTTATTTTCGTTATTTTAGTTGTTTTCTCTTTATTTTAGATTTTATAGATTTAGTTCTATTTTATTTTAGTTTATTTGATTTTATTTTCATTTCATTTTCTTTACTTTATTTTATTTTTTCTTTCCTTTATTATTTTCATTTTCATTTTATTTCTTTTACTTTTATTTGTCGGTTTTAGTTTTATTTTACTTTATTTTATTCCTCGGTTTTATGTGTGTTTGTAGGTGTTGGTTCCAAGTCCAAATTGGTGCTAGCTACTGCATAGTTGAACCTTCATCACCATCATGGTGATGATGGTGATGGTGATTAAAGCAACCAGAAACTACAGCAACAATTCCCCTGCTCCACACTCCTTGCTTCAACTTCAACTCCTCTCAATGAAGCTCCTGCGGCCTCATACCCCGCAACAACTCGCGCAGCTACCTCACGCAGCCACCAAGCCCTCACTTCCCCTGTTCTCCAGCCACCGCAACCCCGTTATTTCCCCAATTCAAACGCCAGTCAACCACGCAAACATCAACCTCCCCTGCTGCCACACAAAGCAGCACCTTCCCACTCCAATTCAACCACCGAACAGCCACCAAATCAACCACCATCACACCACCTATTGCGCCACCTGCTACCCCTTTATTTCCGCCACCAATCGGCCACCATTCGCCCCTTGCTCCATCTGCAATTAGCTGCCACCGCAGCCCCATAATTCAGCCACCAATTTCCTCCATCAACAGCCGCACAAAGCAGCCCCTGCTGCCCTTAATTGCGCCACCTATCTCCTCCAGCAACACCGCAGCAGCAAGCTTCCCAAACCTCAATTGGTGCGGCCGCACTCGCAGCCCCTGCGGCCGCACACAGCTGGGTCTAATTTGTGCGTGGCAAGGAAGCTTAATTGTTGGCCGTTGATTGATGATGACGACGGTTGTGATGAAGGTTGATTGATGATGATGAGTTGCGTGAGAAGAGAAGCAGGGGATAATTCCCTTTGATGAGTTTGAGCAGCAAGCCGATTCCCTTTCCTTTTTATTTCTTCAATTTTATTTTCCTTTTTAATTCCCTTAATTTTCTTTTCCATTTTCTTTTCTTATTTTATTTTTCTTTTCTTTTCTTTTCTTTTCTTTTCTTTTCCTTTTTCTTTTATTTTCTTTTATATTTTATTTACTTTTACTCTTGTATTTATATATACCCATTTTTGGGTAGAGAGAGAAACAATTAGACAATTAGAGAATTAGAGTAGTATTAGAATTAGATCATTTTCCTAGCTTAGTTGAGAGCTTCTCTCTCTAGTTTAGGGTTAATTTTAGGAGTAGATTTTAGAGAGAGAAAGTGAGGAATTTCAATGGTGATTGAGAGATTGAAGATTCAAATGTGATAATTGTATTGGAGATCTACTCTATTATCAAAGAGCATTTCTAACTCTATCTCATTTATTGCTTTGTTTAATTTTCATTGTTTTGATTGATTGATTTGATTGGAATTTTATGATTTGATGATTGATTTTGGATATTCATGTTTGTATTGGTAGAATTGATGATAATGTTTGAGTAGTTGTTTAGTTAGGGATTTGGTGAAGCTTATGATGTAATGAATTGATGTAAATTGGGGATAATTGATGGAGTTGATGATGTGATTAAACTTGGTTGATTGATCATGTGCATATGTGTGATTAATTAGAGAGTAGCTAACTTTGATTATTGCACTAGATTGCATTGTAAGTTCACATTGATACGGACCATTGATTTGTGGCTTGCATTTACACGATTGAGGTGTCTTGTGATGTTTCCTAGCTAGAGTTTATCGTAGTTGACGCTAGTTAGACCTCTAGGAGAATAGCTTGACATGCTCTTTTGGTTGCATGATTGATTTTCCCTCACATTGCTTGACTTAGTCGACTTTCCATTCCAATTTGCATTGTTCATTGCCATTATTTGCGGATCCTAATCCCTAGCTCTTATATTTGTTTGGTTTCTTCGTTTTAGTAGTTGTTAGAGTCACCTTTTATCTCTTGTCTTCGACCTAGCTTAGGCATATAATTGGAAGCACTTAGGCATTACCGTTCCTTTGGGTTCGACCCTTGACTTACCTCTATACTTGTATTTAGGTTTGTTGAGTGTTTGTAAATTTTGTTTGGCTTAGGGAGAATCAGCCCAACGACCTAGTTTTCCCCACGTCAGATTTCGGTTCAACCAGACCTTAAAACCATACAACTTGTTTTGTCATAGTGATTTCTATGCTTAGTAAGTTACAAAGACATATATTTGACATGATTCAAGCCTTTATAATTTCATTTGAAAGAGCATGTAGAAAATGGGAACGCTTCTTCCCATTTTTGCTTGATTTTTGTTCTACTAGACTTCACAACCTTATAACATGCTATTTTTTGTGATTTCTTTTTTTAGGAAGTTATAAATACATATATTTGACATGAATCAGGCCTTTTCAAGTTCATTAGAAAGAGCGTGTAGAAAATAGGAACGATTCTTCTCATTTTGCCTGAATTTGCTTAATTTCGGTTCTACCAGACCTTAAAACCTTATAACTTGCTTTGTTTTTGTAATTTCTATGCTTAGGCAGTTACAAAAAAATATATTTTACATGATTCAAGCATTTATAAGTTCATTAGAATGAGCATGTAGAAAATGGGAACGCTTCTTACCATTTTGCCCAAATATGCTTGATTTTGGTTCTACAAGACCTTAAAACCTTATAACTTGCTTTGTTTTTTGTGATTTATTTTGATAGGAAGTTATAAATACATATATTTGACATGAATCAAGCCTTTTCAAGTTCATTAGAAAGAGCATGTTGAAAATGCGTAAGCTTTTTCCCATTTGGCCCGAATTTGCTTGATTTTTGTTCTACAACACCTTAAAACCTTATACCTTGCTTTGTTTTTGTGATTTATATGCTTAGAAAATTATAAATAAATGTATTTGATATGATTCAATAATTTATAAGTTTATTATAAACAGCATGTAGAAAATGGAAAGGCTTCTTACTATTTTACCCGAATTTGTTTGATTTTGGTTCTACAAGACCTTAAAACCTTATAACTTGCTTTCTTTTTGTGATTTCATTTGTTAAGCAGTTATAAATACATATATTTGACATGAATAAAGGCTTTTCAAGTTCATTAGAAAGAGCATGTTGAAAATGGGTACGCTTTTTCCCATTTTCCCCGAATTTACTTGATTTTTGTTCTACAACACCTTAAAACCTTATAACTTGCTTTGTTTTTGTGATTTATATGCTTAGAAAATTATAAATACATATATTTGATATGATTCAAGAATTTATAAGTTTATTATAAGCAACATGTAGAAAATGGAAAGGCTTCTTACTATTTTACCCGAATTTGTTTGATTTTGGTTCTACAAGACCTTAAAACCTTATAACTTGCTTTGTTTTTGTGACTTATTTTGTTAGGCAGTTATAAATACATATATTTGACATGAATCAAGACTTTTCAAGTTTATTAAAAAGAGCATATAGAAAAAGGAAATGCTTCTTACTATTTTGCCCGAAATTGCTTGATTTCAGTTCTACAATACCTTAAAACCTTATGACTTGCTTTGTTTTTGTGATTTATTCTGTTACGCAGTTATAAATACATATATTTGACATGAATCAAGACTTTTCAAGTTTATTAAAAAGAGCATGTAGAAAAAGGGAATGCTTCTTACTATTTTGCTCGAATTATCTTGATTTTGGTTCTACAAGACCTTAAAACCTCATCACTTGCTTTGTTTTTGTGATTTATTTTCTTATGGAGTTATAAATACCTATATTTGACATGATCCAATCATTTATAAGATGATTAGAAAGAGCATGTAGAAAATGGGAACGTTTCTTACCATTTTGCCCGAATTTGCTTGATTATTTTGGTTCTACAACTCTACAAGACCTTAATACCTTATAACTTGCATTTGCTTTGTTATTTATATGCTTTGGCTGTTATAAATATGTATATTTGACATGATTCAAGAATTTATAATTTCATTAGAAAGAGCATGTTGAAAATGGGAATGCTTCTTTTTATTTTGCCTGAATTTGCTTGATATTGGTTCTACAAGACCATAAAACCTAAATACATGCTTTGTTTTTGTGATTTATTTTCTTAGGCAGTTATAAATGCATATATTTGACATGAATCAATACATTTCATGTTCATTAGAAAGAGCGTGTAGAAAATGGGAACGCTTCTTCTCATTTTGCTTGAATTTGCTTGATTTCGGTTCTACCAGACCTTAAAACCTTATAAATTGCTTTCTCTTTTTTTTATTTATTCTCTTAGGCAGTTACAAATATATATATTTGACATGATTCAAGCCTTTATAATTTCATTAGAAGGAGCATGTAGAAAATGGGAACGCTTCTTCCCATATTTGCCGAATTTACTTGATTTTGGTTCTACAAGACCTTAAAACCATATAACATGCTTTTTTGTGATTTATTTTCTTAGGAAGTTATATATACATATATTAGACATGAATCATGCCTTTTTCAAGTTCATTAGAAAGAGCGTGTAGAAAATAGGAACGGTTCTTCTCATTTTGCCTGAATTTGCTTGATTTCGGTTCTACCAGACCTTAAAACCTTATAACTTGCTTTGTTTTTTTAATTTCTATGCTTATGCAATTACAAATAAATATGTTTTTCATGAGTCAAGCATTTATAAGTTCATTAGAATGAGCATGTAGAAAATGGGAACGCTTCTTACCATTTTGCCCAAATATGCTTGATTTTTGTTCTACAAGACCTTAAAACCTTATAACATCCTTTTTTTTGTGATTTATTTTTTTATGAAGTTATAAATACATATATTTGACATGAATCAAGCCTTTTCATGTTCATTAGAAAGAGCTTGTTAAAAATGGGAATGCTTCATACCATTTTGCTCGAATTTGCTTGATTTCGGTTCTACAAGACCTTAAAACCTTATAACTTGCTTGTTTTTTGTTTTTTTGATTTCTATGCTTAGGCATTTATAAATACATATATTTGACATGATTCAAGAATTTATAAGTTAATTAGAAAGAGCATGTAGAAAATGGGAATGTTTCTTACTATTTTGCCCGAATTTGCTTGATTATGGTTCTACAAGACCTTAAAACCTTATAACTTGCCTTGTTTTTGTGATTTCTTTTGTTAGGCAGTTATAAATACATATATTTGACATGAATCAAGGCTTTTCAAGTTCATTAGAAAGAGCATGTTGAAAATGGGTACGCTTTTTCCTATTTTGCCCGAATTTGCTTGATTATTGTTCTACAACACCTTAAAACCTTATAACTTGCTTTGTTTTTGTGATTTATATGCTCAGAAAATTATAAATACATATATTTGATATGTTTCAAGAATTTATAAGTTTATTATAAACAACATAGAGAAAATGGAAAGGCTTCTTACTATTTTACCCGAATTTTTTTGATTTTGGTTCTACAAGACCTTAAAACCTTATAACTTGCTTTTTTTTTGTGATTTCTTTTGTTAGGCAGTTATAAATACATATATTTGACATGAATCAAGGCTTTTCAAGTTCATTAGAAAGAGCATGTTGAAAATGGGTACGCTTTTTCCCATTTTGCCCGAATTTGCTTGATTTTTGTTCTACAACACCTTAAAACCTTATAACTTGCTTTGTTTTTGTGATTTATATGCTTAGAAAATTATAAATAGATATATTTGATATGATTCAAGAATTTATAAGTTTATTAAAACAACATGTAGAAAATGGAAAGGCTTCTTACTATTTTACCCGAATTTGTTTGATTTTGGTTCTACAAGACCTTAAAACCTTATAACTTGCTTTGTTTTTGTGACTTATTTTGTTAGGCAGTTATATATACATATATTTGACATGAATCAAGACTTTTCAAGTTTATTAAAAAGAGCATGTAGAAAAAGGGAATGCTTCTTACTATTTTGCCCGAAATTGCTTGATTTCAGTTATACAATACCTTAAAACCTTATGACTTGCTTTGTTTTTGTGATTTATTCTGTTAGGCAGTTATAAATACATATATTTGACATGAATCAAGACTTTTCAAGTTTATTAAAAAGAGCATGTAGAAAAAGGGAATGCTTCTTACTATTTTGCCCGAATTATCTTGATTTTGGTTCTACAAGACCTTAAAACCTCATCACTTGCTTTGTTTTTGTGATTTATTTTCTTATGAAGTTATAAATACCAATATTTGACATGATCCAAGCATTTATGAGATGATTAGAAAGAGCATGTAGAAAATGGGAACGTTTCTTACCATTTTGCCCGAATTTGCTTGATTATTTTGGTTCTACAACTCTACAAGACCTTAATACCTTATAACTTGCATTTTCTTTGTTATTTATTTGCTTTGGCCGTTATAAATATGTATATTTGACATGATTCAAGAATTTATAATTTCATTAGAAAAAGCATGTTGAAAATGGGAATGCTTCTTTTTATTTTGCCTGAATTTGCTTGATATTGGTTCTACAAGACCATAAAACCTAAATACATGCTTTGTTTTTGTGATTTATTTTCTTAGGCAGTTATAAATACATATATTTGACATGAATCAATACATTTCATGTTCATTAGAAAGAGCGTGTAGAAAATGGGAACGCTTCTTCTCATTTTGCCTGAATTTGCTTGATTTCGGTTCTACCAGACCTTAAAACCTTATAAATTGCTTTCTCTTTTTTTTATTTATTCGCTTAGGCAGTTACAAATATATATATTTGACATGATTCAAGCCTTTATAATTTCATTAGAAGGAGCATGTAGAAAATGGGAACGCTTCTTCCCATATTTGCCGAATTTACTTGATTTTGGTTCTTCAAGACCTTAAAACCATATAACATGCTTTTTTGTGATTTATTTTCTTAGGAAGTTATATATACATATATTAGACATGAATCATGCCTTTTCAAGTTCATTAGAAAAAGCGTGTAGAAAATACGAACGGTTCTTCTCATTTTGCCTGAATTTGCTTGATTTCGGTTCTACCAGACCTTAAAACCTTATAACTTGCTTTGTTTTTGTGATTTCTATGCTTAGGCAATTACAAATAAATATGTTTTTTATGAGTCAAGCATTTATAAGTTCATTAGAATGAGCATGTAGAAAATGGGAACGCTTCTTACCATTTTGCCCAAATATGCTTGATTTTTGTTCTACAAGACCTTAAAACCTTATAACATCCTTTTTTTTTGTGATTTATTTTTTTATGAAGTTATAAATACATATATTTGACATGAATCAAGCCTTTTCATGTTCATTAGAAAAGCATGTTAAAAATGGGAATGCTTCATACTATTTTGCTCGAATTTGCTTGATTTCGGTTCTACAAGACTTTAAAACCTTATAACTTGCTTGTTTTTTTTTTTTTTTTTTTTTTCTGATTTCTATGCTTAGGCATTTATAAATACATATATTTGACATGATTCAAGAATTTATAAGTTAATTAGAAAGAGCATGTAGAAAATGGGAATGCTTCTTACTATTTTGCCCGAATTTGCTTGATTATGGTTCTACAAGACCTTAAAACCTTATAACTTGCCTTGTTTTTGTGATTTCTTTTGTTAGGCAGTTATAAATACATATATTTGACATGAATCGAGGCTTTTCAAGTTCATTAGAAAGAGCATGTTGAAAATGGTTACGCTTTTTCCCATTTTGCCCGAATTTGCTTGATTATTGTTCTACAACACCTTAAAACCTTATAACTTGCTTTGATTTTGTGATTTATATGCTTAGAAAATTATAAATACATATATTTGATATGTTTCAAAAATTTATAAGTTTATTATAAACAGCATGTAGAAAATGGAAAGGCTTCTTACTATTTTACCCGAATTTGTTTGATTTTGGTTCTACAAGACCTTAAAACCTTATAACTTGCTTTGTTTTTGTGATTTATTTTGTTAGGCAGTTATAAATACATATATTTGACATGAATCAAGGCTTTTCAAGTTCATTAGAAAGAGCATGTTGAAATGGGTACGCTTTTTCCCATTTTGCCCGAATTTGCTAGATTTCGGTTCTACAAGACCTTAAAACCTTATAACTTGCTTGTTTTTTTTTGTTTTTTATATGCTTAGGCATTTATAAATACATATATTTGACATGATTCAAGAATTTATAAGTTAATTAGAAAGAGCATGTAGAAAATGGGAATGCTTTTTACTATTTTGCCCAAATTTGCTTGATTATGGTTCTACAAGACCTTAAAACCTTATAACTTGCCTTGTTTTTGTGATTTCTTTTGTTAGGCAGTTATAAATACATATATTTGACATGAATCAAGGCTTTTCAAGTTCATTAGAAAGAGCATGTTGAAAATGGGTATGCTTTTTCCCATTTTGCCCGAATTTGCTTGATTATTGTTCTACATTACTTAAAACATTATAACTTGCTTTGTTTTTGTGATTTATATGCTTAGAAAATTATAAATACATATATTTGATATGTTTCAAGAATTTATAAGTTTATTATAAACAGCATGTAGAAAATGGAAAGGCTTCTTACTATTTTACCCGAATTTGTTTGATTTTGGTTCTATAAGACCTTAAAACCTTATAACTTGCTTTGTTTTTGTGACTTACTTTGTTAGGCAGTTATAAATAAATATATTTGACATGAATCAAGACTTTTCAAGTTTATTAAAAAGAGCATGTAGAAAAAGGGAATGCTTCTTACTATTTTGCCCGAATTTGCTTGATTTCAGTTCTACAATACCTTAATACCTTATGACTTGCTTTGTTTTTGTGATTTATTCTGTTAGGCAGTTATAAATACATATATTTGACATGAATCAAGACTTTTCAAGTTTATTAAAAAGAGCATGTAGAAAAAGGGAATGCTTCTTACTATTTTGCCTGAATTTGCTTGATTTTGGTTCTACAAGACCTTAAAACCTCATCACTTGCTTTGTTTTTGTGATTTATTTTTTTACGGAGTTATAAATACCTATATTTAACATGATCCAAGCATTTATAAGATGATTAGAAAGAGCATGTAGAAAATGGGAACGTTTCTTCCCTTTTTGCCCGAATTTGCTTGATTTTGGTTCTACAAGACCTTAATACCTTATAACTTGCATTTGCCTTGTTATTTATTTGCTTTGGCAGTTATAAATATGTATATTTGACATGATTCAAGAATTTATAATTTCATTAGAAAGAGCATGTAGAAAATGGGAATGCTTCATTTTATTTTGCATGAATTTGCTTGATATTGGTTCTAAAAGACCTTAAAACCTTAATACATGCTTTGTTTTTGTGATTTATTTTCTTAGGCAGTTATAAATACATATATTTTACATGAATCAATTTATTTCAAGTTCATTAGAAAGAGCGTGTAGAAAATGGGAACGCTTCTTCTCATTTTGCCTGAATTTGCTTGATTTCGGTTCTACCAGACCTTAAAACCTTATAAATTGCTTTCTCTTTTTATTTATTTTCTTAGGCAGTTACAAATATATATATTTGACATGATTCAAGCCTTTATAATTTCATTAGAAGGAGCATGTAGAAAATGGGAACGCTTCTTCCCATATTTGCCGAATTTACTTAATTTTGGTTCTACAAGACCTTAAAACTTTATAACATGCTTTTTTGTGATTTTTTTTCTTAGGAATATATAAATACATATATTAGACATGAATCAGGCCTTTTCAAATTCATTTGAAAGATCGTGTAGAAAATAGGAACGGTTCTTCTCATTTTGCCTGAATTTGCTTGATTTCGGTTCTACCAGACCTTGCAACCTTATAACTTGCTTTGTTTTTGTGGATTCTATGCATAGAAAAATACAAATAAATATATTTTACATGAGTCAAGCATTTATAAGTTCATTAGAATGAGCATGTAGAAAATGGGAACGCTTCTTACCATTTTGCCCAAATATGCTTGATTTTAGTTCTACAAGACCTTAAAACCTTATGACATCCTTTTGTTAGTGATTAATTTTGTTATTTAGTTATAAATACATATATTTGACATGACTCAAGCCTTTTCTTGTTCATTAGAAAGAGCATGTTAAAAATGGGAATGCTTCTTACCATTTTGCTCGAATTTGCTTGATTTCGGTTCTACAAGACCTTAAAACCTTATAATTGATTTTTTTTTTTGTGATTTCTATGCTTAGTCATTTATAAATACATATATTTGACAAGATTCAAGAATTTATAAGTTCATTAGAAAGAGCATGTAGAAAATGGGAATGTTTCTTACTATTTTGCCCGAATATGCTTGATTTTGGTTATTCAATACCTTAAAACCTTATAACATCCTTTTTTTTGTGATTTCTTTTGTTAGGAAGTTATAAATACATATATTTGACATGAATCAAGCCTTTTCCAGTTCATTAGAAAGAGCATGTAGAAAATGGGAACGTTCTTCTCATTTTGCCTGAATTTGCTTGATTTCGGTTCTACCAGACCTTAAAACCTTATAACTTGCTTTTACTTTGTTATTTATTTACTTAGGCATTTATAAATATGTATATTTGACATGATTCAAGAATTTATAATTTCATTAGAAAGAGCATGTAGAAAATGGGAATGCTTCTCACTATTTTGCCCGAATTTGCCCTATATTGGTTCTACAAGACCTTAAAACCCTAATACATGGTTTTTTTTGTGATTTATTTTCTTAGGAAGTTATAAATACATATATTTGACATGAATAAATCCTTTTCAAGTTCATTAGAAAGAGCATGTGGAAAATGGTAACGCTTCTTCTCATTTTGCCTGAATTTCCTTGATTTCGGTTCTACAAGACCTTAAAACCTTATAAATTGCGTTCTCTTTTTTATTTATTTGCTTAGGCAGTTACAAATACATATATTTGACATGATTCAAGCCTTTATAAGTTCATTAGAAGGAGCATATAGAAAATGGGAACGCTTCTTCCCATTTTGGCCGAATTTGCTTGATTTTGGTTCTACAAGACCTTAAAACCTTATGACATGCTTTTTTTTTGTGATTTGTTTTCTTAGGAATTTATAAATACATATATTAGACATATATCAAGCCTTTTCAAGTTCATTAGAAAGAGCGTGTAGAAAATGGGAACGCTTCTTCTCATATGATGTTAATTGGTAACAATAATTTTCATTTTGATGACCTTAAATAGTTAAATGACCTAATATAATGTTTTTCTTCTAAGTGCTTTACTTACTTTTTCTATGCTTTTTGTATCATTTTATTTTTTAGTGAAACTGCTATATAATGAGGGAGGATCAAGCATGGATGTATTACATTTGCTAGAAGGAAAATTCCATTTGCTATTACATAAGATAAATGTCAAATATTCCTTAGTCCAACACAAGACAAATGTCAAAATTCCATTTGCTACCACACAAGACAAATGTCAAACATTTGCTAGAAGGTAAATTCCATTTGCTACATTTGGTTAGAAGGAAAATTCCTTAGTCCAACCTTTGCTGAAAAGGTCAATGAATTTATTACATTTGTTACCACACATGACAATGTCGTGATAGATGGTGTGATGAAATGTCCATGTGCAAAGTGTCGAAATATTCCTTATCAAGATCTTGATACCATTAAGGAGCATCTCTATAGGCATGGTTTTTTGCCTAACTATTTCCAATGGGTTTTTCATGGTGAACTGCACTTCTAAAGAGAATCCCAAAGTAGCAGGTCCATATCCACCAAGGATGCATTGAACCCATATAGAAACATAGTATTAGATGCCTTTGGACTAGAAGGTGGTTTAGAAAATATTAAAGAAGAGCCACATGCTAGTTACAAGAAGTTCTTTGACATGTTGAAGGCAGCGGAAGAGCCATTATATGATGGCTGCAAGTTGTCTGTATTGTCTGCTGCTGCAAGGATGGCAAACATCAAGTGCGAGTATAATATTCCACATAAAGCTATAGATGGTGTTGCTTCCTTAATGAAAGACATGTGCCCAGATGAAAACAAGATGACAGATTGTTTTTACAAGACTAAGAAATTGCTTGAAGGGCTAGAACTTCCGCACCAAAAGATTCATGTATGTCCAAATGGATGTATGTTATTTTGGAAGGAACACAAAGATCTCAAAGAATGTCTATATTGCAAAAGAAGTCGTTATAGACACTTAGAGAAAGTGGCAACAATTCTCCTCATAGTGCTCTTATTTACTTTCCTATAGGCCCGAGATTACAAAGATTATATGCAACAAGATCTACTATAGAGCAGATGAGGTAGCATAAAGATAATCCTCGAGTTCATGGAGAGGCGTGGAAACACCTAGATGAAGAGTACCCTTCATTTGCTGCGGAGCCTAGAAATGTCCGACTAGGTCTTTGTACCGACGGATTTTCACCATTGGAAAGACAAGAACGTAATATTCTTGTTGGCCCGTCATTTTAACTCCTTATAATCTTCCACCTGAATTGTGCATGAAGAAACCTTTTATGTTTATAAGTTTGATAATTCCAGGTCCGAAGAATTCTAAAGGGAATCTCGATGTGTAATTGCAACCTCTTATTGAAGAGTTAAAGAATTATGGGAGGTTGGGTTACCGACTTACGACATCTCGCAAAAACATAATTTTCAATTGAAGGCTGCATTGCTTTAGACTATTAGTGATTTTCCGGCTTATGGCATGCTTTCAGGATGGACCACATCGGGTAGATTAGCTTGCCCATATTGTATGGAAAACACTAAGGCTTTCACTCTTAAAAATGGTGGAAAACAAAGTTGGTTTGATTGTCACCGTCAGTTTTTACCCCATGATCATAATTTTTGAAAAAATAAGAGTGCTTTTTTTAAAGACATAGTTGAGAATGATTCCTCACCACCACGAATAAGTGGTGAGGACATTTGGAATCGAGTATCTTTATTTCCAAAAACTGTTGAGCAAATAAGGGGTGATGATAATGATGAGTGACATTTATGGCACTCATTTGATCTCTTTTTGGATAAATTTTATTTCATTTTATAGCTCTTTTCCTTAGTTTTCCTTATTTTTGCTCTTTATTTCTTTACTTTGTGTTTTTCGTAGTTAGTTTCTTTATTTTGTGCATTTTCTTGTTTATTCGTTGTTTTTCTCTATTATTTGTTTGTTTTCCTTTGTTTTTAGGTTATGATCGATCATCCAAAGATTTCCGAGCTTCCCTACATTTATCATCACATTGGATGCCTTGTGCGCAGAATTTTGAGCTTCAAGTCTAGAGGAACTCAAAGGGCAAGTTTCAAGACCGGTGCACGCATGCGGTGGGGGCATCATCTATGCCTCAAACCCACCAAAATGCTCATATACTTGCTGCCTACTTTGATGTTCATCACCATCACCAAGTTGTGTGCACAAGGATGATCAAGGTCCAAGAAGGGGAAGGAAGAGACCCTCCTAGGTGCGGCCGCACAGGGGGTCTGTGTGGCCGCACATGTGGCGCGTGCGGCCGCACCCCCCTGGGTTTGTGCTCGTGCGCCTTCTTTTCTCCCCTATGTGCGGCCGCACCGGCGTGGGTCTATTTTTGGACGTCATAATCGACTTCTCCCTTGTATATGAAGTAGTTCCTTTCTTTTTTAGATAGATTTTCATATTAGAATTCATTCATAGGTTTTTCATTAGATTTTTAGAGAGAGAATTAGAGCTTTGATCATATTTTGTAGAGAGAGAAACTCTAGTTTAAAGAGATTGAAATTCATGTTGTATTGTTGATTCTTCAAGATTTCTTCATTGTAATTGATCTTTGATCAAGTTTTGTAAGGATTACTCATCTTTGATTTCAATATAAGTTTGATTTTAGTTAATTTCATTTGTTTTTCATATGATTGTTGATTGTTTGTTGATTGATTGAAGTTTGATTGAAGTTTCATTGATTTTTGTATTGATTTTAGATTTCTTAATATGATTATGATGAAATCATTGATTAGTTGTGTTTTGATCTTAGTTACTATGAATAGTGAGTAGTTTACTTGCTAGGGTAATGGTGAAGCATGTATGAGTAATGGATTAGTGTTAATTGGGGATAATTGATGGAGTTGATGATGTGATTAAACTTGGTTGATGAATCATGTGCATGTGTGTGATTAATTGAAGATTGGCCAACTTTGATTGTTGCACTAGATTGCATCGTAAGTTCACATTGATACGGACCATTGATTTGTGGCTTACATTTACACGATTGAGGTGTCTTGTGATGTTTCCTAGCTAGAGTTTATCGTAGTTGACGCTAGTTAGACCTCTAGGAGAATATCTTGATATGCTCTTTTGGTTGCATGATTGATTATCCCTAGTATCGATAGACTTAGCCAATTTGACCTCCCAATTAGCCATCTCCATTATAAATGCATGTTTGAATATGTTTGACTTTCATTTGACTTAATTATCTTTATTGAATGCATTTGACTTTCATTTGATTCAAAAAGCATTGTTTGAATGTGTTTGATATTCATTTGACTCAATTAGCTTTGTAGAATGCATTTGACTTTCATTTGACTCAATTAGCTTTGTACGAATGTGTTGACTTTCATTTCATTCTAAATGCTTTGTTTAAATGTGTTTGACTTTCATTTGACTCAATTAGCTTTGTTGAATGCATTTGACTTTCATTTGATTCAAAAACCGTTGTTGAATGAGGTTGACTTTCATTTGACTCAATTAGCTTTTTTAAATGCATTTGACTTTCACTTGATTCAAAAAGCATTGTTTGAATGTGTTTGACATCCATTTAATTCAATTAGCTTTGTAGAATGCATTTGACTTTCACTTCACTCAATTTGCTTTGTATTAATGTGTTGACTTTCATTTGATTCTAAAAGCTTTTTTGAATGTGTTTGACTTTCATTTGACTCGATTAGCTTTGTTAGTTGCATTTCACTTTCATTTGATTCTTAAAGCTTTGTTGAATGTGTTTGACTTTTACTTAACTCAATTAGCTTTGTTGAATACATTTGACTTTCATTTGATTCAAAAAGCTTTGTTTGAATGTGCTTGACTTTCATTAGACTTAATTATCTTTGATGAATGCATTTTACTTTCATTTGATTCAAAAAGCTTTGTATGAGTGTGTTTGAATTTCATTAGACTCAAATCTCTTTTTTGAATGCATTTGTCTCTCATTTGATTTAAAAAGCTTTGTTTGAATGTGTTTGACTTTTACTTGATTCAATTAGCTTTGTTGAATACATTTGACTTTCATTTGATTCAATAAGATTTGTTGAATGAATTTGACTTTCATTTGACTCAAAAAGCTTTGTTTGTATGTGTTTGACTTCCATTTTACTTAAATATCTTTGTTTAATGCATTTGACTTTTATTTGGTTCAAAAAGCTTTGTTTGAATGTGTTTGACATTCTTTTAATTCAAAAAGCTTTGTATGAATGTGTTTGACTTTCATTTGATTTAATTATCTTTGTTGAATGCATTTGACTTTCATTTGGTTCCAAAAGCATTGTTTGAATGTGTTTGACTTTCATTTGACTTAATTAGCTTTGTTGAATGCATTTTACTTTCATTTGATTAAAAAGCTTTGTTTGAATGTGTTTGACTTTCATTTGACTCAATTAACTTTGTTGAATGCATTTGACTTTCATTTGATTCAAAAAGCTTTATTCGAATGTGTTTGATTTTTATTTGACTCAATTATCTTTGTTGAATGAATTTAACTTTCATTTGATTCAAAAAGCTTTGTATGGATGTGTTTGATTTTCATTTAACTCAATTAGCTTTGTTGAATGCATTTGACTTTCATTTGATTCAAAAAGCTTTGTTTGAATGTGTTTGACTATCATTTGAGTCAAAAAGCTTTGTTGAATACATTTGATTTGCGTTTGATTCAAAAAGCTTTGTTTGAATGCGTTTGACTTTCATTTGACTCAATGATCTTTGTTAAATGCATTTGATTTTCATTTGGTTCAAAAAGCTTTGTTTGAATGTGTTTGACATTCATTTGATTCAAAAAGGTTTGTATGAATTTTTTTAACTTTCATTTGACTCAATTATCTTTGTTGAATGCATTTGACTTTCATTTGATTAAAAAAAGTATTGTTTAAATGTGTTTGACTTTCATTTGACTCATTTAGCTTTGTTGAATGCATTTTACTTTCATTTGATTAAAAAGCTTTATTTGAATGTGTTTGACTTTCATTTGACTCAATTAACTTTAATGAATGCATTTGACTTTCATTTGATTCAAAAAGCTTTTTTCGAATGTGTTCGACTTTTATTTGACTCAATTATATTTGTTGAATGCAATTGACTTTGATTTGATACAAAAAGCTTTGTATGAATGTGTTTGAATTTCATTTGACTCAATTAGCTTTGTTGAATGCATTTGACTTTCATTTGATTCAAAAAGGTTTGTTTGAATGTGTTTGACTTTCATTGGACTCAATTGTCTTTGTTGAATGCATTTGACTTTCATTTGATTTAAAAAGCTTTGGTTGAATGTGTTTGACTTTCATTTGAGTCAATTATCTATGTTTAATACATTTGACTTTCATTTGATTCAAAAAGCTTTATTTGAATGTGTTTGACTTTCATTTGACTCAATTAGCTTTGATGAATGCATTTGACTTTAATTTAATTCAAAAAGCTTTGTTTGAATATGTTTGACTTTCATTTGACTCAATAATCTTTGTTGAATGCATTTAACTTTTTGTTGATTTAAAATGCTTTCTTTGAATGTGTTCGACATTCATTTGCCTTAATTAGCTTTTTTTAATGCATTTGACTTTCATTTTGTTCAAGAAGCTTTGTTTAAATGTGTTTGACTTTATTAAAGTAAAAAAGTTTTGTAAAATGCATTTGACTTTCATTTCATTCAAAAAGCTTTGTTTGAATGTGTTTGACTTTCATTTGACTTAATTAGCTTTGTAGAATGCATTTGACTTTCATTTGACTCAATTTGCTTTGTTTGAATGTGTTTGATTTTCATTTGACTCAATTAGCTTTGTTAATTGCATTTCAATTTCATTTAATTCAAAAAGCATTGTATGAATCCGTCTCACATTCATTTGACTCAATTAGCTTTGTAGAATGCATTTTACTTGCATTTCATTCAAAAAGCTTTGTTTGAATGTATTTGACTTTCATTTGACTCAATTAGCTTTGTTGAATGCAATTGACTTTCATTTGATTCAAAAAGCTTTGTTTGAATGTATTTGACTTTCATTTGACTTAATTAGCTTTGTTGAATGCAATTGACTTTTATTTGATTCAAAAAGTTTTGTTTGAATGTGTTTGACTTTCATTTGATTTAAAAAGCTTTGTATGAGTGTGTTTGACTTTCATTTAATTGAATGCATTTGTCTCTCATTTGATTCATAAAGCTTTATTTGAATGTGTTTGACTTTTACTTGATTCAATTAGCTTTGTTGAATACATTTGACTTTCATTTGATTCAAAAAGATTTGTATGAATGTGTTTGACTTTCATTTAATTCAAAAAGCTTTGTTGATTGAATTTAATTTTCATTTGACTCAAAAAGCTTTGTTTGTATGTGTTTGACTTCCATTTTACTTAAATATCTTTGTTTAATGCATTTGACTTTTATTTGGTTCAAAAAGCTTTGTTAGAATGTGTTTGACATTCTTTTAATTCAAAAAGCTTTGTATGAATGTGGTTGACTTTCATTTGATTCAATTATCTTTGTTGAATGCATTTGACTTTCATTTGATTCCAAAAGCTTTGTTTGAATGTGTTTGACTTTCATTTGACTCAATTAGATTTGTTGAATGCATTTTACTTTCATTTGATTAAAAAGATTTGATTGAATGTGTTTGACTTTCATTTTACTCAATTAACTTTGTTGAATGGATTTGACTTTCATTTGATGCAAAAAGCTTCATTCGAATGTCTTTGACTTTTATTTGACTCAATTATCTTTGTTGAATGCATTTGACTTTCATTTGATTCAAAAAGCTTTGTATGAATGTGTTTGATTTTCATTTAACTCAATTAGCTTTGTTGAATGCACTTGACTTTCATTTGATTCAAAAAGCTTTGTTTGAATGTGTTTGACTATCAATTGAGTCAAAAAGCTTTGTTGAATACATTTGACTTGTTTGATTCAAAAAGCTTTGTTTGAATGTGTTTGACTATCATTTGCTCAATTATCTTTGCTAAATGCATTTGATTTTCATTTGGTTTAAATAGCTTTGTTTGAATGTGTTTGACATTCATCTGATTCAAAAAGGTTTGTATGAATATTTTTAACTTTCATTTGACTCAATTATCTCTGTTGAATGCATTTGACTTTCATTTGATTAAAAAAATATTGTTTAAATGTGTTTGACTTTTATTTGACTCAATTAGTTTTGAATGCATTTTACTTTCATTTGATTCAGAAAGCTTTGTTTGAATGTGTTTAAATATAATTTGACTCAATTAGCTTTGTAGAATGCATTTGACTTTCATTTGACCTAATTAGCTTTGTCAATTGCATTTCACTTTCATTTAATTCAAAAAGCTTTGTTTGAAAGTGTTTGACATTCATTTGATTCAATTAGCTTTGTTTGAATGTGTTAGACTTTTATTGAGTTAAAAAGCTTTGTTGAATGTATTTGACTTTCAATTGATTCAAAATGCTTTGTTTGAATGTGCTTGACTTTCATTAGACTCAATTATCTTTGTTGAATGCATTTGACATTCATTTGGTTCAAAAAGCTTTGTTTGAATGTGTTTAACATTCATTTGATTCAAAAAGCTTTGTTGAACGAGTTTGAATTTCATTGGACTTAATTAGCTTCGTTGAATTCATTTCATTTCCATTTGATTTTAAAAGTTTTGTTTCAATGTGTTTGACTTTCATTTGATTTAAAAAGCTTTGTTGTACAAGTTTGATTTTCATTTGACTCAATTAGCTTTGTTGAATGCATTTGACTTTCATTTGATTCAAAAAGGTTTGTTTGAATGTGTTTGACTTTCATTTGACTCAATTATCTTTGTTGAATGCATTTGACTTTTATTTGGTTCAAAAAGCTTTGTATGAATGTGTTTGACTTTCATTTGACTGAATTAGCTTTGATGAATGCATTTGACTTTCATTAAATTTAAAAAACTTTTTTTCAATGTGTATGACTTTCATTTGAGTTAATTATCTTTCTTGAATACATTTGATTTCCATTTGATTCAAAAAGCTTTGTTTGAATGTGTGTGACATTCATTTGACTCAATTAGCTTTATAGAATGCATTTGATTTTCATTTGACTCAATTAGCTTTGTATGGATGTGTTTGTCTTTCATTTGATTCTTAAAGCTTTGTTGAATGTGTTTGACTTTCACTTAACTGAATTAGCTTCGATAAATTCACTTCACTTTCGTTTAATTCAAAATCTTTTGTTTGAATGTGTTTGACTTTCATTTGACTCAATTAGGTTTGTTTAATGCATTTGACTTTCATTTGATTCAAAAAGCTTTGTTTGAATGTGTTTGACTTTCATTTGACTCAATTAGCTTTGTAGAATGAATTTGACTTTTATTTGCCTCAATTCGCATTGTATGAATTTGGTTGACTTTCATTTGAATCCAAAAGCATTATTGAATGTGTTAGACCTTCATTTTACTCAATTAGATCTTATAATGCATTTTACTTTCATTTGATTCAAAAAGCTTTGTATGAATGTGTTTGACTTTCATGTGATTCAATTATCTTTGTTGAATGCATTTGACTTTCATTTGATTCCAAAAGCTTTGTTTGAATGTGTTTGACTTTCATTTGACTCAATTAGCTTTGTTGAATGCATTTTACTTTCATTTGATTAAAAAACTTTGATTGAATGTGTTTGACTTTTATTTTACTCAATGAACTTTGTTGAATGGATTTGACTTTCATTTGAGTTAAAAAGCTTTTATCGAATGTCTTTGACTTTTATTTGACTCAATTATCTTTGTTAAATGCAATTGACTTTCATTTGATTCAAAAAGCTTTGTATGAACGTGTTTGATTTTCAATTAACTCAATTAGCTTTGTTGAATGCATTTGACTTTCATTTGATTCAAAATGGTTTGTTTGAATGTGTTTGACTTTCATTGGACTCAATTATCTTTGTTGAATGCATTTGACTTTCATATGATTTAAAAAGATTTGGTTGAATGTGTTTGACTTTCATTTGACTCAATTATCTATGTTGAATGTATTTGACTTTCATATGATTCAAAAAGCTTTATATGAATGCATTTGACTTTCATTTGATTCAAAAAGCTTTGTTTGAATGTGTTTAACTATCAATTGTGTCAAAAAGCTTTGTTGAATACATTTGACTTTCGTTTGATTCAAAAAGCTTTGTTTGAATGTGTTTGACTTTCATTTGCTCAATTATCTTTGTTAAATGCATTTGATTTTCATTTGGTTCAAAAAGCTTTGTTTGAATGTGTTTGACATTCATCTGATTCAAAAAGGTTTGTATGTATTTTTTTAACTTTCATTTGACTCAATTATCTTTGTTGAATGCATTTGACTTTCATTTGATTAAAAAAAGTATTGTTTAAATGTGTTTGACTTTTATTTGACTCAATTAGCTTTGAATGCATTTGACTTTCATTTGATTCAGAAAGCTTTTTTTGAATGTGTTTAAATTTAATTTGACTCAATTACCTTTGTAGAATGCATTTGACTTTCATTTGACCTAATTAGCTTTGTTAATTGCATTTCACTTTCATTTAATTCAAAAAGCTTTGTTTGAAAGTGTTTGACATTCATTTGATTCAATTAGCTTTGTTTGAATGTGTTAGACTTTTATTGAGTTAAAAAGCTTTGTTGAATGTATTTGACTTTCAATTGATTCAAAATGCTTTGTTTGAATGTGCTTGACTTTCATTAGACTCAATTATCTTTGTTGAATGCATTTGACATTCATTTGGTTCAAAAAGCTTTGTTTGAATGTGTTTAACATTCATTTGATTCAAAAAGCTTTGTTGAATGAGTTTGAATTTCATTGGACTTAATTAGCTTCGTTGAATTCATTTCATTTCCATTTGATTTTAAAAGTTTTGTTTCAATGTGTTTGACTTTCATTTGATTTAAAAAGCTTTGTTGTACAAGTTTGATTTTCATTTGACTCAATTAGCTTTGTTGAATGCATTTGACTTTCATTTGATTCAAAAAGGTTTGTTTGAATGTGTTTGACTTTCATTTGACTCAATTATCTTTGTTGAATGCATTTGACTTTTATTTGGTTCAAAAAGCTTTGTATGAATGTGTTTGACTTTCATTTGACTGAATTAGCTTTGATGAATGCATTTGACTTTCATTAAATTTAAAAAACTTTTTTTCAATGTGTATGACTTTCATTTGAGTTAATTAGCTTTCTTGAATACATTTGATTTCCATTTGATTCAAAAAGCTTTGTTTGAATGTGTGTGACATTCATTTGACTCAATTAGCTTTATAGAATGCATTTGATTTTCATTTGACTCAATTAGCTTTGTATGGATGTGTTTGTCTTTCATTTGATTCTTAAAGCTTTGTTGAATGTGTTTGACTTTCACTTAACTGAATTAGCTTCGATAAATTCACTTCACTTTCGTTTAATTCAAAATCTTTTGTTTGAATGTGTTTGACTTTCATTTGACTCAATTAGGTTTGTTTAATGCATTTGACTTTCATTTGATTCAAAAAGCTTTGTTTGAATGTGTTTGACTTTCATTTGACTCAATTAGCTTTGTAGAATGAATTTGACTTTTATTTGCCTCAATTCGCATTGTATGAATTTGGTTGACTTTCATTTGAATCCAAAAGCATTATTGAATGTGTTAGACCTTCATTTTACTCAATTAGATCTTATAATGCATTTTACTTTCATTTGATTCAAAAAGCTTTGTATGAATGTGTTTGACTTTCATGTGATTCAATTATCTTTGTTGAATGCATTTGACTTTCATTTGATTCCAAAAGCTTTGTTTGAATGTGTTTGACTTTCATTTGACTCAATTAGCTTTGTTGAATGCATTTTACTTTCATTTGATTAAAAAACTTTGATTGAATGTGTTTGACTTTTATTTTACTCAATGAACTTTGTTGAATGGATTTGACTTTCATTTGAGTTAAAAAGCTTTTATCGAATGTCTTTGACTTTTATTTGACTCAATTATCTTTGTTAAATGCAATTGACTTTCATTTGATTCAAAAAGCTTTGTATGAACGTGTTTGATTTTCAATTAACTCAATTAGCTTTGTTGAATGCATTTGACTTTCATTTGATTCAAAATGGTTTGTTTGAATGTGTTTGACTTTCATTGGACTCAATTATCTTTGTTGAATGCATTTGACTTTCATATGATTTAAAAAGATTTGGTTGAATGTGTTTGACTTTCATTTGACTCAATTATCTATGTTGAATGTATTTGACTTTCATATGATTCAAAAAGCTTTGTATGAATGCATTTGACTTTCATTTGATTCAAAAAGCTTTGTTTGAATGTGTTTAACTATCAATTGTGTCAAAAAGCTTTGTTGAATACATTTGACTTTCGTTTGATTCAAAAAGCTTTGTTTGAATGTGTTTGACTTTCATTTGCTCAATTATCTTTGTTAAATGCATTTGATTTTCATTTGGTTCAAAAAGCTTTGTTTGAATGTGTTTGACATTCATCTGATTCAAAAAGGTTTGTATGTATTTTTTTAACTTTCATTTGACTCAATTATCTTTGTTGAATGCATTTGACTTTCATTTGATTAAAAAAAGTATTGTTTAAATGTGTTTGACTTTTATTTGACTCAATTAGCTTTGAATGCATTTGACTTTCATTTGATTCAGAAAGCTTTTTTTGAATGTGTTTAAATTTAATTTGATTCAATTACCTTTGTAGAATGCATTTGACTTTCATTTGACCTAATTAGCTTTGTTAATTGCATTTCACTTTCATTTAATTCAAAAAGCTTTGTTTGAAAGTGTTTGACATTCATTTGATTCAATTAGCTTTGTTTGAATGTGTTAGACTTTTATTGAGTTAAAAAGCTTTGTTGAATGTATTTGACTTTCAATTAATTCAAAATGCTTTGTTTGAATGTGCTTGACTTTCATTAGACTCAATTATCTTTGTTGAATGCATTTGACATTCATTTGGTTCAAAAAGCTTTGTTTGAATGTGTTTAACATTCATTTGATTCAAAAAGCTTTGTTGAATGAGTTTGAATTTCATTGGACTTAATTAGCTTCGTTGAATTCATTTCATTTCCATTTGATTTTAAAAGTTTTGTTTCAATGTGTTTGACTTTCATTTGATTTAAAAAGCTTTGTTGTACAAGTTTGATTTTCATTTGACTCAATTAGCTTTGTTGAATGCATTTGACTTTCATTTGATTCAAAAAGGTTTGTTTGAATGTGTTTGACTTTCATTTGACTCAATTATCTTTGTTGAATGCATTTGACTTTTATTTGGTTCAAAAAGCTTTGTATGAATGTGTTTGACTTTCATTTGACTGAATTAGCTTTGATGAATGCATTTGACTTTCATTAAATTTAAAAAACTTTTTTTCAATGTGTATGACTTTCATTTGAGTTAATTAGCTTTCTTGAATACATTTGATTTCCATTTGATTCAAAAAGCTTTGTTTGAATGTGTGTGACATTCATTTGACTCAATTAGCTTTATAGAATGCATTTGATTTTCATTTGACTCAATTAGCTTTGTATGGATGTGTTTGTCTTTCATTTGATTCTTAAAGCTTTGTTGAATGTGTTTGACTTTCACTTAACTGAATTAGCTTCGATAAATTCACTTCACTTTCGTTTAATTCAAAATCTTTTGTTTGAATGTGTTTGACTTTCATTTGACTCAATTAGGTTTGTTTAATGCATTTGACTTTCATTTGATTCAAAAAGCTTTGTTTGAATGTGTTTGACTTTCATTTGACTCAATTAGCTTTGTAGAATGAATTTGACTTTTATTTGCCTCAATTCGCATTGTATGAATTTGGTTGACTTTCATTTGAATCCAAAAGCATTATTGAATGTGTTAGACCTTCATTTTACTCAATTAGATCTTATAATGCATTTTACTTTCATTTGATTCAAAAAGCTTTGTATGAATGTGTTTGACTTTCATGTGATTCAATTATCTTTGTTGAATGCATTTGACTTTCATTTGATTCCAAAAGCTTTGTTTGAATGTGTTTGACTTTCATTTGACTCAATTAGCTTTGTTGAATGCATTTTACTTTCATTTGATTAAAAAACTTTGATTGAATGTGTTTGACTTTTATTTTACTCAATGAACTTTGTTGAATGGATTTGACTTTCATTTGAGTTAAAAAGCTTTTATCGAATGTCTTTGACTTTTATTTGACTCAATTATCTTTGTTAAATGCAATTGACTTTCATTTGATTCAAAAAGCTTTGTATGAACGTGTTTGATTTTCAATTAACTCAATTAGCTTTGTTGAATGCATTTGACTTTCATTTGATTCAAAATGGTTTGTTTGAATGTGTTTGACTTTCATTGGACTCAATTATCTTTGTTGAATGCATTTGACTTTCATATGATTTAAAAAGATTTGGTTGAATGTGTTTGACTTTCATTTGACTCAATTATCTATGTTGAATGTATTTGACTTTCATATGATTCAAAAAGCTTTATATGAATGCATTTGACTTTCATTTGATTCAAAAAGCTTTGTTTGAATGTGTTTAACTATCAATTGTGTCAAAAAGCTTTGTTGAATACATTTGACTTTCGTTTGATTCAAAAAGCTTTGTTTGAATGTGTTTGACTTTCATTTGCTCAATTATCTTTGTTAAATGCATTTGATTTTCATTTGGTTCAAAAAGCTTTGTTTGAATGTGTTTGACATTCATCTGATTCAAAAAGGTTTGTATGTATTTTTTTAACTTTCATTTGACTCAATTATCTTTGTTGAATGCATTTGACTTTCATTTGATTAAAAAAAGTATTGTTTAAATGTGTTTGACTTTTATTTGACTCAATTAGCTTTGAATGCATTTGACTTTCATTTGATTCAGAAAGCTTTTTTTGAATGTGTTTAAATTTAATTTGACTCAATTACCTTTGTAGAATGCATTTGACTTTCATTTGACCTAATTAGCTTTGTTAATTGCATTTCTCTTTCATTTAATTCAAAAAGCTTTGTTTGAATGTGTTTGACTTTCATTTGACTCAATTAGCTTTGTTTGAATGTGTTAGACTTTTACTGAGTTAAAAAGCTTTGTTGAATGCATTTGACTTTCATTTGATTGAAAAAACTTTGTTTGAATGTGCTTGACTTTCATTTGACTCAATTATCTTTGTTGAATGCATTTGACATTCATTTGGTTCAAAAAGCTTTGTTTGAATGTGTTTGACATACATTTGATTCAAAAAGCTTTGTTGAATGAGTTTGAATTTGATTGGACTCAATTAGCTTCATTGAATGCATTTCATTTCCATTTGATTTTAAAAGTTTTGTTTCAATGTGTTTGACTTTCATTTGATTTAAAAAGCTTTGTTGAACAAGTTTGATTTTCATTTGACTCAATTAGCTTTGTTGAATGCATTTGACTTTCATTTGATTCAAAAAGGTTTGTTTGAATGTGTTTGACTTTCATTTGACTCAATTATCTTTGTTGAATGCATTTGACTTTTATTTGGTTCAAAAAGCTTTGTATGAATGTGTTTGACTTTCATTTGACTAAATTAGCTTTAATGAATGCATTTGACTTTCATTTAATTTAAAAAACTTTTTTTCAATGTGTTTGACTTTCATTTGAGTTAATTAGCTTTCTTGAATACATTTGATTTCCATTTGATTCAAAAAGCTTTGTTTGAATGTGTGTGACATTCATTTGACTCAATTAGCTTTATAGAATGCATTTGATTTTCATTTGACTCAATTAGCTTTGTATGGATGTGTTTGTCTTTTATTTGATTGTTAAAGCTTTGTTGAATGTGTTTGACTTTCACTTAACTCAATTAGCTTTGATAAATTCACTTCACTTTCACTTAATTCGAAATGTTTTATTTGATTGTGTTTGACTTTCATTTAACTCAATTAGCTTTGTTTAATGCATTTGACTTTCATTTGATTCAAAAAGCTTTGTTTGAATGTGTTTGACATTCATTTGACTCAATTAGCTTTGTAGAATGAATTTGACTTTTATTTGCCTCAATTCGCTTTGTATGAATGTGGTTGACTTTCATTTGAATCCAAAAGCATTATTGAATGTGTTAGACCTTCATTTGACTCAATTAGCTCTTATAATGCATTTTACTTTCAGTTGATTCAAAAAGCATTGGTTGAATGTGTTTGACTTTTATTTAACTCAATTGGCTTTGATGAATGCATTTGACTTTCATTTGTTTAAAAAAGCTTTGTTTGAATGTGTTTGACTTTCATTTGACTAAATTAACTTTGATGAATGCATTTGACTTTCATTTGATTCAAAAAGCTTTGTATGAGTGTGTTTGACTTTCATTTGACTCAATTATCTTTATTGAATGCATTTGTCTCATATTTGAGTTAAAAAGCTTTGTTTGAATGTGTTTGACTTTTACTTGATTCAATTAGCTTTGTTGAATACATTTGACTTTCATTTGATTCAAAAAGATCTGTATGAATGTGTTTGACTTTCATTTAATTCAAAAAGCTTTGTTGAATGAATTTGATTTCATTTGACTCAAAAAGCTTTGTTTGTATGTGTTTGACTTCCATTTTACTTAAATATCTTTGTTGAATACATTTGACGTTTATTACTTCAAAAAGCTTTGTATGAATTTGTTCGACATTCTTTTAATTCAAAAAGCTTTGTTTGAATGTGTTTGACTTTCATTTGACTAAATTAACTTTGATGAATGCATTTGACTTTCATTTGATTCCAAAAGCATTGTTTGATTGTGTTTGACTTTCATTTGATTCAATTAGCTTTGTTGAATGCATTTTACTTTCATTTGATTAAAAAGCTTTGTTTGAATTTGTTGACTTTCATTTGACTCAATTAACTTTGTTGAATGCATTTGACTTTCATTTGATTCAAAAAGCTTTATTCGAATGTGTTTGACTTTTATTTGACTCAATTATCTTTGTTAAATGCATTTGATTTTCATTTGGTTCAAAAAGCTTTGTTTGAATGTGTTTGACATTCATCTGATTCAAAAAGGTTTGTATGAATTTTTTTAACTTTCATTTGACTCAATTATCTTTGTTGAATGCATTTGACTTTCATTTGATTAAAAAAAGTATTGTTTAAATGTGTTTGACTTTTATTTGACTCAATTAGCTTTGAATGCATTTGACTTTCATTTGATTCAGAAAGCTTTTTTTGAATGTGTTTAAATTTAATTTGACTCAATTACCTTTGTAGAATGCATTTGACTTTCATTTGACCTAATTAGCTTTGTTAATTGCATTTCTCTTTCATTTAATTCAAAAAGCTTTGTTTGAATGTGTTTGACTTTCATTTGACTCAATTAGCTTTGTTTGAATGTGTTAGACTTTTACTGAGTTAAAAAGCTTTGTTGAATGCATTTGACTTTCATTTGATTGAAAAAACTTTGTTTGAATGTGCTTGACTTTCATTTGACTCAATTATCTTTGTTGAATGCATTTGACATTCATTTGGTTCAAAAAGCTTTGTTTGAATGTGTTTGACATACATTTGATTCAAAAAGCTTTGTTGAATGAGTTTGAATTTGATTGGACTCAATTAGCTTCGTTGAATGCATTTCATTTCCATTTGATTTTAAAAGTTTTGTTTCAATGTGTTTGACTTTCATTTGATTTAAAAAGCTTTGTTGAACAAGTTTGATTTTCATTTGACTCAATTAGCTTTGTTGAATGCATTTGACTTTCATTTGATTCAAAAAGGTTTGTTTGAATGTGTTTGACTTTCATTTGACTCAATTATCTTTGTTGAATGCATTTGACTTTTATTTGGTTCAAAAAGCTTTGTATGAATGTGTTTGACTTTCATTTGACTAAATTAGCTTTAATGAATGCATTTGACTTTCATTTAATTTAAAAAACTTTTTTTCAATGTGTTTGACTTTCATTTGAGTTAATTAGCTTTCTTGAATACATTTGATTTCCATTTGATTCAAAAAGCTTTGTTTGAATGTGTGTGACATTCATTTGACTCAATTAGCTTTATAGAATGCATTTGATTTTCATTTGACTCAATTAGCTTTGTATGGATGTGTTTGTCTTTTATTTGATTGTTAAAGCTTTGTTGAATGTGTTTGACTTTCACTTAACTCAATTAGCTTTGATAAATTCACTTCACTTTCACTTAATTCGAAATGTTTTATTTGATTGTGTTTGACTTTCATTTAACTCAATTAGCTTTGTTTAATGCATTTGACTTTCATTTGATTCAAAAAGCTTTGTTTGAATGTGTTTGACATTCATTTGACTCAATTAGCTTTGTAGAATGAATTTGACTTTTATTTGCCTCAATTCGTTTTGTATGAATGTGGTTGACTTTCATTTGAATCCAAAAGCATTATTGAATGTGTTAGACCTTCATTTGACTCAATTAGCTCTTATAATGCATTTTACTTTCAGTTGATTCAAAAAGCATTGGTTGAATGTGTTTGACTTTTATTTAACTCAATTGGCTTTGATGAATGCATTTGACTTTCATTTGTTTAAAAAAGCTTTGTTTGAATGTGTTTGACTTTCATTTGACTAAATTAACTTTGATGAATGCATTTGACTTTCATTTGATTTAAAAAGCTTTGTATGAGTGTGTTTGACTTTCATTTGACTCAATTATCTTTATTGAATGCATTTGTCTCATATTTGAGTTAAAAAGCTTTGTTTGAATGTGTTTGACTTTTACTTGATTCAATTAGCTTTGTTGAATACATTTGACTTTCATTTGATTCAAAAAGATCTGTATGAATGTGTTTGACTTTCATTTAATTCAAAAAGCTTTGTTGAATGAATTTGATTTTCATTTGACTCAAAAAGCTTTGTTTGTATGTGTTTGACTTCCATTTTACTTAAATATCTTTGTTGAATACATTTGACGTTTATTACTTCAAAAAGCTTTGTTTGAATTTGTTCGACATTCTTTTAATTCAAAAAGCTTTGTATGAATGTGTTTGACTTTCATTTGTTTCAATTATCTTTGTTGAATGCATTTGACTTTCATTTGATTCCAAAAGCATTGTTTGATTGTGTTTGACTTTCATTTGATTCAATTAGCTTTGTTGAATGCATTTTACTTTCATTTGATTAAAAAGCTTTGTTTGAATTTGTTGACTTTCATTTGACTCAATTAACTTTGTTGAATGCATTTGACTTTCATTTGATTCAAAAAGCTTTATTCGAATGTGTTTGACTTTTATTTGACTCAATTATATTTGTTGAATGCATTTGACTTTCATTTGATACAAAAAGCTTTGTATGAATGTGTTTGAATTTCATTTGACTCAATTAGCTTTGTTGAACGCATTTGACTTTCATTTGATTCAAAATGGTTTGTTTGAATGTGTTTGGCTTTCATTGGACTGAATTATCTTTATTGAATGCATTTGACTTTCATATGATTTAAAAAGCTTTGTTTGAATGTGTTTGACTTTCATTTGACTCAATTATCTATGTTGAATGTATTTGACTTTCATATGATTCAAAAAGCTTTGTTTGAATTTGTTTGACTTTCATTTGACTCAATTAGCTTTGATGAATGCATTTGACTTTAATTTAATTCTAAAAGCTTTGTTTGAATGTGTTTGACTTTCATTTGACTCAATTATCTTTGTTGAATGCATTTCACTTTTTGTTGATTCAAAATGCTTTGTTTGAATGTGTTCGACATTCATTTGACTTAATTAGCTTTGTTAAATGAATTTGACTTTCATTTTGTTCAAGAAGCTTTGTTTGAATGTGTTTGACTTTATTAAAGTCAAAAAGTTTTGTAAAATGCATTTGACTTTCATTTGATACAAAAAGCTTTGTTTGAATGTGTTTAACTTTCATTTGACTCAATTTGCTTTGTATGAATGTGTTTGATTTTCATTTAACTCAATTAGCTTTGTTAATTACATTTCACTTTCGTTTAATTTAAAAAGCTTTGTATGAATCCGTTTGACATTCATTTGACTCAATTAGCTTTGTAGAATGCATTTTACTTTCATTTCATTTAAAAAGCTTTGTTTGATTGTGTTTGACTTTTATTTGACTCAATTAGCTTTTTTTAATGCAATAGACTTTTAATTGATTTAAAATGCTTTGTTTGAATGTGTTTGACTTTCATTTGACTTACTTAGCTTTGTTGATTGGAATTGACTTTCATTTGATTCAAAAAGTTTTGTTTGAATGTGTTTGACTTTCATTTGACTCAATTAGTTTTGTAGAATGCATTTTACTTTCATTTGATTCAAAAAGCTTTGTTTGAATGTGTTTGACTTTCATTTGGCTCATTTAGCTTTGTTGAATGCAATTGACTGTCATTTGATTCAAAAAGCTTTGTTTGAATGTGTTTGACTCTCTTTTGACTCAATTAGCTTTGTTCAATGCATTTGACTTTAATTTTATTCAAAAAGTTTTGTTTGAATGTGTTTGACTTTCATTTGACTCAATTATCTTTGTCTAATGTATTTGACTTTCATTTGATTCAAAAAGTTTAGTTTCAATGTGTTTGACTTTCATTTGACTTAATTAACTTTGTTGAATGCATTGAATTTTCATTTGATGTAAAAAGCTTTGTTTGAATGTGGTTGAATGCATTTGTCTTTTATTTGGTGCAAAAAGCATTGTTTGAATGTGTTTGACATTCATTTGGTACAAAAAGCTTTGTATGAATGTGTTTGACTTTCATTAAACTCAATTATCTTTGTTGAATGCATTTTACTTTCATTCGATTCAAAAAGCATTGCTTGAATGTGTTTAACTTTCATTTGACTCTATTAGCTTTGTCGAATACAAATACTTTCATTTGATTCAAAAAGCTTTGTTTGAATGTGTTTGACTTTCATTTGACTCAATTAGCTTTGTGTAATGCATTTGACTTTCAGTTGATTCAAAATGCTTTGTTTGAATGTGTTTGACATTCATTTGACTTAATTAGCTTTGATTAAAGCATTTCACTTTTATTTTGTTCAAAAAGCTTTGTTTGAATGTGCTAGACTTTATTTGAGTCAAAAAGCTTTGTTGAATGCATTTGACTTTCATTTGATTAAAAATACTTTGTTTGAATGTGTTTTACTTTCATTTGACTCATTTAGCTTTGTATGAATGTGTTTGACTTTCAATTGACCTAATTGGCTTTGTTAATCGCATTTCACTTTTGTTTAATTCAAAAAGCTTTGTATAAATCTGTTTGACTTTCATTTGACTCAATTAGCTTTGTTGAATGCATTCGACTTTAATTTGATTCAGAAAGCTTTGTTAGATTGTGTTTGACTTTCATTTGACTCAACTATCTTTGTTGAATGCATTTGACTTTCATTTGATTGAAAAAACTTTGTTTGAATGTGTTTGACTTTCATTTGACTCAATTAGCTTTGTAGAATGCATTTTACTTTCATTTGATTGAAAAAGCTTTGTTTGAATATGTTTGACTTTCATTGGGCTCAATTAGCTTTGTAGAATGCATTTTACTTTCATTTGATTCAAAAAGCTTTGTTTGAATGTGTTTGAATTTCATTTGACTCAATTAGCATTGTTGAATGCAATTGACTTTCATTTGATTCAAAAACCTTTGTTTGAATGTGTGTGACTTTCATTTGACTCAACTAGCTTTGTTGAATGCAATTGAATTTAATTTGACTCAAAAACCTTTGTTTGAATGTGTTTGACTTTCATTTGAATCAATTATCTTTGTTCAATGCATTTGACTTTCATTACATTCAAAAAGTTTTGTTTGAATGTGTTTGACTTTCATTTGACTTAATTAACTTTGTTGAATGCATTTGATTTTCATTTGATTTAAAAAGCTTTGCTTTCATTTAACTCAACTAGCTTTGTTGAACGCATTTGACTTTCATTTGATTCTAAATGTTTTGTTTGAATGTGTTTTACTCTCGTTTTACTCAATTAGCTATGCCGAATGCATTTGACTTTCATTTGACTCAATTAGCTTTGCATGAATGTGTTTGACTTTCATTTGTCTCATTTAGCTTTGTTAATTGCATTTCGCTTTCATTTAATTTAAAAAACTTTGTATGAATCTGTTTGACTTTCATTTGACTCAATTAGCTTTGTAGAATGCATTTTACTTTCATTTGATTCAAAAAGCTTGGTTTGAATGTGTTTGACTGTTATTTGACTCCATTAGCTTTGTTGAATGCATTTGACTTTAATTTGATTCAAAAAGCGTTATTTGAATGTGTTTGACTATCATTTGACTCAATTATCTTAGTTGAATGCATTTGACTTTCATTTGATTCAAAAAGTTTTGTTTGAATGTGTTTAACTTTTATTTGACTTAATTAACTTTGTTGAATGCATTTGATTTTTGTTTGATTTAAAAAGCTTTGTTTGAATGTGTTTGACTTTCATTTAACTCAATTAGCTTTGTTGAATGCATTTGACTTTCATTTGATTGAAAAAGTTTTGTTTGAATGTGTTTGACTTTCGTTTGACTCAATTAGCTATGTCGAATGCTTTTGACTTTCATTTGACTCAATTAGCTTTGCATGAATGTGTTTGACTTTCATTTGACTGAATTAGCTTTGTTAATTGCATTTCGCTTTCATTTAATTCAAAAAGCTTTGTATGAATCTGTTTAACTTTCATTTGACTCAATTTGCTTTGTAGAATGCATTTTACTTTCATTTGATTCAAAAAACTTTGTTTGAATGTTTTTGAATTTCATTTGGCTCAATTAGCTTTGTTGAATGCATTTGATTTTCATTTGATTCAAAAAGTTTTGTTTGGATGTGTTTGACATTCATTTGATACCAAAAGCTTTGTATGATAGTGTTTGACTTTCATTAAACTTAATTATCAATGTTGAATGCATTTTACTTTCATTTGATTCTAAATGCATTGCTTGAATGTCTTTGACTTTCATTTGACTCAAAAAGCTTTGTTGAATACAAATACTTTCATTTGATTCAAAAAGCTTTGTTTGAATGTGTTTGACTTTCATTTGACTTAATTAGCTTTGTTGAATGCATTTGACTTTTAGTTGATTCAAAATGCTTTGTTTGAATGTGTTTGACATTCATTTGACTTAATTAGCTTTGATTAATGCATTTGACTTTCATTTGGTTTGAAAAGCTTTGTTTGAATGTGTTTGACTTTCATTTGACTCAATTAGCTTTGTAGAATGCATTTGACTTTCATTTGACTCAATTAGCTATGTATGAATGTGTTTGACTTTCATTTGACACAATTAGTTTTGTTAAATGCATTTCACTTTCGTTTAATTCAACAAGCTTAGTATGAATCTGTTTGACTTTCATTTGACTCAATTAGTTTTGTAGAATGCATTTTACTTTCATTTGATTCAGAAAGCTTTGTTTGAATGTGTTTGACTTTCATTTGACTCAATTAGCTTTGTTGAATGCATTTGACTTTAATTTGATTCAAAAAGCTTTGTTTGAATGTGTTTGACTTTCATTTGAGTCAAAAAGCTTTGTTGAATACATTTGACTTTCATTTGATTCAAAAAGCTTTGTTTGAATGTGTTTGACTTTCATTTGACTCAATTAGCTTTGTTGAATGCATTTTATTTTCATTTGATTCAAAAAGCATTGTTTGAATTTGTTTGACTTTCATTTGACTCTTTCAGCTTTGATGAATGCATTTGACTTTCATCTGATTCAAAAAGCTTTGTCTGAATGTGTTTGACTTTCATTTTACTTAATTATCTTTGTTGAATGCATTTGACTTTCATTTGATTAAAAAAGCTTTGTATGAATGTGTTTGACTTTCATTTGACCCAATTAGCTTGATAGAATGCATTTGACTTGCATTTGACTCAATTATCTGTTTATGAATGTGTTTGACTTTCATTTGACTCAATTAGCTTTGTTTGAATGTGTTTAACTTTCATTTGAATCAATTAGCTTTGTTGAATGCCTTGGACTATCAATTGATTTAAATAGCTTTGTATAATATGTGTTCGACTTTCATTTGACTCAATTAGCTTCGTTGATTGCATTTGATTTTCATTTGATTTTAAAAGCTTTTTTTGAATGTATTTGACTTTCATTTGATTCAAAAAGCTTTGTTGAATAAGTTTGACTTTAATTTGACTCAACTAGCTTTGTTGAATGCATTTGACTTTCATTTGATGAAAAAAGCATTTTTTGAATGTGTTTGACTGTTATTTGACTCAATTAATTTTGTTGAATGCGTTTGACTTTCATTTGATTCAAAAAACTTTGTTTGAATGTTTGACTTTCATTTGACTCAATTAGCTTTGATGAATTCATTTGACTTTCACTAAAAAATGAGAGCATTTTAACCCAAATTTTGACAACAAATTTCAAAATTGTTGCTAAATAGCAACTAAAAGAGTTGTTTGCGTTGTCTAATTAATAGCAATCAAATGCGCTTCTGTTTTCAAACGATTAATGGCAATATATCTCTTTTTTGTTGCTATTGAAAACAAGTTGTCTTACTAGTTGTTGCTAGATTTCATCAAATTTTGTCTTGTTTCCATATATCAACAAATTCTGACAACTAATTTTTTTATTTGTTGCGATTTAGAAACAAATTGAGGCAACAAATTTTTGAATTGTTCCTATTAAAAATTAGCAGTCTCATTATCGTTGTTAGATGACAACAGATTTTTTATTTGTTGTCATCTAGCAATGCCATTTTACAAAACGTTTGGCAACAAAATTTCCAGTTGTTGCTATTGGGGACACTTGTTTTACTATTTGTTGCTAAAATGACATCACATTTTATTTTGTTGCCATTAGAAACAAGTTGTGTTATAATTTTTTGCTAATTTATTAAGGGTCATTGAAGTAATTTACATAATATGTTGTAATAAATAGAACGAAAACAGGTCGTCTTGTTCAATACAAAAGAAATATTAGAAGGAAGTAATAATCGTTCAATCACTTTTAGCAATAAAACGTAGGCGATAAAATAATATATATTATTTTATAAGTTCATTAGAAAGAGCATGTAGAAAATGGGAATGCTTCTTACTATTTTGCCCGAATTTGCTTGATTTTGGTACGTTCTACAAGACCTTAAAACCTTATGAATTGCTTTGTTTTTGTGATTTCTTTTGTGAGGCAGTTATGAATGCATATCTTTGACATGACTCAAGCCTTTTCAAGTTCATTAGAAAGAGCATGTAGCAAATGGGAATGCTTCTTCACATTTTGGCCGAATTTGCTTGATTTTAGCTCTACAAGACCTTAAAACCTTATAACATGCTTTATTTTTGTGATTTATTTTCTTAGGAAGTTATAAATACATATATTTGACATGAATCAAGCCTTTTCAAGTTCATTAGAAAGAGCATGTAGAAAATGGGAACGCTTCTTCTCATTTTGCCTGAATTTGCTTGATTACGGTTCTACCAAACCTTAAAACCTTATAACTTGTTTTCTCTTAGTGATTTCTGTTCTTAGACAGTTACAAATACATATATTTGACATGATTCAAACCTTTATAAGTTCATTAGAAAGAGCATGTAGAAAATGGGAACGCTTCTACCCATATGGGCCGAATTTGCTTGATTTTGGTTCTACAAGACCTTAAAACCTTAAAACATGCTTTGTTTTTGTGATTTGTTTTCTTAGGAAGTTATAAATACATATATTTTACATGAATCAAGCCTTTTCAAGTTCATTAGAAAGAGCATGTAGAAAAGGGGAACGCTTCTTCCCATTTTGCCCGAATTTGCTTGATTTCAGTTCTACCAGACCTTTAAACCTTATAAATTGATTTGTATTAGTGATATATATGATTAGACAGTTGCTAATACATATATTTGATATGATTCAAGCCTTTATAAGTTCATTAGAAAGAGCATGTAGAAAATGGGAACGCTTCTTACCATTTGGGCCGAATTTGGTTGATTTTGGTTCTACAAGACCTTAAAACCTTATAACATCTTTTTTTTTGTAGTTTCTTTTGTTATGAAGTTATAAATACATATATTTGACATGAATCAAGCCTTTTCAAGTTCATTAAAAAGAGCATGTAAAAAATGGTTGCTTCTACCTATTTTGCTCGAATTTCCTTGATTTTAGTTCTACCAGTCCTTAAAACCTTATAACTTGCTTTGTTTTTTTTTATTTCAATGATTAGAAATTATAAATACATATTTTTAACATTATTCAAGTTTTTTTTAGTTCATTAGAAAGAGCATGTAGAAAATGGGAATGCTTCTTACTTTTTTGCCCGAATTTGCTTGATTTTGATTCTACAAGACCTTAGAACCTTATAACTTGCGTTGTTTTTGTGATTTCATTTGTTAGGCAGTTTTAAATACATATATTTGACATGAATCAAGCCTTTTCAAGTTCATTAGAAAGAGCTTGTTGAAAATGGGAACGCTTTTTCCCATTTGCCTGAATTTGCTTGAATTTGGTTCTACAACACCTTAAAACCTTATAAGTTGCTTTGTTTTTGTGATTTGTATGCTTGAAAATAATAAATACATATATTTGATATGATTAAAGAATTTATAAGTTCATTAGAAAGAGCATTTAGAAAATGGAAAGGCTTTTTACTATTTTACCCGAATTTGCTTGATTTTGGTTTTATAAGACCTTAAAACCTTATAACTTGCTTTGTTTTTGGGATTTCTTTTGTTAGGCAGTTATAAATACATATATTTGACATGAATCAAGACTTTTCAAGTTTATTAAAAAGAGCATGTAGAAAAAGGGAATGCTTCTTACTATTTTGCCCGAATTTGCTTGATTTTGGTTCTACAAGACCATAAAACCTCATCACTTGCTTTGTTTTTGTGATTTATTTTCTTATGGAGTTATATATATATATATATATATATATATATATATATATATATATATATATATATATATATATATATTTGACATGATTCAAGCATTTATTAGTTCATTAGAAAGAGCATGTAGTAAATGGGAACGTTTCTTTCCATTTTGCCCGAATTTGCTTGATTTTGGTTCTACAACACCTTAAAACCTTATAACTTGCTTTTGCTTTGTAATTTATTTGTTTATGCAGTTATAATTATTTATATTTGACATGATTCAAGAATTTAAAATTTCATTAGAAAGAGCATGTAGAAAATGGGAATGCTTCTTACTTTTTTGCCCGAATTTGCATGATATTGGTTCTACAAGACCTTAAAACCTTAATACATGCTTTGTTTTAGTGATTTATTTTCTTAGACAGTTATTATTACATATATTTGACATGAATCAATCCTTTCCAAGTTCATTAGAAAGAGCGTGTAGAAAATGAGAACGCTTCTTCTCATTTTGCCTGAATTGGCTTAATTTCGGTTCTACTAGACATTAAAACCTTATAAATTGCTTTCTCTTTGTTATTTTTTTGCTTAGGTAGTTACAAATACATATATTTGACATGATTCAAGCCTTTATAATTTCATTAGAAGGAGCATGTAGAAAATGGGAACGCTTCTTCCCATTTTGGCAGAATTTGCTTGATTTTGGTTCTACCAGACCTTAGAACCTCATAATATGCTTTTTTTGTGATTTCTTTTCTTAGAAAGTTATAAAAACATATATCAGACATTAATCAAGCCTTTTCAAGTTCATTAGAAAGAGCGTGTAGAAAATAAGAACGCTTCTTCTCTTTTTGCCTGAATTTGCTTGATTTAGGTTCTACTAGACCTTAAAGTCTTATAACTTGATTTGTTTTTGTGATTTCTATGCTTAGGAAGTTACAAATAAATATATTTGTCATAACTCAAGCATTTATAAGTTCATTAGAAAGAGCATGTAGAAAATGGGAACGCTTCTTACCATTTTGACCGAATATGCTTATAACATCCTTTTTTTTTGTGATTTATTTTGTTATGAAGTTATAAATACATTTATTTGACATTAATCAAGCCTTTTCAAGTTCATTAGAAAGAGCATGTGACGTGGGAAAATTAGGTCGTTGGACTAATCCTCCTAAGCCAAACAAAATTTATAAACACTCAACAAACCTAAATACAAGTATAAAGGTAAGTCAAGGGTTGAACCCAAAGGAACGGTAATGTCTAAGTTCTTCCAATTATGTGCCTAAGCTAGGTCGAAGACAAAGGGTAAAAGAGGACACTAACAACTACTAAGACAAAGAAACCAAACAAGTAAAATGCTAGGGATTAGGATTCACTTATAATAGCAATGAACAATGCAAATTGGTTTAGGAAGTTGACTAAGTCAAGCAATGCGAGGGAAGATCAATTATGCAACCAAAAGAGCATATCAAGCTATTCTCCTAGAGGTCTAACTAGCGTCAACTACGATAAACTCTTGCTAGGAAACATCACAAGACACCTTAATCGTGTAAATGCAAGCCACAAATCAATGGTCCGTATCAATGTGAACTTACAATGCAATCTAGGGTGAATAAGTAGGGTGATCAAGCCTAAATCAAACACACACATGCACATAATCAATTAACCAATTTAATCACATCATCAACTCCATCAAAATCCCCAATCTACATCAATCCATTACATAATACAAGCTTCACCAAATCCCTAACCAAACAACTACTCTAGCAACATCATCAATTCAACAAATAACTAAGAAATCAACAATCTACAATCAAAGAATCAAATATCAAAGAAGAACAAAAACTCAAATCAAACATCAATCATCAAATCATCAAAATCTAATCAAAATCAAACAATCTAAACATGAATACTAAACAAAACAATAAATGAGATAGAGTTTAGAAATGCTCATTGATAATAGAGTAGATCTCCAATACAATTGTCACCATTGGATCTTCAATCTCTCAATCACCATTGAAATTCTTCACTTTCTCACTCTAAAATCTACTCCTAAAACTAACCCCTAAATCTAGAGAGAGAAGCTCTCAACTAAGCTAAGAATTTGATCTAATTCTATTCTGAAACTTCTTACCACAAAAATAGAAGGAAATAACTATATATACAAAGGAGAGGTCGGAAATGACGCCTAAGAATAGACCCACGCCGGTGCGGGCGCTCGGAGGAGAGAGAGAAATGCGCACGGGACACACCCAGAAAGGTGCGCCCGCACACACTCCATGTGTGGCAGCACACGACATATGTGTGGCCGCACACTCCCCATGTGCGCCCGCACAAAACTGCAGCCTCCTTTCTTCTTCTTCGTCCTAGCTCATGTGGTGCACACATCCTAGATGATGGTGATGGAGGACAAGGTAGGCAGTAATGTAGGGAATATTTTAAGCATTATGATATCCCAAACTTGAACCCCACTGTGATCATACACTAAAGTACGGTGGCGTTCCAAAGGGAAAGACAAAGAGCAAAAAGAGTCGCCAACAAGTTTTAGGAACTTGTAAACCCAAAAGACAATCCAAAGGACCGTCAACTACTCCATAAGGTCTTGAACCAAACAGGGTCCGGGGATGAGGGTACGAATCCAATCTAGAAAAGAAAGGACCCGCCCTATAAAATAGGCCTCTTCTTTGTTCTGCTCGTATTCATGCGCGCTTTTTGAATAACATACAAACATTATATTGAACCTACCCTGTTTATCTATGTTGGTTGAAATTTAATGCACAAATAATACTATTATTGGCGATCACTTGAGTTAAAATCACATTAGCCTAAACAAATTATTAATTATCTTATTAAGCGTGATTTCAAGTACAAATTCCCTTTAAACCTGCATCAAAGGCGTGATCAAACAACAACAATAATATAAATCAAGCAACATAAGGATAAAGAATAATAATGATGATGATAATAGCATGATAAGGTGTAATAAAGCTTAATAACAATAGCAAGATCCTAGGCATGATACTAATAAGATTAATAACAAATCCTAGCATGTCACTAAACAATAAAGATCAAAGCTTTAAACCTAACATGGTAATAACATGTTAACATGATATTAGAAATAAGTAAAGGCACCCTAAACATGATACTAGGAAGCATTAAATAACATCCTAACATGATACTAGAAAGCATTAAAAGCATCCTAACATGATACTAGGAATCATAAACAATAATAAGCATGCAATCTACATTGTGAAAGAAATAGGAAGTAAGGTAATCTACTTACTTTGAAGCCTCGTACCTCTTTCTAATTACAAAATACACAAGTTAGTAAACTTCAATGAAAATAATAAAGAACAATTAAATAATTAAATTGAAATCAAACTAAACAAAGTTTAGACTAGTTTTGGACCAAACCCTCAGAAAATATCAACCTTGCACGTCTAGGGCGAACGCAACTTCGAACTTGGCTAAGAGATTCTAAGTCTTGTGAATGCGGAATATTGTATGTAAAAAGCTAATTTAGAAAGAGAGAGAAAGAAAGCATATATTGCTCAAGAGAGAAAAGAGAGAATTAAGGAAGAATGAATGAGAGTTGATGATGAGAATTGATGATGAGAATTGATGATTCTGAAAACAGGGATTCAGACTCTATTTATAATGAAAATAGTCCAGAAAAATCATAGAATTTGATAAGGAATAAAACTACACGTTGTCGCCAGGAATCAACTCTGTCGCGACGCGACAATGTCTATCGCGAGGCGACAGGGTCTGTCGCGCGACGACAGACTTGTCGTTTGGCGACAACCTGTATTAGCGCGTTTTTCTTCACGCGGAATCCGATCTTTAATCAACTTGATCTACGGAATCCGTACAGAAGATAAAATATATTTTTAAGATAATAAAACGATTTTTTACTACAAATAAAATCTATTTTAAAATAATTAATTATTAAATCTAATAATATTAGAATTAAAAAGAACTTTCTAGAAACTTCTAGAAAACTATAATTAATCCTAATAATTTTAGGAATAATAATTAACATTGGGCCCTTCTCTAGATCATTGGGCCGTATTTAAATAATTAACCAGGCCCAGTTTAATATTTTGGCCATAACTTCCTCAATATTCATTGGAATCGGGCTTATAATATATCGTTGGAAAGGTCTCTTCGAGCCTCATCCATCTACACTATTATTGGACCTTAATTATGGACCAAACTAAACTGATTCGGCTATTTTCAAATAAATAAAGTCATTTTAAAAAACAGAGAGAAGAGAACTTTAATTAAAACTAAACCGCAACACTTGACTTTCAACCACTTTCACCTAATCCGATAATGGTGCAACGTGAAAGGCATTCATCAATGGGTTTGGTTTTGGGGAGACACAAATGGGTGTCTACAGAAGCCCCCACTTTGACTGAGTTTGAAGAAACTTATGTTTCGAAAAACGAGAGTTAAAGTATCGATAGGGACGGAGAATGATTCAAAACGTTCTGCGATTCCAAATCATTCTTATAACGCCGATACCTGCAAACTAATCATTAGTTAAAACAGATAAAAGAGTTAAGAAACGCGTATCTTGCACCGTCGAGCACACGTCTCTGAACGTAATCACTTTGCTGTTGCTTCATGTTGTTTGTGACAACCGCCACAGTGCTTCATGAACGCCATCGTTGAAGATAACCATATGTCGTCGTCTTCAATATTCTTGGTGACAATCCTCCACAGTATTTCGGGAACATCGTCGAAAATAACTGTATGTCGTCATCTCCTAGGTGTGGCCGTACATCGCCACGGCAGTGCATCGCCGCTATAGACAATATCTTCTTTACCTTGAGTGACCGTCGAAGGTGACCTTACCTCGCCATCTCCTCTATTTGTGACACTACCTCGCCACGGCCGTGCTACGCCACTAGACAACTCCTCTCTATGCTGAGATATTGCCAAAGAATCATCTTGCTTATTGATCCTTAATATACTGTTATTTATCATTGCTTTTTTATATTTGTGCCAATCCTTTGGTGCTTTGCCTTTGTAAACCATTACTTTGGTGCATTTATTGAACCAATATTTCGGTGCATCTGTTGAACCAATATTTCGGTGCCTCTATTGAACCAATATTTCGGTGCCTTATTATGAGCCAATACTTAGGCACTTTAAGCTAAGTGAGACGATCTTTCTTCAAGTCGATCACTTAATGCATTTTGCGATCAAGCTGACTGAATCATGTCAATTTGCTTAAAGGGGTTAACTGGCGTACCAAGGAACCCAAATTACCAAAATAGGCCCATAAAGCCATAAGGAGGGGCCCAGCATTCTGTCGCCGCTCCAGCGCTGGCCAGAGACACCTTTCGCGAGGCTTTGTCTCTGTCGCCATGCGATAGGGTCCGTCGCCTCGCGACAATTCTGTCTTTTGGCGACAGAATCGGGGTTTTAAAACTCGTTTTCTTCTTCTTTCTCATTTCGCTGCTCTGCTTCCCAAACCTCACGAAAACTTCACTTCACTCGTTCTCGCTCATTTCTCAACCAAATTCGCTCAAACTTATTGCAAATTGAAGGTTTTCTCATCTAATTTCCGGATCTATGTAAGTTTTGTTCAAACTCTTCTCGGTTTTTGATGAATTATCCGTTCTTGTTCGCGAATTTTCGAAAAATTCGAAAATGTTCTTGCTTAATTTGCTTTGTTTGTTGAATTTTATGCCTTGAATTTGTTTAATTATGCTTGTATATTACCTTGGGAGTATTTTGAGACTTGTTTGACTCAATTTGGTGAAGAAATGAAGGATTCACCATTGTTGGACCTCTTAAGGTCGTGATGAACAATGTGGGTCGTTCTTTGCATTTTTACTGCTTTTACTTGTACAATTTGTCACAATGTTTGCAAGAAATTGTTTATTTGCTTAAAAATGCTTCCATGTTCGTTTGAAATTTTTGCTCTGTTTTAGTACTACGTACTCTGTTTTGTGAACATAGTATCATGCGGCTTAGGCGAACTTTAGATACTGTAGAGCCTTATATTTAATTACTTTTACATACTTTAGCATGGCTAGACGACGTGGTTCCGGTTCTCGGTCGAGAGACACGCGTCGAGAGGACGAGCCCACCAGCGAGGGTGAGGACGTGCCCTCTACCTCCAGGCTGGGTCTCATGCCAGATTGGGACGAGCGCACCCTGTTTCACGCGCCGGTTCATCATTTGTCGGAGCGGATCCGACGAGGTCTTGCGAGTGGGAGGACCCGTAGCCACGGCTCGGGTAATTCCACCATTATTTCTCTGTACGACAACTTCATCAGCCGCGATGAGGGGCTTCGTCGTCTTTGGGAGTCATGTGGATTGACTCCCCTGCTGCAGGCCACCCGGGCCATGTTTTCATATGATGGGGGTAACCTCGTCGTTCGAGCTTTGGTGTAGTTCTTTTGGGATACCACCAACACCTTTCATTTTCCCTGGGGTGAGATGACAGTCACTCCAGCTGACTTCAGCCTCATTACGTGGCTAGAGTTCCAGTCTACTCCCCTACCTTTCGATGTCGGTGTCACCGTTTATTCCCCGGAGGTTCTGGAGTTGTTGGGGCCGATCGTTGTTCGGGCCCAGGCTGAGGCTCAGTCGGGACATCTGAGTTCCCGATGTATTCGTCGATGTACGCTGGCTGCAGGTTTTGAGGATGATGCGACCACCCGAGAGTAGCGGGTGCGCATCTTTGTGCTGATCTGCTATCAGGGACGTTTTCCCCTGATCGAGGTAGTAGAGTACTACTTTACTACCTGTCCGCTGTTCGCGACCTCCACTTGGTCGGGACGTATGACTGGGCCAGCATGGCCTATGCGGATTTTCTACTGGGCTTGCGGCGCTCCTGTCGTCACAAGGCCCTGTCTAGAGAGATAGCCCTTTCCAGTTTCTAGAGGGTCGTAGAGGTACATCTCCTTTTTCCCCCTTTTTTAGGTTTTAATTCTAAATTTAGAAGCATAACCCTTACTGATTTTCATTTCTTCCGTATAGATCTAGTTCTACGAGTATTTTCCCTCTCTCGCACCTGCGAGGCCTTCTCCTCGCGTGCTCCCTATCGCTGCTAGTTGGGGAGGCCGCAGAGGTCCGCCGGAGGTGCTGCGCCTTGGAGAGATGATTCTCACGGTAGGTCTCTTTAATTCATACTTTTTCTTTTATCATCTTTTGGTGTTAGTATATTATTTAGTAATTTTTTCAGGAGCGTAGCCCGGTCTATTGTCCTTGGGCTGCTTTTCCTATCTCTGCGCTGGCGGCGCAGTACACAGCCGAGCGTCATTACTTTCTGGGGACGTACGACGCGGTGGTCTACCTAGGGGAGAGGGTAGCCATTCAGCATTCCTCAGACACTTTCGTGGTTCATGCTCCTCCACCTCGGCATATATTCCACGATGCCTTGCAGCGGGATCCTGCTGGTGGGCCTACTCGGGGTACTCCTTGGAGGTCTTACGTTCTCCTCGAGCAGAGCTATGAGGAGGACCTGCTACCGTTGCTGGCGCCAGCTCTCATCCTTTCAGATGAGGCAGCGGTATGCTTTCATTCATTTAGTTTATCTTTCTTTAGGTAGCCCCCAAGTATTTTTCTAACTTTTCATTCTTAGCAGGCTGGCCCTAGGGAGTTCATTCCTCCGAGGATGTCCATATGCTACCAGGGCATGAAAGTCAAATACATTCAAAAAAAGCTTTTTGAATCAAATGAGAGTCAATTGCATTCCACAATGCTAATCGAGTCAAATGAAAGTCAAACACATTCAACAAAGCTAATTGAGTCAAATGAAAGTCAAACACATTCAACAAAGCTAATTGAGTTAAATGAAAGTCAAACACATTCAAACTAAGCTTTTTGAATCAAATGAAAGTCAAATGCATTCAACAAAGCTAATTGAGTCAAATGAAAGTCAAACACATTCAACAAAGCTTTTAGAATGAAATAAAAGTCAAACACATTCAAACAAAGCTTTTAGAATCAAATTAAAGTCAAATACATTCAAAAAAAGCTTTTTGAATCAAATGAGAGTCAATTGCATTCCACAATGCTAATCGAGTCAAATGAAAGTCAAACACATTCAACAAAGCTAATTGAGTCAAATGAAAGTCAAACACATTCAACAAAGCTAATTGAGTTAAATGAAAGTCAAACACATTCAAACTAAGCTTTTTGAATCAAATGAAAGTCAAATGCATTCAACAAAGCTAATTGAGTCAAATGAAAGTCAAACACATTCAACAAAGCTTTTAGAATGAAATAAAAGTCAAACACATTTAAACAAAGCTTTTAGAATCAAATGAAAGTCAAATACAATCAAACAAAGCTTTTTGAAACAAATGAAAGTCAATTGCATTCCACAATGCTAATTGAGTCAAATGAAATTCAAACACATTCATCAAAGCTAATTGAGTGAAATGAAAGTCAAACACATTCAAACAAAGATTTTTGAATCAAATGAAAGTCAAATGCATTCAACAAAGCTAATTGAGTCAAATGAAAGTCAAACACTTTCAACAAAGCTTTTAGAATGAAATAAAAGTCAAACACATTCAAACAAAGCTTTTTTTAATCAAATCAAAGTAAAATGCATTTAACAAAGCTAATTGAGTCAAATGAAAGTCAAACACTTTCAACAAAGCTTTTAGAATCAAATGAAATTGAAATACATTCAAACAAAGCTTTTTGAATCAAATGAAAGTCAATTGCATTCCACAATGCTAATTGAGTCAAATGAAAGTCAAACACATTCGTCAAAGCTAATTGAGTCAAATAAAAGTCAAACACATTTAAACAAAGCTTTTTGAATCAAATGAAAGTCAAATGCATTCAACAAAGCTAATTGAGTCAAATGAAAGTCAAACCCTTTCAACAAAGCTTTTAGAATCAAATGAAAGTCAAACACATTCAAACAAAGCATTTTGAATCAAATGAGAGTCAATTGCATTCCACAATGCTAATCGAGTCAAATGAAAGTCAAACACATTCAACAAAGCTAATTGAGTCAAATGAAAGTCAAACACATTCAACAAAGCTAATTGAGTTAAATGAAAGTCAAACACATTCAAACTAAGCTTTTTGAATCAAATGAAAGTCAAATGCATTCAACAAAGCTAATTGAGTCAAATGAAAGTCAAACACATTCAACAAAGCTTTTAGAATGAAATAAAAGTCAAACACATTTAAACAAAGCTTTTAGAATCAAATGAAAGTCAAATACAATCAAACAAAGCTTTTTGAAACAAATGAAAGTCAATTGCATTCCACAATGCTAATTGAGTCAAATGAAATTCAAACACATTCATCAAAGCTAATTGAGTGAAATGAAAGTCAAACACATTCAAACAAAGATTTTTGAATCAAATGAAAGTCAAATGCATTCAACAAAGCTAATTGAGTCAAATGAAAGTCAAACACTTTCAACAAAGCTTTTAGAATGAAATAAAAGTCAAACACATTCAAACAAAGCTTTTTTTAATCAAATCAAAGTAAAATGCATTTAACAAAGCTAATTGAGTCAAATGAAAGTCAAACACTTTCAACAAAGCTTTTAGAATCAAATGAAATTGAAATACATTCAAACAAAGCTTTTTGAATCAAATGAAAGTCAATTGCATTCCACAATGCTAATTGAGTCAAATGAAAGTCAAACACATTCGTCAAAGCTAATTGAGTCAAATAAAAGTCAAACACATTTAAACAAAGCTTTTTGAATCAAATGAAAGTCAAATGCATTCAACAAAGCTAATTGAGTCAAATGAAAGTCAAACCCTTTCAACAAAGCTTTTAGAATCAAATGAAAGTCAAACACATTCAAACAAAGCATTTTGAATCAAATGAAAGTCAAATGCATTCAACGAAGCTAATTGAGTCAAATTAAAGTCAAAGACTTTCATCAAAGCTTTTAGAATCAAATGAAAGTCAAATACATTCAAAACAAGCTTTTTGAATCAAATGAAAGTCAATTGCATTCCACAATGCTAATTGAGTCAAATGAAAGTTAAATACATTCAACAAAGCTAATTGAGTCAAATGAAAGTCAAACACATTCAAACAAAGCTTTGTTGAATCAATTGAAAGTCAACTGCATTCTACAAAGCTAATTGAGTCAAATGAAAGTCAAACACTTTCAACAAAGCTTTTAGAATCAAATGAAAGTCAAATACATTCAAACAAAGCTTTTTGAATTAAATGAAAGTCAATTGCATTCCAAAATGCTAATTCTGTCAAATGAAAGTCAATTACATTCATCAAAGCTAATTGAGTCAAATGAAAGTCAAACACATTTAAACAAAGCTTTTTGAATCAAATGAAAGTCCAATGCATTCAACAAAGCTAATTGAGTCAAATGAAAGTCAAACACTTTCAACAAAGCCTTTAGAATCAAATGAAAGTCAAACACATTCAAACAAAGCTTTGTTGAATCAATTGAAAGTCAAATGCATTCAACAAAGCTAATTGAGTCAAATGAAAGTCAAACACCTTTAACAAAGCTTTTAGAATCAAATGAAAGTCAAATACAATCAAACAAAGCTTTTTGAAACAAATGAAAGTCAATTGCTATCCACAATGCTAATTGAGTCAAATGAAAGTCAAACACATTCATCAAAGCTAATTGAGTGAAATGAAAGTCAAACACATTTAAACAAAGCTTTTTGAATTAAATGAAAGTCAAATGCATTCAACAAAGCTAATTGAGTCAAATGAAAGTTAAACACTTTCAACAAAGCTTTTAGAATGAAATAAAAGTCAAACACATTCAAACAAAGCTTTTTTAATCAAATCAAAGTCAAATGCATTTAACAAAGCTAATTGAGTCAAATGAAAGTCAAACACTTTCAACAAAGCTTTTAGAATCAAATGAAATTGAAATACATTCAAACAAAGCTTTTTGAATCAAATGAAAGTCAGTTGCATTCCACAATGCTAATTGAGTCAAATGAAATTCTAACACATTCATCAAATCTAATTGAGTCAAATGAAAGTCAAACACCTTTAAACAAAGCTTTTTGAATCAAATGAAAGTCAAATGCATTCAACAAAGCTAATTGAGTCAAATGAAAGTCAAACCCTTTCAACAAAGCTTTTAGAATCAAATGAAAGTCAAACACATTCAAACAAAGCATTTTGAATCAAATAAAAGTCAAATGCATTCAACGAAGCTAATTGCGTCAAATTAAAGTCAAAGACTTTCATCAAAGCTTTTAGAATCAAATGAAAGTCAAATACATTCAAAACAAGCTTTTTGAATCAAATGAAAGTCAATTGCATTCCACAATGCTAATTGAGTAAAATGAAAGTCAAACACATTCAACAAAGCTATATGAGTCAAATGAAAGTCAAACACATTCAAACAAAGCTTTTTGAATCAAATGAAAGTCAAATGCATTCAACAAAGCTAATTTAGTCAAATGAAAGTCAAACACTTTCAACAAAGCTTTTAGAATCAAATGGAAGTCAAACACATTCAAATAAAGCATTTTCAATCAAATGAAAGTCAATTGCATTCCACAATGCTAATTGAGTCAAATGAATGTCAAACACTTTCAACAAAGCTTTTAGAATGAAATAAAAGTCAAACACATTCAAACAAAGCTTTTTTAATCAAATCAAATTCAAATGCATTTAACAAAGCTAATTGAGTCAAATGAAAGTCAAACACTTTCAACAAAGCTTTTAGAATAAAATGAAATTGAAATACATTCAAACAAAGCTTTTTGAATCAAATTAAAGTCAATTGCATTCCACAATGCTTATTGAGTCTAATCAAAGCTAATTGAGTCAAATGAAAGTCAAACACATTTAAACAAAGCTTTTTCAATCAAATGAAAGTCAAATGCATTCGACAAAGCTAATTGAGTCAAATGAAAATCAAACACTTTCAACAAAGCTTTTAGAATCAAATGAAAGTCAAACACATTCAAACAAAGCATTTTGAATCAAATGAAAGTCAAATGCATTCAACAAAGCTAATTGAGTTAAATGAAAGTCAAACACATTCAACAAAGCTTTTAGAATCAAATGAAAGTCAAATACATTTAAACAAAGCTATCAAATGAAAGCCAATTGCATTCCACAATGCTAATTGAGTCAAATGAAAGTCAAATACATTCAACAAAGCTAATTGAGTCAAATGAAAGTCAAACACATTCAAACAAAGCTTTTTGAATCAAATGAAAGTCAAATGCATTCAACAAAGCTATTTGAGTCAAATGAAAGTCAAACACTTTCAACAAAGCTTTTAGAATCAAATAAAAGTTAAACACATTCAAACAAAGCTTTTTGAATCAAATGAAAGTCAATTGTATTCCACAATCCTAATTGAGTCAAATGAAAGTCAAACACTTCAACAAAGCTAATTGATTCAAATGAAAGTCAAACACATTCATGAAAGCTAATTGAGTCAAATCAAAGTCAAACACATTTAAACAAAGATTTTTGAATCAAATGAAAGTTTAATGCATTCAACAAAGCTAATTGAGTCAAATGAAAGTCAAACACTTTCAACAAAGCGTTTAGAATCAAATGAAAGTCAAATACATTCAAACAAAGCTTTTTAAATCAAATGAAACTCAATTGCATTCCACCATGCAAATTGAGTCAAATGAAAGTCAAACACATTCAACAAAGCTAATTGAGTCAAATGAAAGTCAAACACTTTCAACAAAGCTTTTAGAATCAAATGAAAGTCAAACACATTCAAACAAAGCTTTTTAATCAAATGAAAGTCAATTGCATTCCCCAATGGTACTTGAGTCAAATGAAAGTCAAACACATTCAACAAAGCTAATTGAGTCAAATGAAAGTGAAACACATTCAAACAAAGCTTTTTGAATCAAATAAAAGTAAAATGCATTCAACAAAGCTAATTGAGTGAAATTAAATTGAAAACCTTTCAAGAAAGCTTTTAGAATCAAATGAAAGTCAAATATATTCAAACAAAGCTTTTTGAATCAAATGAAAGTCAATTGCATTCCACAATGCAAATTGAGTCAAATGAAAGTCAAACACATTCAACAAAGCTAATTGAGTCAAAAGAAAGTTAAACTCATTCAAACAAAGCTTTTTGAATCAATGAAAGTCAAATGCATTTAACAAAGCTAATTGAGTGAAATGAAAGTCAAACACATTCAACAAAGCTAATTGAGTCAAATGAAAGTCAAACACATTCAAACAAAGCATTGTGGATTGAATTGAAAGTCAAATGCATTCAACAAAGCTAATTGAGTCAAATAAAAGTCAAACACTTTCAACAAAGCTTTTAGAATCAAATTAAAGTCAAACAAATTCTAACAAAGCTTTTTGAATCAAATGAAAGTCAATTGTATTCCACAATGCTAATTGAGTCAAATGAAAGTCAAACACTTCAACAAAAATAATTGATTCAAATGAAAGTCAAACACATTCAAATAAAGATTTTTGAATCAAATGAAAGTCAAATGAATTCAACAAAGCTAATTGAGTCAAATGAAAGTCAAACACTTTCAACAAAGCTATTAGAATCAAATGAAAGTCAAACACATTCAAACCAAAACTTTTTGAATCAAATGAAAGTCAAATGCATTCAACAAAGCTAATTGAGTCAAATGAAAGTTAAACACTTTCAACAATGCTTTTGGAATCAAATAAAATTCAAATACATTCAAACAAAGCTTTTTGAAACAAATGAAAGTCAATTGCATTCCACAATGCTAATTAAGTCAAATAAATGTCAAACACATTCATCAAAGCAAATTGAGTCAAATGAAAGTCTAACACATTCAACAAAGCTAATTGAGTCAAATGAAAGTCAAACACATTCAAACAAAGCTTTTTGAATCAAATGAAAGTAAAATGCATTCAACACAGCTAATTGAGTTAAATTAAAGTGAAAACCTTTCAACAAACCTTTTAGAATCAAATGAAAGTCAAATACATTCAAACAAAGCTTTTTGAATCATATGAGAGTCAATTGCATTCTACAATGCTAATCGAGTCAAATGAAAGTCAAACACATTCAACAAAGCTAATTGAGTCAAATAAAAGTCAAACACATTCAACAAAGCTAATAGAGTCAAATGAAAGTCAAACACATTCAACAAAGCTAATTGAGTTAAATGAAAGTCAAACAAATTCAAACTAAGCTTTTTGAATCAAGTGAAAGTCAAATGCATGCAACAAAGCTAATTGAGTTAAATGAATGTCAAACTCTTTCAACAAAGCTTTTAGAATCAAATGAAAGTCAAATACATTCAAACAAATCTTTTTGAATCAAATGAAACTCAATTGCATTCCACAATGCTAATTGAGTTAAATGAAAGTCAAACACATTCAACAAAGCTAATTGAGTCAAATGAAAGTCAAACACATTCGAACAAAGCTTTTTGAGTCAAATGAAAGTCAAATACATTCAACAAAGCTAAGTGAGTCAATTGAAAGTCAAACATTTTCAACAAAGCTTTTAGAATTAAATAAAAGTCAAATACATTCAAACAAAGCATTTTAAATCAAATGAAAGTCAATTGCATTCCACAATGCTAATTGAGTAAAATGAAAGTCAAACACATTCAACAAAGCTATATGAGTCAAATGAAAGTCAAACACATTCAAACAAAGCTTTTTGAATCAAATGAAAGTCAAATGCATTCAACAAAGCTAATTTAGTCAAATGAAAGTCAAACACTTTCAACAAAGCTTTTAGAATCAAATGGAAGTCAAACACATTCAAATAAAGCATTTTCAATCAAATGAAAGTCAATTGCATTCCACAATGCTAATTGAGTCAAATCAAAGTCAAACACATTTAATAAAGCTAATTGAGTCAAATAAATGTAAAACACATTCAAACAAAGCTTTTTGAATCAAATGAAATTCAAATGCATTCAACAAAGCTAATTTAGTCAAATGAAAGTAAAACACTTTCAACAAAGCCTTTAGAATCAAATGAAAGTCAAACACATTCAAAAAAAGCTTTTTGAATCACATGAAAGTCAAATGCATTCAACAATGCTAATTGAGTCAAATTAAAGTCAAACACATTCAACAAAGCTAATTGAGTCAAATGAAAGTTAAAACACATTCAAACAAAGCTTTTTGAATCAAATGAAAGTCAAATGCATTCAACAAAGCTAATTGTGTCAAATGAATGTCAAACTCTTTCAACAAAGCTTTTAGAATCAAATGAAAGTCAAATACATTCAAACAAAGCTTTTTGAATCAAATGAAACTCAATTGTATTCCACAATGCAAATTGAGTCAAATGAAAGTCAAACACATTCAACAAAGCTAATTGAGTCAAATGAAAGTCAAACACATTCGAACAAAGCTTTTTGAGTCAAATGAAAGTCAAATGCATTCAAAAAAGCTATGTGAGTCAATTGAAAGTCAAACACTTTCAACAAAGCTTTTAGAATCAAATAAAAGTGAAATACATTCAAACAAAGCTTTTTGAATCAAATGAAAGTCAATTGCATTCAACAATGCTAATTAAGTCAAATGAAAGTCAAACATATTCAAACAAAGCTTTTTGAGTCAAATGAAAGTCAAATTCAATGAAACAAAGCTTTTTGAATCAAATGAAAGTTAAATTCAATGAAACAAAGCTTTTTGAATCAAATGAAAGTCAATTGCATTCCACAATGCTAATTGAGTAAGATTAAATTCAAACACATTAACAAAGCTAATTGAGTCAAACATATTCAAACAAAGCTTTTTGAATCAAATGAATGTCTAATGCATTCAACAAAGCTAATTGAGTCAAATGAAAGTCAAACACTTTCAACAAAGCTTTTAAAATCAAATAAAAGTCAAACACATTCAAAGAAAGCTTTTTGAATCAAATGAAAGTCAAATACATTTAAACAAAGCTTTTTAAATCAAATGAAAGTCAATTGCATTCCACAATGCTATTTGAGTCAAATGAAAGTCAAACACTATCAACAAAGCTTTTAGAATCAAATGAAAGTTAAATACATTCAAACAAAGCTTTTTGAATCAAATGAAATTCAATTGCATTCCACAATTCAAATTGAGTCAAATGAAAGTCAAACACTTTCAACAAAGCTTTTAGAATCAAATGAAAGTCAAATACATTCTAACAAAGCTTTTTGAATCAAATGGAAGTCAAATGAATTGAACAAAGGTAGTTGAGTCAAATGAAATTCAAACACATTCATCAAAGCTTTTAGAATCAAATGAAAGTCAAATACATTGAAACAAAGCTTTTTGAATCAAATGGAAGTCAATTGCATTCCACAATGCTAATAGAGTCAAATGAAAGTCAAACACATTCAACGAAGCTAATTGAGTCAAATAAAAGTCAAACACATTCAAACAAAGCTTTTTGAGTCAAATGAAAGTCAAATGCATTCAACAAAGCCAATTGAGTCAAATGAAAATCAAACACATTCAAACAAAGTTTCTTGATTCAAATGAAGGTCAATTGCATTCTACAAAGCTAATTGAGTCAAATGAAAGTCAAACACTTTCAAACAAAGCTTTTTGAATCAAATGAAAATCAAATGCATTCAACAAAGCTAATTGCGTCAAATGAAAGACAACACTATCAACAAAGCGTTTAGAATCAAATCAAAGTCAAATACATTCAAACAAAGCTTTTTGAATCAAATGAAAGTCAATTGCATTCCACAATGCTAATTGAGTCAAATGAAAGTCAAACACATTCAACAAATCTAATTGAGTCAAAAGAAAGTCAAACACATTCAAACAAAGCTTTTTGAATCAAATGAAAGTCAAATGCATTCAACAAAGCTAATTGAGTCAAATGAAAGTCAAACAATTTCAACAAAGCTAATTGAGTCAAATGAAGGTCAAACACATTTAAACAAACCTTTTTTATTCAAATGAAAGTCAAATGCATTCAACAAAGCTAATTGAGTCAAATGAAAGTCAAACACTTTCAACAAAGCTTTTAGAATCAAATGAAAGTCAAACACATTCAAACAAAGCTTTTTGTATCAAATGAAAATCAAATGAATTGAACAAAGCTAGTTGAGTCAAATGAAAGTCAAACACATTCATCAAAGCTTTTAGAATCAAATGAAAGTCAAATACATTCAAACAAAGCTTTTTGAATCAAATGGAAGTCAATTGCATTCCACAATGCTAATTGAGTTAAATGAAAGTCAAACACATTCAATGAAGCTAATTGAGTCAAATGAAAGTCAAACGCATTCAAACAAAGCTTTTTGAATCAAATGAAAGTCAAATGCAATCAACAAAGCCAATTGAGTCAAATGAAAGTCAAACACATTCAAACAAAGCTTTTTGATTCAAATGAAAGTCAAATGCATTCAAAAAAGCTAATTGAGTCAAATGAAAGTCAAACACTTTCAACAAAGCTTTTAGAATCAAATGAAAGTCAAACACATTCAAACAAAGCTTTTTGAATCAAATGAATGTCAAATGCATTCAACAAAGCTAATTAAGTCAAATGAAAGTCAAACACTTTCAACAAGCTTTTAGAATCAAATGAAAGTCAAACACATTCAAACAAAGCTTTTTGAATCAAATGAATGTCAAATGCATTCAAGAAAGCTAATTGAGTCAAATGAAATTCAAACACTTTCAACAAAGCTTTTAGAATCAAATGAAAGTCAAATACATTAAACTAAGCTTTTTTATGAAATGAAAGTCTATTGCATTCCACAATGGTAATTGAGTCAAATGAAAGTCAAACACATTCAACAAAGCTAATTGAGTCAAATGAAAGTCAAACACATTCAAACAAAGCTTTTTGAATCAAATGAAAGCCAAATGCATTCAACAAAGCTAATTGAGTCAAATGAATGTCAAACACTTTAACAAAGCTTTTAGAATCAAATGAAAGTCAAACACATTCAAACAAAGCTTTTTGAATCAAATGAAGTCAAAATGCATTCAACAAAGCTAATTAATTCAAATGAAAGTCAAACACTTTCAACAAAGCGTTTAGAATCAAATGAAAGTCAAATACATTCAATCAAAGCTTTTTGAATCAAATGAAAGTCAATTGCATTCCACAATGCTAATTGAGTCAAATGAAAGTCAAACACATTCAACAAAGCTAATTGAGTCAAAAGAAAGTCAAACACATTCAAACAAAGCTTTTTGAATCAAATGAAAGTAAAATGCATTCAACAAAGCTAATTGAGTAAAATGAAAGTCAAACACTTTCAACAAAGCTAATTGAGTCAAATGAAAGTCAAACACATTCAAACAAAGCTTTTTGATTCAAATGAAAGTCATATGCATTCAACAAAGCTAATTGAGTCAAATGAAAGTCAAACACTTTCAACAAAGCTTTAGAATCAAATGAAAGTCAAATACATTCAAACAAAGCTTTTTGAATCAAACGAAAATCAAATGAATTCAACAAAACTAATTGAGTCTAATGAAAGTCAAACACTTTCATCAAAGCTTTTAGAATCAAATGAAAGTAAAAACACATTCAAACAAAGCTTTTTGAATCAAATGGAAGTCAATTGCATTTCACAATGCTAATTGAGTCAAATGAAAGTCAAACACATTCAACGAAGCTATTGAGTCAAATGAAAGTCAAACACATTCAAATAAAGCTTTTTGAATCAAATAAAAGTCAAATGCATTCAACATAGCCAATTGAGTCAAATGAAAGTCAAACACATTCAAATAAAGCTTCTAGATTCAAATGAAAGTCAAATGCATTTAACAAAGCTAATTGAGTCAAATGATAATCGAACACTTTCAACAAAGCTTTTAGAATCAAATGAAAGTCAAACACATTCAAACAAAGCTTTTTCAATCAAATGAAAGTCAAATGCATTCAACAAAGCTAATTGAGTCAAATGAAAGTCAAACACTTTCAACAAAGTTTTTAGAATTAAATGAAAGTCAAATACATTAAACTTAGCTTTTTGATCAAGTGAAAGTCTATTGCATTCCACAATGATAATTAAGTCAAATGAAAGTCAAACACATTCAACAATGGTAATTGAGTCAAATGAAAGTCAAACACATTCAAACAAAGCTTTTTGAATCAAATGAAAGCCAAATGCATTCAGCAAAGCTAATTGAGTCAAATGAATGTCAAACACTTTCACCAAAGCTTTTAGAATCAAATGAAAGTCAAACACATTCAAACAAAGCTTTTTGAATCAAATGAAAGTCAAATGCATTCAACAAGTTAATTGAGTCAAATGAAAGTCAAACACTTACAACAAATCTTTTAGAATCAAATGAAAGTCAAATACATTAAACTAAGCTTTTTGATCAAATGAAAGTTTATTGCATTCCACAATGGTAATTGAGTCAAATGAAAGTCAAACACATTCAACAAAGCTAATGAAGTCAAATGAAAGTCAAACACATTCAAACAAAGCTTTTTGAATCAAATGAGAGCCAAATGCATTCAACAAAGCTAATTGAGTCAAATGAATGTCAAACACTTTCAACAAAGCTTTTTGAATCAAATGAAAGTCAATTGCATTCCACAATGCTAATTGAGTCAAATGAAAGTCAAACACATTCAACAAATCTAATTGCGTCAAAAGAAAGTCAAACACATTCAAACAAAGCTTTTTGAATCAAATGAAAGTCAAATGCATTCAACAAAGCTAATTGAGTCAAATGAAAGTCAAACAATTTCAACAAAGCTAATTGAGTCAAATGAAGGTCAAACACATTTAAACAAACCTTTTTTATTCAAATGAAAGTCAAATGCATTCAACAAAGCTAATTGAGTCAAATGAAAGTCAAACACTTTCAACAAAGCTTTTAGAATCAAATGAAAGTCAAAAACATTCAAACAAAGCTTTTTGTATCAAATGAAAATCAAATGAATTGAACAAAGCTAGTTGAGTCAAATGAAAGTCAAACACATTCTTCAAAGCTTTTAGAATCAAATGAAAGTCAAATACATTCAAACAAAGCTTTTTGAATCAAATGGAAGTCAATAGCATTCTACAATGCTAATTGAGTTAAATAAAAGTCAAACACATTCAACGAAGCTGATTGAGTCAAATGAAAGTCAAACGCATTCAAACAAAGCTTTTTGAATCAAATGAAAGTCAAATGCAATCAACAAAGCCAATTGAGTCAAATGAAAGTCAAACACATTCAAACAAAGCTTCTTGATTCAAATGAAAGTCAAATGCATTCAAAAAAGCTAATTGAGTCAAATGAAAGTCAAACACTTTCAACAAAGCTTTTAGAATCAAATGAAAGTCAAACACATTCAAACAAATCTTTTTGAATCAAATGAAAGCCAAATGCATTCAACAAAGCTAATTGAGTCAAATGAATGTCAAACACTTTCAAAAAAGCTTTTAGAATCAAATGAAAGTCTAACACATTCAAACAAAGCTTTTTGAATCAAATGAAAGACAAATGCATTCAACAAAGCTAATTACATCAAATTAAAGACAAACACTTTCAACAAAGAGTTTAGAATCAAATCAAAGTCAAATACATTCAAACAAAGCTTTTTGAATCAAATGGAAGTCAATTGCATTCCACAATGCTAATTGAGTCTAATGAAAGTCAAACACATTCAACGAAGCTAATTGAGTCAAATGAAAGTCAAACACATTCAAAAAAGCTTTTTGAATCAAATGAAAGTCAAATGCATTCAACAAAGCCAATTGAGTTAAATGAAAGTCAAACACATTCAAACAAAGCTTCTTGATTCAAATGAAAGTCAAATGCATTCAACAAAGCTAATTGAGTCAAATAAAAGTAAAACACTTTCAACAAAGCTTTAAGAATCAAATGAAAGTCAAACACATTCAAACAAAGCTTTTTGAACTAAATCAAGGTTAATTGCATTCAACAAAGCTAATTGAGTCAAATGAAAGTCAAACACTTTCAACAAAGCTTTTAGAATAAAATAAAAGTTAAATGCATTCAAACAAAGCTTTTTGAATCAAATGAAAGTCAAATGCATTCAACAAAGCCAATTGAGTCAAATGAAAGTCAAACACATTCAAACAAAGCATCTTGATTCAAATGAAAGTCAAATGCATTCAACAAAGCTAATTGAGTCAAATGAAAGTCAAACACTTTCAACAAAGCTTTTAGAATCAAATGAAAGTCAAACACATTCAAACAAAGCTTTTTGAATCAAATGAATGTCAAATGCATTCAACAAAGCTAATTGAGTCAAATGAAAGTCAAAACACTTTCAACAAAGCTTTTAGAATCAAATGAAAGTCAAACATATTCAAACAAAGCTTTTTGAATCAAATGAATGTCAAATGCATTCAAGAAAGCTAATTGAGTCAAATGAAAGTCAAACACTTTCAACAAAGCTTTTAGAATCAAATGAAAGTCAAATACATTAAACTAAGCTTTTTTATCAAATGAAAGTCTATTGCATTCCACAATGGTAATTGAGTCAAATGAAAGTCAAACACATTCAACAAAGCTAATTGAGTCAAATGAAAGTCAAACACATCAAACAAAGCTTTTTGAATCAAATGAAAGCCAAATGCATTCAACAAAGCTAATTGAGTCAAATGAATGTCAAACACTTTAACAAAGCTTTTAGAATCAAATGAAAGTCAAACACATTCAAACAAAGCTTTTTGAATCAAATGAAAGTCAAATGCATTTAACAAAGCTAATTGAGTCAAATGAAAGTCAAACACTTTTAACAAAGCGTTTAGAATCAAATGAAAGTCAAATACATTCAATCAAAGCTTTTTGAATCAAATGAAAGTCAATTGCATTCCACAATGCTAATTGAGTCAAATGAAAGTCAAACACATTCAACAAAGCTAACTGAGTCAAAAGAAAGTCAAACACATTCAAACAAAGCTTTTTGAATCAAATGAAAGTAAAATGCATTCAACAAAGCTAATTGAGTAAAATGAAAGTCAAACACTTTCAACAAAGCTAATTGAGTCAAATGAAAGTCAAACACATTTAAACAAATCTTTTTGATTCAAATGAAAGTAAAATGCATTCAACAAAGCTAATTGAGTCAAATGAAAGTAAAAAACTTTCAACAAAGCTAATTGAGTCAAATGAAAGTCAAACAAATTCAAACAAAGCTTTTTGAATCAAATGAAAGTCAAATACATTCAAAAAAGCTAATTGAGTCAAATGAAAGTCAAACACTTTCAACAAAGCTAATTAATTCAAATGAAAGTCAAACACATTCAAACAAAGCTTTTTGAATCAAATGAAAATCAAATGAATTCAACAAAGCTATTTGAGTGAAATGAAAGTCAAACACTTTCATCAAAGCTTTTATAATCAAATGAAAGTCAAACACATTCAAACAAAGCTTTTTGAATCAAATGAAAGTCAAATGCATTCAACAAAGCTAATTGAGTTAAATGATAGTCAAACACTTTCATCAAAACTTTTAGAATCAAATGAAAGTCAAATACATTCAAACAAAGCTTTTTGAATCAAATGAAAGTCAATTGTATTCCACAATGCTAATTGAGTCAAATGAAAGTCAAACACATTCAACGAAGCTAAATGAGTCAAATGAAAGTCAAACACATTCAAACAAATCTTTTTGAATCAAATGAAAGTCAAATGCATTCAACAAAGCCAATTGAGTGAAATGAAAGTCAAATACATTCAAACAAAGCTTTTTGAATCAAATGAAAATCAAATGAATTGAACAAAGCTAGTTGAGTCAAATGAAAGTCAAACACATTCATCAAAGCTTTTAGAATCAAATGAAAGTCAAATACATTCAAACAAAGCTTTTTGAATCAAATGAAAGTCAATTGCAATCCACAATGCTAATTGAGTCAAATGAAAGTCAAACACATACAACAAAGATAATTGAGTCAAATGAAAGTCAAACACATTCAAACAAAGCTTTTAGGATCAAATGAAAGTCAAAAACATTCAAACAAAGCTTTTTGAATCAAATGAAAGTCAAATGCATTCAACAAAGCTAATTGAGTCAAATGAAAGTCAAACAATTTCAACAAAGCTAATTGAGTCAAATGAAGGTCAAAAACATTTAAACAAAGCTTTTTGATTCAAATGAAAGTCAAATGCATTCAATAAAGCTAATTGAGTCAAATGAAAGTCAAACACTTTCAACAAAGCTTTTAGAATCAAATGAAAGTCAAACACATTCAAACAAAGCTTTTTGAATCAAATGAAAATCAAATGACTTAAACAAAGTTAGTTGAGTCAAATGAAAGTCAAACACATTCATCAAAGCTTTTAGAATCAAATGAAAGTCAAATACATTCAAACAAAGCTTTTTGAATCAAATGGAAGTCAATTGCATTCCACAATGCTAATTGAGTTAAATGAAAGTCAAACACATTCAACGAAGCTAATTGAGTCAAATGAAAGTCAAACACATTCAAACAAAGCTTTTTGAATCAAATGAAAGTTAAATGCAATCAACAGAGCCAATTGAGTCAAATGAAAGTCAAACACATTCAAACAAAGCTTCTTGATTCAAATGAAAGTCAAACACTTTCAACAAAGATTTTAGAATCAAATGAAAGTCAAACACATTCAAACAAAGCTTTTTGAATCAAATGAATGTCAAATGCATTCAACAAAGCTAATTAAGTCAAATGAAAGTCAAACACTTTCAACAAAGCTTTTAGAATAAAATAAAAGTTAAATGCATTCAAACAAAGCTTTTTGAATCAAATGAAAGTCAATTGCTTTCCACAATGTTAATTGGGTCAAATGAAAGTCAAACACATTCAACAAAGCTAATTGAGTCAAATGAAAGTTAAACACATTCAAACAAAGCTTCATGATTCAAGTGAAAGTCAAATTTATTCAACAAAGCTAATGGAGTCAAATGAAAGTCAAACACTTTCAACAAAGCTTTTAGAATCTAATGAAAGTCAAACACATTAAAACAAAGCTTTTTGAATCAAATGAAAGTCAAATGCATTCAACAAAGCTAATTGAGTAAAATGAAAGTCAAACACTTTCAACAAAGCTAATTGAGTCAAATGAAAGTCAAACACATTCAAACAAAGCTTTTTGATTCAAATGAAAGTAAAATGCATTCAACAATGCTAATTGAGTCAAATGAAAGTCAAAAACTTTCAACAAAGCTAATTGAGTCAAATGAAAGTCAAACAAATTCAAACAAAGCTTTTTGATTCAAATGAAAGTCAAATGCATTCTACAAAGATAATTGAGTTAAATGAAAGTCAAACACTTTCAACAAAGCTTTTAGAATCAAATGAAAGTAAAAACACATTCAAACAAAGCTTTTTGAATCAAATGGAAGTCAATTGCATTTCACAATGCTAATTGAGTCAAATGAAAGTCAAACACATTCAACGAAGCTAATTGAGTCAAATGAAAGTCAAACACATTTAAATAAAGCTTTTTGAATCAAATAAAAGACAAATGCATTCAACATAGCCAATTGAGTCAAATGAAAGTCAAACACATTCAAATAAAGCTTCTAGATTCAAATGAAAGTCAAATGCATTTAACAAAGCTAATTGTGTCAAATGAAAGTCGAACACTTTCAACAAAGCTTTTAGAATTAAATGAAAGTCCAACACATTCAAACAAAGCTTTTTAATCAAATGAAAGTAAAATGCATTCAACAAAGCTAATTGAGTCAAATGAAAGTCAAACACTTTCAACAACGTTTTTAGAATTAAATGATAGTCAAATACATTAAACTTAGCTTTTTGATCAAATGAAAGTCCATTGCATTCCACAATGATAATTAAGTCAAATGAAAGTCAAACACATTCAACAATGGTTATTGAGTCAAATGAAAGTCAAACACATTCAAACAAAGCTTTTTGAATCAAATGAAAGTTAAATGCATTCAACAAAGCTAATTGAGTCAAATGAATGTCAAACACTTTCACCAAAGCTTTTAGAATCAAATGGAAGTCAAACAAATTCAAACAAAGCTTTTTGAATCAAATGAAAGTCAAATGCATTCAACAAAGCTAATTGAGTCAAATGAAAGTCAAACACTTTCAACAAAGCGTTTAGAATCAAATGAAAGTCAAATACATTCAAACAAAGCTCTTTGAATCAAATGCAAGTCAATTGCATTCCACAATGCTAGTTGAGTCAAATGAAAGTCAAACACATACAACAAAGCTAATTGAGTCAAAAGAAAGTAAACACATTCAAACAAAGCTTTTTGAATCAAATGAAAGTCAAATACATTCAAAAAAGCTAATTGAGTCAAATGAAAGTCAAACACTTTCAACAAAGCTAATTAATTCAAATGAAAGTCAAACACATTCAAACAAAGCTTTTTGAATCAAATGAAAATCAAATGAATTCAACAAAGCTATTTGAGTGAAATGAAAGTCAAACACTTTCATCAAAGCTTTTATAATCAAATGAAAGTCAAACACATTCAAACAAAGCTTTTTGAATCAAATGAAAGTCAAATGCATTCAACAAAGCTAATTGAGTTAAATGATAGTCAAACACTTTCATCAAAACTTTTAGAATCAAATGAAAGTCAAATACATTCAAACAAAGCTTTTTGAATCAAATGAATGTCAATTGTATTCCACAATGCTAATTGAGTCAAATGAAAGTCAAACACATTCAACGAAGCTAATTGAGTCAAATGAAAGTCAAACACATTCAAACAAATCTTTTTGAATCAAATGAAAGTCAAATGCATTCAACAAAGCCAATTGAGTGAAATGAAAGTCAAATACATTCACAAAGCTTTTAGAATCAAATGAAAGTCAAATACATTCAAACAAAGCTTTTTGAATCAAATGAAAGTCAATTGCAATCCACAATGCTAATTGAGTCAAATGAAAGTCAAACACATACAACAAAGATAATTGAGTCAAATGAAAGTCAAACACATTCAAACAAAGCTTTTAGGATCAAATGAAAGTCAAACACATTCAAACAAAGCTTTTTGAATCAAATGAAAGTCAAACGCATTCAACAAAGCTAATTGAGTCAAATGAAAGTCAAACAATTTCAACAAAGCTAATTGAGTCAAATGAAGGTCAAACACATTTAAACAAAGCTTTTTGATTCAAATGAAAGTCAAATGCATTCAACAAAGCTAATTGAGTCAAATGAAAGTCAAACACTTTCAACAAAGCTTTTAGAATCAAATGAAAGTCAAACACATTCAAACAAAGCTTTTTGAATCAAATTAAAATCAAATGACTTAAACAAAGCTAGTTGAGTCAAATGAAAGTCAAACACATTCATCAAAGCTTTTAGAATCAAATGAAAGTCAAATACATTCAAACAAAGCTTTTTGAATCAAATGGAAGTCAATTGCATTCCACAATACTAATTGAGTTAAATGAAAGTCAAACACATTCAACGAAGCTAATTGAGTCAAATGAAAGTCAAACACATTCAAACAAAGCTTTTTGAATCAAATGAAAGTTAAATGCAATCAACAAAGCCAATTGAGTCAAATGAAAGTCAAACACATTCAAACAAAGCTTCTTGATTCAAATGAAAGTCAAATGCATTCAACAAAGCTAATTGAGTCAAATGAAAGTCAAACACTTTCAACAAAGCTTTTAGAATCAAATGAAAACCACACACATTCAAACAAAGCTTTTTGAATCAAATGAATGTCAAATGCATTCAACAAAGCTAATTAAGTCAAATGAAAGTCAAACACTTTCAACAAAGCTTTTAGAATCAAAAGAAAGTCAAACACATTCAAACAAAGCTTTTTGAATCAAATGAACGTCAAATGCATTCAAGAAAGCTAATTGAGTCAAATGAAAGTCAAACACTTTCAACAAAGCTTTTAGAATCAAATGAAAGTCAAATACATTCAAACAAAGCTCTTTGAATCAAATGCAAGTCAATTGCATTCCACAATGCTAATTGAGTTGATTGAAAGTCAAACACATACAAAAAAGCTAATTGAGTCAAAAGAAAGTAAACACATTCAAACAAAGCTTTTTGAATCAAATGAAAGTCAAATACATTCAAAAAAGCTAATTGAGTCAAATGAAAGTCAAACACTTTCAACAAAGCTAATTAAGTCAAATGAAAGTCAAACACATTCAAACAAAGCTTTTTGAATCAAATGAAAATTAAATGAATTCAACAAAGCTAATTGAGTGAAATGAAAGTCAAACACTTTCATCAAAGCTTTTATAATCAAATGAAAGTTAAACACATTCAAACAACGCTTTTTGAATCAAATGAAAGTCAAATGCATTCAACAAAGCTAATTGAGTCAAATGAAAGTCAAACACTTTCATCAAAACTTTAGAATCAAATGAAAGTCAAATACATTCAAACAAAGCTTTTTGAATCAAATGAAAGTCAATTGTATTCCACAATGCTAATTGAGTCAAATGAAAGTCAAACACATTCAACGAAGCTAATTGAGTCAAATGAAAGTCAAACACATTCAAACAAATCTTTTTGAATCAAATGAAAGTCAAATGCATTCAACAAAGCCAATTGAGTGAAATGAAAGTCAAATACATTCAAATAAAGCTTTTTGAATCAAATGAAAATAAAATGAATTGAACAAAGCTAGTTGAGTCAAATGAAAGTCAAACACATTTATCAAAGCTTTTAGAATCAAATGAAAGTCAAATACATTCAAACAAAGCTTTTTGAATCAAATGAAAGTCAATTGCAATCCACAATGCTAATTGAGTCAAATGAAAGTCAAACACATACAACAAAGATAATTGAGTCAAATGAAAGTCAAACACATTCAAACAAAGCTTTTAGGATCAAATGAAAGTTAAACACATTCAAACAAAGCTTTTTGAATCAAATGAAAGTCAAATGCATTCAACAAAGCTAATTGAGTCAAATGAAAGTCAAACAATTTCAACAAAGCTAATTGAGTCAAATGAAGGTCAAACACATTTAAACAAAGCTTTTTGATTCAAATGAAAGTCAAATGCATTCAACAAAGCTAATTGAGTCAAATGAAAGTCAAACACTTTCAACAAAGCTTTTAGAATCAAATGAAAGTCAAACACATTCAAACAAAGCTTTTTGAATCAAATGAAAATCAAATGAATTGAACAAAGCTAGTTGAGTCAAATGAAAGTCAAACACATTCATCAAAGCTTTTAGAATCAAATGAAAGTATAATACATTCAAACAAAGCTTTTTGAATCAAATGGAAGTCAATTGCATTCCACAATGCTAATTGAGTTAAATGAAAGTCAAACACATTCAACGAAGCTAATTGAGTCAAATGAAAGTCAAACACATTCAAACAAAGCTTTTTGAATCAAATGAAAGTTAAATGCAATCAACAAAGCCAATTGAGTCAAATGAAAGTCAAACACATTCAATTAAAGCTTCTTTATTCAAATGAAAGTCAAATGCATTCAACAAAGCTAATTGAGTCAAATGAAAGTCAAACACTTTCAACAAAGCTTTTAGAATCAAATGAAAGTCAAACACATTCAAACAAAGCTTTTTGAATCAAATGAATGTCAAATGCATTCAACAAAGCTATTTAAGTCAAATGAAAGTCAAACTCTTTCAACAAAGCTTTTAGAATCAAATGAAAGTCAAACACATTCAAACAAAGCTTTTTGAATCAAATGAATGTCAAATGCATTCAAGAAAGCTAATTGAGTCAAATGAAAGTCAAACACTTTCAACAAAGCTTTAAGAATCAAATGAAATTCAAATACATTAAACTAAGCTTTTTTATCAAATGAAAGTCTATTGCATTCCACAATGGTAATTGAGTCAAATCAAAGTCAAACACATTCAACAAAGCTAATTGAGTCAAATGAAAGTCAAACACATTCAAACAAAGCTTTTTGAATCAAATGAAAGCCAAATGCATTCAACAAAGCTAATTGAGTCAAATGAATGTCAAACACTTTAACAAAGCTTTTAGAATCAAATGAAAGTCAAACACAATCAAACAAAGCTTTTTGAATCAAATGAAAGTCAAATGCATTCAACAAAGCTAATTAATTCAAATGAAAGTCAAACACTTTCAACAAAGCGTTTAGAATCAAATGAAAGTCAAATACATTCAATCAAAGCTTTTTGAATCAAATGAAAGTCAATTGCATTCCACAATGCTAATTGAGTCAAATGAAAGTCAAATACATTCAACAAAGCTAATTGAGTCAAAAGAAAGTCAACACACATTCAAACAAAGCTTTTTGAATCAAATGAAAGTAAAATGCATTCAACAAAGCTAATTGAGTCAAATGAAAGTCAAACACTTTCAACAAAGCTAATTGAGTCAAATGAAAGTCAAACACATTCAAACAAAGCTTTTTGATTCAAGTGAAAGTCATATGCATTCAACAAAGCTAATTGAGTCAAATGAAAGTCAAACACTTTCAACAAAGCTTAAGAATCAAATGAAAGTCAAATACATTCAAACAAAGCTTTTTGAATCAAACGAAAATCAAATGAATTCAACAAAACTAATTGAGTCTAATGAACGTCAAACACTTTCATCAAAGCTTTTAGAATCAAATGAAAGTAAAAACACATTCAAACAAAGCTTTTTGAATCAAATGGAAGTCAATTGCATTTCACAATGCTAATTGAGTCAAATGAAAGTCAAACACATTCAACGAAGCTATTGAGTCAAATGAAAGTCAAACACATTCAAATAAAGCTTTTTGAATCAAATAAAAGTCAAATGCATTCAACATAGCCAATTGAGTCAAATGAAAGTCAAACACATTCAAATAAAGCTTCGAGATTCAAATGAAAGTCAAATGCATTTAACAAAGCGAATTGAGTCAAATGAAAGTGGAACACTTTCAACAAAGCTTTTAGAATTAAATGAAAGTCCAACACATTCAAACAAAGCTTTTTTAATCAAATGAAAGTCAAATGCATTCAACAAAGCTAATTGAGTCAAATGAAAGTCAAACACTTTCAATAAAGTTTTTAGAATTAAATGAAAGTCAAATACATTAAACTTAGCTTTTTGATCAAATGAAAGTCTATTGCATTCCACAATGATAATTAAGTCAAATGAAAGTCAAACACATTCAACAATGGTAATTGAGTCAAATGAAAGTCAAACACATTCAAACAAAGCTTTTTGAATCAAATGAAAGCCAAATGCATTCAACAAAGCTAATTGAGTCAAATGAATGTCAAACACTTTCACCAAAGCTTTTAGAATCAAATGAAAGTCAAACAAATTCAAACAAAGCTTTTTGAATCAAATGAAAGTCAAATGCATTCAACAAAGCTAATTGAGTCAAATGAAAGTCAAACACTTTCAACAAAGCGTTTAAAATCAAATGAAAGTCAAATACATTCAAACAAAGCTCTTTGAATCAAATGCAAGTCAATTGCATTCCACAATGCTAATTGAGTCAAATGAAAGTCAAACACATACAACAAAGCTAATTGAGTCAAAAGAAAGTAAACACATTCAAACAAAGCTTTTTGAATCAAATGAAAGTCAAATACATTCAAAAAAGCTAATTGAGTCAAATGAAAGTCAAACACATTCAAACAAAGCTTTTTGAATCAAATGAAAATCAAATGAATTCAACAAAGCTAATTGAGTGAAATGAAAGTCAAACACTTTCATCAAAGCTTTTATAATCAAATGAAAGTCAAACACATTCAAACAAAGCTTTTTGAATCAAATGAAAGTCAAATGCATTCAACAAAGCTAATTGAGTCAAATGAAAGTTAATTGCATTCCACAATGTTAATTGAGTCAAATGAAAGTCAAACACATTCAACAAAGCTAATTGAGTCAAATGAAAGTTAAACACATTCAAACAAAGCTTCTTGATTCAAGTGAAAGTCAAATGCATGCAACAAAGCTAATTGAGTCAAATGAAAGTCAAACACTTTCAACAAAGCTTTTAGAATCTAATGAAAGTCAAACACATTAAAACAAAGCTTTTTGAATCAAATGAAAGTCAAATGCATTCAACAAAGCTAATTGAGTCAAATGAAAGTCAAACACTTTCAACAAAGCTAATTGAGTCAAATGAAGGTCAAACACATTTAAACAAAGCTTTTTGATTCAAATGAGAGTCAAATGCATTCAACAAAGCCAATTGAGTCAAATGAAAGTCAAACACATACAAACAAAGCTTCTTGATTCAAATGAAAGTCAAATGCATTCAACAAAGCTAATTGAGTCAAATAAAAGTCAAACACTTTCAACAAAGCTTTTAGAATCAAATGAAAGTCAAACACATTCAAACAAAGCTTTTTTATTAAATTAAGGTCAATTACACTCAACAAAGCTATTTGAGTCAAATGAAAGTCAAACACTTTCAAGAAAGCTTTTAGAATAAAATAAAAGTTAAATGCATTCAAACAAAGCTTTTTGAATCAAATGATTGTCAATTGCATTCCTCAATGTTGATTGAGTCAAACGACAGTCAAACACATTCAACAAAGCTAATTGACTCAAATGAAAGTTAAACACATTCAAACAAAGCTTCTTGATTCAAGTGAAAGTCAAATGCATTCAACAAAGCTAATTAAGTCAAATGAAAGTCAAACACTTTCAACAAAGCTTTTAGAATCAAATGAAAGTCAAACACATTCAAACAAAACTTTTTGAATCAAATGAAAATCAAATGAATTCAACAAATCTAATTGAGTCAAATGAAAGTCAAACACATTCATCAAAGCTTTTAGAATCAAATGAAAGTCAAATACTTTCAAACAATGCTTTTTGAATCAAATGAAAGTCAATTGCATTCCACAATGCTAATTGAGTCAAATGAAAGTCAAACACATTCAACAAAGCTAATTGAGTCTAAAGAAAGTCAAACACATTCAAACAAGGCTTTTTGAATCAAATGAAAGTCAAATGCATTCAACAAAGCCAATTGAGTCAAATGAAAGTTAAACACTTTTAACAAATCTAATTGAGTCAAATGAAAGTCAAACACATTCAAACAAAGCTTTTTGATTAAAATGAAAGTCAACTGTATTCAACAAAGCTAATTGAGTCAAATGAAAGTCAAACACTTTTAACAAAGCTTTTAGAATCAAACGAAAGTGAAACACATTCAAACAAAGCTTTTTGAATCAAATGAATGTCAAATGCATTCAACAAAGCAAATTGAGTCAAATGAAAGTCAAACACTTTCAACAAAGCTTTTAGAATCAAATGAAAGTCAAATACATTAAACTAAGCTTTTTGATCAAATGAAAGTCTATTGCATTCCAGAATGGTAATTGAGTCAAATGAAAGTCAAACACATTCAACAAAGCTAATTGAGTCAAAAGAAAGTCAAACACATTCAAACAAAGCTTCTTGATTCAAATGAAAGTCAAATGCATTCAACAAAGCTAATTGAGTTAAATGAAAGTTAAGCACTTTCAACAAAGCTTTTAGAATCAAATGAAAGTCAAACACATTCAAACAAAGCTTTTTGAATCAAATGAAAGTCAAATGCATTCAACAAAGCTAATTGAGTCAAATGAAAGTCAAACATTTTCAACATAGCGTTTAGAATCAAATGAAAGTCAAATACATTCAATCAAAGCTTTTTGAATCAAATGAAAGTCTATTGCATTCCACAATTCTAATTAAGTCAAATGAAAGTCAAACACATTCAACAAAGCAAATTGAGTCAAAAGAAAGTCAAACACATTCAAATAAAACTTTTTGAATCAAATGAAAGTCAAATGCATTCAACAAAGCTAATTGAGTCAAATGAAAGTTAAACACTTTCAACAAAGCTAATTGAGTCAAATAAAAGTCAAACACATTCAAACAAAGCTTTTGATTCAAATGAAAGTCAAATGCATTCAACAAAGCTAATTGAGTCTAATGAAAGTCAAACACTTTCAATAAAGCTTTTTGAATCAAATGAAATTCAAACACATTCTTTTTGAATCAAATGAAAATCAAATGAATTCAACAAATCTTATTGAGTCAAAGAAAGTCAAACACATTCATCAAAGCTTTTAGAATCAAATGAAAGTCAAATACTTTCAAACAAAGCTTTTTGAATCAAATGGAAGTCAATTGCATTCCACAATGCTAATTGAGTCAAATGAAAGTCAAACACATTAATCAAAGCTTTTAGAATCAAATGAAAGTCAAATACTTTCAAACAAAGCTTTTTGAATCAAATGGAAGTCAATTGCATTCCACAATGCTAATTGAGTCAAATGAAAGTCAAACACATTTAACGAAGCTTATTGAGTCAAATAAAAGTCAAACACATTCAAACGAATTTTTTTGAATCAAATGAAAGTCAAATGCATTCAACAAAGCTAATTGAGTCAAATGAAAGTCAAACACTTTCAACAAAGCTTTTAGAATCAAAAGAAAGTCAAACACATTCAAACAAAGCTTTTTGAATCAAATGAAAGTCAAATGCATTCAACAAAGCTAATTGAGTCAAATGAAAGTCAAAAACTTTCAACAAAGCTAATTGAGTCAAATGAAAGTCAAACACATATAAATAAAGCTTTTTGATTCAAATGAAAGTCAAATGCATTCAACAAAGCTAATTGAGTCAAATGAAATTCAAACCCTTTCAACAAAGCTTTTAGAATCAAATGAAAGTCAAACACATTCAAACAAAGCTTTTTGAATCAAATGAAAATGAAATGAATTCAACAAAGCTAATTAAGTCAAATGAAAGTCAAACACTTTCATCAAAGCTTTTAGAATCAAATAAAAGTCAAATACATTCAAACAAAGCTTTTTGAATCAAATGAATGTCAAATGCATTCAACAAAGCTAATTGAGTCAAATGAAAGTCAAACACTTTCAACAAAGCTTTTAGAATCAAATGAAATTCAAACACATTCAAACAAAGCTTTTTGAATCAAATGAAAATCAAATGAATTCAACAAAGCCAATTGAGTCAAATGAAAGTCAAACACTTTCATCAAAGCTTTTAGAATCAAATAAAAGTCAAATACATTCAAACAAAGCTTTTTGAATCAAATGGAAGTCAATTGCATTCCACAATGCTAATTGAGTCAAATGAAAGTCAAACACATTCAACGAAGATAATTGAGTCAAATGAAAGTCAAACACATTCAAACAAAGCTTTTTGAATCAAATGAAAGTCAAATGCATTCAACAAAGCCAATTAAGTCAAATGAAAGTCAAACACATTCAAACAAAGCTTCTTGCTTCAAATGAAAGTCAAATGCATTCAACAAAGCTAATTGAGTCAAATTAAAGTCAAACACTTTCAACAAAGCTTTTAGAATCAAATGAAAGTCAAACACATTCAAACAAAGCTTTTTGAATTAAATGAAGGTCAATTGCATTCAAAAAGCTAATTGAGTCAAATGAAAGTCAAACACTTTCAACAAAGCTTTTAGAATAAAATAAAAGTTAAATGCATTCAAACAAAGCTTTTTGAATCAAATGAAAGTCAATTGCTTTCCACAATGTTAATTGGGTCAAATGAAAGTCAAACACATTCAACAAAGCTAATTGAGTCAAATGAAAGTTAAACACATTCAAACAAAGCTTCATGATTCAAGTGAAAGTCAAATTTATTCAACAAAGCTAATGGAGTCATATGAAAGTCAAACACTTTCAACAAAGCTTTTAGAATCTAATGAAAGTCAAACACATTAAAACAAAGCTTTATGAATCAAATGAAAGTCAAATGCATTCATCAAAGCTAATTGAGTCAAATGAAATTCAAACCCTTTCAACAAAGCTTTTAGAATCAAATGAAAGTCAAACACATTCAAACAAAGCTTTTTGAATCAAATGAAAGTCAAATGCATTCAACAAAGCTAATTGAGTCAAATGAAAGTCAAACACTTTCAACAAAGCTTTTAGAATCAAATGAAAGTCAAATACATTAAAATAAGCTTTTTGATCAAATGAAAGTCTATTGCATTCCACAATGCTAATTGAGTCAAATGAAAGTCAAACACTTTCAACAAAGATTTTAGAATCAAATGAAAGTGAAACACATTCAAACAAAGCTTTTTGAATCAAATGAAAGTCAAATGCATTCAACAAAGCTAATTGAGTCAAATGAAAGTCAAACACTTTCAACAAAGCTTTTAGAATCAAATGAAAGTCAAATACATTAAAATAAGCTTTTTGATCAAATGAAAGTCTATTGCATGCCACAATGGTAATTGAGTCAAATGAAAGTCAAACACATTCAACAAAGCTAGTTGAGACAAATGAAAGTCAAACACATTCAAACAAATCTTTTTGAATCAAATGAAAGTCAAATGCATTCCACAATGCTAATTGAGTCAAATGAAAGTCAAACACATTCAACAAAGCTAATTGAGTCAAAAGAAAGTAAAAAACATTCAATCAAAGCTTTTTGAATCAAATGAAAGTCAAATGCATTCAACAAAGCTAATTGAGTCAAATGATAGTCAAAAACTTTTAACAAAGCTAATTGAGTCAAATGAAAGTCAAACACATTTAAACAAAGCTTTTTGATTCAAATGAAAGTCAAATGCATTCAACAAAGCTAATTGAGTCAAATGAAAGTCAAACACTTTCAACAAAGCTTTTAGAATCAAATGAAAGTCAAACACATTCAAACAAAGCTTTTTGAATCAAATGAAAATCAAATGAATTCAACAAAGCTAATTGAGTCAAATGAAAGTCAAACACGTTCATCAAAGCTTTTAGAATCAAATGAAAGTCAAATACATTCAAACAAAGCTTTTTGAATCAAATGGAAGTCAATTGCATTCCACAATGCTAATTGAGTCAAATGAAAGTCAAACACATTCAACGAAGCTAATTGAGTGAAATGAAAGTCAAACACATTCAAACAAAGCTTTTTGAATCAAATGAAAGTCAAATGCATTCAACAAAGCCAATTGAGTCAAATGAAAGTCAAACACATTCAAACAAAGCTTTTTGAATCAAATGAAAGTCAAATGCATTCAACAAAGCCAATTGAGTCAAATGAAAGTAAAACACATTCAAACAAAGCTTTTTGAATCAAATGAAAATCAAATGAATTCAACAAAGCTAGTTGAGTCAAATGAATGTCAAACACATTTATCAAAGCTTTTAGAATCAAATGAAAGTCAAACACATTCAAACAAAGCTTTTTGAATTAAATGAAGGTCAATTGCATTCAACAAAGCTAATTGAGTCAAATGAAAGTCAAAAACTTTCAACAAAGCTAATTGAGTCAAATGAAAGTCAAACACATATAAATAAAGCTTTTTGATTCAAATGAAAGTCAAATGTATTCAACAAAGCTAATTGAGTCAAATGAAATTCAAACCCTTTCAACAAAGCTTTTAGAATCAAATGAAAGTCAAACACATTCAAACAAAGCTTTTTGAATCAAATGAAAATGAAATGAATTCAACAAAGCTAATTAAGTCAAATGAAAGTCAAACACTTTCATCAAAGCTTTTAGAATCAAATAAAAGTCAAATACATTCAAACAAAGCTTTTTGAATCAAATGAATGTCAAATGCATTCAACAAAGCTAATTGAGTCAAATGAAAGTCAAACACTTTCAACAAAGCTTTTAGAATCAAATGAAATTCAAACACATTCAAACAAAGCTTTTTGAATCAAATGAAAATCAAATGAATTCAACAAAGCCAATTGAGTCAAATGAAAGTCAAACACTTTCATCAAAGCTTTTAGAATCAAATAAAAGTCAAATACATTCAAACAAAGCTTTTTGAATCAAATGGAAGTCAATTGCATTCCACAATGCTAATTGAGTCAAATGAAAGTCAAACACATTCAACGAAGATAATTGAGTCAAATGAAAGTCAAACACATTCAAACAAAGCTTTTTGAATCAAATGAAAGTCAAATGCATTCAACAAAGCCAATTAAGTCAAATGAAAGTCAAACACATTCAAACAAAGCTTCTTGCTTCAAATGAAAGTCAAATGCATTCAACAAAGCTAATTGAGTCAAATTAAAGTCAAACACTTTCAACAAAGCTTTTAGAATCAAATGAAAGTCAAACACATTCAAACAAAGCTTTTTGAATTAAATGAAGGTCAATTGCATTCAAAAAGCTAATTGAGTCAAATGAAAGTCAAACACTTTCAACAAAGCTTTTAGAATAAAATAAAAGTTAAATGCATTCAAACAAAGCTTTTTGAATCAAATGAAAGTCAATTGCTTTCCACAATGTTAATTGGGTCAAATGAAAGTCAAACACATTCAACAAAGCTAATTGAGTCAAATGAAAGTTAAACACATTCAAACAAAGCTTCATGATTCAAGTGAAAGTCAAATTTATTCAACAAAGCTAATGGAGTCATATGAAAGTCAAACACTTTCAACAAAGCTTTTAGAATCTAATGAAAGTCAAACACATTAAAACAAAGCTTTATGAATCAAATGAAAGTCAAATGCATTCATCAAAGCTAATTGAGTCAAATGAAATTCAAACCCTTTCAACAAAGCTTTTAGAATCAAATGAAAGTCAAACACATTCAAACAAAGCTTTTTGAATCAAATGAAAGTCAAATGCATTCAACAAAGCTAATTGAGTCAAATGAAAGTCAAACACTTTCAACAAAGCTTTTAGAATCAAATGAAAGTCAAATACATTAAAATAAGCTTTTTGATCAAATGAAAGTCTATTGCATTCCACAATGCTAATTGAGTCAAATGAAAGTCAAACACTTTCAACAAAGATTTTAGAATCAAATGAAAGTGAAACACATTCAAACAAAGCTTTTTGAATCAAATGAAAGTCAAATGCATTCAACAAAGCTAATTGAGTCAAATGAAAGTCAAACACTTTCAACAAAGCTTTTAGAATCAAATGAAAGTCAAATACATTAAAATAAGCTTTTTGATCAAATGAAAGTCTATTGCATGCCACAATGGTAATTGAGTCAAATGAAAGTCAAACACATTCAACAAAGCTAATTGAGACAAATGAAAGTCAAACACATTCAAACAAATCTTTTTGAATCAAATGAAAGTCAAATGCATTCCACAATGCTAATTGAGTCAAATGAAAGTCAAACACATTCAACAAAGCTAATTGAGTCAAAAGAAAGTAAAAAACATTCAATCAAAGCTTTTTGAATCAAATGAAAGTCAAATGCATTCAACAAAGCTAATTGAGTCAAATGATAGTCAAAAACTTTTAACAAAGCTAATTGAGTCAAATGAAAGTCAAACACATTTAAACAAAGCTTTTTGATTCAAATGAAAGTCAAATGCATTCAACAAAGCTAATTGAGTCAAATGAAAGTCAAACACTTTCAACAAAGCTTTTAGAATCAAATGAAAGTCAAACACATTCAAACAAAGCTTTTTGAATCAAATGAAAATCAAATGAATTCAACAAAGCTAATTGAGTCAAATGAAAGTCAAACACGTTCATCAAAGCTTTTAGAATCAAATGAAAGTCAAATACATTCAAACAAAGCTTTTTGAATCAAATGGAAGTCAATTGCATTCCACAATGCTAATTGAGTCAAATGAAAGTCAAACACATTCAACGAAGCTAATTGAGTGAAATGAAAGTCAAACACATTCAAACAAAGCTTTTTGAATCAAATGAAAGTCAAATGCATTCAACAAAGCCAATTGAGTCAAATGAAAGTCAAACACATTCAAACAAAGCTTTTTGAATCAAATGAAAGTCAAATGCATTCAACAAAGCCAATTGAGTCAAATGAAAGTAAAACACATTCAAACAAAGCTTTTTGAATCAAATGAAAATCAAATGAATTCAACAAAGCTAGTTGAGTCAAATGAATGTCAAACACATTTATCAAAGCTTTTAGAATCAAATGAAAGTCAAACACATTCAAACAAAGCTTTTTGAATTAAATGAAGGTCAATTGCATTCAACAAAGCTAATTGAGTCAAATGAAAGTCAAAAACTTTCAACAAAGCTAATTGAGTCAAATGAAAGTCAAACACATATAAATAAAGCTTTTTGATTCAAATGAAAGTCAAATGCATTCAACAAAGCTAATTGAGTCAAATGAAATTCAAACCCTTTCAACAAAGCTTTTAGAATCAAATGAAAGTCAAACACATTCAAACAAAGCTTTTTGAATCAAATGAAAATGAAATGAATTCAACAAAGCTAATTAAGTCAAATGAAAGACAAACACTTTCATCAAAGCTTTTAGAATCAAATAAAAGTCAAATACATTCAAACAAAGCTTTTTGAATCAAATGAATGTCAAATGCATTCAACAAAGCTAATTGAGTCAAATGAAAGTCAAACACTTTCAACAAAGCTTTTAGAATCAAATGAAATTCAAACACATTCAAACAAAGCTTTTTGAATCAAATGAAAATCAAATGAATTCAACAAAGCCAATTGAGTCAAATGAAAGTCAAACACTTTCATCAAAGCTTTTAGAATCAAATAAAAGTCAAATACATTCAAACAAAGCTTTTTGAATCAAATGGAAGTCAATTGCATTCCACAATGCTAATTGAGTCAAATGAAAGTCAAACACATTCAACGAAGATAATTGAGTCAAATGAAAGTCAAACACATTCAAACAAAGCTTTTTGAATCAAATGAAAGTCAAATGCATTCAACAAAGCCAATTAAGTCAAATGAAAGTCAAACACATTCAAACAAAGCTTCTTGCTTCAAATGAAAGTCAAATGCATTCAACAAAGCTAATTGAGTCAAATTAAAGTCAAACACTTTCAACAAAGCTTTTAGAATCAAATGAAAGTCAAACACATTCAAACAAAGCTTTTTGAATTAAATGAAGGTCAATTGCATTCAAAAAGCTAATTGAGTCAAATGAAAGTCAAACACTTTCAACAAAGCTTTTAGAATAAAATAAAAGTTAAATGCATTCAAACAAAGCTTTTTGAATCAAATGAAAGTCAATTGCTTTCCACAATGTTAATTGGGTCAAATGAAAGTCAAACACATTCAACAAAGCTAATTGAGTCAAATGAAAGTTAAACACATTCAAACAAAGCTTCATGATTCAAGTGAAAGTCAAATTTATTCAACAAAGCTAATGGAGTCATATGAAAGTCAAACACTTTCAACAAAGCTTTTAGAATCTAATGAAAGTCAAACACATTAAAACAAAGCTTTATGAATCAAATGAAAGTCAAATGCATTCATCAAAGCTAATTGAGTCAAATGAAATTCAAACCCTTTCAACAAAGCTTTTAGAATCAAATGAAAGTCAAACACATTCAAACAAAGCTTTTTGAATCAAATGAAAGTCAAATGCATTCAACAAAGCTAATTGAGTCAAATGAAAGTCAAACACTTTCAACAAAGCTTTTAGAATCAAATGAAAGTCAAATACATTAAAATAAGCTTTTTGATCAAATGAAAGTCTATTGCATTCCACAATGCTAATTGAGTCAAATGAAAGTCAAACACTTTCAACAAAGATTTTAGAATCAAATGAAAGTGAAACACATTCAAACAAAGCTTTTTGAATCAAATGAAAGTCAAATGCATTCAACAAAGCTAATTGAGTCAAATGAAAGTCAAACACTTTCAACAAAGCTTTTAGAATCAAATGAAAGTCAAATACATTAAAATAAGCTTTTTGATCAAATGAAAGTCTATTGCATGCCACAATGGTAATTGAGTCAAATGAAAGTCAAACACATTCAACAAAGCTAATTGAGACAAATGAAAGTCAAACACATTCAAACAAATCTTTTTGAATCAAATGAAAGTCAAATGCATTCCACAATGCTAATTGAGTCAAATGAAAGTCAAACACATTCAACAAAGCTAATTGAGTCAAAAGAAAGTAAAAAACATTCAATCAAAGCTTTTTGAATCAAATGAAAGTCAAATGCATTCAACAAAGCTAATTGAGTCAAATGATAGTCAAAAACTTTTAACAAAGCTAATTGAGTCAAATGAAAGTCAAACACATTTAAACAAAGCTTTTTGATTCAAATGAAAGTCAAATGCATTCAACAAAGCTAATTGAGTCAAATGAAAGTCAAACACTTTCAAAAAAGCTTTTAGAATCAAATGAAAGTCAAACACATTCAAACAAAGCTTTTTGAATCAAATGAAAATCAAATGAATTCAACAAAGCTAATTGAGTCAAATGAAAGTCAAACACGTTCATCAAAGCTTTTAGAATCAAATGAAAGTCAAATACATTCAAACAAAGCTTTTTGAATCAAATGGAAGTCAATTGCATTCCACAATGCTAATTGAGTCAAATGAAAGTCAAACACATTCAACGAAGCTAATTGAGTGAAATGAAAGTCAAACACATTCAAACAAAGCTTTTTGAATCAAATGAAAGTCAAATGCATTCAACAAAGCCAATTGAGTCAAATGAAAGTCAAACACATTCAAACAAAGCTTTTTGAATCAAATGAAAGTCAAATGCATTCAACAAAGCCAATTGAGTCAAATGAAAGTAAAACACATTCAAACAAAGCTTTTTGAATCAAATGAAAATCAAATGAATTCAACAAAGCTAGTTGAGTCAAATGAATGTCAAACACATTTATCAAAGCTTTTAGAATCAAATGAAAGTCAAACACATTCAAACAAAGCTTTTTGAATTAAATGAAGGTCAATTGCATTCAACAAAGCTAATTGAGTCAAATGAAAGTCAAACACTTTCAACAAAGCTTTTAGAATAAAATAAAAGTTAAATGCATTCAAACAAAGCTTTTTGAATCAAATGAAAGTCAATTGTTTTCCACAATGTTAATTGGGTCAAATGAAAGTCAAACACATTCAACAAAGCTAATTGAGTCAAATGAAAGTCAAACACTTTCAACAAAGCTTTTAGAATAAAATAAAAGTCAAACACATTCAAACAAAGCTTCTTGATTCAAGTGAAAGTCAAATGCATTCAAAAAAGCTAATTAAGTCAAATGAAAGTCAAACACTTTCAACAAAGCTTTTAGAATCTAATGAAAGTCAAACACATTAAAACAAAGCTTTTTGAATCAAATGAAAGTCAAATGCATTCAACAAAGCTAATTGAGTCAAATGAAAGTCAAACACTTTCAACAAAGCTTTTAGAATCAAATGAAAGTCAAATACATTAAACTAAGCTTTTTGATCAAATGAAAGTCAATTGCATTCCACAATACTAATTGAGTCAAATGAAAGTCAAACACTTTCAACAAAGCTTTTAGAATCAAATGAAATTAAATACATTGAAACAAAGCTTTTTGAATCAAATGATAGTCAATTGCATTCCACAATGCTAATTGAGTCAAATGAAAGTCAAACACATTCAACAAAGCTCATTGAGTCAAAAGAAAGTCAAACAAATTAAAACAAAGCTTTTTGAATCAAATGAAAGTCAAATGCATTCAACAAAGCCAATTGAGTCAAATGAAAGTAAAACACTTTCAACAAATCTAATTGAGTCAAATGAAAGTCAAACACATTCAAACAAAGCTTTTTGATTCAAAAGAAAGTCAACTGCATTCATTAAAGCTAATTGAGTCAAACACTTTCAACAAAGCTTTTAAAATCAAATGAAAGTGAAACACATTCAAACAAAGCTTTTTGAATCAAATGAAAATCAAATGAATTCAACAAAGCTAATTGAGTCAAATGAAAGTCAAACACTTTCATCAAAGCTTTTAGAATCAAATGAAAGTCAAATACATTCTAACAAAGCGTTTTGAATCAAATGGAAGTCAATTGCATTCCACAATGCTAATTGAGTCAAATGAAAGTCAAACACATTCAACGAAGCTAATTGAGTCAAAAGAAAGTCAAACACATTCAAATAAAGCTTTTTGAATCAAATGAAAGTCAAATGCATTCAACAAAGCTAATTGAGTCAAATGAAAGTCAAACACTTTTAACAAAGCTAATTGAGTCAAATGAAAGTCAAACACATTCAAACATAGCTTTTTGATTCAAATGAGAGTTAAATGCATTCAACAAAGCTAATTGAGTCAAATGAAAGTCAAACACTTTCAACAAAGCTTTTAGAATCAAATGAAAGTCAAACACACTCAAACAAAGCTTTTTGAATCAAATGAAAATCAAATCAATTCAACAAATCTAATTGAGTCAAATGAAAGTCCAACACATTCATCAAAGCTTTTAGAATCAAATGAAAGTCAAATACTTTCAAACAAAGCTTTTTGAATCAAATGAAAGTCCATTGCATTCCACAATGTTAATTGAGTCAAATTAAAGTCAAACACATTCAACGAAGCTAATTGAGTCAAATGAAAGTCAAACACATTCAAACAAAGCTTTTTGAATCAAATGAAAGTCAAATGCATTCAACAAAGCCAATTGAGTCAAATGAAAGTCAAAAACTTTCAACAAAGCTAATTGAGTCAAATGAAAGTCAAACACATTTAAACAAAGCTTTTTGATTCAAATGAAAGTCAAATGCATTCAACAAAGCTAATTAAGTCAAATGAAAGTCAAACACTTTTAACAAAGCTTTTAGATTAAATGAAAGTCATACACATTTAAACAAAGCTAATTGAGTCAAATGAAAGTCAAACACGTTCATCAAAGCTTTTAGAATCAAATGAAAGTCAAATACATTCAAACAAAGCTTTTTGAATCAAATGGAAGTCAATTGCATTCCACAATGCTAATTGAGTCAAATGAAAGTCAAACACATTCAACGAAGCTAATTGAGTGAAATGAAAGTCAAACACATTCAAACAAAGCTTTTTGAATCAAATTAAAGTCAAATGCATTCAACAAAGCCAATTGAGTCAAACAAAAGTCAAACACATTCAAACAAAGCTTCTTGATTCAAATGAAAGTCAAATGCATTCAACAAAGCTAATTGAGTCAAATTAAAGTCAAACACTTTCAACAAAGCTTTTAGAATCAAATGAAAGTCAAACACATTCAAACAAAGATTTTTGAATTAAATGAAGGTAAATTGCATTCAACAAAGCTAATTGAGTCAAACGAAAGTCAAACACTTTCAACAAAGCTTTTAGAATAAAATAAAAGTTAAATGCATTCAAACAAAGTTTTTTGAATCAAATGAAAGTCCTTTGCTTTCCACAATGTTAATTGGGTCAAATGAAAGTCAAACACATTCCAAAAAGCTAATTGAGTCAAATGAAAGCTAAACACATTCAAACAAAGCTTCTTGATTCAAGTGAAAGTCAAATGCATTCAACAAAAATAATTGAAACAAATGAAAGTCAAACACTTTCAACAAAGCTTTTAGAATCTAATGAAAGTTAAACACATTAAAACAAAGCTTTTTGAATAAAATGAAAGTCAAATGCATTCAACAAAGCTAATTGAGTCAAATGAAAGTCAAACACTTTCAACAAAGCTTTTAGAATCTAATGAAAGTCAAACACATTAAAACAAAGCTTTTTGAATCAAATGAAAGTCAAATGCATTCAACAAAGCTAATTGAGTCAAATGAAAGTCAAACACTTTCAACAAAGCTAATTGATTCAAATGAAAGTCAAACACATTCAAACATAGCTTTTTGATTCAAATGAAAGTTAAATGCATTCAACAAAGCTAATTGAGTCAAATGAAAGTCAAACACATTCAACAAAGCTTTTAGAATCAAATGAAAGTCAAATACATTCAATCAATGCTTTTTGAATCAAATGAAAGTCAATTGCATTCCACAATGCTAATTGAGTCAAATGAAAGTCAAACACTTTCAACAAAGCGTTTAGAATCAAATGAAAGTCAAATACATTCAATCAAAGCTTTTTGAATCAAATGAAAGTCAATTGTATTCCACAATGTTAATTGAGTCAAATGAAAGTCAAACACATTCAACTAAGCTAATTGAGTCAACAGAAAGTCAAACACATTCAAACAAAGCTTTTTGAATCAAATGAAAGTAAAATGCATTCAACAAAGCTAATTGAGTCAAATGAAAGTCAAACACTTTCAACAAAGCTAATTGAGTCAAATGAAAATCAAACACATTCAAACAAAGCTTTTTGATTCAAATGAAAGTCAATTGCATTCAACAAAGCTAATAGAGTCAAATGAAAATCAAACACTTTCAACAAAGCTTTTAGAATCAAATGAAAATCAAATGAATTCAACAAAGCTAATTGAGTCAAATGAAAGTCAAACACTTTCATCAAAGCTTTTATAATCAAATGAAAGTCAAACACATTCAAACAAAGCTTTTTGAATCAAATGAAAGTCAAATGCATTCAACAAAGCTAATTGAGTAAAATGAAAGTCAAACACTTTCATCAAAGCTTTTAGAATCAAATGAAAGTCAAATACATTCAAACAAAGCTTTTAGAATCAAATGAAAGTCAATTGTATTCCACAATGCTAATTGAGTCAAATGAAAGTCAAACACATTCAACGAAGCTAATTGAGTCAAATGAAAGTCAAACACATTCAAACAAATCTTTTTGAATCAAATGAAAGTCAAATGCATTCAACAAAGCCAATTGAGTCAAATGAAACTCAAACACATTCAAACAAAGCTTCTTGATTCAAATGAAAGTCAAATGCATTTAACAAAGCTAATTGAGTCAAATTAAAGTCAAACACTTTCAACAAAGCTTTTAGAATCAAATGAAAGACAAACACATTCAAACAAAGCTTTTTGAATCAAATAAAGGTCAATTGCATTCAACAAAGCTAATTGAGTCAAATGAAAGTCAAACACTTTCAACGAAGCTAATTGAGTCAAATGAAAGTCAAACACATTCAAACAAAGCTTTTTGAATCAAATGAAAGTCAAATGCATTTAACAAAGCCAATTGAGTCAAATGAAATTAAAAAACTTTCAACAAAGCTAATTGAGTCAAATGAAAGTCAAACACATTTAAACAAAGCTTTTTGATTCAAATGAAAGTCAAATGCATTCAACAAAGCTAATTGAGTCAAATGAAAGTCAAACACTTTCAACAAAGCTTTTAGAATCAAATGAAAGTGAAACACATTCAAACAAAGCTTTTTGAATCAAATGAAAATCAAATGAATTCAACAAAGCTAATTGAGTCAAATGAAAGTCAAACACGTTCATCAAAGCTTTTCGAATCAAATGAAAGTCAAATACATTCAAACAAAGCTTTTTAAATCAAATGGAAGTCAATTGCATTCCACAATGCTAATTGAGTCAAATGAAAGTCAAACACATTCAACGAAGCTAATTGAGTCAAAAGAAAGTCAAACACATTCAAACAAAGATTTTTGAATCAAATGAAAGTCAAATGCATTCAACAAAGCCAATTAAGTCAAATGAAAGTCAAACACATTCAAACAAAGCTTCTTGATTCAAATGAAAGTCAAATGCATTCAACAAAGCTAATTGAGTCAAATTAAAGTCAAACACTTTCAACAAAGCTTTTAGAATCAAATGAAAGTCAAACACATTCAAACAAAGATTTTTGCATTAAATGAAGGTAAATTGCATTCAACAAAGCTAATTGAGTCAAATGAAAGTCAAACACTTTCAACAAAGCTTTTAGAATAAAATAAAAGTTAAATGCATTCAAACAAAGTTTTTTGAATCAAATGAAAGTCAATTGCTTTCCACAATGTTAACTGGGTCAAATGAAAGTCAAACAAATTCAAAAAAGCTAATTGAGTCAAATGAATGTTAAACACATTCAAACAAAGCTTCTTGATTCAAGTGAAAGTCAAATGCAATCAACAAAGCTAATTGAGTCAAATGAAAGTCAAACACTTTCAACAAAGCTTTTAGAATCTAATGAAAGTCAAACACATTAAAACAAAGCTTTTTGAATCAAATGAAAGTCAAATGCATTTAACAAAGTTAATTGAGTCAAATGAAAGTCAAATACTTTCAACAAAGCTAATTGATTCAAATGAAAATCAAACACATTCAAACAAAGCTTTTTGATTCAAATGAAAGTCAATTGCATTCAACAAAGCTAATTAAGTCAAATGAAAGTCAAACATTTTCAACAAAGCTTTTAGAATCAAATTAAAGTCAAACACATTCAAACAAAGCTTTTTGAATCAAATGAAAATCAAATGAATTCAACAAAGCTAATTGAGTCAAATGAAAGTCAAACACTTTCATCAAAGCTTTTATAATCAAATGAAAGTCAAACACATTCAAACAAAGCTTTTTGAATCAAATGAAAGTCAAATGCGTTCAACAAAGCTAATTGAGTCAAATGAAAGTCAAACACTTTCATCAAAGCTTTTAGAATTAAATTAAAGTCAAATACATTCAAACAAAGCTTTTTGAATCAAATGAAAGTCAATTGTATTCCACAATGCTAATTGAGTCAAATGAAAGTCAAACACATTCAACGAAGCTAATTGAGTCAAATGAAAGTCAAACACATTCAAACAAATCTTTTTGAATCAAATGAAAGTCAAATGCATTCAACAAAGCCAATTGAGTGAAATGAAAGTCAAACACATTCAAACAAAGCTTTTTGATTCAAATGAAAGTCAAATGCATTCAACAAAGCTAATTGAGTCAAATGAAAGTCAAACACTTTCAACAAAGCTTTTAGAATCAAATGAAAGTCAAACACATTCAAACAAAGCTTTTTGAATCAAATGAAAGTCAAATGCATTCTACAAAGCTAATTTAGTCAAATGAAAGTCAAACACTTTCATCAAAGTTTTTAGAATCAAATGAAATTCAAATACATTCAAACAAAGCTTTTTGAATCAAATGAAAGTCAATTGCATTCCACAATGCTAATTGAGTCAAATGAAAGTCAAACACATTCAACGAAGCTAATTGAGTCAAATGAAAGTCAAACACATTCAAACAAAGCTTTTTGAATCAAATGATAGTCAAATGCATTCAACAAAGCCAATTGAGTCAAATGAAAGTCAAACACATTCAAACAAAGCTTCTTGATTCAAATGAAAGTCAAATGCATTCAACAAAGCTAATTGAGTCAAATGAATGTCAAACACTTTCAACAAAGCTTTTAGAATCAAATGAAAGTAAAACACATTAAAACAAAGCTTTTTTAATCAAATGAATATCAAATACATTTAACAAAGCTAATTGAGTCAAATGAAAGTCAAACACATTCAACAAAGCTGATTGAGTCAAAAGAAAGTCAAACACATTCAATCAAAGCTTTTCGAATCAAATGAAAGTCAAATGCATTCAACAAAGCTAATTGAGTCAAATGAAAGTCAAACACTTTCAACAAAGCGTTTAGAATCAAATGAAAGTCAAATACATTCAATAAAAGCTTTTTGAATCAAATGAAAGTCAATTGCATTCCACAATGCTAATTGAGTCAAATGAAAGTCAAAAACATTCAACAAAGCTAATTGAGTCAAAAGAAAGTCAAACACATTCAAACAAAACTTTTTTAATCAAATGAAAGTAAAATGCATTCAACAAAGCTAATTGAGTCAAATGAAAGTCAAACATTTTCAACAAAGCTAATTGAGTCAAAAGAAAGTCAAATACATTGAAACAAAGCTTTTTGAATCAAATGAAAGTCAAATGCATTCAACAAAGCTAATTGAGTCAAATGAAAGTCAAACACTTTCAACAAAGCTAATTGAGTCAAATGAAATTCAAACACATTTAAACAAAGCTTTTTGAATCAAATGAAAATCAAATGAATTCAACAAAGCTAATTGAGTCAAATGAAAGTCAAACACTCTCATCAAAGCTTTTAGAATCAAATTAAAGTCAAATATATTCAAACAAAGCTTTTTTAATCAAATTAATTCAATTGAATTCCACAATGCTTATTGAGTGAAATGAAAGTCAAACACATTCAACAAAGCTTTTTAAATCAAATGAAAGTCAAATAATTTCAAACAAAGCTTTTTGAATTAAATGGAATTCAATTGCATTCCACAATGCTAATTGAGTCAAATGAAAGTCAAACACATTCAACGAAGCTAATTGAGTCAAATGAAAGTCAAACACATTCAAACAAAGCTTTTTGAATCAAATGAAAGTCAAATGCATTTAACAAAGCCAATTGAGTCAAATGAAAGTCAAACACATGCAAACAAAGCTTCTTGATTCAAATGAAAATCAAATGCATTCAACAAAGCTAATTGAGTCAAATGAAAGTCAAACACTTTCAACAAAGCTTTTAGAATCAAATGAAAGTCAAACACATTCAAACAAAACTTTTTGAATTAAATGAAAGTCAAATCATTCAACAAAGCTAATTTAGACAAATGAAAGTCAAACACTTTCGACAAAGCTTTTAGAATCAAATGAAAGTCAAATACATTAAACTAAGCTTTTTGATCAAATGAAAGTCTATTGCATTCCACAATGGTAATTGAGTCAAATGAAAGTCAAACACATTCAACAAAGCTAATTGAGTCAAATGAAAGTCAAACACATTCAAACAAAGCTTTTTGAATCAAATGAAAGCCAAATGCATTCAACAAAGCTAATTGAGTCAAATTAAAGTCAAACACTTTCAACAAAGCTTTTAGAATCAAATGAAAGTCAAACACATTCAAACAAAGCTATATGAGTCAAATGAAAGTCAAACACTTTCAAGAAAGCTTTTAGAATAAAATAAAAGTTAAATGCATTCAAACAAAGCTTTTTGAATCAAATGATTGTCAATTGCATTCCTCAATGTTGATTGAGTCAAACGACAGTCAAACACATTCAACAAAGCTAATTGAGTCAAATGAAAGTTAAACACATTCAAACAAAGCTTCTTGATTCAAGTGAAAGTCAAATGCATTCAACAAAGCTAATTAAGTCAAATGAAAGTCAAACACTTTCAACAAAGCTTTTAGAATCAAATGAAAGTCAAACACATTCAAACAAAACTTTTTGAATCAAATGAAAATCAAATGAATTCAACAAATCTAATTGAGTCAAATGAAAGTCAAACACATTCATCAAAGCTTTTAGAATCAAATGAAAGTCAAATACTTTCAAACAATGCTTTTTGAATCAAATGAAAGTCAATTGCATTCCACAATGCTAATTGAGTCAAATGAAAGTCAAACACATTCAACAAAGCTAATTGAGTCTAAAGAAAGTCAAACACATTCAAACAAGGCTTTTTGAATCAAATGAAAGTCAAATGCATTCAACAAAGCCAATTGAGTCAAATGAAAGTTAAACACTTTTAACAAATCTAATTGAGTCAAATGAAAGTCAAACACATTTAAACAAAGCTTTTTGATTAAAATGAAAGTCAACTGCATTCAACAAAGGTAATTGAGTCAAATGAAAGTCAAACACTTTTAACAAAGCTTTTAGAATCAAACGAAAGTGAAACACATTCAAACAAAGCTTTTTGAATCAAATGAATGTCAAATGCATTCAACAAAGCAAATTGAGTCAAATGAAAGTCAAACACTTTCAACAAAGCTTTTAGAATCAAATGAAAGTCAAATACATTAAACTAAGCTTTTTGATCAAATGAAAGTCTATTGCATTCCAGAATGGTAATTGAGTCAAATGAAAGTCAAACACATTCAACAAAGCTAATTGAGTCAAAAGAAAGTCAAACACATTCAAACAAAGCTTCTTGATTCAAATGAAAGTCAAATGCATTCAACAAAGCTAATTGAGTTAAATGAAAGTTAAGCACTTTCAACAAAGCTTTTAGAATCAAATGAAAGTCAAACACATTCAAACAAAGCTTTTTGAATCAAATGAAAGTCAAATGCATTCAACAAAGCTAATTGAGTCAAATGAAAGTCAAACATTTTCAACATAGCGTTTAGAATCAAATGAAAGTCAAATACATTCAATCAAAGCTTTTTGAATCAAATGAAAGTCTATTGCATTCCACAATTCTAATTAAGTCAAATGAAAGTCAAACACATTCAACAAAGCAAATTGAGTCAAAAGAAAGTCAAACACATTCAAATAAAACTTTTTGAATCAAATGAAAGTCAAATGCATTCAACAAAGCTAATTGAGTCAAATGAAAGTTAAACACTTTCAACAAAGCTAATTGAGTCAAATAAAAGTCAAACACATTCAAACAAAGCTTTTGATTCAAATGAAAGTCAAATGCATTCAACAAAGCTAATTGAGTCTAATGAAAGTCAAACACTTTCAATAAAGCTTTTTGAATCAAATGAAATTCAAACACATTCTTTTTGAATCAAATGAAAATCAAATGAATTCAACAAATCTTATTGAGTCAAAGAAAGTCAAACACATTCATCAAAGCTTTTAGAATCAAATGAAAGTCAAATACTTTCAAACAAAGCTTTTTGAATCAAATGGAAGTCAATTGCATTCCACAATGCTAATTGAGTCAAATGAAAGTCAAACACATTAATCAAAGCTTTTAGAATCAAATGAAAGTCAAATACTTTCAAACAAAGCTTTTTGAATCAAATGGAAGTCAATTGCATTCCACAATGCTAATTGAGTCAAATGAAAGTCAAACACATTTAACGAAGCTAATTGAGTCAAATAAAAGTCAAACACATTCAAACGAATTTTTTTGAATCAAATGAAAGTCAAATGCATTCAACAAAGCTAATTGAGTCAAATGAAAGTCAAACACTTTCAACAAAGCTTTTAGAATCAAAAGAAAGTCAAACACATTCAAACAAAGCTTTTTGAATCAAATGAAAGTCAAATGCATTCAACAAAGCTAATTGAGTCAAATGAAAGTCAAAAACTTTCAACAAAGCTAATTGAGTCAAATGAAAGTCAAACACATATAAATAAAGCTTTTTGATTCAAATGAAAGTCAAATGCATTCAACAAAGCTAATTGAGTCAAATGAAATTTAAACCCTTTCAACAAAGCTTTTAGAATCAAATGAAAGTCAAACACATTCAAACAAAGCTTTTTGAATCAAATGAAAATGAAATGAATTCAACAAAGCTAATTAAGTCAAATGAAAGTCAAACACTTTCATCAAAGCTTTTAGAATCAAATAAAAGTCAAATACATTCAAACAAAGCTTTTTGAATCAAATGAATGTCAAATGCATTCAACAAAGCTAATTGAGTCAAATGAAAGTCAAACACTTTCAACAAAGCTTTTAGAATCAAATGAAATTCAAACACATTCAAACAAAGCTTTTTGAATCAAATGAAAATCAAATGAATTCAACAAAGCCAATTGAGTCAAATGAAAGTCAAACACTTTCATCAAAGCTTTTAGAATCAAATAAAAGTCAAATACATTCAAACAAAGCTTTTTGAATCAAATGGAAGTCAATTGCATTCCACAATGCTAATTGAGTCAAATGAAAGTCAAACACATTCAACGAAGATAATTGAGTCAAATGAAAGTCAAACACATTCAAACAAAGCTTTTTGAATCAAATGAAAGTCAAATGCATTCAACAAAGCCAATTAAGTCAAATGAAAGTCAAACACATTCAAACAAAGCTTCTTGCTTCAAATGAAAGTCAAATGCATTCAACAAAGCTAATTGAGTCAAATTAAAGTCAAACACTTTCAACAAAGCTTTTAGAATCAAATGAAAGTGAAACACATTCAAACAAAGCTTTTTGAATTAAATGAAGGTCAATTGCATTCAAAAAGCTAATTGAGTCAAATGAAAGTCAAACACTTTCAACAAAGCTTTTAGAATAAAATAAAAGTTAAATGCATTCAAACAAAGCTTTTTGAATCAAATGAAAGTCAATTGCTTTCCACAATGTTAATTGGGTCAAATGAAAGTCAAACACATTCAACAAAGCTAATTGAGTCAAATGAAAGTTAAACACATTCAAACAAAGCTTCATGATTCAAGTGAAAGTCAAATTTATTCAACAAAGCTAATGGAGTCAAATGAAAGTCAAACACTTTCAACAAAGCTTTTAGAATCTAATGAAAGTCAAACACATTAAAACAAAGCTTTATGAATCAAATGAAAGTCAAATGCATTCAACAAAGCTAATTGAGTCAAATGAAATTCAAACCCTTTCAACAAAGCTTTTAGAATCAAATGAAAGTCAAACACATTCAAACAAAGCTTTTTGAATCAAATGAAAGTTAAATGCATTCAACAAAGCTAATTGAGTCAAATGAAAGTCAAACACTTTCAACAAAGCTTTTAGAATCAAATGAAAGTCAAATACATTAAAATAAGCTTTTTGATCAAATGAAAGTCTATTGCATTCCACAATGCTAATTGAGTCAAATGAAAGTCAAACACTTTCAACAAAGATTTTAGAATCAAATGAAAGTGAAACACATTCAAACAAAGCTTTTTGAATCAAATGAAAGTCAAATGCATTCAACAAAGCTAATTGAGTCAAATGAAAGTCAAACACTTTCAACAAAGCTTTTAGAATCAAATGAAAGTCAAATACATTAAAATAAGCTTTTTGATCAAATGAAAGTCTATTGCATGCCACAATGGTAATTGAGTCAAATGAAAGTCAAACACATTCAACAAAGCTAATTGAGACAAATGAAAGTCAAACACATTCAAACAAATCTTTTTGAATCAAATGAAAGTCAAATGCATTCCACAATGCTAATTGAGTCAAATGAAAGTCAAACACATTCAACAAAGCTAATTGAGTCAAAAGAAAGTCAAAAACATTCAATCAAAGCTTTTTGAATCAAATGAAAGTCAAATGCATTCAACAAAGCTAATTGAGTCAAATGATAGTCAAAAACTTTTAACAAAGCTAATTGAGTCAAATGAAAGTCAAACACATTTAAACAAAGCTTTTTGATTCAAATGAAAGTCAAATGCATTCAACAAAGCTAATTGAGTCAAATGAAAGTCAAACACTTTCAACAAAGCTTTTAGAATCAAATGAAAGTCAAACACATTCAAACAAAGCTTTTTGAATCAAATGAAAATTAAATGAATTCAACAAAGCTAATTGAGTCAAATGAAAGTCAAACACGTTCATCAAAGCTTTTAGAATCAAATGAAAGTCAAATACATTCAAACAAAGCTTTTTGAATCAAATGGAAGTCAATTGCATTCCACAATGCTAATTGAGTCAAATGAAAGTCAAACACATTCAACGAAGCTAATTGAGTGAAATGAAAGTCAAACACATTCAAACAAAGCTTTTTGAATCAAATGAAAGTCAAATGCATTCAACAAAGCCAATTGAGTCAAATGAAAGTCAAACACATTCAAACAAAGCTTTTTGAATCAAATGAAAGCCAAATGCATTCAACAAAGCCAATTGAGTCAAATGAAAGTAAAACACATTCAAACAAAGCTTTTTGAATCAAATGAAAATCAAATGAATTCAACAAAGCTAGTTGAGTCAAATGAATGTTAAACACATTTATCAAAGCTTTTAGAATCAAATGAAAGTCAAACACATTCAAACAAAGCTTTTTGAATTAAATGAAGGTCAATTGCATTCAACAAAGCTAATTGAGTCAAATGAAAGTCAAACACTTTCAACAGAGCTTTTAGAATAAAATAAAAGTTAAATGCATTCAAACAAAGCTTTTTGAATCAAATGAAAGTCAATTGTTTTCCACAATGTTCATTGGGTCAAATGAAAGTCAAACACATTCAACAAAGCTAATTGAGTCAAATGAAAGTCAAACACTTTCAACAAAGCTTTTAGAATAAAATAAAAGTCAAACACATTCAAACAAAGCTTCTTGATTCAAGTGAAAGTCAAATGCATTCAAAAAAGCTAATTAAGTCAAATGAAAGTCAAACACTTTCAGCAAAGCTTTTAGAATCTAATGAAAGTCAAACACATTAAAACAAAGCTTTTTGAATCAAATGAAAGTCAAATGCATTCAACAAAGCTAATTGAGTCAAATGAAAGTCAAACACTTTCAACAAAGCTTTTAGAATCAAATGAAAGTCAAATACATTAAACTAAGCTTTTTGATCAAATGAAAGTCAATTGCATTCCACAATATTATTTGAGTCAAATGAAAGTCAAACACTTTCAACAAAGCTTTTAGAATCAAATGAAATTAAATACATTGAAACAAAGCTTTTTGAATCAAATGATAGTCAATTGCATTCCACAATGCTAATTGAGTCAAATGAAAGTCAAACACATTCAACAAAGCTCATTGAGTCAAAAGAAAGTCAAACAAATTAAAACAAAGCTTTTTGAATCAAATGAAAGTGAAATGCATTCAACAAAGCCAATTGAGTCAAATGAAAGTAAAACACTTTCAACAAATCTAATTGAGTCAAATGAAAGTCAAACACATTCAAACAAAGCTTTTTGATTCAAAAGAAAGTCAACTGCATTCAATAAAGCTAATTGAGTCAAACACTTTCAACAAAGCTTTTAAAATCAAATGAAAGTGAAACACATTCAAACAAAGCTTTTTGAATCAAATGAAAATCAAATGAATTCAACAAAGCTAATTGAGTCAAATGAAAGTCAAACACTTTCATCAAAGCTTTTAGAATCAAATGAAAGTCAAATACATTCTAACAAAGCGTTTTGAATCAAATGGAAGTCAATTGCATTCCACAATGCTAATTGAGTCAAATGAAAGTCAAACACATTCAACGAAGCTAATTGAGTCAAAAGAAAGTCAAACACATTCAAACAAAGCTTTTTGAATCAAATGAAAGTCAAATGCATTCAACAAAGCTAATTGAGTCAAATGAAAGTCAAACACTTTTAACAAAGCTAATTGAGTCAAATGAAAGTCAAACACATTCAAACATAGCTTTTTGATTCAAATGAGAGTTAAATGCATTCAACAAAGCTAATTGAGTCAAATGAAAGTCAAACACTTTCAACAAAGCTTTTAGAATCAAATGAAAGTCAAACACACTCAAACAAAGCTTTTTGAATCAAATGAAAATCAAATCAATTCAACAAATCTAATTGAGTCAAATGAAAGTCCAACACATTCATCAAAGCTTTTAGAATCAAATGAAAGTCAAATACTTTCAAACAAAGCTTTTTGAATCAAATGAAAGTCCATTGCATTCCACAATGTTAATTGAGTCAAATTAAAGTCAAACACATTCAACGAAGCTAATTGAGTCAAATGAAAGTCAAACACATTCAAACAAAGCTTTTTGAATCAAATGAAAGTCAAATGCATTCAACAAAGCCAATTGAGTCAAATGAAAGTCAAAAACTTTCAACAAAGCTAATTGAGTCAAATGAAAGTCAAACACATTTAAACAAAGCTTTTTGATTCAAATGAAAGTCAAATGCATTCAACAAAGCTAATTAAGTCAAATGAAAGTCAAACACTTTCAACAAAGCTTTTAGAATCAAATGAAAGTCATACACATTTAAACAAAGCTAATTGAGTCAAATGAAAGTCAAACACGTTCATCAAAGCTTTTAGAATCAAATGAAAGTCAAATACATTCAAACAAAGCTTTTTGAATCAAATGGAAGTCAATTGCATTCCGCAATGCTAATTGAGTCAAATGAAAGTCAAACACATTCAACGAAGCTAATTGAGTGAAATGAAAGTCAAACACATTCAAACAAAGCTTTTTGAATCAAATTAAAGTCAAATGCATTCAACAAAGCCAATTGAGTCAAACAAAAGTCAAACACATTCAAACAAAGCTTCTTGATTCAAATGAAAGTCAAATGCATTCAACAAAGCTAATTGAGTCAAATTAAAGTCAAACACTTTCAACAAAGCTTTTAGAATCAAATGAAAGTCAAACACATTCAAACAAAGATTTTTGAATTAAATGAAGGTGAATTGCATTCAACAAAGCTAATTGAGTCAAACGAAAGTCAAACACTTTCAACAAAGCTTTAAGAATAAAATAAAAGTTAAATGCATTCAAACAAAGTTTTTTGAATCAAATGAAAGTCCTTTGCTTTCCACAATGTTAATTGGGTCAAATGAAAGTCAAACACATTCCAAAAAGCTAATTGAGTCAAATGAAAGCTAAACACATTCAAACAAAGCTTCTTGATTCAAGTGAAAGTCAAATGCATTCAACAAAAATAATTGAAACAAATGAAAGTCAAACACTTTCAACAAAGCTTTTAGAATCTAATGAAAGTCAAACACATTAAAACAAAGCTTTTTGAATCAAATGAAAGTCAAATGCATTCAACAAAGCTAATTGAGTCAAATGAAAGTCAAACACTTTCAACAAAGCTAATTGATTCAAATGAAAGTCAAACACATTCAAACATAGCTTTTTGATTCAAATGAAAGTTAAATGCATTCAACAAAGCTAATTGAGTCAAATGAAAGTCAAACACATTCAACAAAGCTTTTAGAATCAAATGAAAGTCAAATACATTCAATCAATGCTTTTTGAATCAAATGAAAGTCAATTGCATTCCACAATGCTAATTGAGTCAAATGAAAGTCAAACACTTTCAACAAAGCGTTTAGAATCAAATGAAAGTCAAATACATTCAATCAAAGCTTTTTGAATCAAATGAAAGTCAATTGTATTCCACAATGCTAATTGAGTCAAATGAAAGTCAAACACATTCAACTAAGCTAATTGAGTCAACAGAAAGTCAAACACATTCAAACAAAGCTTTTTGAATCAAATGAAAGTAAAATGCATTCAACAAAGCTAATTGAGTCAAATGAAAGTCAAACACTTTCAACAAAGCTGATTGAGTCAAATGAAAATCAAACACATTCAAACAAAGCTTTTTGATTCAAATGAAAGTCAATTGCATTCAACAAAGCTAATAGAGTCAAATGAAAATCAAACACTTTCAACAAAGCTTTTAGAATCAAATGAAAATCAAATGAATTCAACAAAGCTAACTGAGTCAAATGAAAGTCAAACACTTTCATCAAAGCTTTTATAATCAAATGAAAGTCAAACACATTCAAACAAAGCTTTTTGAATCAAATGAAAGTCAAATGCATTCAACAAAGCTAATTGAGTAAAATGAAAGTCAAACACTTTCATCAAAGCTTTTAGAATCAAATGAAAGTCAAATACATTCAAACAAAGCTTTTAGAATCAAATGAAAGTCAATTGTATTCCACAATGCTAATTGAGTCAAATGAAAGTCAAACACATTCAACGAAGCTAATTGAGTCAAATGAAAGTCAAACACATTCAAACAAATCTTTTTGAATCAAATGAAAGTCAAATGCATTCAACAAAGCCAATTGAGTCAAATGAAAGTCAAACACATTCAAACAAAGCTTCTTGATTCAAATGAAAGTCAAATGCATTTAACAAAGCTAATTGAGTCAAATTAAAGTCAAACACTTTCAACAAAGCTTTTAGAATCAAATGAAAGACAAACACATTCAAACAAAGCTTTTTGAATCAAATAAAGGTCAATTGCATTCAACAAAGCTAATTGAGTCAAATGAAAGTCAAACACTTTCAACGAAGCTAATTGAGTCAAATGAAAGTCAAACACATTCAAACAAAGCTTTTTGAATCAAATGAAAGTCAAATGCATTTAACAAAGCCAATTGAGTCAAATGAAATTAAAAAACTTTCAACAAAGCTAATTGAGTCAAATGAAAGTCAAACACATTTAAACAAAGCTTTTTGATTCAAATGAAAGTCAAATGCATTCAACAAAGCTAATTGAGTCAAATGAAAGTCAAACACTTTCAACAAAGCTTTTAGAATCAAATGAAAGTGAAACACATTCAAACAAAGCTTTTTGAATCAAATGAAAATCAAATGAATTCAACAAAGCTAATTGAGTCAAATGAAAGTCAAACACGTTCATCAAAGCTTTTCGAATCAAATGAAAGTCAAATACATTCAAACAAAGCTTTTTAAATCAAATGGAAGTCAATTGCATTCCACAATGCTAATTGAGTCAAATGAAAGTCAAACACATTCAACGAAGCTAATTGAGTCAAAAGAAAGTCAAACACATTCAAACAAAGATTTTTGAATCAAATGAAAGTCAAATGCATTCAACAAAGCCAATTAAGTCAAATGAAAGTCAAACACATTCAAACAAAGCTTCTTGATTCAAATGAAAGTCAAATGCATTCAACAAAGCTAATTGAGTCAAATTAAAGTCAAACACTTTCAACAAAGCTTTTAGAATCAAATGAAAGTCAAACACATTCAAACAAAGATTTTTGCATTAAATGAAGGTAAATTGCAATCAACAAAGCTAATTGAGTCAAATGAAAGTCAAACACTTTCAACAAAGCTTTTAGAATAAAATAAAAGTTAAATGCATTCAAACAAAGTTTTTTGAATCAAATGAAAGTCAATTGCTTTCCACAATGTTAACTGGGTCAAATGAAAGTCAAACAAATTCAAAAAAGCTAATTGAGTCAAATGAATGTTAAACACATTCAAACAAAGCTTCTTGATTCAAGTGAAAGTCAAATGCAATCAACAAAGCTAATTGAGTCAAATGAAAGTCAAACACTTTCAACAAAGCTTTTAGAATCTAATGAAAGTCAAACACATTAAAACAAAGCTTTTTGAATCAAATGAAAGTCAAATGCATTTAACAAAGTTAATTGAGTCAAATGAAAGTCAAATACTTTCAACAAAGCTAATTGATTCAAATGAAAATCAAACACATTCAAACAAAGCTTTTTGATTCAAATGAAAGTCAATTGCATTCAACAAAGCTAATTGAGTCAAATGAAAGTCAAACATTTTCAACAAAGCTTTTAGAATCAAATGAAAGTCAAACACATTCAAACAAAGCTTTTTGAATCAAATGAAAATCAAATGAATTCAACAAAGCTAATTGAGTCAAATGAAAGTCAAACACTTTCATCAAAGCTTTTATAATCAAATGAAAGTCAAACACATTCAAACAAAGCTTTTTGAATCAAATGAAAGTCAAATGCGTTCAACAAAGCTAATTGAGTCAAATGAAAGTCAAACACTTTCATCAAAGCTTTTAGAATTAAATTAAAGTCAAATACATTCAAACAAAGCTTTTTGAATCAAATGAAAGTCAATTGTATTCCACAATGCTAATTGAGTCAAATGAAAGTCAAACACATTCAACGAAGCTAATTGAGTCAAATGAAAGTCAAACACATTCAAACAAATCTTTTTGAATCAAATGAAAGTCAAATGCATTCAACAAAGCCAATTGAGTGAAATGAAAGTCAAAAACATTCAAACAAAGCTTTTTGATTCAAATGAAAGTCAAATGCATTCAACAAAGCTAATTGAGCCAAATGAAAGTCAAACACTTTCAACAAAGCTTTTAGAATCAAATGAAAGTCAAACACATTCAAACAAAGCTTTTTGAATCAAATGAAAGTCAAATGCATTCTACAAAGCTAATTTAGTCAAATGAAAGTCAAACACTTTCATCAAAGTTTTTAGAATCAAATGAAATTCAAATACATTCAAACAAAGCTTTTTGAATCAAATGAAAGTCAATTGCATTCCACAATGCTAATTGAGTGAAATGAAAGTCAAACACATTCAACGAAGCTAATTGAGTCAAATGAAAGTCAAACACATTCAAACAAAGCTTTTGAATCAAATGATAGTCAAATGCATTCAACAAAGCCAATTGAGTCAAATGAAAGTCAAACACATTCAAACAAAGCTTCTTGATTCAAATGAAAGTCAAATGCATTCAACAAAGCTAATTGAGTCAAATGAATGTCAAACACTTTCAACAAAGCTTTTAGAATCAAATGAAAGTAAAACACATTAAAACAAAGCTTTTTTAATCAAATGAATATCAAATACATTCAACAAAGCTAATTGAGTCAAATGAAAGTCAAACACATTCAACAAAGCTGATTGAGTCAAAAGAAAGTCAAACACATTCAAACAAAGCTTTTCGAATCAAATGAAAGTCAAATGCATTCAACAAAGCTAATTGAGTCAAATGAAAGTCAAACACTTTCAACAAAGCGTTTAGAATCAAATGAAAGTCAAATACATTCAATAAAAGCTTTTTGAATCAAATGAAAGTCAATTGCATTCCACAATGCTAATTGAGTCAAATGAAAGTCAAAAACATTCAACAAAGCTAATTGAGTCAAAAGAAAGTCAAACACATTCAAACAAAACTTTTTTAATCAAATGAAAGTAAAATGCATTCAACAAAGCTAATTGAGTCAAATGAAAGTCAAACATTTTCAACAAAGCTAATTGAGTCAAAAGAAAGTCAAATACATTGAAACAAAGCTTTTTGAATCAAATGAAAGTCAAATGCATTCAACAAAGCTAATTGAGTCAAATGAAAGTCAAACACTTTCAACAAAGCTAATTGAGTCAAATGAAATTCAAACACATTTAAACAAAGCTTTTTGAATCAAATGAAAATCAAATGAATTCAACAAAGCTAATTGAGTCAAATGAAAGTCAAACACTCTCATCAAAGCTTTTAGAATCAAATTAAAGTCAAATATATTCAAACAAAGCTTTTTTAATCAAATTAATTCAATTGAATTCCACAATTCTTATTGAGTGAAATGAAAGTCAAACACATTCAACAAAGCTTTTTAAATCAAATGAAAGTCAAATAATTTCAAACAAAGCTTTTTGAATTAAATGGAATTCAATTGCATTCCACAATGCTAATTGAGTCAAATGAAAGTCAAACACATTCAACGAAGCTAATTGAGTCAAATGAAAGTCAAACACATTCAAACAAAGCTTTTTGAATCAAATGAAAGTCAAATGCATTTAACAAAGCCAATTGAGTCAAATGAAAGTCAAACACATGCAAACAAAGCTTCTTGATTCAAATGAAAATCAAATGCATTCAACAAAGCTAATTGAGTCAAATGAAAGTCAAACACTTTCAACAAAGCTTTTAGAATCAAATGAAAGTCAAACACATTCAAACAAAACTTTTTGAATTAAATGAAAGTCAAATCATTCAACAAAGCTAATTTAGACAAATGAAAGTCAAACACTTTCGACAAAGCTTTTAGAATCAAATGAAAGTCAAATACATTAAACTAAGCTTTTTGATCAAATGAAAGTCTATTGCATTCCACAATGGTAATTGAGTCAAATGAAAGTCAAACACATTCAACAAAGCTAATTGAGTCAAATGAAAGTCAAACACTTTCAAACAAAGCTTTTTGAATCAAATGAAAGCCAAATGCATTCAACAAAGCTAATTGAGTCAAATGAATGTCAAACACTTTCAACAAAGCTTTTAGAATCAAATGAAAGTCAAACACATTCAAACAAAGCTTTTTGAATCTGATGAGTGACATTTTTGGCACTCATTTGGTTCCTTTTTGGATGATTTTTATTTCTTTTTATCTTACTTTTGTTTAGTTTCCCTTAGTTTTATTCGTGTTTTCTTCATTTCGTGCTTTTTGTAGTTAATTTCTCTATTTCGTGCTTTTTCTTGTTTACTTGCTTTCTTTTCCCTTTTTACTTTCTTTTTATCCTTTGATTGTAGGTTGTGATTGATTGTCCAAGGATTCCCGGGCTTCCCTTCCATAGTTTTCCATTGATTATCATGCCTAAAGCTTGTGCAAGAAGTTTCAAGTCAATGTGAGGTTCAAGGAGCATGCTTCAAAGTCTTGTTTATGCCTTCCTCATAGCTCATTTTCTTCAAGAAATTCAAGGAAGTTGCTGCCTACCTTGTCCTCCATCATCATCATCTAGGATGCGTGCACCTCGTGAGCAAGGGCAAAGAAGAAAGGAGGAAGCTGCAGTTGTGTGCGGGCGCACTTGAGGAATGTGCGGCCGCACATCTGTCGTGTGCGGCCGCACATCAGATGTGTGCGGGCACACATACCTGGGTGTGCTCCCGTGCGCACCATTCTCTCTCCTCCGAGCGCCCGCACCAACGTGGGTCTATTTTTGGACGTCTTTCCCAACTTCCTCTTGGGATTATAGTTATTTCTTTCCATATTTAGAGAGAAGATTAGATCTTCATGGGGGGAATTCAGATTAGATTAGATTTTAGAGAGAGAAAACATTAGTACTTAGCATTTTTAGAGAGAGAAAGTGTGGGTTTGATGATTGAAGATTGCTTCATTTGATTTGATTTCTATCAAGTTTGTAAGGATTCTTTACTCTTTAATGCAATTCAAAGTTTGATTTCATTAGTATTGTTGTTTGATTTGGTTAATTGATAGTTAAATTGATTTGATTGAATTTGTTGGTTTCAATTTGATTTCAATTGATGAATTTGGGAATGATGATTAGTTTAGTTTTGATTTTGATGTTCTTTATGGATTGTGAGTAGTTTATTTGCTAGGGTAGTGGTGAAGCATGTATTGATGATGAATTGAGATTAATTTGGGGGAAATTGATTGAGTTGATAATGTGATTAAATTGGTTGATTGATTTTGTGCATGTGTGTGCTTGATTAGGCTTGATCACCCTTGTTATTCACACTAGATTGCATTGTGAGTTCACATTGATACGGACCATTGATTGGTGGCTTACATTTACTCGATTGAGATATCTTGTGATGTTTCCTAGCTAGTGTTTGATGTAGTTGACGCTAATTAGACCTCTAGGAGAATAGCTTGATATACTCTCTTGGTTGCAATTTCGGTTTTCCCTCGCATTGTTTGACTTAATCGGTTAATTCGCCGAGTTGATTGAACTACATCGTTGATGCATGTGGATCCATTCCCCTAGTGTCTTAGAATTCATTTAGTACTAGCATTTTGCATTGCCTAGCTTATTCTTAGTGTCTACCATATACCCCTACTAAATTTCGGAATAGCTTAATTTTGGCATCGTGCATTTATTCTCCATTCCCTTGGGTTCGACCTTGACTTGCCACTACGCTATATAGGGGTTAGTTAAGCTATAAATATTGTTTGATAGGGTGGGGTGGTAGCCCAACGACCTACCATTCTTCGCCACATCAAAATGGCGCCGTTGCCGGGGAATGGTGTTTTGTATGCATGTTGCTTTTGAGTCTATTCCACTCTATTTGCAAAATACAAAAAGATTTTACACTTAGGCTACACTTGTAGCCGTGCTACTAATATTGTCTTTGAGTTTTGTGTGTGTAGATCCCAAGTCATGGGAGGTAGTTCAAGGGTTACCTTGAAAGAGCTTGGAGTGCCCGGGGCTTATAGGTATGAGAGCGCAATAGCTCCACCTATATCACCGGAGAATGACTTTGAAATAAAGCCGGCAATGATCACTCTTATTGAGAGGAGACAATATGGTGGGGCAAAGAACGAGACCCATTGAACCATCTTAAGGAGTTTGAAAAATATTGTAACACAATCAAGATTAATGGAGTTTCTCAAGAATTCATCCGCCTTAAGTTGTTCCCTTTCTCCCTCATAGGAAGATCTTTGGAATGGCTAGATAAAGAGATGAAGCCCAATTCCTTGAAAACTTGGGATGATGTCACCAAAGCTTTCTTGTTCCGTTTCTATCCTCAAAAGAAAACGGCGGAAGCAAGAGCTTTGATTCAAAGGTTCAAGCAAAAGCCTAATGAAAGCCTTTATGAAGCATGGGAAAGATTTAAGGATTATCAAAGGGAGTGTCCATACCATGGGATTCCTACCTATCAAATCATACATATCTTTTATGGTGGGTTGAGTTCTCATGGGAGAGCAAGTTTGGATGCCAGAGCCGGAGGCCCAATCATGAACAAGACGGAAGAAGAAGTGGTTGATGCTATTGATGAAGTAGCTCGTCATTATATGAATTGGCAAGAAGTGGAAAGAGAACCAACAAGCAAGGGTTACTCGATTGAACAACTTAGTGTCATTAATGATTTGACCACTTTGATTGAGGATTTAGGGAAAGAAGTTAAGTCCCTCAAGGAAAAGCTTGAGAAGCCTCCTTCCCAAGCTCCAATTCTTCCCTCCCAAGTTAAGGGGAGAGGTACATCTTCTCACTCTAACTCCAATCTTTCTACTTGTTGCATGATTGTGGAATGTTGGCCATGTCAATTATGTGGAATGAATGATCATAATGCTTCTATGTGCCCAAATGTTTCTTGTAGTGAATGTGATGGAAGTGAAATTGAACACATGAATTATGTCAATAATCATGCTTGTGAACCTAGAAATGATGTTCAAAGGAATATTGGAAATAGGAATTATCATATGAATCATCATGATTATAACCAAAATGGAGGTTATAGAAATCATGAATGCCAAGAGATTCATGGTAACTATAACCATCATGGTTGTAAAGGTCATGGTCATGGCTATAGACATGGGGATCATAACCAAGGTTATGATAACTATGGTCAACAAAGGAGCCAAAATGAAACTAGGGGTAATTGGAATAATCAATCTAGGGGATATTTTCAAGCAAGTTTTCAAGATGGTTCCCCAATTGATTTAGTTCCAAATGCTCAAAGTTTAAATGATAATTCTCATGACCAATCATTTTCTTCTAGGGAATTTTTGGAAAATGTCATTGAAAAGCAAGCCAAGACTATGGAAATGTGTATGGTTTTGAATGAAGAGAAATTTAATTACATGTTGGCTTATAACAAAGATTTGAGTGAAAAACTTTCTCAATTGACTAGTATATTCAAGGAATATGCAAACTCTTCTTCTTCTTTGACTCCACCTAGCTTAGACTCTAGGAACCCTATGGATGCCATTGTTACTAGAAGTGGTAAGGTCCTTGATGGAGGTGTGCCTAAGAAGAGTGTTGCTAATGAGAGAACTAGTAAGAATTCCATTGAAATTGAAGGTGATGAATGCCGTTTGAGCGAAAATGTTGGTGAGAAACAAGTAGAGAAGGTGATAGAGAAAGAGAGAGAGGTTTGCAAACAAAGGCTTCCCTATCCTCAAAGATATAATAGATATAAGTTGGATGAGCAATTTGGGAAGTTTGTAGAGATGCTTAAGCAACTTCATTTAACTCTTCCTTTCACCGATGTTGTTGAGCAAATGCCAAATTATGCTAAGTTCCTTAAGGAAATTTTGAGTGGAAAAAGGACTTGTGATGTGGCGGAGACCATTAGCCTTACCGAGCATTGTAGTGCAATCATCATGAATAAGATGCCTCCTAAGTTGAAGGATCCCGGAAATTTTTCCATCCCTTGTGCTATCAACAAGACCCAAATTGATAATGCCTTATGTGATTTAGGAGCTAGTGTTAGCCTTATGCCATGTTCGGTTTATCAAAGGTTAGGTCTAGGAGAACTTCTACCTTCAAAGATTACCTTGCAATTAGCCGATAGATCAATCAAGATTCCTAAGGGAAAGGTAGAAGATGTGCCTTTGAGGGTTGGAAAATTTGTTATTTCGGTTGATTTTGTAGTGTTGGACATGGATGAAGATGCTACAATACCTATCATCTTAGGTAGACCTTTCCTTGCTACATCGGGGGCTATGATAGATGTGAAAAGTGCTAAGATATCTCTTAAGATAGGGGAGGAAGTAATTAAATTTGATTTGAATGAAGGAATGAAATATCCTTCCTCTTCTTTAGAAAATTGCATGAGAGTTGAAGTGCTTGATAATATTGTGAATTCCATGCATGAGCACTTGCTCACATCTAACGATCCTCTTGAGTGTGTTTTATTGAACAAGGAAAAGATAGGTATCTCAACCAAGGAAGAGCAATTGTATGAAAACTTGCTTAATGAAGGCGATATAGGGAGTGGAGAAGAAACTTGCATGGGGATATCAAGTCAAGATGCTTTACAAGTGGCCTCAACCAAAGAAGGTAAAGGTGTTCCCATGGTAGAGCTAAAACCTCTACCATCACACCTTAGGTATGAATTATTAGGCCCTAATTCTACATATCCCGTTATTGTTAGTGCATCCTTGAGTGAGAGCCAAGCTCAAGCGTTATGTGGTGTTTTAAGAAAGCACCAAGGTGCCTTGGGGTACACAATTGATGATCTTAAGGGCATAAGCCCCGCCTTGTGTACTCACCACATAACACTTGAGGAAGGCACCCTTCCTTCTATTGAACGACAAAGGAAACTACATCCCCAAATGGGAGAAGTAGTCAAGAAAGAGATCACCAAGCTTTTGGATGCGGGAATTATATTCCCCATTTCAAGCTCAAGGTGGGTCTCCCCCGTGCATGTCGTTCCTAAAAAGGGGGGTATGACCGTAGTTGAGAATGAGAAAGGTGAGCTCATTCCAACTCGAACGGTCACCGGTTGGAGGATGTGTATAGACTATAGACGTCTAAACACATCAACCAAAAAGGATCATTTCCCTCTCCCTTTTATTGACCAAATGCTTGAAAGGTTGACTTGGCACAAATTCTATTGCTTTCTTGATGGATATTCGGGATTCTTTCAAATTCCTATTCACCCCGAGGATCAAGAAAAGACAACCTTCACATGCCCCTATGGTACCTTTGCTTATAGAAGAATTCCCTTTGGGTTGTGTAATGCTCCGGCGACCTTTCAAAGGTGTATGATGAGCATTTTTGGGGACATGCTTGAAGAGGAAATGGAAGTCTTCATGGATGATTTTTCCGTGGGAGGTGTTTCATTTGAGGATTGCCTCAAAAATCTTGAAAGATGCTTAGAGAGATGTGAAAAGGTCAACTTGGTGCTTAATTGGGAAAAATGCCACTTCATGGAGGAAGAAGGGATTGTTCTAGGCCATAAAATTTCCAATAAAGGCATCGAGGTTGACAAGGCTAAGATTGAGGTGATAGAGAAGTTGCCTCCCCCGGTCAATGTGAAAGGGGTAAGATCATTTTTGGGTCATGCCGGATTTTATAGGAGGTTTATCAAAGACTTTTCTCTTATTGCTAAGCCCTTAAATGATCTTCTCCAAAAAGATGTTGATTTTGTCTTTAATGATGCTTGCTTGGAAACTTTTAATAAATTGAAGAAAGCTTTGACTTCTACTCCTATTTTCCAAGCCCCTAGATGGGATTTGCCATTTGAGCTAATGTGTGATGCAAGTGATACGGCTATAGGAGGTGTGTTGGGTCAAAGAATTGACAAGAAGCTCCATGTCATCTATTATATGTCAAAGACTCTCAATGGTGCTCAAAGAAATTACACAACAACGGAAAAGGAATTCTTGGCTATTGTTCATTCTTTTGAGAAATTCCGTTGTTACTTGTTGGGGTCTAAGACTATAGTTTTCACCGATCATGCGGCTTTGAAATATCTCTTTGGGAAAAAAGAATCCAAACCGAGGTTAATTCGTTGGGTCCTTGAACTTCAATCTTTTGATCTTGAGATCCGAGATAAAAAAAGGTGCTGAAAATGTTGTTGCGGATCATTTGTCTAGACTTGAAGATTTTCAAGTTCAAGACGATGGGTCTCCTATAGAGGACCGGATGTTGGATGATTCTTTGTATGTTATCAATATGAAGGAGCTCCCTTGGTTTGCCGATTTGGTGAATTTTCTTGCTTGTGGGGAGTTCCCTCTTTCTTTTTCCAACAATCAAAAGAAAGCTTAAGAGAGAAGTAAGGCACTATGTATGGGATGAGCCAATCTTGTACAAAAGAGGTGTGGATGGATTGTTGTGCCGATGTGTGCCAAATGAGGAAATACCAAATGTTTTGAAGATGTGCCACTCGGATCCTAGTGGTGGTCATATGGGTGTTTCAAGAACGGCCTCTAAGGTGCTTCAATGTGGATTATGGTGGCCTAACCTCTTTAAGAATTCTTGGGAGTATGTCAAAAGTTGTGATCAATGCCAAAGGACCGGGAATATTTCAAGGAGGAATGAGATGCCCCAACAACCAATACTTGAATTGGAGATATTTGATGTTTGGGGTATAGATTTTATGGGTCCTTTTCCATCTTCTTATGGGAATCAATATATCCTTGTTGCCGTTGATTATGTGTCAAAGTGGGTGGAAGCCATTGCTTCTCCCACTAATGACCATAAAGTAGTGATGAAATTGTTCAAAAAGATAATATTCCCTAGGTTTGGCATCCCCAAAGCGGTTATATGTGACAATGGCTCACATTTTGTGCACTATGCTTTCCGGAAGATGTTGAAGAAGCATGGAGTGAACCAACGATTTGGTCTTCCTTATCATCCTCAAACTAATGGGCAAGTTGAGGTATCTAATCGTCAAATTAAGTTAATTCTTGAGAAGACGGTTGCAAGGAGTAGGAAAGATTGGGCAAACAAGCTTGATGATGCTCTATGGGCATATAGAACGGCTTTCAAAACTCCTATTGGTACCACTCCTTATCGCTTGGTTTATGGGAAATCTTGTCACCTTCCGGTTGAGCTTGAGCACCACACTCATTGGGCTATTAAAAAGATCAATTTTGATTTGGCTAGTGCGGGTGAGCAACGTTGGTTAGATCTTCATGAGTTAGAAGAGCTTCGATTGGATGCTTATGATTGTGCTAGCTTGTATAAAGCTAGAACTAAGGAGGTGCATGATAAGCTCATTGAGAAGAAAGAGTTTGTTCCGGGGGATAAGGTGCTTCTTTTCAATTCCAAAATGAGACTTTTTCCCGGAAAATTGATGTCTCGTTGGACCGGCCCTTTTGTTGTTCAAGAGGTGTTTTCAAATGGTTCTATCGAAATTTCTCCTTTGGATTTTTCAAGAACCTTTAATGTTAACGGACATAGACTAAAGAGGTATTATGATGGAGTGTTCGTGGGGGTCATTCATGACATGACTCTCTATGATCCGCCTTGAAAGAGGTGGAAGATGTCTAGCTTAAGACTCTAAATTAAGCGCTTCACGGGAGGCAACCCGTGTTTTCTAACTTTTTCTTCCTTTTTCTTTTGGTTTTTCTTTGGGTTTTGATGATGATTTTTTGATCTAATTTTGTTGTGTTTGATGTTGTAGGATGGTTTGAGTTTAATTCCAACAATTTTGATGCCAATTTGAGGTAAACTTGTCCCAATTCTTAAGTTGGAAAGGTGGGTAAGTATGGAGAATGGTGAATACTTGTGTTTATTTTCATGATTTTCATGTTTTTCTTTCTCCAATATGAAGTGTAGCTACTGCCTATATGGTTCCTCATAACCATCATGGGGTGTGCGCACATGATGAGGGAGGAAGAAAATCGGGAATAAAAACCCAGATTTTGTGCGCCCGCACAACAGCACTGTGCGGCCGCACACGAGCACTGTGCGGGCGCACATCCCTCTTGTGCGGCCGCACATTGCTGGGTGTACGTGGGGAGTGTTTTTCCCTCCTCTCTTAAACCCGATTTTTCCTTCTCTCTCTCTCCTATTTCATTCTCCTTCCTCCTTAGGTATATTGTGGTTGCTCATAGTTGCTCTCCATTCTCCTCATAATATTTTTCATTTTTCCTCATCAAATTTTCCATAATTCTCATTACTTTGCTCCCCAAGTCTTCATTCTACATCCTTAAAGGTAATTTTCTCACTCCTAGTTTGAAAATTTTGGGTACTTGTTAATTGAAACTTGTTGGTATGATTGTTGGGGATGTTTATGTGTAGTAGTGTTTTTCTTGCTTAATTGTTGTGATTTCAATCAATTGAAAGTATAATTGCATGTTTTATGTGCTAAAGTTTCAATTTTCATATTTGAGCATGACTATTACTACCCTCATACTCTCCACCATTACTACCACTTGTTTTTGTGATGATGATTGTGGAATTGTTGATGATGGTTTTGTGAAATCTATCTATGATGTTGATTTTACTTGAGCATTCACAAATTTTGGCATGAACCTTGTTGGATTTCCATATGTTTAGTTTTAGGGTGTTTTGTTGATGTTGATGGTGATAATGGAGAAAGTGGTTGTTGGTAGTATGAAGTATAGTTGCTTTTGTTAATTGTGATTTGGGGTAATACTTGTGTCAATTGTGATGCCTTGATTATGCATTATTCACCTCTATTGAAATTTTGCTTAACTCATGTCATATTGTCCTTTTATTTTTCCCCATGTTCATGATTAATTTTCGGCACACCATTCCTACTATTGAATTCTTTTTCATTGTGCATTATCTTATAGATGGGTGGTTCAAGACAAGCTAAGCGTGCAAAGGTTACAAAATCGAGGAACACAATTGATCCACCTTCTTCCATAAAAGAAACTTATGGCATCAAGTTCACGGTTCAAGAGCATTGGGCTAGATTTGAAAGTCTTTCTTCACGGAAATTGTATTCCACAAGATTCTATGATAGAGACACTACTACTCTTCTTGGGATAGATGATGATGTGAGGATGTTAGCTCGGAATTTGGGACTTGAGCATTTCATTGACCTTAATGCTCCCACCTATGCAAGGCTCACTTTTGAGTTCCTATCTTCGCTCGAAGTGCAAGAGGATGGTGACGATAATGAATGTCCAACACTTACCTTCCAAGTATTCAATGAAGACTATTCCATCCCTCTTTCATTCCTAAACAAGATGTTCAACTTTCCGGAGCCTATTGATGGCAAGCCTTTGATTTATCCGGCCTATGAAGCTCTCCATCGCGACCATAGGTATGATGAGAATGATTGGTGGGATGATATTTCTATTGAGGATACTTATTGTGCCCAAACTTCCAAATCGGCCTCTATAGTCCATGGAGCGATGCGCTATTTTAGCCGCATGCTAACCTATGCATTTTTCTCCAAGGAATCTCTTGGAGCTATTTCTCAAGAGCAATTAAGTTGGCTATGGTTGGCTCATCGTTATAGGGATGATATGTTGGAGGACTTTGATGTAATTGATTTTGCTAGGCATTTGCTTGACCGCTTCATCGATATTCGTGACGGTTTCTTTCTCTCGGGGAAGCATTCAAATTGGGGGTATGATCACCCTCATCGTGCTATCACTTAACAAAAAATATGCTTCCATGATTGGAGATCTTGTGGAGATTAAGGATCCTAGAGAAAAGTCTCCGTCTTGTTTGTTGGGTACATTTGCCTTAATCAATCAAATGTTCATCAAGCGCACTATCATGGATGATTTGTTTATTTGGAAGGTGTCTCGAACAACCGATTGGTGCCTCATTCCCTATGAAGGGTCGATGGTGAGAGACAAGAGTTCGCCCTATCCTTGGAAGCCGCCCAAGAGAGACATTCCGGTTTCTTTTCGTCGGGGATCCGTGCCTTCTTCGGGTAATGTTCTTCCAAAGTCTAAGGCCTCTTCATCTAAGGGAGGTATCCCTCGAACTTCTTCTCCTACTCCTCTTCCTCCTTCGTCCCCTCCCTTGCATGATTTATCTAGCTTGCATGCCAAGATTGATGCCCTTTCTATTGCATTGTCTTCCTCTTCTATGGGAAATACTTGTTTTGTGGATGGTTATGATTATCATGCTAGGAGGGTGTATGACTTTCATGTTTCTAGGGGTGATATTGAGCCTTATGTGAATTATCCTTATCTCCCGGTCCAAGAGGGCCCTGTCCCACAGTGGGAGCCTTTTGACAAGGCGGTGGGGCCCCGTCTTTGCTATCCCTACTGGGAGGGCCCGCATATTGCGCATAGTGCCATTCGTGGGACCTCTAAGGGGGATTACGATTACAGGAGGCCGGGAGGATGTGACTGGACTTATGACCCAGCAAACCCTGCTCCTTTCCCTTCCCCTGAGACTGAGGGGAGATGGGGTCGTTCAGGGCCTCCTGTCTTGGATGACTGGTCTGACTATTTTGCTGCTGATGCCCTTAGGAGGTTGGGTAGGGCTAAGGGGAAGGAAGTTGTTTCGTCAGGTGGGGGGAGTACTAGTTCTACCCCTTACTTTAGTGCCGAGTGAGCCATTTTGGCTACCCCTCTCCGTATGCATGCTTTATGATTGTGCTTTGTGTTTGCCCTATGGTTGGGTTTAGCTTGGGGGAGGGGTGGCTCATTTCTAACTTGGGGGAGTTGGTTTAGGTTGGTTATGGTTTGCACGGTTCTCCTCCTTGCTAGTGGTTTACTTTGCATTTTTCTTTCTTAGCCTCTATGTCCTCTGTCTGCTCTGGTGTCTCTGTGATGTTTTATCTGCTGTTTCTTTGATGATGACTCGCTCTGTTCTTTATCTATCTGCTCTGCTATTGCTCCGATGATTCTTGTTGCTGATGATGTTTCCTGATGTTTCACTGTCTCTGATTTATATTTTTCATTTCCTATCGTTATGCTGCCGAATTTTCGGTTGGTTTCATTTGGAAGTTACTAACAATTTTCTTTGTATATAGATTCTTTTATTCTCTTTTTCTCACTTGGTCTTTAGCAAAAGCTTTTGTTTATGGAATGCAACGAGGTGGCTTCTACTTACTTCGTTTATTTTTGCTAAGCTTGGAGCCGGTGAGATCTTTCTTATTTTTCTCTTTATTTTCCTTGGTTGCATAGAATAGGATTAGTTTAGGAGAAGTTGAATGGTTCGAGGATGGATGCTTGTTAAGACGTAATGTGTTTGGGATCGGTGACTTTGTTGTCTATCGATCACTTGTTTATCGATTGGGATTTTTATGTGTTTAACATGCTTTCTAGAACTTTGCATGCTTTTCTCCTATGTTTTCCTTTCCTAAGTCTCCATTTTCTTTTCTTTTACTTTCTTTTATTTTACCTTTTTCTCTTATTGTCTTTTATTTTTCTTTTTAATTTTGATGTGATTTTGAGGCATTGTTTTTCATTTCTTTTCTTTTGAGATGAACATTGTACATTGGACTTGTCTTTTGCATGACTTTCTTCCTAGGTTGTACAGGTATGCACGGTTTGAGATTATGTTCGGTTGACTCTAGGATAGTGTATGCTAGGGTAGTTGGTTTGAACTAGGAGGATCATGAAGCCAGATTCTACTTGTTTGTGGTACGTTGGTAGTTGCTTCTCATGGTTGATTTGACACCATTAGTGAGTTTTTGCCACATCCTTGTGAGGTTACTTGTTTTTCTAGCCTTCAACATTCCTTGTATGAGCGGCATGGATCCTTGACTATGCAAACCTAATCTAATAAAGCTTGATGTATGATTCTCAAACACGAGACCGAACTATCTAGGAAGGACAAAGGCACATTTTTCGGGATGGTATTTTTCATTTTTAGGATAGTTTTTATTCATTTTCTTTATTTTTGGGTTTACATTTGCCTCCTTGCAACCATTTGAGCCTTATACCTTCTTTTCAAGCCACATCTTTAGATTTTTGGCCTATTGTTTCATTTTTCTACTTTTCTTGGTTTTTGTGAAGCAATTGATCATGTTGATGGAGTTTGTGGTGGAGAAGTTGAAATGTTAGGTTTTTATGAAAGCACGATTGTGTTATGATTTCCTTGTGAATAATGGCAAATGAGTTTGAGTGAAAGCCGTCCTACATTACAAAAGGCATGGACAAATAAGTGCGAAATCGAAAAAGCCGTCCCCACGTCAAAGAGGCAAGGACAAAGCATTATAAAAAAAAAGGAAAAAATTGAAAAAATGAAAAAAATTCAAAATATTTTAATGTGAGTTTTCTCCCTTTTTGAGCATTGAGGACAATGCTCCATTTAAGCTTGGGGGGGAAGCGTTCTCACGCTTTTTGTATATATGTTTGTGTTTATAGCTTTGAATAAGCTTGGGGGTGTGAGTATTTTTGTTTGGATTGGTGATTACTTGATTGTGTTTGTAAAGAAAGGCGCCCTCTTTGCTTCACTTTTAGGAAAACCACCAAATTTCAAATTTTAGCCTACCTTCACCCTTATTGCCTTACGTTACAACCTTTGGGAAAGACCTTTTGACCTAGATAGTTGAGTCACTATTCGAGGGAGGGCATCATGGGTCATTGCCTAAGGAAAGGGGATGCATAGTCAAGATGTCGAGTAGCCTTAAAATATTTCTTTTCCGGTTCCTTCGAGGAATCATTGGGACACTCACTAAGGGGAGATTTGAGACTAGTGGGAAGAACGCGGTAAGATTGTTTGGGATGAAAGTGAATTGTGATAACTAGTTCCTATGCCTAGCATACCCTATGTTTCAATCAACCTTGGATATCTTGGAACGTGCATACCTTAACTACTTGAGAAAGATTGTCATTCATTTGCATTGTAGTCTTTGTGTTGGTTCATTTCGTAAAGGTTTGTTTTAATTTCATTTTCTATCTTTTATTTTTATGGTTTGCCTCATTGATGTTTGGTGGAGAGTTATGGGTCAAACTCTTAGGATACCCTTACGAGACCTCACTCGTCCTCATAGGCGACTTTGGGGTTTAAAGGGCTTGTTGTAGCTAAAAACAACCGTGATTCCTACGACAATGAGTTTTAGTGTATATTCTTATCTTGAGTCTTCCTTTTTCGTTTTCAATAAAATTTTCATCCTCTCTTTTTCTTGCTTTGTTTTGCTCGAGGACGAGCAAAAGTTTAGCTTGGGGGAATTTGATGAGTGACATTTTTGGCACTCATTTGGTTCCTTTTTGGATGATTTTTATTTCTTTTTATCTTTCTTTTCTTTAGTTTCCCTTAGTTTTATTCGTGTTTTCTTCATTTCGTGCTTTTTGTAGTTAATTTCTCTATTTCGTGCTTTTTCTTGTTTACTTGCTTTTTATCCTTTGATTGTAGGTTGTGATTGATTGTCCAAGGATTCCCGGGCTTCCCTTCCATAGTTTTCCATTGATTTTCATGCCTAAAGCTTGTGCAAGAAGTTTCAAGTCAATGTGAGGTTCAAGGAGCATGCTTCAAAGTCTTGTTTATGCCTTCCTCATAGCTCATTTTCTTCAAGAAATTCAAGGAAGTTGCTGCCTACCTTGTCCTCCATCATCATCATCTAGGATGCGTGCACCTCGTGAGCAAGGGCAAAGAAGAAAGGAGGAAGTTGCAGTTGTGTGCGGGCGCACTTGAGGAATGTGCGGCCGCACATCTGTCGTGTGCGGCCGCACATCAGATGTGTGCGGGCGCACATCAGATGTGTGCGGGCGCACATACCTGGGTGTGCTCCCGTGCGCACCACTCTCTCTCCTCCGAGCGCCCGCACCAACGTGGGTCTATTTTTGGACGTCTTTCCCAACTTCCTCTTGGGATTATAGTTATTTCTTTCCATATTTAGAGAGAAGATTAGATCTTCATGGGGGGAATTCAGATTAGATTAGATTTTAGAGAGAGAAAACATTAATACTTAGCATTTTTAGAGAGATGTGATTAAATTGGTTGATTGATTTTGTGCATGTGTGTGCTTGATTAGGCTTGATCACCCTTGTTATTCACACTAGATTGCATTGTGAGTTCACATTGATACGGACCATTGATTTGTGGCTTACATTTACTCGATTGAGATATCTTGTGATGTTTCCTAGCTAGTGTTTGATGTAGTTGACGCTAATTAGACCTCTAGGAGAATAGATTGACATACTCTCTTGGTTGCAATTTCGGTTTTCCCTCGCATTGTTTGACTTAATCGGTTAATTCCCCGAGTTGATTGAACTACATCGTTGATGCATGTGGATCCATTCCCCTAGTGTCTTAGCATTCATTTAGTACTAGAATTTTGCATTGCCTAGCTTATTCTTAGTGTCTACCATATACCCCTACTAGATTTCGGAATAGCTTAATTTTGGCATCGTGCATTTATTCTCCATTCCCTTGGGTTCGACCTTGACTTGCCACTACGCTATATAGGGGTTAGTTAAGCTATAAATATTGTTTGATAGGGTGGGGTGCTAGCCCAACGACCTACCATTCTTCGCCACATCAGAATCAAATGAAAGTCAAATGCATTCAACAAAGCTAATTGAGTCAAATGAAAGTCAAACACTTTCAATAAAGTTTTTAGAATCAAATGAAAGTCAAATACATTCAAACAAAGCTTTTTGAATCAAACTAAAATCAAATGAATTCAACAAAGCTAATTGAATCAAATGAAAGTCAATCACTTTCATCAAAGCTTTTAGAATCAAATGAAAGTCAAATACATTCAAACAAAGCTTTTTGAATCAAATGAAAGTCGATTGCATTCCACAATGCTAATTGAGTCAAATGAAAGTCAAACACATTCAACGAAGCTAATTGAGTCAAGTGAAAGTCAAACACATTCAAACAAAGCTTTTTGAATCAAATGAAAGTCAAATGCATTCAACAAAGCCAATTGAGTCAAATGAAAGTCAAACACATTCAAATAAAGCTTCTTGATTCAAATGAAAGTCAAATGCATTCAACAAAGCTAATTTCGTCAAATGAAAGTCAAACACTATCAACAAAGCTTTAAGAATCAAATGAAAGTCAAAAACATTCAAACAAAGCTTTTGAATCAAATGAAAGTCAAATGCATTCAACAAAGCTAATTGAGTCAAATGAAAGTCAAACACTTTCAACAAAGCGTTTAGAATCAAATGAAAGTCAAATACATTCAATCAAAGCTTTTTGAATCAAATGAAAGTCAATTGCTTTCCACAATGCTAATTGAGTCAAATGAAAGTCAAACACATTCAACAAAGTTATTTAAGTCAAAAGAAAGTCAAACACATTCAAAAAAAGCTTTTTGAATCAAATGAAAGTAAAATGCATTCAACAAAGCTAATTGAGTCAAATGAAAGTCAAACACTTTCAACAAAGCTAATTGAGTCAAAAGAAAGCCAAACACATTCAAACAAAGCTTTTTGAATCAAATGAAAGTCAAATGCATTCAACAAAGCTAATTGAGTCAAATGAAAGTCAAACACTTTCAACAAAGCTAATTGAGTCAAATAAAAGTCAAACACATTTAAACAAAGATTTTTGAATCAAATGAAAGTCAAATGAATTAAACAAAGCTAATTGAGTCAAATGAAAGTCAAACACTTTCATCAAAGCTTTTAGAAGCAAATTAAAGTCAAATATATTCAAACAAAGCTTTTTGATTCAAATGAAAGTCAATTGCATTCCACAATGTTAATTAATTAAATGAAGGTCAAACACATTCAACGAAGCTAATTGAGTCAAATGAAAGTCAAACACATTCAAACAAAGCTTTTAGAATCAAATGAAAGTCAAATGCATTCAACAAAGCCAATTGAGTCAAATGAAAGTCAAACACATTCAAACAAAGCTTCTTGATTCAAATGAAAGTCAAATGCATTCAACAAAGCTAATTGAGTCAAATGAAAATCAAACACTTTCAACAAAGCTTTTAGAATCAAATGATAGTCAAACACATTCAAACAAAACTTTTTGAATCAAATGAAAGTCAAATCATTCAATAAAGCTAATTGAGTCAAATGAAAGTCAAACACTTTCGACAAAGCTTTTAGAATCAAATGAAAGTCAAATACATTAAACTAAGCTTTTTGATCAAATGAAAGTCTATTGCATTCCACAATGGTAATTGAGTCAAATGAAAGTCAAACACATTCAACAAAGCTAATTGAGTCAAATGAAAGTCAAACACATTCAAACAAAGCTTTTTGAATAAATTGAAAGCCAAATGCATTCAACAAAGCTAATTGAGTCAAATGAATGTCAAACACATTCAACAAAGCTTTTAGAATCAAATGAAAGTCAAACACATTCAAACAAAGCTTTTTGAATCAAATGAAAGTCAAATGCATTCAACAAAGCTAATTGAGTCAAATGAAAGTCAAACACTTTTAACAAAGCGTTTAGAATCAAATGAAAGTCAAATACATTCAATCAAAGCTTTTTGAATCAAATGAAAGTCAATTGCATTCTACAATGCTAATTGAGTCAAATGAAAGTCAAGCACATTCAACAAAGCTAATTAAGTCAAAAGAATGTCAAACACATTCAAACAAAGCTTTTTGAATCAAATGAAAGTAAAATGCATTCAACAAAGCTAATTGAGTCAAATGAAAATTAAACACTTTCAACAAAGCTAATTGAGTCAAATGAAAGTCAAACACATTCAAACAAAGCTTTTTCATTCAAATGAAAGTCAAATGAAAGCCAAACACATTCAAACAAAGCTTTTTGATTGAAATGAAAGTCAAATGCATTCAACAAAGCTAATTGAGTCAAATGAAAGTCAAACATTTTCTACAAAGCTTTTAGAATACAATGAAAGTCAAACACATTCAAACAAAGCTTTTTGAATCAAATGAAAGTCAAATGCATTCAACAAAGCTAATTGAGTCAAATGAAAGTCAATCACTTTCATCAAAGCTTTTAGAATCAAATGAAAGTCAAATACATTCAAACAAAGCTTTTTGAATCAAATGAAAGTCAATTGCATTCCACAATGCTAATTGAGTCAAATGAATGTCAAACACATTCAACGAAGCTAATTGAGTCAAATGAAAGTCAAAAACATTCAAACAAATCTTTTTGAATAAAATGAAAGTCAAATGCATTCAACAAAGCCAATTGAGTGAAATGAAAGTCAAACACATTCAAACAAAGCTTTTCGAATCAAATGAAAGTCAAATGCATTCAACAAAGCTAATTGAGTCAAATGAAAGTCAACTACTTTCAACAAAGCGTTTAGAATCAAATGAAAGTCAAATACATTCAATCAAAGCTTTTTGAATCAAATGAAAGTCAATTGCATTCCACAATGCTAATTGAGTCAAATGAAAGTCAAAAACATTCAACAAAGCTAATTGAGTCAAAAGAAAGTCAAACACATTCATACAAAGCTTTTTAATCAAATGAAAGTAAAATGCATTCAACAAAGATAATTGAGTCAAATGAAAGTCAAACACTTTCAACAAAGCTAATTGAGTCAAAAGAAAGTCAAACACATTTAAACAAAGCTTTTTGAATCAAATGAAAGTCAAATGCATTCAACAAAGCTAATTGAGTCAAATGAAAGTCAAACACTTTCAACAAAGCTAATTGAGTCAAATGAAAGTCAAACACATTTAAACAAAGCTTTTTGAATAAAATGAAAATCAAATGAATTCAACAAAGCTAACTGAGTCAAATGAAAGTCAAACACTCTCATCAAAGCTTTTAGAATCAAATTAAAGTGAAATATATTCAAACAAAGCATTTAGAATCAAATGAAAGTCAATTGCATTCCACAATGCTAATTGAGTCAAATGAAGGTCAAACACATTCAACGAAGCTAATTGAGTCAAATGAAAGTCAAACACATTCAAACAAAGCTTTTTGAATCAAATGAAACTCAAATGCATTCAACAAAGCCAATTGAGTCAAATAAAAGTCAAACAAATTCAAACAAAGCTTCTTGATTCAAATCAAAGTCAGATGCATTCAACAAAGCTAATTGAGTCAAATGAAAGTCAAACACTTTCAACAAAGCTTTTAGAATCAAATGAAAGTCAAACACATTCAAACACAACTTTTTGAATCAAATGAAAGTCAAATCATTTAACAAAGCTAATTGAGTCAAATGAAAGTCAAACACATTCAAACAAAGCTTTTTGAATCAAATGAAAGTCAAATGCATTCAAAAAAGCCAATGGAGTCAAATGAAAGTCAAACACATTCAAATAAAGCTTTTTGAATCAAATGAAACTCAAATGCATTCAACAAAGCTAATTGTGTCAAATGAAAGTCAAACACTTTCAACAAAGCTTTTAGAATCAAATGAAAGTCAAACACATTCAAACAAAGCTTTTTGAATCAAATGAAAGTCAAATGCATTCAACAAAGCTAATTGAGTCAAATGAAAGTCAAACACTTTCAACAAAGCGTTTAGAATCAAATGAAAGTCAAATACATTCAATCAAAGCTTTTTGAATCAAATGAAAGTCAATTGCATTCCACAATGCTAATTGAGTCAAATGAAAGTCAAACACATTCAACAAAGCTAATTGAGTCAAAAGAAAGTCAAACACATTCAAACAAAGATTTTTTAATCAAATGAAAGTAAAATGCATTCAACAAAGCTAATTGGGTCAAATAAAAGTCAAACACTTTCAACAAAGCTAATTGAGTCAAATGAAAATCAAACACATTCAAACAAAGTTTTTTGATTCAAATGAAAGTGAAATGCATTCAACAAAGCTAATTGAGTCAAATGAAAGTCAAACACTTTCAACGAAGCTTTTAGAATCAAATGAAAGTCAAACACATTCAAACAAAGCTTTTTGAATCAAATGAAAATCAAATGAATTCAACAAAGCTAATTGAGTCAAATGAAAGTCAAGCACTTTCATCAAAGCTTTAAGAATCAAATTAAAGTCAAATATATTCAAACAAAGCTTTTTGAATCAAATGAAAGTCAAATGCATTCCACAATGCTAATTGAGTCAAATGAAAGTCAAACACATTCAACGAAGCTAATTGACTCAAATGAAAGTCAAACACCTTCAAACAAAGCTTTTTGAATCAAATGAAAGTCAAATGCATTCAACAAAGCCAATTGAGTCAAATGAAAGACAAAAACATTCAAACAAAGCTTCTTGATTCAAATGAAAGTCAAATGCATTCAACAAAGCTAATTGAGTCAAATGAAAGTCAAACACTTTCAACAAAGCGTTTAGAATCAAATGAAAGTCAAATACATTCAATCAAAGCTTTTTGAATTAAATGAAAGTCAATTGCATTCCACAATGCTGATTGAGTCAAATGAAAGTCAAACACATTCAACAAAGCTAATTGAGTCAAAAGAAAGTCAAACACATTCAAACAAAGCTTTTTTAATCAAATGAAAGTAAAATGCATTCAACAAAGCTAAATGAGTCAAATGAAAGTCAAACACTTTAAACAAAGCTAATTGAGTCAAATGAAAATCAAACACATTCAAACAAAGTTTTTTGATTCAAATGAAATTCAAATGCATTCAACAAAGCTAATTTAGTCAAATGAAAGTCAAACACTTTCAACAAAGCTTTTAGAATCAAATGAAAGTTAAACACATTCAAACAAAGCTTTTTGAATCAAATGAAAATCAAATGAATTCAACAAAGCTAATTAAGTCAAATGAAAGTCAAACACTTTCATCAAAGCTTTTAGAGTCAAATTAAAGTCAAATATATTCAAACAAAGCTTTTTGAATCAAATGAAAGTCAAATGCATTCCACAATGCTAATTGAGTCAAATGAAGGTCAAACACATTCAACGAAGCTAATTGAGTCAAAAGAAAGTCAAACATATTCAAACAAAGCTTTTTGAATCAAATGAAAGTCAAATGCATTCAACAAAGCCAATTGAGTCAAATGAAAGTTAAATACTTTCAACAAATCTAATTGAGTCAAATGAAAGTCAAACACATTCAAACAAAGCTTTTTGATTCAAATGAAAGTCAACTGCATTCAAAAAAGCTAATTGAGTCAAACACTTTCAACAAAGCTTTTAATAATCAAATGAAAGTGAAACACATTCAAACAAAGCTTTTTGAATCAAATGAAAATCACATGAATTCAACAAAGCTAATTGAGTCAAATGAAAGTCAAGCACTTTCAACAATGCTTTTAGAATCAAATGAAAGTCAAATACATTCAAACAAAGCTTTTTGAATCAAATGAAAGTCAAATGCATTCAACAAAGCTAATTGAGTCAAATGAAAGTCAAACACTTTCAACAAAGCTTTTAGAATCAAATGAAAGTTAAACACATTCAAACAAAGCTTTTTGAATCAAATGAAAATCAAATGAATTCAACAAAGCTAATTGAGTCAAATGAAAGTCAAACACTTTCATCAAAACTTTTAGAATCAAATTAAGGTCAAATATATTCAAACAAAGCTTTTCGAATCAAATGAAAGTCAAATGCATTCCACAATGCTAATTTGGTCAAATGAAGGTCAAACACATTCAACGAAGCTAATTGAGTCAAAAGAAAGTCAAACATATTCAAACAAAGCTTTTTGAATCAAATGAAAGTCAAATGCATTCAACAAAGCCAATTGAGTCAAATGAAAGTTAAATACTTTCAACAAATCTAATTGAGTCAAATGAAAGTCAAACACATTCAAACAAAGCTTTTTGATTCAAATGAAAGTCAACTGCATTCAACAAAGCTAATTGAGTCAAACACTTTCAACAAAGCTTTTAAAATCAAATGAAAGTGAAACACATTCAAACAAAGCTTTTTGAATCAAATGAAAATCACATGAATTCAACAAAGCTAATTGAGTCAAATGAAAGTCAAGCACATTCATCAAAGCTTTTAGAATCAAATGAAAGTCAAATACATTCTAACAAAGCGTTTTGAATCAAATGGAAGTCAATTGCATTCCACAATGCTAATTGAGTCAAATGAAAGTCAAACACATTCAACGAAGCTAATTGAGTCAAAAGAAAGTCAAACACATTCAAACAAAGCTTTTTGAATCAAATGAAATTCAAATGCATTCAACAAAGCTAATTGAGTCAAATGAAAGTCAAACACTTTCAACAAAGCTTTTAGAATCAAATGAAAGTCAAACACATTCAAACAAAACTTTTGAAATCAAATGAAAGTCAAACACTTTCAACGAAGCTTTTAGAATCAAATGAAAGTCAAACACATTCAAACAAAGCTTTTTGAATTAAATGAAGGTCAATTACATTCAACAAAGCTAATTGAGTCAAATGAAAGTTAAACACTTTCAACAAAGATTTTAAAATAAAATAAAAGTTAAATGCATTCAAACAAAGCTTTTTGAATCAAATGAAAGTCAATTGCTTTCCACAATGTTAATTGGGTCAAATGAAAGTCAAACACATTCAACAAAGCTAATTGAGTCAAATGAAAGTTAAATACATTCAAACAAAGCTTCTTGATTCAAGTGAAAGTCAAATGCATTCAACAAAGCTGATTGAGTCAAATGAAAGTCAAACACTTTCAACAAAGCTAATTGAGTCAAATGAAAGTCGAACACATTCAAACAAAGCTTTTTGATTCAAATGAAAGTCAAATGCATTCAACAAAGCTAAATGAGTCAAATGAAACTCAAACACTTTCAACAAAGCTTTAGAATCAAATGAAAGTCAAATACATTCAAACAAAGCTTTTTGAATCAAAGGAAAATCAAATGAATTCAACAAAACTAATTGAGTCTAATGAAAGTCAAACACTTTCATCAAAGCTTTTAGAATCAAATGAAAGTCAAATACATTCAAACAAAGCTTTTTGAATCAAATGGAAGTCGATTGCATTCCACAATGCTAATTGAGTTAAATGAAAGTCAAACACATTTAACGAAGCTAATTAAGTCAAATAAAAGTCAAGCACATTCAAACAAGGCTTTTTGAATCAAATGAAAGTCAAATGCATTCCACAAAGCCAATTGAGTCAAATGAGAGTCAAACACATTCAAATAAAGCTTCTTGATTCAAATGAAAGTAAAATGCATTCAACAAAGCTAATTGAGTCATATGAAAGTCAAACAATTTCAACAAAGCTTTTAGAATCAAATGAAAGTCAAATACATTAAACTAAGCTTTTTGATCAAATGAAAGTCAATTGCATTCCACAATGCTAATTGAGTCAAATGAAAGTCAAACACTTTCAACAAAGCATTTAGAATCAAATGAAAGTCAAATACATTCAAACATAGCTTTTTAAATCAAATGAAAATCAATTGCATTCCACAATGCTGATTGAGTCAAATGAAAGTCAAACACATTCAACAAAGCTAATTGAGTCAAAAGAAAGTCAAACACATTCAAACAAAGCTTTTTGAATCAAATGAAAGTCAAATGCATTCAACAAAGCCAATTGAGTCAAATGAAAGTTAAACACTTTCAACAAATCTAATTGATTCAAATGAAAGTCAAACACATTGAAACGAAGCTTTTTGAATCAAATGAAAGTCAAATGCATTGAACAAAGCTAATTGAGTCAAATGAAAGTCAAACACTTTCAACAAAGCTTTTAGAATCAAATGAAAGTTAAATAAATTAAACTAAGCTTTTTGATCAAATGAAAGTCAATTGCATTCCACAATGCTAATTGAGTCAAATGAAAGTCAAACACTTTCAACAATGCTTTTAGAATCAAATGAAAGTCAAATACATTCAAACAAAGCTTTTTGAATCAAATGAAAGTCAATTGCATTCCACAATGCTAATTGAGTCAAATGAAAGTCAAACACATTCAACGAAGCTAATTGAGTAAAAAGAAAGTCAAACATATTCAAACAAAGCTTTTTGAATCAAATGAAAGTCAAATGCATTCAACAAAGCCAATTGAGTCAAATGAAAGTTAAATACTTTTAACAAATCTAATTGAGTCAAATGAAAGTCGAACACATTCAAACAAAGCTTTTTGATTCAAATGAAAGTCAACTGCATTCAACAAAGCTAATTGAGTCAAACACTTTCAAAAAAGCTTTTAAAATCAAATGAAAGTGAAACACATTCAAACAAAGCTTTTTGAATCAAATGAAAATCACATGAATTCAACAAAGCTAATTGAGTCAAATGAAAGTTAAACACTTTCATCAAAGCTTTTAGAATCAAATGAAAGTCAAATACATTCTAACAAAGCGTTTTGAATCAAATAGAAGTCAATTGCATTCCACAATGCTAATTGAGTCAAATGAAATGCAAACACATTCAACGAAGCTAATTGAGTCAAAAGAAAGTCAAACACATTCAAACAAAGCTTTTTGAATCAAATGAAAGTCAAATGCATTCAACAAAGCTAATTGAGTCAAATGAAAGTCAAACACTTTCAACAAAGCTTTTAGAATCAAATGAAAGTCAAACACATTCAAACAAAACTTTTGAAATCAAATGAAAGTCAAATCATTCAACAAAGCTAATAGAGTCAAATTAAAGTCAAACACTTTCAACAAAGCTTTTAAAATCAAATGAAAGTCAAACACATTCAAACAAAGCTTTTTGATTCAAATGAAAGTCAAATGCATTCAACAAAGCTAATTGAGTCAAATGAAAGTCAAACACTTTCAACAAAGCTTTAGAATCAAATGAAAGTCAAATACATTCAAACAAAGCTTTTTGAATCAAAGGAAAATCAAATGAATTCAACAAAACTAATTGAGTCTAATGAAAGTCAAACACTTTCATCAAAGCTTTTAGAATCAAATGAAAGTCAAATACATTCAAACAAAGCTTTTTGAATCAAATGGAAGTCGATTGCATTCCACAATGCTAATTGAGTTAAATGAAAGTCAAACACATTTAACGAAGCTAATTAAGTCAAATAAAAGTCAAGCACATTCAAACAAGGCTTTTTGAATCAAATGAAAGTCAAATGCATTCCACAAAGCCAATTGAGTCAAATGAGAGTCAAACACATTCAAATAAAGCTTCTTGATTCAAATGAAAGTAAAATGCATTCAACAAAGCTAATTGAGTCATATGAAAGTCAAACAATTTCAACAAAGCTTTTAGAATCAAATGAAAGTCAAATACATTAAACTAAGCTTTTTGATCAAATGAAAGTCAATTGCATTCCACAATGCTAATTGAGTCAAATGAAAGTCAAACACTTTCAAAAAAGCATTTAGAATCAAATGAAAGTCAAATACATTCAAACATAGCTTTTTAAATCAAATGAAAATCAATTGCATTCCACAATGCTGATTGAGTCAAATGAAAGTCAAACACATTCAACAAAGCTAATTGAGTCAAAAGAAAGTCAAACACATTCAAACAAAGCTTTTTGAATCAAATGAAAGTCAAATGCATTCAACAAAGCCTATTAAGTCAAATGAAAGTTAAACACTTTCAACAAATCTAATTGATTCAAATGAAAGTCAAACACATTAAAACGAAGCTTTTTGAATCAAATGAAAGTCAAATTCATTGAACAAAGCTAATTGAGTCAAATGAAAGTCAAACACTTTCAACAAAGCTTTTAGAATCAAATGAAAGTTAAATAAATTAAACTAAGCTTTTTGATCAAATGAAAGTCAATTGCATTCCACAATGCTAATTGAGTCAAATGAAAGTCAAACACTTTCAACAATGCTTTTAGAATCAAATGAAAGTCAAATACATTCAAACAAAGCTTTTTGAATCAAATGAAAGTCAATTGCATTCCACAATGCTAATTGAGTCAAATGAAAGTCAAACACATTCAACGAAGCTAATTGAGTAAAAAGAAAGTCAAACATATTCAAACAAAGCTTTTTGAATCAAATGAAAGTCAAATGCATTCAACAAAGCCAATTGAGTCAAATGAAAGTTAAATACTTTTAACAAATCTAATTGAGTCAAATGAAAGTCGAACACATTCAAACAAAGCTTTTTGATTCAAATGAAAGTCAACTGCATTCAACAAAGCTAATTGAGTCAAACACTTTCAAAAAAGCTTTTAAAATCAAATGAAAGTGAAACACATTCAAACAAAGCTTTTTGAATCAAATGAAAATCACATGAATTCAACAAAGCTAATTGAGTCAAATGAAAGTTAAACACTTTCATCAAAGCTTTTAGAATCAAATGAAAGTCAAATACATTCTAACAAAGCGTTTTGAATCAAATAGAAGTCAATTGCATTCCACAATGCTAATTGAGTCAAATGAAATGCAAACACATTCAACGAAGCTAATTGAGTCAAAAGAAAGTCAAACACATTCAAACAAAGCTTTTTGAATCAAATGAAAGTCAAATGCATTCAACAAAGCTAATTGAGTCAAATGAAAGTCAAACACTTTCAACAAAGCTTTTAGAATCAAATGAAAGTCAAACACATTCAAACAAAACTTTTGAAATCAAATGAAAGTCAAATCATTCAACAAAGCTAATAGAGTCAAATTAAAGTCAAACACTTTCAACAAAGCTTTTTAAATCAAATGAAAGTCAAACACATTCAAACAAAGCTTTTTGATTCAAATGAAAGTCAAATGCATTCAACAAAGCTAATTGAGTCAAATGAATGTCAAACACTTTCAACAAAGCTTTAGAATCAAATGAAAGTCAAATACATTCAAACAAAGCTTTTTGAATCAAAGGAAAATCAAATGAATTCAACAAAACTAATTGAGTCTAATGAAAGTTAAACACTTTCATCAAAGCTTTTAGAATCAAATGAAAGTCAAATACTTTCAAACAAAGCTTTTTGAATCAAATGGAAGTTGATTGCATTCCACAATGCTAATTGAGTCAAATGAAAGTCAAACACATTCAACGAAGCTAATTAAGTCAAATGAAAGTGAAGCACATTCAAACAAGGCTTTTTGAATCAAATGAAAGTCAAATGCATTCAACAAAGCCAATTGAGTCAAATGAAAGTCAAGCACATTCAAATAAAGCTTCTTGATTCAAATGAAAGTAAAATGCATTCAACAAAGCTAATTGAGTCAAATGAAAGTCAAACAATTTCAACAAAGCTTTTAGAATCAAATGAAAGTCAAATACATTAAACTAAGCTTTTTGATCAAATGAAAGTCAATTGCATTCCACAATGGTAATTGAGTCAAATGAAAGTCAAACACTTTCAACAAAGCTTTTAGAATCAAATGAAAGTCAAATACATTCAAACATAGCTTTTTGATTCAACTGAAAATCAATTGCATTCCACAATGCTGATTGAGTCAAATGAAAGTCAAACACATTCAACAAAGCTAATTGAGTCAAAAGAAAGTCAAACACATTCAAACAAAGCTTTTTGAATCAAATGAAAGTCAAATGCATTCAACAAAGCCAATTGAGTCAAATGAAAGTTAAACACTTTCAACAAATCTAATTGATTCAAATGAAAGTCAAACACTTTCAAACAAAGCTTTTTGATTCAAATGAAAGTCAACTACATTCAACAAAGCTAATTGAGTCAAACACTTTCAACAAAGCTTTTAAAATCAAATGAAAGTGAAACACATTCAAACAAAGCTTTTTGAATCAAATGAAAATCAAATGAATTCAACAAAGCTAATTGAGTCAAATGAAAGTCAAACACTTTCATCAAAGCTTTTAGAATCAAATGAAAGTCAAATATATTCTAACAAAGCGTTTTGAATCAAATGGAAGTCAATTGCATTCCACAATGCTAATCGAGACAAATGAAAGTCAAACACATTCAACGAAGCTAATTGAGTCAAAAGAAAGTCAAACACATTAAAACAAAGCTTTTTGAATCAAATGAAAGTCAAATGCATTCAACAAAGCTAATTGAGTCAAATGAAAGTCAAACACTTTCAACAAAGCTTTTAGAATCAACTGAAAGTCAAATACATTAAACTAAGCTTTTTGATCAAATGAAAGTCAATTGCATTCCACAATGCTAATTGAGTCAAATGAAAGTCAAACACTTTCAACAAAGCTTTTAGAATCAAATGAAAGTCAAACACATTCAAACAAAGCTTTTTGAATCAAATGAAAGTCAAATGCATTCAACAAAGCTAATTGAGTCACATGAAAGTCAAACACTTTCAACAAAGCTTTTAGAATCAAATGAAAGTCAAATACATTAAACTAAGCTTTTTGATCAAATGAAAGTCAATTGCATTCCACAATGGTAATTGAGTCAAATGAAAGTCAAACACTTTCAACAAAGCTTTTAGAATCAAATGAAAGTCAAATACATTCAAACAAAGCTTTTTGAATCAAATGAAAGTCAATTGCATTCCGTAATGCCAATTGAGTCAAATGAAAGTCAAACACATTCAACGAAGCTAATTGAGTCAAAAGAAAGTCAAACATATTCAAACAAAGCTTTTTGAATCAAATGAAAGTCAAATGCATTCAACAAAGCCAATTGAGTCAAATGAAAGTTAAATACTTTCAACAAATCTAATTGAGTCAAATGAAAGTCAAACACATTCAAACAAAGCTTTTTGATTCAAATGAAAGTCAACTGCATTCAACAAAGCTAAATGAGTCAAACACTTTCAACAAAGCTTTTAGAATCAAATGAAAGTCAAACACATTCAAACAAAACTTTTGAAATTAAATGAAAGTCAAATCATTCAACAAAGCTAATTGAGTCAAATTAAAGTCAAACACTTTCAACAAAGCTTTTAGAATCAAATGAAAGTCAAACACATTCAAACAAAGCTTTTTGAATTAAATGAAGGTCAATTGCATTCAACAAAGCTAATTGAGTCAAATGAAAGTCAAACACTTTCAACAAAGATTTTAGAATAAAATAAAAGTTAAATGCATTCAAACAAAGCTTTTTGAATCAAATGAAAGTCAATTGCTTTCCACAATGTTAATTGGGTCAAATGAAAGTCAAACACATTCAACAAAGCTAATTGAGTCAAATGAAAGTTAAATACATTCAAACAAAGCTTCTTGATTCAAGTGAAAGTCAAATGCATTCAACAAAGCTAATTGAGTCAAATGAAAGTCAAACACTTTCAACAAAGATAATTGAGTCAAATGAAAGTCAAACACATTCAAACAAAGCTTTTTTATTCAAATGAAAGTGAAATGCATTCAACAAAGCTAATTGAGTCAAATGAAAGTCAAACACTTTTAACAAAGCTTTAGAATTAAATGAAAGTCTAATACATTCAAACAAAGCTTTTTGAATCAAAGGAAAATCAAATGAATTTAACAAAACTAATTGAGTCTAATGAAAGTCAAACACTTTCATCAAAGCTTTTAGAATCAAATGAAAGTCAAATACATTCAAACAAAGCTTTTTGAATCAAATGGAAGTCGATTGCATTCCACAATGCTAATTGAGTCAAATAAAAGTCAAACACATTCAACGAAGCTAATTAAGTCAAATGAAAGTCAAGCACATTCAAACAAGGCTTTTTGAATCAAATGAAAGTCAAATGCATTCAACAAAGCCAATTGTGTCAAATGAAAGTCAAACACATTCAAATAAAGCTTCTTGATTCAAATGAAAGTAACATGCATTCAACAAAGCTAATTGAGTCAAATGAAAGTCAAACAATTTCAACAAAGCTTTTAGAATCAAATGAAAGTCAAATACATTAAACTAAGCTTTTTGATCAAATGAAAGTCAATTGCATTCCACAATGCTAATTGAGTCAAATGAAAGTCAAACACTTTCAACAAAGCTTTTAGAATCAAATGAAAGTCAAATACATTCAAACATAGCTTTTTGAATCAAATGAAAATCAATTGCATTCCACAATGCTGATTGAGTCAAATGAAAGTCAAACACATTCAACAAAGCTAATTGAGTCAAAAGAAAGTCAAACACATTCAAACAAAGCTTTTTGAATCAAATGAAAGTCAAATGCATTCAACAAAGCCAATTGAGTCAAATGAAAGTTAAACACTTTCAACAAATCTAATTGATTCAAATGAAAGTCAAACACATTCAAACAAAGCTTTTTGATTCAAATGAAAGTCAACTGCATTCAACAAAGCTAAATGAGTCAAACACTTTCAACAAAGCTTTTAAAATCAAATGAAAGTGAAACACATTCAAACAAAGCTTTTTAAATCAAATGAAAATCAAATAAATTCAACAAAGCTAATTGAGTCAAATGAAAGTCAAACACTTTCATCAAAGCTTTTAGAATCAAATGAAAGTTAAATACATTCTAACAAAGCGTTTTGAATCATATGAAAGTCAATTGCATTCCACAATGCTAATTGAGTCAAATGAAAGTCAAACACATTCAACGAAGCTAATTGAGTCAAAAGAAAGTCAAACACATTCAAACAAAGCTTTTTGAATCAAATGAAAGTCAAATGCATTCAACAAAGCTAATTGAGTCAAATGAAAGTCAAACACTTTCAACAAAGCTTTTAGAATCAAATGAAAGTCAAACACATTCAAACAAAACTTTTGAAATCAAATGAAAGTCAAATCATTCAACAAAGCTAATTGAGTCAAATTAAAGTCAAACACTTTCAACAAAGCTTTTAGAATCAAATGAAATTCAAACACATTCAAACAAAGCTTTTTGAATTAAATGAAGGTCAATTGCATTCAACAAAGCTAATTGAGTCAAATGAAAGTCAAACACTTTCAACAAAGCCTTTAGAATAAAATAAAAGTTAAATGCATTCAAACAAAGCTTTTTGAATCAAATGAAAGTCAGTTGCTTTCCACAATGTTAATTGGGTCAAATGAAAGTCAAACACATTCAACAAAGCTAATAGAGTCAAAAGAAAGTCAAATACATTCAAACAAAGCTTTTTGAATCAAATGAAGGTCAAATGCATTCAACAAAGCCCTTTGAGTCAAATGAAAGTTAAATACTTTCAACAAATCTAATTGAGTCAAATGAAAGTCAAACACATTCAAACAAAGCTTTTTGATTCAAATGAAAGTCAACTGCATTCAAACAAAGCTTTTTGAATTAAATAAAGGTCAATTGCATTCAACAAAGCTAATTGAGTCAAATGAAAGTCAAACACTTTCAACAAAACTTTTAGAATAAAATAAAAGTTAAATGCATTCAAATAAAGCTTTTTGAATCAAATGAAAGTCAGTTGCTTTCCACAATGTTAATTGAGTCAAATGAAAGTCAAACACATTCAACAAAGCTAATTGAGTCAAAAGAAAGTCAAATACATTCAAACAAAGCTTTTTGAATCAAATGAAAGTCAAATGCATTCAACAAAGCCAATTGAGTCAAATGAAAGTTAAATACTTTCAACAAATCTAATTGAGTCAAATGAAATTCAAACACATTCAAACAAAGCTTTTTGATTCAAATGAAAGTCAACTGCATTCAACAAAGCTAATTGAGTCAAACACTTTCAACAAAGCTTTTAAAATCAAATGAAAGTGAAACACATTAAAACAAAGCTTTTTGAATGAAATGAAAATCACATGAATTCAACAAAGCTAATTGAGTCAAATGAAAGTCAAACACTTTCATCAAAGCTTTTAGAATAAAATGAAAGTCAAACACATTCTAACAAAGTGTTTTGAATCAAATGGAAGTCAATTGCATTCCACAATGCTAATTGAGTCAAATGAAAGTCAAACACATTCAACGAAGCTAATTGAGTCAAAAGAAAGTCAAACACATTCAAACAAAGGTTTTTGAATCAAATGAAAGTCAAATGCATTCAACAAAGCTAATTGAGTCAAATGAAAGTCAAACACTTTCAACAAAGCTTTTAGAATCAAATGAAAGTCAAACACATTCAAACAAAACTTTTGAAATCAAATGAAAGTCAAATCATTCAACAAAGCTAATTGAGTCAAATTAAAGTCAAACACTTTCAACAAAGCTTTTAGAATCAAATGAAAGTCAAACACATTCAAACAAAGCTTTTTGAATTAAATGAATGTCAATTGCATTCAACAAAGCTAATTGAGTCAAATGAAAGTCAAACACTTTCAACAAAGCTTTTAGAATAAAATAAAAGTTAAATGCATTCAACAAAGCTTTTCGAATCAAATGAAAGTCAGTTGCTTTCCACAATGTTAATTGGGTCAAATGAAAGTCAAACACATTCAACAAAGCTAATTGAGTCAAATGAAAGTTAAACACATTCAAACAAAGCTTCTTGATTCAAGTGAAAGTCAAATGCATTTAACAAAGCTAATTGAGTCAAATGAAAGTCAAACACTTTCAACAAAGCTTTTAGAATCTAATGAAAGTCAAACACATTAAAACAAAGCTTTTTGAATCAAATGAAAGTCAAATGCATTCAACAAAGCTAATTGAGTCAAATGAAAGTCAAACACTTTCAACAAAGCTTTTAGAATCAAATGAAAGTCAAATACATTAAACTAAGCTTTTTGATCAAATGAAAGTCAATTGCATTCCACAATGGTAATTGAGTGAAATGAAAGTCAAACACTTTCAACAAAGCTTTTAGAATCAAATGAAAGTCAAATACATTTAAACAAAGCTTTTTGAATCAAATGAAAGTCAATTGCATTCCGCAATGGTAATTGAGTCAAATGAAAGTCAATCACATTCAACGAAGCTAATTGAGTCAAAAGAAAGTCAAACATATTCAAACAAAGCTTTTTGAATCAAATGAAAGTCAAATGCATTCAATAAAGCCAATTGAGTCAAATGAAAGTTAAATACTTTCAACAAATCTAATTGAGTCAAATGAAAGTCAAACACATTCAAACAAAGCTTTTTGATTCAAATGAAAGTCAACTGCATTCAACAAAGCTAATTGAGTCAAACACTTTCAACAAAGCTTTTAAAATCAAATGAAAGTGAAACACATTCAAACAAAGCTTTTTAAATAAAATGAAAATCAAATGAATTCAACAAAGCTAATTGAGTCAAATGAAAGTCAAACGATTTCATCAAAGCTTTTAGAATCAAATGAAAGTCAAATACATTCTAACAAAGCGTTTTGAATCAAATGGAAGTCAATTGCATTCCACAATGCTAATTGAGTCAAATGAAAGTCAAATACATTCAACGAAGCTAATTGAGTCAAATGAAAGTCAAACACATTCAAACAAAGGTTTTTGAATCAAATGAATGTCAAATGCATTCAACAAAGCTAATTGAGTCAAATGAAAGTCAAACACTTTCAACAAAGCTTTTAGATTCAAATGAAATTCAAACACATTCAAACAAAACTTTTGAAATCAAATGAAAGTCAAATCATTCAACAAAGCTAATTGAGTCAAATTAAAGTCAAACACTTTCAACAAAGCTTTTAGAATCAATTGAAAGTCAAACACAGTCAAACAAAGCTTTTTGAATTAAATGAAGGTCAATTGCATTCAACAAAGCTCATTTAGTCAAATGAAAGTCAAACACTTTCAACAAAGCTTTTAGAATAAAATAAAAGTTAAATGCATTCAAACAAAGCTTTTTGAATCAAATGAAAGTCAGTTGCTTTCCACAATGTTAATTGGGTCAAATGAAAGTCAAACACATTCAACAAAGCTAATTGAGTCAAATGAAAGTTAAACACATTCAAACAAAGCTTTTTGATTCAAGTGAAAGTCAAATGCATTCAACAAAGCTAATTGAGTCAAATGAAAGTCAAACACTTTCAAAAAAGCTTTTATAATCTAATGAAAGTCAAACACATTAAAACAAAGCTTTTTGAATCAAATGAAAGTCAAATGCATTCAACAAAGCTAATTGAGTCAAATGAAAGTCAAACACTTTCAACAAAGCTTTTAGAATCAAATGCAAGTCAAATACATTAAACTAAGCTTTTTGATTAAATGAAAGTCAATTGCATTCCACAATGCTTATTGAGTCAAATGAAAGTTAAACACTTTCAACAAAGCTTTTAGAATCAAATGAAAGTCAAATACATTCAAACAAAGCTTTTTGAATCAAATGAAAGTCAATTGCATTCCACAATGCTAATTGAGTCAAATGAAAGTCAAACACATTCAACGAAGCTAATTGAGTCAAAAGAAAGTCAAACATATTCAAACAAAGCTTTTTGAATCAAATGAAAGTCAAATGCATTCAACAAAGCCAATTGAGTCAAATGAAAGTTAAATACTTTCAACAAATCTAATTGAGTCAAATGAAAGTCAAACACATTCAAACAAAGTTTTTTGATTCAAATGAAAGTCAACTGCATTCAACAAAGCTAATTGAGTCAAACACTTTCAACAAAGCTTTTAAAATCAAATGAAAGTGAAACACATTCAAACAAAGCTTTTTGAATCAAATGAAAATCAAATGAATTCAACAAAGCTAATTAAGTCAAATGAAATTCAAACACATTCATCAAAGCTTTTAGAATCAAATGAAAGTCAAATACATTCTAACAAAGCGTTTTGAATCAAATGGAAGTCAATTGCATTCCACAATGCTAATTGAGTCAAATGAAAGTCAAACACATTCAACGAAGCTAATTGAGTCAAAAGAAAGTCAAACACATTAAAACAAAGCTTTTTGAATCAAATGAAAGTCAAATGCATTCAACAAAGCTAATTGAGTCAAATGAAAGTCAAACACTTTCAACAAAGCTTTTAGAATCAAATGAAAGTCAAATACATTAAACTAAGCTTTTTGATCAAATGAAAGTCAATTGCATTCCACAATGGTAATTGAGTGAAATGAAAGTCAAACACTTTCAACAAAGCTTTTAGAATCAAATGAAAGTCAAATACATTCAAATAAAGCTTTTTGAATCAAATGAAATTCAATTGCATTCCGCAATGCTAATTGAGTGAAATGAAAGTCAAACACATTCAACGAAGCTAATTGAGTCAAAAGAAAGTCAAACATATTCAAACAAAGCTTTTTGAATCAAATGAAAGTCAAATGCATTCAACAAAGCCAATTGAGTCAAATGAAAGTTAAATACTTTCAACAAATCTAATTAAGTCAAATGAAAGTCAAACACATTCAAACAAAGCTTTTTGATTTAAATGAAAGTCAACTGCATTCAACAAAGCTAATTGAGTCAAACACTTTCAACAAAGCTTTTAAAATCAAATGAAAGTGAAACACATTCAAACAAAGCTTTTTAAATCAAATAAAAATCAAATGAATTCAACAAAGCTAATTGAGTCAAATGAAAGTCAAACACTTTCATCAAAGCTTTTAGAATCAAATGAAAGTCAAATACATTCTAATAAAGCGTTTTGAATCATATGGAAGTCAATTTCATTCCACAATGCTAATTGAGTCAAATGAAAGTCAAACACATTCAACGAAGCTAATTGAGTCAAAAGAAAGTCAATCACATTCAAACAAAGCTTTTAGAATCAAATGAAAGTCAAATGCATTCAACAAAGCTAATTGAGTCAAATGAAAGTCAAACACTTTCAACAAAGCTTTTAGAATCAAATGAAAGTCAAACACATTCAAACAAAACTTTTGAAATCAAATGAAAGTCAAATCATTCAACAATGTTAATTGAGTCAAATTAAAGTCAAACACTTTCAACAAAGCTTTTAGAATCAAATGAAAGTCAAACACATTCAAACAAAACTTTTTGAATTAAATGAAGGTCAATTGCATTCAACAAAGCTAATTGAGTCAAATGAAAGTCAAACACTTTCAACAAAGCTTTTAGAATAAAATAAAAGTTAAATGCATTCAAACAAAGCTTTTTGAATCTAATGAAAGTCAGTTGCTTTCCACAATGTTAATTGGGTCAAATGAAAGTCAAACACATTCAACAAAGCTAATTAAGTCAAATGAAAGTTAAACACATTCAAACAAAGCTTCTTGATTCAAGTGAAAGTCAAATGCGTTCAACAAAGCTAATTGAGTCAAATGAAAGTCAAACACTTTCAACAAAGCTTTTAGAATCTAATGAAAGTCAAACACATTCAAACAAAGCTTTTTGAATCAAATGAAAGTCAAATGCATTCAACAAAGCTAATTGAGTCAAATGAAAGTCCAACACTTTCAACAAAGCTTTTAGAATCAAATGAAAGTTAAATACATTAAACTAAGCTTTTTTATCAAATGAAAGTCAATTGCATTCCACAATGCTAATTGAGTTAAATTAAAGTCAAACACTTTCAACAAAGCTTTTAGAATCAAATGAAATTCAAATACATTTAAACAAAGCTTTTTGAATCAAATGAAAGTCAATTGCATTCCACAATGCTAATTGAGGCAAATGAAAGTCAAACACATTCAACGAAGCTAATTGAGTCAAAAGAAAGTCAAACATATTCAAACAAAGCTTCTTGAATCAAATGAAAGTCAAATGCATTCAACAAAGCCAATTGAGTCAAATGAAAGTTAAATACTTTCAACAAATCTAATTGAGTCAAATGAAAGTCAAACACATTCAAACAAAGCTTTTTGATTCAAATGAAAGTCAAATGCATTCAACAAAGCTAATTGAGTCAAACACTTTCAACAAAGCTTTTAAAATCAAATGAAAGTGAAACACATTCAAACAAAGCTTTTTGAATCAAATGAAAATCAAATGAATTCAACAAAGCTAATTGAGTCAAATGAAAGTCAAACACTTTCATCAAAGCTTTTAGAATCAAATGAAAGTCAAATACATTCTAACAAAGCGTTTTGAATCAAATGGAAGTCAATTGCATTCCACAATGCTAATTGAGTCAAATGAAAGTCAAACACATTCAACGAAGCTAATTGAGTCAAAAGAAAGTCAAACACATTCAAACAAAGGTTTTTGAATCAAATGAAAGTCAAATGCATTCAACAAAGCTAATTGAGTCAAATGAAAGTCAAACACTTTCAACAAAGCTTTTAGAATCAAATGAAAGTCAAACACATTCAAACAAAACTTTTGAAATCAAATGAAAGTCAAATCATTCATCAAAGCTAATTGAGTCAAATTAAAGTCAAACACTTTCAACAAAGCTTTTAGAATCAAATGAAAGTCAAACACATTCAAACAAAGCTTTTTGAATCAAATGAAAGTCAAATGCATTCAACAAAGCTAATTGAGTCAAATGAAAGTCAAACACTTTCAACAAAGCTTTTAGAATAAAATAAAAGTTAAATGCATTCAAACAAAGCTTTTTGAATCAAATGAAAGTCAATTGCTTTCCACAATGTTAATTGGGTCAAATGAAAGTTAAACACATGCAACAAAGCTAATTAAGTCAAATGAAAGTTAAACACATTCAAACAAAGCTTCTTCATTCAAATGAAAGTCAAATGATTCAACAAAGCTAATTGAGTCAAATGAAAGTCAAATACATTCAAACAAAGCTTTTTGAATCAAATGAAAGTCAATTGCATTCCGCAATGCTAATTGAGTCAAATGAAAGTCAAACACATTCAACGAAGCTAATTGAGTCAAAAGAAAGGCAAACATATTCAAACAAAGCTTTTTGAATTAAATGAAAGTCAAATGCATTCAACAAAGCCAATTGAGTCAAATGAAAGTTAAATACTTTCAACAAATCTAATTGAGTCAAATGAAAGTCAAACACATTCAAACAAAGGTTTTTGATTCAAATGAAAGTCAATTGCATTCAACAAAGCTAATTGAGTCAAACACTTTCAACAAAGCTTTTAAAATCAAATGAAAGTGAAACATATTCAAACAAAGCTTTTTAAATCAAATGAAAATCAAATGAATTCAACAAAGCTAATTGAGTCAAATGAAAGTCAAACACTTTCAACAAAGCGTTTAGAATCAAATGAAAGTCAAATACATTCTAACAAAGCGTTTTGAATCAAATGGAAGTCAATTGCATTCCACAATGCTAATTGAGTCAAATGAAAGTCAAACACATTCAACGAAGCTAATTGAGTCAAAAGAAATTCAAACACATTCAAACAAATCTTTTTGAATCAAATGAAAGTCAAATGCATTCAACAAAGCTAATTGAGTCAAATGAAAGTCAAACACTTTCAACAAAGCTTTTAGAATAAAATAAAAGTTAAATGCATTCAAACAAAGCTTTTTGAATCAAATGAAAGTCAAATGCATTCAACAGAGCTAATTGAATCAAATGAAAGTCAATTGCTTTCCACAATGTTAATTGGGTCAAATGAAAGTCAAACACATTCAACAAAGCTAATTAAGTCAAATGAAAGTTAAACACATTCAAGCAAAGGTTCTTGATTCAAGTGAAAGTCAAATGCATTCAACAAAGCTAATTGAGTCAAATGAAAGTCAAACACTTTCAACAAAGCTTTTAGAATCTAATGAAAGTCAAACACATTAAAACAAAGCTTTTTGAATCAAATGAAAGTCAAATGCATTCAACAGAGCTAATTGAGTCAAATGAAAGTCAAACACTTTCAACAAAGCTTTTAGAATCAAAGGAAAGTTAAATACATTAAACTAAGCTTTTTGATCAAATGAAAGTCAATTGCATTCCACAATGGTAATTGAGTCAAATGAAAGTCAAACACTTTCAACAAAGCTTTTAGAATCAAATGAAAGTCTAACATTCAAACAAAGCTTTTTGAATCAAATGAAAGTCAATTGCATTCCGCAATGCTAATTGAGTCAAATGAAAGTCAAACACATTCAACGAAGCTAATTGAGTCAAAAGAAAGGCAAACATATTCAAACAAAGCTTTTTGAATCAAATGAAAGTCAAATGCATTCAACAAAGCCAATTGAGTCAAATGAAAGTTAAATACTTTCAACAAATCTAATTGAGTCAAATGAAAGTCAAACACATTCAAACAAAGGTTTTTGATTCAAATGAAAGTCAACTGCATTCAACAAAGCTAATTGAGTCAAACACTTTCAACAAAGCTTTTAAAATCAAATGAAAGTGTAACAAATTCAAACAAAGCTTTTTAAATCAAATGAAAATCAAATGAATTCAACAAAGCTAATTGAGTCAAATGAAAGTCAAACACTTTCATCAAAGCTTTTAGAATCAAATGAAAGTCAAATACATTCTAACAAAGCGTTTTGAATCAAATGGAAGTCAATTGCATTCCACAATGTTAATTGAGTCAAATGAAAGTCAAACACATTCAACGAAGCTAATTGAGTCAAAAGAAAGTCAAACACATTCAAACAAATCTTTTTGAATCAAATGAAAGTCAAATGCATTCAACAAAGCACATTGAGTCAAATGAAAGTCAAACACTTTCAACAAAGCTTTTAGAATCAAATGAAAGTCAAACACATTCAAACAAAACTTTTGAAATCAAATGAAAGTCAAATCATTCAACAAAGCTAATTGAGTCAAATTAAAGTCAAACACTTTCAAGAAAGCTTTTAGAATCAAATGAAAGTCAAACACATTCAAACAAAGCTTTTTGAATTAAATGAAGGTCAATTGCATTCAACAAAGCTAATTGAGTCAAATGAAAGTCAAACACTTTCAACAAAGCTTTTAGAATAAAATAAAAGTTAAATGCATTCAAACAAAGCTTTTTGAATCAAATGAAAGTCAGTTGCTTTCCACAATGTTAGTTGGGTCAAATGAAAGTCAAACACATTCAACAAAGCTAATTGAGTCAAATTAAAGTTAAACACATTCAAACAAAGCTTCTTGATTTAAGTGAAAGTCAAATGCATTCAACAAAGCTAATTGAGTCAAATGAAAGTCAAACACTTTCAACAAAGCTTTTAGAATCTAATGGAATTCAAACACATTAAAACAAAGCTTTTTGAATCAAATGAAAGTCAAATGCATTCAACAAAGCTAATTGAGTCAAATGAAAGTCAAACACTTTCAACAAAGCTTTTAGAATCAAATGAAAGTTAAATACATTAAACTAAGCTTTTTGATCAAATGAAAGTCAATTGCATTCCACAATGGTAATTGAGTCAAATGAAAGTCAAACACTTTCAACAAAGCTTTTAGAATCAAATGAAAGTCAAATACATTCAAACAAAGCTTTTTGAATCAAATGAAAGTCAATTGCATTCTGCAATGCTAATTGAGTCAAATGAAAGTCAAACACATTCAACGAAGCTAATTGAGTCAAAAGAAAGGCAAACATATTCAAACAAAGCTTTTTGAATTAAATGAAAGTCAAATGCATTCAACAAAGCCAATTGAGTCAAATGAAAGTTAAATAATTTCAACAAATCTAATTGAGTCAAATGAAAGTCAAACACATTCAAACAAAGGTTTTTGATTCAAATGAAAGTCAACTGCATTCAACAAAGCTAATTGAGTAAAACACTTTCAACAAAGCTTTTAAAATCAAATGAAAGTGAAACATATTCAAACAAAGCTTTTTAAATCAAATGAAAATCAAATGAATTCAACAAAGCTAATTGAGTCAAATGAAAGTCAAACACTTTCATCAAAGCTATTAGAATCAAATGAAAGTCAAATACATTCTAACAAAGCGTTTTGAATCAAATGGAAGTCAATTGCATTCCACAATGCTAATTGAGTCAAATGAAAGTCAAACACATTCAACGAAGCTAATTGAGTCAAAAGAAATTCAAACACATTCAAACAAATCTTTTTGAATCAAATGAAAGTCAAATGCATTCAACAAAGCTAATTGAGTCAAATGAAAGTCAAACACTTTCAACAAAGCTTTTAGAATCAAATGAAAGTCAAACACATTCAAACAGAACTTTTGAAATAAAATGAAAGTCAAATCATTCAACAAAGCTAATTGAGTCAAATTAAAGTCAAACACTTTCAAGAAAGCTTTTAGAATCAAATGAAAGTCAAACACATTCACACAAAGCTTTTTGAATTAAATGAAGGTCAATTTCATTCAATAAAGCTAATTGAGTCAAATTAAAGACAAACACTTTCAACAAAGCTTTTAGAATAAAATAAAAGTTAAATGCATTCAAACAAAGCTTTTTGAATCAAATGAAAGTCAGTTGCTTTCCACAATGTTAGTTGGGTCAAATGAAAGTCAAACACATTCAACAAAGCTAATTGAGTCAAATTAAAGTTAAACACATTCAAACAAAGCTTCTTGATTCAAGTGAAAGTCAAATGCATTCAACAAAGCTGATTGAGTCAAATGAAAGTCAAACACTTTCAACAAAGCTTTTAAAATCTAATGAAAGTCAAACACAATAAAACAAAGCTTTTTGAATCAAATGAAAGTCAATTGCATTCAACAAAGCTAATTGAGTCAAATGAAAGTCAAACACTTTCAACAAAGCTTTTAGAATCAAACGAAAGTCAAATACATTAAACTAAGCTTTTTGATCAAATGAAAGTCAATTGCATTCCACAATGCTAATTGAGTCAAATGAAAGTCAAACACTTTCAACAAAGCTTTTAGAATCAAATAAAAGTCAAATACATTCAAACAAAGCTTTTTGAATCAAATGAAAGTCAATTGCATTCCACAATGCTAATTGAGTCAAATGAAGGTCAAACACATTCAACGAAGCTAATTGAGTCAAATGAAAGTCAAACACATTCAAACAAAGCTTTTTGAATCAAATGAAAGTCAAATGCATTCAACAAAGCCAATTCAGTCAAATGAAAGTCAAACACATTCAAACAAAGCTTCGTGATTCAAATAAAAGTCAAATGCATTCAACAAAGCTAATTGAGTCAAATGAAAGTCAAACACTTTCAACAAAGCTTTTAGAATCAAATAAAAGTCAAACACATTCAAACAAAACTTTTTGAATCAAATGAAAGTCAAATCATTCAACAAAGCTAATTGAGTCAAATGAAAGTCAAACACTTTCGACAAAGCTTTTAGAATCAAATGAAAGTCAAATACATTAAACTAAGCTTTTTGATCAAATGAAAGTCTATTGCATTCCACAATGGTAATTGAGTCAAATGAAAGTCAAACACATTCAACAAAGCTAATTGAGTCAAATGAAAGTCAAACACATTTAAACAAAGCTTTTTGAATCAAATGAAAGCCAAATGCATTCAACAAAGCTAATTGAGTCAAATGAATGTCAAACACTTTCAACAAAGCTTTTAGAATCAAATAAAAGTCAAATACATTCAATCAAAGCTTTTTGAATCAAATGAAAGTCAATTGCATTCAACAATGCTAATTGAGTCAAATGAAAGTCAAACACATTCAACAAAGCTAATTGAGTCAAAAGAAAGTCAAACACATTCAAACAAAGCTTTTTGAATCAAAAGAAAGTAAAATGCATTCAACAAAGCTAATTGAGTCAAATGAAAGTCAAACAAATTCAACAAAGCTAATTGAGTCAAAAGAAAGTCAAACACATTCAAACAAATCTTTTTGAATCAAATGAAAGTCAAATGCATTCAACAAAGCTAATTGAGTCAAATGAAAGTCAAACACTTTCAACAAAGCGTTTAGAATCAAATGAAAGTCAAATACATTCAATCAAAGCTTTTTGAATCAAATGAAAGTCAATTGCATTCCACAATGCTAATTGAGTCAAATGAAAGTCAAACACATTCAACAAAGCTAATTGAGTAAAAAGAAAGTCAAACACATTCAAACAAAGCTTTTTGAATCAAATGAAAGTAAAATGCATTCAACAAAGCTAATTGAGTCAAATGAAAGTCAAACACTTTCAACAAAGCTAATTGAGTCAAATGAAAGTCAAACACATTCAAACAAAGCTTTTTGATTCAAATGAAAGTCAAATGCATTCAACAAAGGTAATTGAGTCAAATGAAAGTCAAACACTTTCAACAAAGCTTTTAGAATCAAATGAAAGTCAAACACATTCAAACAAAGCTTTTTGAATCAAATGAAAATCAAATGAATTCAACAAAGCTAATCGAGTCAAATGAAAGTCAAACACTTTCATCAAAACTTTTAGAATCAAATTAAAGTCAAATATATTCAAACAAAGCTTTTTGAATCAAATGAAAGTCAAATGCATTCCACAATGCTAATTGAGTCAAATGAAGGTCAAACACATTCAACGAAGCTAATTGAGTCAAATGAAAGTCAAACACATTCAAACAAAGCTTTTTGAATCAAATGAAAGTCAAATGCATTCAACAAAGCCAATTGAGTCAAAAGAAAGTCAAACACATTCAAACAAAGCTTTTTAAATCAAATGAAAGTTTAATGCATTCAACAAAGCTAATTGAGTCAAATGAAAGTCAAACACTTTCAACAAAGCTAATTGAGTCAAATGAAAGTCCAACACATTCAAACAAAGCTTTTTGATTCAAATGAAAGTCAAATGCATTCAACAAAGCTAATTGAGTCAAATGAAAGTCAAACACTTTCAACAAAGCTTTAGAATCAAATGAAAGTCAAATACATTCAAACAAAGCTTTTTGAATCAAACGAAAATCAAATGAATTCAACAAAACTAATTGAGTCTAATGAAAGTCAAACACTTTCATCAAAGCTTTTAGAACCAAATGAAAGTCAAATACATTCAAACAAAGCTTTTTGAATCAAATGGAAGTCGATTGCATTCCACAATGCTAATTGAGTCAAATGAAAGTCAAACACATTCAACGAAGCGAATTGAGTCAAATGAAAGTCAAACACATTCAAACAAAGCTTTTTGAATCAAATGAAAGTCAAATGCATTCAACAAAGCCAATTGAGTCAAATGAAAGTCAAACACATTCAAATAAAGCTTCTTGATTCAAATGAAAGTCAAATGCAATCAACAAAGCTAATTGTGTCAAATGAAAGTCAAACACTTTCAACAAAGCTTTTAGAATCAAATGAAAGTCAAACACATTCAAACAAAGCTTTTTGAATCAAATGAAAGTCAAATGCATTCAACAAAGCTAATTGAGTCAAATGAAAGTCAAACACTTTCAACAAAGCGTTTAGAATCAAATGAAAGTCAAATACATTCAATCAAAGCTTTTTGAATCAAATGAAAGTCAATTGCATTCCACAATGCTAATTGAGTCAAATGGATGTCAAACACATTCAATAAAGCTAATTGAGTCAAAAGAAAGTCAAACACATTCAATCAAAGCTTTTTGAATCAAATGAAAGTCAAATGCATTCAACAATGCTAATTGAGTCAAATGAAAGTCAAACACTTTCAACAAAGCTAATTGAGTCAAATGAAAGTCAAACACATTTAAACAAAGCTTTTTGAATTAAATGAAACTCAAATGAATTCAACAAAGCTAATTGAGTCAAATGAAAGTCAAACACTTTCATCAAAGCTTTTAGAATCAAATTAAAGTCAAATATATTCAAACAAAGCTTTTTGAATCAAATGAAAGTCAATTGCATTCCACAATGCTAACTGAGTCAAATGAAGGTCAAACACATTCAACGAAGCTAATTGAGTCAAATGAAAGTCAAACACATTCAAACAAAGCTTTTTGAATCAAATGAAAGTCAAATGCATTCAACAAAGCCAATTGAGTCAAATGAAAGTCAAACACATTCAAACAAAGCTTCTTGATTCAAATGAAAGTCAAATGCATTCAACAAAGCTAATTGAGTCAAATGAAAGTCAAACACTTTCAACAAAGCGTTTAGAATCAAATGAAAGTCAAATACATTCAATCAAAGCTTTTTGAATCAAATGAAAGTCAATTGCATTCCACAATGCTAATTAAGTCAAATGAAAGTCAAACACATTCAACAAAGCAAATTGAGTCAAAAGAAAGTCAAACACATTCAAACAAAGCTTTTTAAATCAAATGAAAGTCAAATGCATTCAACAAAGCTAATTGAGTCAAATGAAAGTCAAACACTTTCAACAAAGCTTTTAGAATCTAATGAAATTCAAACACATTCAAACAAATCTTTTTGATTCAAATGAAAGTCAAATGCATTCAACAAAGCTAATTGAGTCAAATGAAAGTCAAACACTTTCAACAAAGCTTTTAGAATCAAATGAAAGTCAAACACATTCAAACAAAACTTTTGAAATAAATTGAAAGTCAAATCATTCAACAAAGCTAATTGAGTCAAATTAAAGTCAAACACTTTCAAGAAAGCTTTTAGAATCAAATGAAAGTCAAACACATTCAAACAAAGCTTTTTGAATTAAATGAAGGTCAATTTCATTCAATAAAGCTAATTGAGTCACTTGAAAGTCAAACACTTTCAACAAAGCTTTTAGAATAAAATAAAAGTTAAATGCATTCAAACAAAGCTTTTTGAATCAAATGAAAGTCAGTTGCTTTCCACAATGTTAGTTGGGTCAAATGAAAGTCAAACACATTCAACAAAGCTAATTGAGTCAAATTAAAGTTAAACACATTCAAACAAAGCTTCTTGATTCAAGTGAAAGTCAAATGCATTCAACAAAGCTAATTGAGTCAAATGAAAGTCAAACACTTTCAACAAAGCTTTTAAAATCTAATGAAAGTCAAACACATTAAAACAAAGCTTTTTGAATCAAATGAAAGTCAATTGCATTCAACAAAGCTAATTGAGTCAAATGAAAGTCAAACACTTTCAACAAAGCTTTTAGAATCAAATGAAAGTCAAATACATTAAACTAAGCTTTTTGATCAAATGAAAGTCAATTGCATTCCACAATGCTAATTGAGTCAAATGAAAGTCAAACACTTTCAACAAAGCTTTTAGAATCAAATGAAAGTCAAATACATTCAAACAAAGCTTTTTGAATCAAATGAAAGTCAATTGCATTCTACAATGCTAATTGAGTCAAATGAAGGTCAAACACATTCAACGAACCTAATTGAGTCAAATGAAAGTCAAGCACATTCAAACAAAGCTTTTTGAATCAAATGAAAGTCAAATGCATTCAACAAAGCCAATTGAGTCAAATGAAAGTCAAACACATTCAAACAAAGCTTCGTGATTCAAATGAAAGTCAAATGCATTCAACAAAGCTAATTGAGTCAAATGAAAGTCAAACTCTTTCAACAAAGCTTTTAGAATCAAATAAAAGTCAAACACATTCAAACAAAACTTTTTGAATCAAATGAAAGTCAAATCATTCAACAAAGCTAATTGAGTCAAATGAAAGTCAAACACTTTCGACAAAGCTTTTAGAATCAAATGAAAGTCAAATACATTAAACTAAGCTTTTTGATCAAATGAAAGTCTATTGCATTCCACAATGGTAATTGAGTCAAATGAAAGTCAAACACATTCAACAAAGCTAATTGAGTCAAATGAAAGTCAAACACATTCAAACAAAGCTTTTTGAATCATATGAAAGCCAAATGCATTCAACAAAGCTAATTGAGTCAAATGAATGTCAAACACTTTCAACAAAGCTTTTAGAATCAAATGAAAGTCAAACACATTCAAACAAAGCTTTTTGAATCAAATGAAAGTCAATTGCATTCAACAATGCTAATTGAGTCAAATGAAAGTCAAACACATTCAACAAAGCTAATTGAGTCAAAAAAATGTCAAACACATTCAAACAAAGCTTTTTGAATCAAAAGAAAGTCAAATGCATTCAACAAAGCCAATTGAGTCAAAAGAAAGTCAAATGCATTCCACAATGCTAATTGAGTCAAATGAAGGTCAAACACATTCAACAAAGCTAATTGAGTCAAATGAAAGTCAAACACTTTCAACAAAGCTTTAGAATCAAATGAAAGTCAAATACATTCAAACAAAGCTTTTTGAATCAAACGAAAATCAAATGAATTCAACAAAACTAATTGAGTCTAATGAAAGTCAAACACTTTCATCAAAGCTTTTAGAATCAAATGAAAGTCAAATACATTCAAACAAAGCTTTTCGAATCAAATGGAAGTTGATTGCATTCCACAATGCTAATTGAGTCAAATGAAAGTCAAACACATTCAACGAAGCTAATTGAGTCAAATGAAAGTCAAACACATTCAAACAAAGCTTTTTAAATCAAATGAAAGTCAAATGCATTCAACAAATCCAATTGAGTCAAATGAAAGTCAAACATATTCAAATAAAGCTTCTTGATTCAAATGAAAGTCAAATGCATTCAAACAAAGCTTTTTGAATCAAATGACAGTCAAATGCATTCAACAAAGCTAATTGAGTCAAATGAAAGTCAAACACTTTCAACAAAGCGTTTAGAATCAAATGAAAGTCAAATACATTCAATCAAAGCTTTTTGAATCAAATGAAAGTCAATTGCATTTCACAATGCTAATTGAGTCAAATGGAAGTCAAACACATTTAAAAAGCTAATTGAGTCAAAAGAAAGTCAAGCACATTCAATCAAAGCTTTTTGAATCAAATGAAAGTCAAATGCATTCAACAAAGCTAATTGAGTCAAATGAAAGTCAAACACTTTCAACAAAGCTAATTGAGTCAAATGAAACTCAAACACATTTAAACAAAGCTTTTTGAATCAAATGAAAATCAAATGAATTCAACAAAGCTAATTGAGTCAAATGAAAGTCAAACACTTTCATCAAAGCTTTTAGAATCAAATTAAAGTCAAATATATTCAAACAAAGCTTTTTGAATCAAATGATTGTCAACTGCATTCCACAATGCTAATTGAGTCAAATGAAGGTCAAACACATTCAACGAAGCTAATTGAGTCAAATGAAAATCAAACACATTCAAACAAAGCTTTTTGAATCAAATGAAAGTCAAATGCATTCAACAAAGCCAATTGAGTCAAATGAAAGTCAAACACATTCAAACAAAGCTTCTTGATTCAAATGAAAGTCAAATGCATTCAACAAAGCTAATTGAGTCAAATGAAAGTCAAACTCTTTCAACAAAGCGTTTAGAATCAAATGAAAGTCAAATACATACAATCAAAGCTTTTTGAATCAAATGAAAGTCAATTGCATTCCACAATGCTAATTAAGTCAAATGAATGTCAAACACATTTAACAAAGCTAATTGAGTCAAAAGAAAGTCAAACACATTCAAACAAAGCTTTTTGAATCAAATGAAAGTCAAATGCATTCAACAAAGCTAATTGAGTCAAATGAAAGTCAAACACTTTCAACAAAGCTAATTAAGTCAAAAGAAAGTCAAACACATTCAAACAAAGCTTTTTGATTCAAACGAAAGTCAAATGCATGCAACAAAGCTAATTGAGTCAAATGAAAGTCAAACACTTTCATCAAAGCTTTTGGAATCAAATTAAAGTCAAATACATTCAAACAAAGCTTTTTGAATCAAATGAAAGTCAATTGCATTCCACAATGCTAATTGAGTCAAATGAAGGTCAAACACATTCAACGAAGCTAATTGAGTCAAATGAAAGTCAAACACATTCAAACAAAGCTTTTTGAATCAAATGAAAGTCAAATGCATTCAACAAAGCCAATTGAGTCAAATGAAAGTCAAACACATTCAAACAAAGCTTCTTGATTCAAATGAAAGTCAAATGCATTCAACAAAGCTAATTGAGTCAAATGAAAGTCAAACACTTTCAACAAAGCTAATAGAATCAAATGAAAGTCAAATACATTCAATCAAAGCTTTTTGAATCAAATGAAAGTCAATTGCATTCCACAATGCTAATTAAGTCAAATGAAAGTCTAACACATTCAACAAAGCTAATTGAGTCAAAAGAAAGTCAAACACATTCAAACAAAGCTTTTTGAATCAAATGAAAGTCAAATGCATTCAACAAAGGTAATTGAGTCAAATGAAAGTCAAACACTTTCAACAAAGCTAATTGAGTCAAAAGAAAGTCAAACACATTCAAACAAAGCTTTTTGATTCAAATGAAAGTCATATGCATTCAACAAAGCTAATTGAGTCAAATGAAAGTCAAGCACTTTCAACAAAGCTAATTGAGTCAAATGAAAGTCAAACACATTCAAACAAAGCTTTTTGATTCAAATGAAAGTCATATGCATTCAACAAAGCTAATTGAGTCAAATGAATGTCAAACACTTTCAACAAAGCTTTAGAATCAAATGAAAGTCAAATACATTCAAACAAAGCTTTTGAATCAAATGGAAGTCGATTGCATTCCACAATGCTAATTGAGTCAAATGAAAGTCAAACAAATTCAACGAAGCTAATTGAGTCAAATGAAAGTCAAACACATTCAAACAAAGCTTTTTGAATCAAATGAAAGTCAAATGCATTCAACAAAGCCAATTGAGTCAAATGAAAGTCAAACACATTCAAATAAAGCTTCTTGATTCAAATGAAAGTCAAATGCATTCAACAAAGCTAATTGCGTCAAATGAAAGTCAAACACTTTCAACAAAGCTTTTAGAATCAAATGAAAGTCAAACACATTCAAACAAAGCTTTTTGAATCAAATGAAAGTCAAATGCATTCAACAAAGCTAATTGAGTCAAATGAAAGTCAAACACTTTCAACAAAGCGTTTAGAATCAAATGAAAGCCAAATACATTCAATCAAAGCTTTTTGAATCAAATGAAAGTCAATTGCATTCTACAATGCTAATTGAGTCAAATGAAAGTCAAACACATTCAACAAAGCTAATTGAGTCAAAAGAAAGTCAAACACATTCAAACAAAGCTTTTTGAATCAAATGACAGTAAAATGCATTCTACAAAGGTAATTGAGTCAAATGAAAGTCAAACACTTTCAACAAGGCTAATTGAGTCAAAAGAAAGTCAAACACATTCAAACAAAGCTTTTTAAATCAAATGAAAGTCAAATCTATTCAACAAAGCTAATTGAGTCAAATGAAAGTCAAACACTTTCAACAAAGCTAATTGAGTCAAATGAAAGTCAAACACATTTAAACAAAGCTTTTTGAATCAAATGAAAATCAAATGAATTCAACAAAGCTAATTGAGTCAAATGAAAGTCAAACACTTTCATCAAAGCTCTTAGAATCAAATGAAAGTCAAATACATTCAAACAAAGCTTTTTGAATAAAATGGAAGTTGATTGCATTCCACAATGCTAATTGAGTCAAATGAAAGTCAAACACATTCAACGAAGCTAATTGAGTCAAATGAAAGTCAAACACATTCAAACAAAGCTTTTTAAATCAAATGAAAGTCAAATGCATTCAACAAAGCCAATTGAGTCAAATGAAAGTCAAACACATTCAAATAAAGCTTCTTGATTCAAATGAAAGTCAAATGCATTCAACGAAGCTAATTGTGTCAAATGAAAGTCAAACACTTTCAACAAAGCTTTTAGAATCAAATGAAAGTCAAACACATTCAAACAAAGCTTTTTGAATCAAATGAAAGTCAATTGTATTCCACAATGCTAAAAAAGTCGAATGAAAGTCAAACACATTCAACAAAGCTAATTGAGTCAAAGGAAAGTCAAACACTTTCAACAAAGCTAATTGAGTCAAATGGAAGTCAAACACATTCAAACAAAGCTTTTTGATTCAAATAAAAGTTAAATGCATTCAACAAAGCTAATTGCGTCAAATGAAAGTCAAACACTTTCAACAAAGCGTTTAGAATCAAATGAAAGTCAAATACGTTCAATCAAAGCTTTTTGAATCAAATGAAAGTCAATTGCATTCCACAATGCCAATTGAGTCAAATGGAAGTCAAACACATTCAAAAAGCTAATTGGGTCAAAAGAAAGTCAAACACATTCAATCAAAGCTTTCTGAATCAAATGAAAGTCAAATGCATTCAACAAAGCTAATTGAGTCAAATGAAAGTCAAACACTTTCAACAAAGCTAATTGAGTCAAATGAAAGTCAAACACATTTAAACAAAGCTTTTTGAATCAAATGAAAGTCAAATGCATTCAACAAAGCTAATTGAGTCAAATGAAAGTCAAACACTTTCAACAAAGCTAATTGAGTTAAATGAAAGTCAAAAACATTTAAACAAAGCTTTTTGAATCAAATGAAAATCAAATGAATTCAACAAAGCTAATTGAGTCAAATGAAAGTCAAACACTTTCATCAAAGCTTTTAGAATCAAATGAAAGTCAAATACATTCAAACAAAGCTTTTGAATCAAATGGAAGTCGATTGCATTCCACAATGCTAATTGAGTCAAATGAAAGTCAAACAAATTCAACGAAGCTAATTGAGTCAAATGAAAGTCAAACACATTCAAACAAAGCTTTTTGAATCAAATGAAAGTCAAATGCATTCAACAAAGCCAATTGAGTCAAATGAAAGTCAAACACATTCAAATAAAGCTTCTTGATTCAAATGAAAGTCAAATGCATTTAACGAAGCTAATTGTGTCAAATGAAAGTCAAACACTTTCAACAAAGCTTTTAGAATCAAATGAAAGTCAAACACATTCAAACAAAGCTTTTTGAATCAAATGAAAGTCAATTGTATTCCACAATGCTAAAAAAGTCGAATGAAAGTCAAACACATTCAACAAAGCTAATTGAGTCAAAGGAAAGTCAAACACTTTCAACAAAGCTAATTGAGTCAAATGGAAGTCAAACACATTCAAACAAAGCTTTTTGATTCAAATAAAAGTTAAATGCATTCAACAAAGCTAATTGCGTCAAATGAAAGTCAAACACTTTCAACAAAGCGTTTAGAATCAAATGAAAGTCAAATACGTTTAATCAAAGCTTTTTGAATCAAATGAAAGTCAATTGCATTCCACAATGCCAATTGAGTCAAATGGAAGTCAAACACATTCAAAAAGCTAATTGGGTCAAAAGAAAGTCAAACACATTCAATCAAAGCTTTTTGAATCAAATGAAAGTCAAATGCATTCAACAAAGCTAATTGAGTCAAATGAAAGTCAAACACTTTCAACAAAGCTAATTGAGTCAAATGAAAGTCAAACACATTTAAACAAAGCTTTTTGAATCAAATGAAAGTCAAATGCATTCTACAAAGCTAATTGAGTCAAATGAAAGTCAAACACTTTCAACAAAGCTAATTGAGTTAAATGAAAGTCAAAAACATTTAAACAAAGCTTTTTGAATCAAATGAAAATCAAATGAATTCAACAAAGCTAATTGAGTCAAATGAAAGTCAAACACTTTCATCAAAGCTTTTAGAATCAAATGAAAGTCAAATACATTCAAATAAAGCTTTTTGAATCAAATGGAAGTTGATTGCATTCCACAATGCTAATTGAGTCAAATGAAAGTCAAACACATTCAACGAAGCTAATTGAGTCAAATGAAAGTCAAACACATTCAAACAAAGCTTTTTAAATCAAATGAAAGTCAAATGCATTCAACAAAGCCAATTGAGTCAAATGAAAGTCAAACACATTCAAATAAAGCTTCTTTATTCAAATGAAAGTCAAATGCATTCAACAAAGCTAATTGTGTCTATTGAAAGTCAAACACTTTCAACAAAGCTTTTAGAATCAAATGAAATTCAAACACATTCAAACAAAGCTTTTTGAATCAAATGAAAGTCAATTGTATTCCACAATGCTAAAAAAGTCGAATGAAAGTCAAACACATTCAACAAAGCTAATTGAGTCAAAGGAAAGTCAAACACTTTCAACACAGCTAATTGAGTCAAATGGAAGTCAAACACCTTCAAACAAAGCTTTTTGATTCAAATAAAAGTTAAATGCATTCAACAAAGCTAATTGCGTCAAATGAAAGTCAAACACTTTCAACAAAGCGTTTAGAATCAAATGAAAGTCAAATACATTCAATCAAAGCTTTTTGAATCAAATGAAAGTCAATTGCATTCCACAATGCTAATTGAGTCAAATGGAAGTCAAACACATTCAAAAAGCTAATTGGGTTAAAAGAAAGTCAAACACATTCAATCAAAGCTTTTTGAATCAAATGAAAGTCAAATGCATTCAACAAAGCTAATTGAGTCAAATGAAAGTCAAACACTTTCAACAAAGCTAATTGAGTCAAATGAAAGTCAAACACAGTTAAACAAAGCTTTTTGAATCTAATTAAAATCAAATGAATTCAACAAAGCTAATTGAGTCAAATGAAAGTCAATCACTTTCATCAAAGCTTTTGGAATCAAATTAAAGTCAAATATATTCAAACAAAGCTTTTTGAATCAAATGAAAGTCAAATGCATTCAACAAAGCCAATTGAGTCAAATGAAAGTCAAACACATTCAACGAAGTTAATTGAGTCAAATGAAAGTCAAACACATTCAAACAAAGCTTTTTGAATCAAATGAAAGTCAAATGCATTCAACAAAGCCAATTGAGTCAAATGAAAGTCAAACACATTCAAACAAAGCTTCTTGATTCAAATGAAAGTCAAATGCATTCAACAAAGCTAATTGAGTCAAATGAAAGTCAAACACTTTCAACAAAGCTTTTAGAATCAAATGAAAGTCAAATACATTCAATCAAAGCTTTTTGAATCAAATGAAAGTTAATTGCATTCCACAATGCTAATTAAGTCAAATGAAAGTCAAACACATTCAACAAAGCTAATTGAATCAAAAGAAAGTCAAACACATTCAAACAAAGCTTTTTGAATCAAATGAAAGTCAAATGCATACAACAAAGGTAATTGAGTCAAATGAAAGTCAAACACTTTCAACAAAGCTAATTGAGTCAAAAGAAAGTCAAACACATTCAAACTAAGCTTTTTGATTCAAATGAAAGTCATATGCATTCAACAAAGCTAATTGAGTCAAATGAAAGTCAAACACTTTCAACAAAGCTTTAGAATCAAATGAAAGTCAAATACATTCAAACAAAGCTTTTTGAATCAAACGAAAATCAAATGAATTCAACAAAACTAATTGAGTCTAATGAAAGTCAAACACTTTCATCAAAGCTTTTAGAATCAAATGAAAGTCAAATACATTCAAACAAAGCTTTTGAATCAAATAGAAGTCGATTGCATTCCACAATGCTAATTGAGTCAAATGAAAGTCAAACAAATTCAACGAAGCTAATTGAGTCAAATGAAAGTCAAACACATTCAAACAAAGCTTTTTGAATCAAATGAAAGTCAAATGCATTCAACAAAGCTAATTGAGTCAAATGAAAGTCAAACACTTTCAACAAAGCGTTTAGAATCAAATGAAAGCCAAATACATTCAATCAAAGCTTTTTGAATCAAATGAAAGTCAATTGCATTCCACAATGCTAATTGAGTCAAATGAAAGTCAAACACATTCAACAAAGCTAATTGAGTCAAAAGAAAGTCAAACACATTCAAACAAAGCTTTTTGAATCAAATGAAAGTAAAATGCATTCTACAAAGATAATTGAGTCAAATGAAAGTCAAACACTTTCAACAAAGCTAATTGAGTCAAAAGAAAGTCAAACACATTCAAACAAAGCTTTTTGAATCAAATGAAAGTCAAATGTATTCAACAAAGCTAATTGAGTCAAATGAAAGTCAAACACTTTCAACAAAGCTAATTGAGTCAAATGAAAGTCAAACACATTTAAATAAAGCTTTTTGAATCAAATGAAAATTAAATGAATTCAACAAAGCTAATTGAGTCAAATGAAAGTCAAACACTTTCATCAAAGCTTTTAGAATCAAATTAAAGTCAAATATATTCAAACAAAGTTTTTTGAATCAAATGAAAGTCAATTGCATTTTACAATGCTAATTGAGTCAAATGAAGGTCAAACACATTCAACGAAGCTAATTGAGTCAAATGAAAGTCAAACACATTCAAACAAAGCTTTTCAAATCAAATGAAAGTCAAATGCATTCAACAAAGCCAATTGAGTCAAATGAAAGTCAAACACATTCAAACAAAGCTTCTTGATTCAAATGAAAGTCAAATGCATTCAAGAAAGCTAATTGAGTCAAATGAAAGTCAAACACTTTCAACAAACGTTTAGAATCAAATGAATGTCAAATACATTCAATCAAAGCTTTTTGAATCAAATGAAAGTCAATTGCATTACACAATGTTAATTAAGTCAAATGAAAGTCAAACACATTCAACAAAGCTAATTGAGTCAAAAGAAAGTCAAACACATTCAAACAAAGCTTTTTGAATCAAACGAAAGTCAAATGCATTCAACAAAGCTAATTGAGTCAAATGAAAGTCAAACACTTTCAGCAAAGCTAATTGAGTCAAATGAAAATCAAACACATTCAAACAAAGCTTTTTGATTTAAATGAAAGTCAAATGCATTCAACAAAGTTAAATAAGTCAAATGAAAGTTAAACACTTTCAACAAAGCTTTAGAATCAAATGAAAGTCAAATACATTCAAACAAAGCTTTTTGAATCAAACGAAAATCAAATGAATTTTACAAAACTAATTGAGTCTAATGAAAGTCAAACACTTTCATCAAAGCTTTTAGAATCAAATGAAAGTCAAATACATTCAAACAAAGCTTTTTGAATCAAATGGAAGTTGATTGCATTCCACAATGCTAATTGAGTCAAATGAAAGTCAAACACATTCAACGAAGCTAATTGAGTCAAATGAAAGTCAAACACATTCAAACAAAGCATTTTTAATCAAATGAAAATCAAATGCATTCAACAAAGCCAATTGAGTCAAATGAAAGTCAAACACATTCAAATAAAGCTTCTTGATTCTAATGAAAGTCAAATGCATTCAACAAAGCTAATTGTGTCAAATGAAAGTAAAACACTTTCAAAAAAGCTTTTAAAATCAAATGAAAGTCAAACACATTCAAACAAAGCTTTTTGAATCAAATGAAAGTCAATTGTATTCCACAATGCTAAAAAAGTCAAATGAAAGTCAAACACATTCAACAAAGCTAATTGAGTCAAAGGAAAGTCAAACACATTCAAACAAAGCTTTTTGAATCAAATGAAAGTCAAATGCATTCAACAAAGCTAATTGAGTCAAATGAAAGTCAATCACATTCAACAAAGCGTTTAGAATCAAATGAAAGTCAAATACATTCAATCAAAGCTTTTTGAATCAAATATAAGTCAATTGCATTCCACAATGCTAAAAAAGTCAAAGGAAAGTCAAACACATTCAAACAAAGCTTTTTGAATCAAATGAAAGTAAAATGCATTCAACAAAGCTAATTGAGTCAAATGAAAGTCAAACACATTCAACAAAGCTAATTGAGTCAAAAGAAAGTCAAACACATTCAAACAAAGCTTTTTGAATCAAATGAAAGTCAAATGCATTCAACAAAGGTAATTGAGTCAAATGAAAGTGAAACACTTTCAACAAAACTAATTGAGTCAAAAGAAAATCAAACACATTCAAACAAAGCTTTTTGAATCAAATGAAAGTCAAATGCATTCAACAAAGCTAATTGAGTCAAATGAAAGTCAAACACTTTCAACAAAGCTAATTGAGTCAAATGAAAGTCAAACACATTTTCACAAAGCTTTTTGAATCAAATGAAAATTAAATGAATTCAACAAAGCTAATTGAGTCAAATGAAAGTCAAACACTTTCATCAAAGCTTTTAGAATCAAATTAAAGTTAAATATATTCAAACAAAGCTTTTAGAATCAAATGAAAGTCAATTGCATTCCACAATGCTAATTGAGTCAAATGAAGGTCAAACACATTCAACGAAGCTAATTGAGTCAAATTAAAGTTAAACACATTCAAACAAAGCTTCTTGATTCAAATGAAAGTCAAATGCATTCAACAAAGCTAATTGAGTCAAATGAAAGTCAAACACTTTCAACAAAGCGTTTAGAATCAAATGAAAGTCAAATACATTCAATCAAAGCTTTTTGAATCAAATGAAAGTCAATTGCATTCCACAATGCTAAAAAAGTCAAAGGAAAGTCAAACACATTCAAACAAAGCTTTTTCAATCAAATGAAAATCAAATGAATTCAACAAAGCTAATTGAGTCAAATGAAAGTCAAACACTTTCAATAAAGCTTTAGAATCAAATGAAAGTCAAATACATTCAAACAAAGCTTTTTGAATCAAATGAAAGTCAAATGCATTCAACAAAGCCAATTGAGTCAAATTAAAGTTAAACACATTCAAACAAAGCTTCTTGATTCAAATGAAAGTCAAATGCATTCAACAAAGCTAATTGAGTCAAATGAAAGTCAAACACTTTCAACAAAGCGTTTAGAATCAAATGAAAGTCAAATACATTCAATCAAAGCTTTTTGAATCAAATGAAAGTCAATTGCATTCCACAATGTTAAAAAAGTCAAATGAAAGTCAAACACATTCAACAAATCTAATTGAGTCAAAGGAAAGTCAAACACATTCAAACAAAGATTTTTCAATCAAATGAAAGTTAAATGCATTCAACAAAGCTAATTGAGTCAAATGAAAGTCAAACACTTTCAACAAAGCTAATTGAGTCAAATGAAAGTCAAACACATTCTCAAACAAAGCTTTTTGATTCAAATGAAAGTCAAATGCATTCAACAAAGCTAATTGAGTCAAATGAAAGTTAAACACTTTCAACAAAGCTTTTAGAATCAAATGAAAGTCAAATACATTCAAACAAAGCTTTTTGAATCAAACGAAAATCATATGAATTCAACAAAGCTAATTGTGTCTAATGAAAGTCAAACACTTTCATCAAAGCTTTTAGAATCAAATGAAAGTCAAATACATTCAAACAAAGCTTTTTGAATCAAATGGAAGTCGATTGCATTCCACAATGCTCATTGAGTTAAATGAAAAACAAACACATTCAACGAAGCTAATTGAGTCAAATGAAAGTCAAACACATTCAAACAAAGCTTTTTGAATCAAATAAAAGTCAAATGCATTCAACAAAGCCAATTGAGTCAAATGAAAGTCAAACACATTCAAACATAGCTTCTTGATTCAAATGAAAGTCAAATGCATTCAACAAAGCTAATTGAGTCAAATGAAAGTCAAACACTTTCAACAAAGCTTTAAGAATCAAATGAAAGTAAAACACATTCAAACAAAGCTTTTTGAATCAAATGAATGTCAAATGCAATCAACAAAGCTAATTGAGTCAAATGAAAGTCAAACACATTCAACAAAGCTAGTTGAGTTAAAAGAAAGTCAAACACATTCAAACAAAGCTTTTTGAATCAAATGATAGTCATATGCATTCAACAAAGCTAATTGAGTCAAATGAAAGTCAAACACATTCAAACAAAGCTTCTTGATTCAAATGAAAGTCAAATGCATTCAACAAAGCTAATTGAGTCAAATGAAAGTCAAACACATTCAACAAAGCGTTTAGAATCAAATGAAAGTCAAATGCATTCAATCAAAGCTTTTTGAATCAAATGAAAGTCAATTACATTCCACAATGCAAATTAAGTCAAATGAAAGTCAAACACATTCAACAAAGCTAATTGAGTCAAAAAAAAAGTCAAACACATTCAGACAAAGCTTTTTGAATCAAATGAAAGTCAAATGCATTCAACAAAGCTAATTGAGTCAAACAAAAGTCAAACACTTTCAACAAAGCTAATTGAGTCAAATGGAAGTCAAACAAAGCTTTTTGATTCAAATAAAAGTCAAATGCAATCAACAAAGCTCATTGAGTCAAATGAAAGTCAAACACTTTCAACAAAGATTTTAGAATCAAATGAAAGTCAAACACATTCAAACAAAGCTTTTTGAATCAAATGAAAATCAAATGATTTCAACAAAGCTAATTGAGTCAAATGAAAGTCAAACACTTTCAACAAAGCTTTTAGAATCAAATGAAAGTCAAATACATTCAAACAAAGCTTTTTGAATCAAATGGAAGTTGATTGCATTCCACAATGCTAATTGAGTCAAATGAAAGTCAAACACATTCAACGAAGCTAATTGAGTCAAATGAAAGTCAAACACATTCAAACAAAGCTTTTTGAATCAAATGAAAGTCAAATGCATTCAACAAAGCTAATTGAGTCAAATGAAAGTCAAACACATTCAAATAAAGCTTCTTGATTCAAATGAAAGTCAAATGCATTCAACAAAGCTAATTGTGTCAAATGAAAGTCAAACACTTTCAATAAAGCTTTTAGAATCAAATGAAAGTCAAACACATTCAAACAAAGCTTTTTGAATCAAATGAAAGTCAAATGTATTCAACAAAGCTAATTGAGTCAAATGAAAGTCAAACACTTTCAACAAAGCGTTTAGAATCAAATGAAAGTCAAATACATTCAATCAAAGCTTTTTTAATAAAATGAAAGTCACTTACATTCCACAATTTCAAATTGAGTCAAATGAAAGTCAAACACATTCAACAAAGCTAATTGAGTCAAAAGAAAGTCAAACACATTCAAACAAAGCTTTTTGAATCAAATGAAAGTAAAATGCATTCAACAAAGCTAATTGAGTCAAATGAAAGTCAAACACTTTCAACAAATCTAATTGATTCAAAAGAAAGTCAAACACATTCAAACAAAGCTTTTTGATTCAAACGAAAGTCAAATGCATGCAACAAAGCTAATTGAGTCAAATGAAAGTCAAATGCATTCAACAAAGCTAATTGAGTCAAATGAAAGTCAAACACTTTCAACAAAGCTAATTGAGTCAAAAGAAAGTCAAACACATTCAAACAAAGCTTTTTGATTCAAACGAAAGTCAAATGCATGAAACAAAGCTAATTGAGTCAAATGAAAGTCAAACACTTTCAACAAAGATTTATAATAAAATGAAAGTCAAATACATTCAAACAAAGCTTTTTGAATCAAACGAAAATCAAATGAATTCAACAAAACTAATTGAGTCTAATGAAAGTCAAACACTTTCATCAAAGCTTTTAGAATCAAATGAAAGTCAAATACATTCAAACAAAGCTTTTTGAATCATATTGAAGTTGATTGCATTCCACAATGCTAATTGAGTCAAACGAAAGTCAAACACATTCAACGAAGCTAATTGAGTCAAATGAAAGTCAAACACATTCAAACCAAGCTTTTTGAATCAAATGAAAGTCAAATGCATTCAACAAAGCCAATTGAGTCAAATGAAAGTCAAACACTTTCAACAAAGCGTTTAGAATCAAATGAAAGTCAAATACATTCAATCAAAGCTTTTTGAATCAAATGAAAGTCAATTACATTCCACAATGCTAATTGAGTCAAATGAAAGTCAAACACATTCAACAAAGCTAATTGAGTCAAAAGAAAGTCAAACACATTCAAACAAAGCATTTTGAATCAAATGAAAGTCAAATGTATTCAACAAAGCTAATCGAGTCAAATGAAAGTCAAACACTTTCAACAAAGCGTTTAGAATCAAATGAAAGTCAAATACATTCAATCAAAGCTTTTTGAATAAAATGAAAGTCACTTACATTCCACAATTTCAAATTGAGTCAAATGAAAGTCAAACACATTTAACAAAGCTAATTGAGTCAAAAGAAAGTCAAACACATTCAAACAAAGCCTTTTGAATCAAATGAAAGTAAAATGCATTCAACAAAGCTAATTGAGTCAAATGAAAGTCAAACACTTTCAACAAAGCTAATTGATTCAAAAGAAAGTCAAACACATTCAAACAAAGCTTTTTGATTCAAACGAAAGTCAAATGCATGCAACAAAGCTAATTGAGTCAAATGAAAGTCAAATGCATTCAACAAAGCTAATTGAGTCCAATGAAAGTCAAACACTTTCAACAAAGCTAATTGAGTCAAAAGAAAGTCAAACACATTCAAACAAAGCTTTTTGATTCAAACGAAAGTCAAATGCATGAAACAAAGCTAATTGAGTCAAATGAAAGTCAAACACTTTCAACAAAGATTTATAATAAAATGAAAGTCAAATACATTCAAACAAAGCTTTTTGAATCAAACGAAAATCAAATGAATTCAACAAAACTAATTGAGTCTAATGAAAGTCAAACACTTTCATCAAAGCTTTTAGAATCAAATGAAAGTCAAATACATTCAAACAAAGCTTTTTGAATCATATTGAAGTTGATTGCATTCCACAATGCTAATTGAGTCAAACGAAAGTCAAACACATTCAACGAAGCTAATTGAGTCAAATGAAAGTCAAACACATTCAAACAAAGCTTTTTGAATCAAATGAATATCAAATGCATTCAACAAAGCCAATTGAGTCAAATGAAAGTCAAACACATTCAAATAAAGCTTCTTGATTCAAATGAAAGTCAAATGCATTCAACGAAGCTAATTGTGTCAAATGAAAGTCAAACACTTTCAACAAAGCTTTTAGAATCAAATGAAAGTCAAACACATTCAAACAAAGCTTTTTGAATCAAATGAAAGTCAAATGCATTCAACAAAGCTAATTGAGTCAAATGAAAGTCAAACACTTTCAACAAAGCGTTTAGAATCAAATGAAAGTCAAATACATTCAATCAAAGCTTTTTGAATCAAATGAAAGTCAATTACATTCCACAATGCTAATTGAGTCAAATGAAAGTCTAACACATTCAACAAAGCTAATTGAGTCAAAAGAAAGTCAAACACATTCAAACAAAGCATTTTGAATCAAATGAAAGTAAAATGCATTCAACAAAGCTAATTGAGTCAAATGAAAGTCAAACACTTTCAACAAAGCTAATTGAGTCAAAAGAAAGTCAAACACATTCAAACAAAGCTTTTTGAATCAAATGAAAGTCAAATGCATTCAACAAAGCTAATTGAGTCAAATGAAAGTCAAACACTTTCAACAAAGCTAATTGAGTTAAATGAAAGTCAAAAACATTTAAACAAAGCTTTTTGAATCAAATGAAAATCAAATGAATTCAACAAAGCTAATTGAGTCAAATGAAAGTCAAACACTTTCATCAAAGCTTTTAGAATCAAATGAAAGTCAAATACATTCAAATAAAGCTTTTTGAATCAAATGGAAGTTGATTGCATTCCACAATGCTAATTGAGTCAAATGAAAGTCAAACACATTCAACGAAGCTAATTGAGTCAAATGAAAGTCAAACACATTCAAACAAAGCTTTTTAAATCAAATGAAAGTCAAATGCATTCAACAAAGCCAATTGAGTCAAATGAAAGTCAAACACATTCAAATAAAGCTTCTTTATTCAAATGAAATTCAAATGCATTCCACAAAGCTAATTGTTTCAATTGAAAGTCAAACACTTTCAACAAAGCTTTTAGAATCAAATGAAAGTCAAACACATTCAAACAAAGCTTTTTGAATCAAATGAAAGTCAATTGTATTCCACAATGCTAAAAAAGTCGAATGAAAGTCAAACACATTCAACAAAGCTAATTGAGTCAAAGGAAAGTCAAACACTTTCAACAAAGGTAATTGAGTCAAATGGAATTCAAACACATTCAAACAAAGCTTTTTGATTCAAATAAAAGTTAAATGCATTCAACAAAGCTAATTGCGTCAAATGAAAGTCAAATACCTTCAAAAAAGCGTTTAGAATCAAATGAAAGTCAAATACATTCAATCAAAGCTTTTTGAATCAAATGAAAGTCAATTGCATTCCACAATGCTAATTGAGTCAAATAGAAGTCAAACACATTCAAAAAGCTAATTGGGTTAAGAGAAAGTCAAACACATTCAATCAAAGCTTTTTGAATCAAATGAAAGTCAAATGCATTCAACAAAGCTAATTGAGTCAAATGAAAGTCAAACACTTTTAAACAAAGCTTTTTGAATCTAATTAAAATCAAATGAATTCAACAAAGCTAATTGAGTCAAATGAAAGTCAAACACTTTCATCAAAGCTTTTGGAATCAAATTAAAGTCAAATATATTCAAACAAAGCTTTTTGAATCAAATGAAAGTCAATTGCATTCCACAATGCTAATTGAGTCAAATGAAGGTCAAACACATTCAACGAAGCTAATTGAGTCAAATGAAAGTCAAACACATTCAAACAAAGCTTTTTGAATCAAATGAAAGTCAAATGCATTCAACAAAGCCAATTGAGTCAAATGAAAGTCAAACACATTCAAACAAAGCTTCTTGATTCAAATGAAAGTCAAATGCATTCAACAAAGCTAATTGAGTCAAATGAAAGTCAAACACTTTCAACAAAGCTTTTAGAATCAAATGAAAGTCAAATACATTCAATCAAAGCTTTTTGAATCAAATGAAAGTCAATTGCATTCCACAATGCTAATTAAGTCAAATGAAAGTCAAACACATTCAACAAAGCTAATTGAGTCAAAAGAAAGTCAAACACATTCAAACAAAGCTTTTTGAATCAAATGAAAGTCAAATGCATTCAACAAAGGTAATTGAGTCAAATGAAAGTCAAACACTTTCAACAAAGCTAATTGAGTCAAAAGAAAGTCAAACACATTCAAACAAAGCTTTTTGATTCAAATGAAAGTCATATGCATTCAACAAAGCTAATTGAGTCAAATGAAAGTCAAACACTTTCAACAAAGCTTTAGAATCAAATGAAAGTCAAATACATTCAAACAAAGCTTTTTGAATCAAACGAAAATCAAATGAATTCAACAAAACTAATTGAGTCTAATGAAAGTCAAACACTTTCATCAAAGCTTTTAGAATCAAATGAAAGTCAAATACATTCAAACAAAGCTTTTGAATCAAATGGAAGTCGATTGCATTCCACAATGCTAATTGAGTCAAATGAAAGTCAAACAAATTCAACGAAGCTAATTGAAAGTTTAACACATTCAAACAAAGCTTTTTGAATCAAATGAAAGTCAAATGCATTCAACAAAGCCAATTGAGTCAAATGAAAGTCAAACACATTCAAATAAAGCTTCTTGATTCAAATGAAAGTCAAATGCATTCAACAAAGCTAATTGTGTCAAATGAAAGTCAAACACTTTCAACAAAGCTTTTAGAATCAAATGAAAGTCAAACACATTCAAACAAAGCTTTTTGAATCAAATGAAAGTCAAATGCATTCAACAAAGCTAATTGAGTCAAATGAAAGTCAAACACTTTCAACAAAGCGTTTAGAATCAAATGAAAGCCAAATACATTCAATCAAAGCTTTTTGAATCAAATGAAAGTCAATTGCATTCCACAATGCTAATTGAGTCAAATGAAAGTCAAACACATTCAACAAAGCTAATTGAGTCAAAAGAAAGTCAAACACATTTAAACAAAGGTTTTTGAATCAAATGAAAGTAAAATGCATTCGACAAAGGTAATTGAGTCAAATGAAAGTCAAACACTTTCAACAAAGCTAATTGAGTCAAAAGAAAGTCAAACACATTCAAACAAAGCTTTTTGAATCAAATGAAAGTCAAATGTATTCAACAAAGCTAATTGAGTCAAATGAAAGTCAAACACTTTCAACAAAGCTAATTGAGTCAAATGAAAGTCAAACACATTTAAATAAAGCTTTTTGAATCAAATGAAAATTAAATGAATTCAACAAAGCTAATTGAGTCAAATGAAAGTCAAACACTTTCATCAAAGCTTTTAGAATCAAATTAAAGTCAAATATATTCAAACAAAGTTTTTTGAATCAAATAAAAGTCAATTGCATTCTACAATGCTAATTGAGTCAAATGAAGGTCAAACACATTCAACGAAGCTAATTGAGTCAAATGAAAGTCAAACACATTCAAACAAAGCTTTTTAAATCAAATGAAAGTCAAATGCATTCAACAAAGCCAATTGAGTCAAATGAAAGTCAAACACATTCAAACAAAGCTTCTTGATTCAAATGAAAGTCAAATGCATTCAACAAAGCTAATTGAGTCAAATGAAAGTCAAACACTTTCAACAAACGTTTAGAATCAAATGAATGTCAAATACATTCAATCAAAGCTTTTTGAATCAAATGAAAGTCAATTGCATTACACAATGTTAATTAAGTCAAATGAAAGTCAAACACATTCAACAAAGCTAATTGAGTCAAAGGAAAGTCAAACACATTCAAACAAAGCTTTTTGAATCAAATGAAAGTCAAATGCATTCAACAAAGCTAATTGAGTCAAATGAAAGTCAAACACTTTCAGCAAAGCTAATTGAGTCAAATGAAAATCAAACACTTTCAAACAAAGCTTTTTGATTCAAATGAAAGTCAAATGCATTCAACAAAGTTAAATAAGTCAAATGAAAGTTAAACACTTTCAACAAAGCTTTAGAATCAAATGAAAGTCAAATACATTCAAACAAAGCTTTTTGAATCAAACGAAAATCAAATGAATTTTACAAAACTAATTGAGTCTAATGAAAGTCAAACACTTTCATCAAAGCTTTTAGAATCAAATGAAAGTCAAATACATTCAAACAAAGCTTTTTGAATCAAATGGAAGTTTATTGCATTCCACAATGCTAATTGAGTCAAATGAAAGTCAAACACATTCAACGAAGCTAATTGAGTCAAATGAAAGTCAAACACATTCAAACAAAGTTTTTTTAATCAAATGAAAATCAAATGCATTCAACAAAGCCAATTGAGTCAAATGAAAGTCAAACACATTCAAATAAAGCTTCGTGATTCTAATGAAAGTCAAATGCATTCAACAAAGCTAATTGTGTCAAATGAAAGTAAAACACTTTCAAAAAAGCTTTTAGAATCAAATGAAAGTCAAACACATTCAAACAAAGCTTTTTGAATCAAATGAAAGTCAAATGTATTCAACAAAGCTAATTGAGTCAAATGAAAGTCAAACACTTTCAACAAAGCTAATTGAGTCAAATGAAAGTCAAACACATTTAAATAAAGCTTTTTGAATCAAATGAAAATTAAATGAATTCAACAAAGCTAATTGAGTCAAATGAAAGTCAAACACTTTCATCAAAGCTTTTAGAATCAAATTAAAGTCAAATATATTCAAACAAAGTTTTTTGAATCAAATAAAAGTCAATTGCATTCTACAATGCTAATTGAGTCAAATGAAGGTCAAACACATTCAACGAAGCTAATTGAGTCAAATGAAAGTCAAACACATTCAAACAAAGCTTTTTAAATCAAATGAAAGTCAAATGCATTCAACAAAGCCAATTGAGTCAAATGAAAGTCAAACACATTCAAACAAAGCTTCTTGATTCAAATGAAAGTCAAATGCATTCAACAAAGCTAATTGAGTCAAATGAAAGTCAAACACTTTCAACAAACGTTTAGAATCAAATGAATGTCAAATACATTCAATCAAAGCTTTTTGAATCAAATGAAAGTCAATTGCATTACACAATGTTAATTAAGTCAAATGAAAGTCAAACACATTCAACAAAGCTAATTGAGTCAAAGGAAAGTCAAACACATTCAAACAAAGCTTTTTGAATCAAATGAAAGTCAAATGCATTCAACAAAGCTAATTGAGTCAAATGAAAGTCAAACACTTTCAGCAAAGCTAATTGAGTCAAATGAAAATCAAACACTTTCAAACAAAGCTTTTTGATTCAAATGAAAGTCAAATGCATTCAACAAAGTTAAATAAGTCAAATGAAAGTTAAACACTTTCAACAAAGCTTTAGAATCAAATGAAAGTCAAATACATTCAAACAAAGCTTTTTGAATCAAACGAAAATCAAATGAATTTTACAAAACTAATTGAGTCTAATGAAAGTCAAACACTTTCATCAAAGCTTTTAGAATCAAATGAAAGTCAAATACATTCAAACAAAGCTTTTTGAATCAAATGGAAGTTTATTGCATTCCACAATGCTAATTGAGTCAAATGAAAGTCAAACACATTCAACGAAGCTAATTGAGTCAAATGAAAGTCAAACACATTCAAACAAAGTTTTTTTAATCAAATGAAAATCAAATGCATTCAACAAAGCCAATTGAGTCAAATGAAAGTCAAACACATTCAAATAAAGCTTCGTGATTCTAATGAAAGTCAAATGCATTCAACAAAGCTAATTGTGTCAAATGAAAGTAAAACACTTTCAAAAAAGCTTTTAGAATCAAATGAAAGTCAAACACATTCAAACAAAGCTTTTTGAATCAAATGAAAGTCAATTGTATTCCACAATGCTAAAAAAGTCAAATGAAAGTCAAACACATTCAACAAAGCTAATTGAGTCAAAGGAAAGTCAAACACATTCAAACAAAGCTTTTTGAATCAAATGAAAGTCAAATGCATTCAACAAAGCTAATTGAGTCAAATGAAAGTCAATCACATTCAACAAATCGTTTAGAATCAAATGAAAGTCAAATACATTCAATCAAAGCTTTTTGAATCAAATGAAAGTCAATTGCATTCCACAATGCTAAAAAAGTCAAAGGAAAGTCAAACACATTCAAACAAAGCTTTTTGAATCAAATGAAAGTAAAATGCATTCAACAAAGCTAATTGAGTCAAATGAAAGTCAAACACATTCAACAAAGCTAATTGAGTCAAAAGAAAGTCAAACACATTCAAACAAAACTTTTTGAATCAAATGAAAGTCAAATGCATTCAACAAAGAGAAATTGAGACAAATGAAAGTCAAACACTTTCAACAAAGCTAATTGAGTCAAAAGAAAGTCAAACACATTCAAACAAAGCTTATTGAATCAAATGAAAGTCAAATGCATTCAACAAAGCTAATTGAGTCAAATGAAAGTCAAACACTTTCAACAAAGCTAATTGAGTCAAATGAAAGTCAAACACATTTACACAAAGCTTTTTGAATCAAATGAAAATTAAATGAATTCAACAAAGCTAATTGAGTCAAATGAAAGTCAAACACTTTCATCAAAGCTTTTAGAATCAAATTAAAGTTAAATATATTCAAACAAAGCTTTTTGAATCAAATGAAAGTCAATTGCATTCCACAATGCTAATTGAGTCAAATGAAGGTCAAACACATTCAACGAAGCTAATTCAGTCAAATTAAAGTTAAACACATTCAAACAAAGCTTCTTGATTCAAATGAAAGTCAAATGCATTCAACAAAGCTAATAGAGTCAAATGAAAGTCAAACACTTTCAACAAAGCGTTTAGAATCAAATGAAAGTCAAATACATTCAATCAAAGCTTTTTGAATCAAATGAAAGTCAATTGCATTCCACAATGCTAAAAAAGTCAAAGGAAAGTCAAACACATTCAAACAAAGCTTTTTGAATCAAATGAAAATCAAATGAATTCAACAAAGCTAATTGAGTCAAATGAAAGTCAAACACTTTCAATAAAGCTTTAGAATCAAATGAAAGTCAGATACATTCAAACAAAGCTTTTTGAATCAAATGAAAGTCAAATGCATTCAACAAAGCCAATTGAGTCAAATTAAAGTTAAACACATTCAAACAAAGCTTCTTGATTCAAATGAAAGTCAAATGCATTCAACAAAGCTAATTGAGTCAAATGAAAGTCAAACACTTTCAACAAACGTTTAGAATCAAATGAATGTCAAATACATTCAATCAAAGCTTTTTGAATCAAATGAAAGTCAATTGCATTACACAATGTTAATTAAGTCAAATGAAAGTCAAACACATTCAACAAAGCTAATTGAGTCAAAGGAAAGTCAAACACATTCAAACAAAGCTTTTTGAATCAAATGAAAGTCAAATGCATTCAACAAAGCTAATTGAGTCAAATGAAAGTCAAACACTTTCAGCAAAGCTAATTGAGTCAAATGAAAATCAAACACTTTCAAACAAAGCTTTTTGATTCAAATGAAAGTCAAATGCATTCAACAAAGTTAAATAAGTCAAATGAAAGTTAAACACTTTCAACAAAGCTTTAGAATCAAATGAAAGTCAAATACATTCAAACAAAGCTTTTTGAATCAAACGAAAATCAAATGAATTTTACAAAACTAATTGAGTCTAATGAAAGTCAAACACTTTCATCAAAGCTTTTAGAATCAAATGAAAGTCAAATACATTCAAACAAAGCTTTTTGAATCAAATGGAAGTTTATTGCATTCCACAATGCTAATTGAGTCAAATGAAAGTCAAACACATTCAACGAAGCTAATTGAGTCAAATGAAAGTCAAACACATTCAAACAAAGTTTTTTTAATCAAATGAAAATCAAATGCATTCAACAAAGCCAATTGAGTCAAATGAAAGTCAAACACATTCAAGTAAAGCTTCGTGATTCTAATGAAAGTCAAATGCATTCAACAAAGCTAATTGTGTCAAATGAAAGTAAAACACTTTCAAAAAAGCTTTTAGAATCAAATGAAAGTCAAACACATTCAAACAAAGCTTTTTGAATCAAATGAAAGTCAATTGTATTCCACAATGCTAAAAAAGTCAAATGAAAGTCAAACACATTCAACAAAGCTAATTGAGTCAAAGGAAAGTCAAACACATTCAAACAAAGCTTTTTGAATCAAATGAAAGTCAAATGCATTCAACAAAGCTAATTGAGTCAAATGAAAGTCAATCACATTCAACAAAGCGTTTAGAATCAAATGAAAGTCAAATACATTCAATCAAAGCTTTTTGAATCAAATGAAAGTCAATTGCATTCCACAATGCTAAAAAAGTCAAAGGAAAGTCAAACACATTCAAACAAAGCTTTTTGAATCAAATGAAAGTAAAATGCATTCAACAAAGCTAATTGAGTCAAATGAAAGTCAAACACATTCAACAAAGCTAATTGAGTCAAAAGAAAGTCAAACACATTCAAACAAAACTTTTTGAATCAAATGAAAGTCAAATGCATTCAACAAAGAGAAATTGAGACAAATGAAAGTCAAACACTTTCAACAAAGCTAATTGAGTCAAAAGAAAGTCAAACACATTCAAACAAAGCTTATTGAATCAAATGAAAGTCAAATGCATTCAACAAAGCTAATTGAGTCAAATGAAAGTCAAACACTTTCAACAAAGCTAATTGAGTCAAATGAAAGTCAAACACATTTACACAAAGCTTTTTGAATCAAATGAAAATTAAATGAATTCAACAAAGCTAATTGAGTCAAATGAAAGTCAAACACTTTCATCAAAGCTTTTAGAATCAAATTAAAGTTAAATATATTCAAACAAAGCTTTTTGAATCAAATGAAAGTCAATTGCATTCCACAATGCTAATTGAGTCAAATGAAGGTCAAACACATTCAACGAAGCTAATTCAGTCAAATTAAAGTTAAACACATTCAAACAAAGCTTCTTGATTCAAATGAAAGTCAAATGCATTCAACAAAGCTAATAGAGTCAAATGAAAGTCAAACACTTTCAACAAAGCGTTTAGAATCAAATGAAAGTCAAATACATTCAATCAAAGCTTTTTGAATCAAATGAAAGTCAATTGCATTCCACAATGCTAAAAAAGTCAAAGGAAAGTCAAACACATTCAAACAAAGCTTTTTGAATCAAATGAAAATCAAATGAATTCAACAAAGCTAATTGAGTCAAATGAAAGTCAAACACTTTCAATAAAGCTTTAGAATCAAATGAAAGTCAGATACATTCAAACAAAGCTTTTTGAATCAAATGAAAGTCAAATGCATTCAACAAAGCCAATTGAGTCAAATTAAAGTTAAACACATTCAAACAAAGCTTCTTGATTCAAATGAAAGTCAAATGCATTCAACAAAGCTAATTGAGTCAAATGAAAGTCAAACACTTTCAACAAAGCGTTTAGAATCAAATGAAAGTCAAATACATTCAATCAAAGCTTTTTGAATCAAATGAAAGTCAATTGCATTCCACAATGTGAAAAAAGTCAAATGAAGGTCAAATATATTCAACAAAGCTAATTGAGTCAAAGGAAAGTCAAACACATTCAAACAAAGATTTTTGAATCAAATGAAAGTCAAATGCATTCAACAAAGCTAATTGAGTCAAATGAAAGTCAAACACTTTCAACAAAGCTAATTGAGTCAAATGAAAGTCAAACACATTCTCAAACAAAGCTTTTTGATTCAACTGAAAGTCAAATGCATTCAACAAAGCTAATTGAGTCTAATGAAAGTTAAACACTTTCAACAAAGCTTTTAGAATCAAATGAAAGTCAAATACATTCAAACAAAGCTTTTTGAATCAATCGAAAATCATATGAATTCAACAAAGCTAATTGTGTCTAATGAAAGTCAAACACTTTCATCAAAGCTTTTAGAATCAAATGAAAGTCAAATACGTTCAAACAAAGCTTTTTGAATCAAATGGAAGTTTATTGCATTCCACAATGCTCATTGAGTCAAATGAAAAACAAACACATTCAACGAAGCTAATTGAGTCAAATGAAAGTCAAACACATTCAAACAAAGCTTTTTGAATCAAATAAAAGTCAAATGCATTCAACAAAGCCAATTGAGTCAAATGAAAGTCAAACACATTCAAACATAGCTTCTTGATTCAAATGAAAGTCAAATGCATTCAACAAAGCTAATTGAGTCAAATGAAAGTCAAACACTTTCAACAAAGCTTTAAGAATCAAATGAAAGTAAAACACATTCAAACAAAGCTTTTTGAATCAAATGAATGTCAAATGCAATTAACAAAGCTAATTGAGTCAAATGAAAGTCAAACACATTCAACAAAGCTAGTTGAGTTAAAAGAAAGTCAAACACATTCAAACAAAGCTTTTTGAATCAAATGAAAGTCATATGCATTCAACAAAGCTAATTGAGTCAAATGAAAGTCAAACACATTCAACAAAGCTTTTAGAATCAAATGAAAGTCAAACACATTCAAACAAAGCTTTTAGAATCAAATGAAAGTCAAATGCATTCAACAAAGCTAATTGAGTCAAATGAAAGTCAAACACTTTCCACAAAGCGTTTAGAATCAAATGAATGTCAAACACATTCAATCAAAGCTTTTTGAATCAAATGAAAGTCAATTGCATTCCACAATGCTAATTGAGTCAAATGAAAGTCAAACACATTCAACAAAGCTAATTGAGTCAAATGAAAGTCAAACACATTCAAACAAAGCTTTTTGAATCAAATGAAAGTCAAATGCATTCAACAAAGCCAATTGAGTCAAATGAAAGTCAAAGACATTCAAATAAAGATTCTTGATTCAAATGAAAGTCAAATGCATTCAACAAAGCTAATTGTGTCAAATGAAAGTCAAACACTTTCAACAAAGCTTTTAGAATCAAATGAAAGTCAAACACATTCAAACAAAGCTTTTTGAATCAAATGAAAGTCAAATGCATTCAACAAAGCTAATTGAGTCGAATGAAAGTCAAACACTTTCCACAAAGCGTTTAGAATCAAATGAAAGTCAAACACATTCAAACAAAGCTTTTTGAATCAAATGAAAGTCAATTGTATTCCACAATGCTAAAAAAGTCAAATGAAAGTCAAACACATTGAACAAAGCTAATTGAGTCAAAGGAAAGTCAAACACATTCAAACAAAGCTTTTTGAATCAAATGAAAGTCAAATGCATTCAACAAAGCTAATTGGGTCAAATGAAAGTCAATCACATTCAACAAAGCGTTTAGAATCAAATGAAAGCCAAATACATTCAATCAAAGCTTTTTGAATCAAATGAAAGTCAATTGCATTCCACAATGCTAATTGAGTCAAATGAAAGTCAAACACATTCAACAAGGCTAACTGAGTCAAAAGAAAGTCAAACACATTCAAACAAAGCTTTTTGAATCAAATGAAAGTAAAATGCATTCAACAAAGCTAATTGAGTCAAATGAAAGTCAAACACTTTCAACAAAGCTAATTGAGTCAAAAGAAAGTGAAACACATTCAAACAAAGCTTTTTGAATCAAATGAAAGTCAAATGCATTCAACAAAGCTAATTGAGTCAAATGAAAGTCAAACACTTTCAACAAAGCTAATTGAGTCAAATGAAAGTCAAACACTTTCATCAAAGCTTTTAGAATCAAATTAAAGTTAAATATATTCAAACAAAGCTTTTTTAATCAAATGAAAGTCAATTGCATTCCACAATGCTAATTGAGTCACATGAAGGTCAAACACATTCAACGAAGCTAATTGAGTCAAATGAAAGTCAAACACATTCAAACAAAGCTTTTTGAATCAAATGAAAGTCAAATGCATTCAACAAAGCCAATTGAGTCAAATTAAAGTTAAACACATTCAAACAAAGCTTCTTGATTCAAATGAAAGTCAAATGCATTCAACAAAGCTAATTGAGTCAAATGAAAGTCAAACACTTTCAACAAAGAGTTTAGAATCAAATGAAAGTCAAATACATTCAATCAAAGCTTTTTGAATCAAATGAAAGTCAATTGCATTCTACAATGCTAAAAAAGTCAAATGAAAGTCAAACACATTCAACAAAGCTAATTGAGTCAAAGGAAAGTCAAACACATTCAAACAAAGCTTTTTGAATCAAATGAAAGTCAAATGCGTTCAACAAAGCTAATTGAGTCAAATGAAAGTCAAACACTTTCAACAAAGCTAATTGAGTCAAATGAAAGTCAAACACATTCTCAAACAAAGCTTTTTGATTCAAATGAAAGTGAAATGCATTCAACAAAGCTAATTGACTCAAATGAAAGTTAAACACTTTCAACAAAGCTTTTAGAATCAAATGAAAGTCAAATACATTCAAACAAAGCTTTTTGAATCAAACGAAAATCATATGAATTCAACAAAGCTAATTGTGTCTAATGAAAGTCAAATACTTTCATCAAAGCTTTTAGAATCAAATGAAAGTCAAATACATTCAAACAAAGCTTTTTGAATCAAATGGAAGTCGATTGCATTCCACAATGCTAATTGAGTCAAATGAAAGTAAAACACATTCAACAAAGCTAATTGAGTCAAATGAAAGTCAAACACATTCAAACAAAGCTTTTAGATTCAAATGAAAGTCAAACACATTCAACAAAGCTAATTGAGTCAAGTCAAACACATTCAAACAAAGCTTTTTGAATCAAATGAAAGTCAAATGCGTTCAACAAAGCTAATTGAGTCAAATGAAAGTCAAACACTTTCAACAAAGCTAATTGAGTCAAATGAAAGTCAAACACATTCTCAAACAAAGCTTTTTGATTCAAATAAAAGTGAAATGCATTCAACAAAGCTAATTGACTCAAATGAAAGTTAAACACTTTCAACAAAGCTTTTAGAATCAAATGAAAGTCAAATACATTCAAACAAAGCTTTTTGAATCAAACGAAAATCATATGAATTCAACAAAGCTAATTGTGTCTAATGAAAGTCAAATACTTTCATCAAAGCTTTTAGAATCAAATGAAAGTCAAATACATTCAAACAAAGCTTTTTGAATCAAATGGAAGTCGATTGCATTCCACAATGCTAATTGAGTCAAATGAAAGTAAAACACATTCAACAAAGCTAATTGAGTCAAATGAAAGTCAAACACATTCAAACAAAGCTTTTTGAATCAAATGAAAGTCAAATGCATTCAACAAAGCCAATAGAGTCAAATGAAAGTCAAAGACATTCAAATAAAGCTTCTTGATTCAAATGAAAGTAAAATGCATTCAACAAAGCTAATTGTGTCAAATGAAAGTCAAACACTTTCAACAAAGCTTTTAGAATCAAATGAAAGTCAAACACATTCAAACAAAGCTTTTTGAATCAAATGAAAGTCAAATGCATTCAACAAAGCTAATTGAGTCAAATGAAAGTCAAACACTTTCCACAAAGCGTTTAGAATCAAATGAAATTCAAATACATTCAATCAAAGCTTTTTGAATCAAATGAAAGTCAATTGCATTCCACAATGCTAATTGAGTCAAATGAAAGTCAAACACATTCAACAAAGCTAATTAAGTCAAAAGAAAGTCAAACACATTCAGACAAAGCTTTTTGAATCAAATGAAAGTCAAATGCATTCAACAAAGCTAATTGCGTCAAACGAAAGTCAAACACTTTCAACTAAGCTAATTGAGTCAAATGGAAGTCAAACACATTCAAACAAAGCTTTTTGATTCAAATCTAAGTTAAATGCATTCAACAAAGCTAATTGCGTCAAATGAAAGTCAAACACTTTCAACAAAGCTTTTAGAATCAAATGAAAGTCAAACACATTCAAACAAAGCTTTTTGAATCAAATGAAAATCAAATGAATTCAACAAAGCTAATTGAGTCAAATGAAAGTCAAAAACTTTCAACAAAGCTTTAAGAATCAAATGAAAGTAAAACACATTCAAACAAAGCTTTTTGAATCAAATGAATGTCAAATGCAATCAACAAAGCTAATTGAGTCAAATGAAAGTCAAACACATTCAAACAAAGCTTCTTGAATCAAATGAAAGTCATATGCATTCAACAAAGCTAATTGAGTCAAATGAAAGTCAAACACATTCAACAAAGCTTTTAGAATCAAATGAAAGTCAAACACATTCAAACAAAGCTTTTAGAATCAAATGAAAGTCAAATGCATTCAACAAAGCTAATTGAGTCAAATGAAAGTCAAACACTTTCCACAAAGCGTTTAGAATCAAATGAATGTCAAACACATTCAATCAAAGCTTTTTGAATCAAATGAAAGTCAATTGCATTCCACAATGCTAATTGAGTCAAATGAAAGTCAAACACATTCAACAAAGCTAATTGAGTCAAATGAAAGTCAAACACATTCAAACAAAGCTTTTTGAATCAAATGAAAGTCAAATGCATTCAACAAAGCCAATTGAGTCAAATGAAAGTCAAAGACATTCAAATAAAGATTCTTGATTCAAATGAAAGTCAAATGCATTCAACAAAGCTAATTGTGTCAAATGAAAGTCAAACACTTTCAACAAAGCTTTTAGAATCAAATGAAAGTCAAACACATTCAAACAAAGCTTTTTGAATCAAATGAAAGTCAAATGCATTCAACAAAGCTAATTGAGTCGAATGAAAGTCAAACACTTTCCACAAAGCGTTTAGAATCAAATGAAAGTCAAACACATTCAAACAAAGCTTTTTGAATCAAATGAAAGTCAATTGTATTCCACAATGCTAAAAAAGTCAAATGAAAGTCAAACACATTGAACAAAGCTAATTGAGACAAAGGAAAGTCAAACACATTCAAACAAAGCTTTTTGAATCAAATGAAAGTCAAATGCATTCAACAAAGCTAATTGGGTCAAATGAAAGTCAATCACATTCAACAAAGCGTTTAGAATCAAATGAAAGTCAAATACATTCAATCAAAGCTTTTTGAATCAAATGAAAGTCAATTGCATTCCACAATGCTAATTGAGTCAAATGAAAGTCAAACACATTCAACAAGGCTAATTGAGTCAAAAGAAAGTCAAACACATTCAAACAAAGCTTTTTGAATCAAATGAAAGTAAAATGCATTCAACAAAGCTAATTGAGTCAAATGAAAGTCAAACACTTTCAACAAAGCTAATTGAGTCAAAAGAAAGTGAAACACATTCAAACAAAGCTTTTTGAATCAAATGAAAGTCAAATGCATTCAACAAAGCTAATTGAGTCAAATGAAAGTCAAACACTTTCAACAAAGCTAATTGAGTCAAATGAAAGTCAAACACTTTCATCAAAGCTTTTAGAATCAAATTAAAGTTAAATATATTCAAACAAAGCTTTTTTAATCAAATGAAAGTCAATTGCATTCCACAATGCTAATTGAGTCAAATGAAGGTCAAACACATTCAACGAAGCTAATTGAGTCAAATGAAAGTCAAACACATTCAAACAAAGCTTTTTGAATCAAATGAAAGTCAAATGCATTCAACAAAGCCAATTGAGTCAAATTAAAGTTAAACACATTCAAACAAATCTTCTTGATTCAAATGAAAGTCAAATGCATTCAACAAAGCTAATTGAGTCAAATGAAAGTCAAACACTTTCAACAAAGAGTTTAGAATCAAATGAAAGTCAAATACATTCAATCAAAGCTTTTTGAATCAAATGAAAGTCAATTGCATTCCACAATGCTAAAAAAGTCAAATGAAAGTCAAACACATTCAACAAAGCTAATTGAGTCAAAGGAAAGTCAAACACATTCAAACAAAGCTTTTTGAATCAAATGAAAGTCAAATGCGTTCAACAAAGCTAATTGAGTCAAATGAAAGTCAAACACTTTCAACAAAGCTAATTGAGTCAAATGAAAGTCAAACACATTCTCAAACAAAGCTTTTTGATTCAAATGAAAGTGAAATGCATTCAACAAAGCTAATTGACTCAAATGAAAGTTAAACACTTTCAACAAAGCTTTTAGAATCAAATGAAAGTCAAATACATTCAAACAAAGCTTTTTGAATCAAACGAAAATCATATGAATTCAACAAAGCTAATTGTGTCTAATGAAAGTCAAATACTTTCATCAAAGCTTTTAGAATCAAATGAAAGTCAAATACATTCAAACAAAGCTTTTTGAATCAAATGGAAGTCGATTGCATTCAACAATGCTAATTAAGTCAAATGAAAGTAAAACACATTCAACAAAGCTAATTGAGTCAAATGAAAGTCAAACACATTCAAACAAAGCTTTTTGAATCAAATGAAAGTCAAATGCATTCAACAAAGCCAATAGAGTCAAATGAAAGTCAAAGACATTCAAATAAAGCTTCTTGATTCAAATGAAAGTCAAATGCATTCAACAAAGCTAATTGTGTCAAATGAAAGTCAAACACTTTCAACAAAGCTTTTAGAATCAAATGAAAGTCAAACACATTCAAACAAAGCTTTTTGAATCAAATGAAAGTCAAATGCATTCAACAAAGCTAATTGAGTCAAATGAAAGTCAAACACTTTCCACAAAGCGTTTAGAATCAAATGAAATTCAAATACATTCAATCAAAGCTTTTTGAATCAAATGAAAGTCAATTGCATTCCACAATGCTAATTGAGTCAAATGAAAGTCAAACACATTCAACAAAGCTAATTAAGTCAAAAGAAAGTCAAACACATTCAGACAAAGCTTTTTGAATCAAATGAAAGTCAAATGCATTCAACAAAGCTAATTGCGTCAAACGAAAGTCAAACACTTTCAACTAAGCTAATTGAGTCAAATGGAAGTCAAACACATTCAAACAAAGCTTTTTGATTCAAATAAAAGTTAAATGCATTCAACAAAGCTAATTGCGTCAAATGAAAGTCAAACACTTTCAACAAAGCTTTTAGAATCAAATGAAAGTCAAACACATTCAAACAAAGCTTTTTGAATCAAATGAAAATCAAATGAATTCAACAAAGCTAATTGAGTCAAATGAAAGTCAAAAACTTTCAACAAAGCTTTAAGAATCAAATGAAAGTAAAACACATTCAAACAAAGCTTTTTGAATCAAATGAATGTCAAATGCAATCAACAAAGCTAATTGAGTCAAATGAAAGTCAAACACATTCAAACAAAGCTTCTTGATTCAAATGAAAGTCAAATGCATTCAACAAAGCTAATTGAGTCAAATGAAAGTCAAACACTTTCAACAAAGCTAATTGAGTCAAAAGAAAGTCAAACACATTCAAACAAAGCTTTTTGAGTCAAATGAAAGTCAAATGCATTCAACAAAGCTAATTGAGTCAAATGAAAGTCAAACACTTTCAACAAAGCTAATTGAGTCAAATGAAAGTCAAATACATTTAAACAAAGCTTTTTGAATCAAATGAAAATCAAATGAATTCAACAAAGCTAGTTGAGTCAAATGAAAGTCAAACACTTTCATCAAAGCTTTTAGAATCAAATGAAAGTCAAATACATTCAAACAAAGCTTTTTGAATCAAACAAAAATCAAATGAATTCAACAAAGCTAATTGTGTCTAATGAAAGTCAAACACTGTCATCAAAGCTTTTAGAATCAAATGAAAGTCAAATACATTCAAAATAAGATTTTTGAATCAAATGGAAGTCGATTGCATTCCACAATGCTAATTGAGTCAAATAAAAAACAAACATATTCAACGAAGCTAATTGAGTCAAATGAAAGTCAAACACATTCAAACAAAGCTTTTTGAATCAAATTAAAGTTAAATGCATTCAACAAAGCCAATTGAGTCAAATGAAAGTCAAACACATTCAAATAAAGCTTCTTGATTCAAATGAAAGTCAAATGCATTCAACAAAGCTAATTGTGTGAAATGAAAGTCAAACACTTTCTACAAACCTTTTAGAATCAAATGAAAGTCAAACACATTCAAACAAAGCTTTTTGAATCAAATGAAAGTCAAATGAATTCAACAAAGCTAATTGAGTCAAATGAAAGTCAAACACTTTCAACAAAGCGTTTAAAATCAAATGAAAGTCAAATACATTTAATCAAAGCTTTTTGAATCAAATGAAAGTCAATTGCATTCCACAATGCTAATTGAGTCAAATGAAGGTTAAACACATTCAACAAAGCTAATTGAGTCAAATGAAAGTCAAACACATTCAAACAAAGCTTTTTGAATCAAATGAAAGTCAAATGCGTTCAACAAAGCCAATTGAGTCAAATGAAAGTGAAACACATTCAAACAAAGCTTCTTGATTCAAATGAAAGTCAAATGCATTCAATCAAAGCTAATTGAGTCAAATGAAAGTCAAACACTTTCTTCAAAGCGTTTAGAATCAAATGAAAGTCAAATACATTCAATCAAAGCTTTTTGAATCAAATGAAAGTCAATTGCATCCACAATGCTAAAAAAGTGAAATGAAAGTCAAACACATTCAACAAAGCTAATTGAGTCAAAAGAAAGTCAAACACATTCAAACATAGCTTTTTGAATCAAATGAAATTCAAATGCATTCAACAAAGCTAATTGAGTCAAATGAAAGTCAAACACTTTCAACAAAGCTAATTGAGTCAAATGAATGTCAAACACATTCAAACAAAGCTTTTTGATTCAAATGAAAGTCAAATGCATTCAACAAAGCTAATTGAGTCAAATGAAAGTCAAACACTTTCAACAAAGCTTTTAGAATCAAATGAAAGTCAAATACATTCAAACAAAGCTTTTTGAATCAAATGGAAGTCGATTGCATTCCACAATGCTAATTGAGTCAAATGAAAAACAAACACATTCAACGAAGCTAATTGAGTCAAATGAAAGTCAAACACATTGAAACAAAGCTTTTTGAATCAAATGAAAGTCAAATGCATTCAACAAAGCCAATTGAGTCGAATGAAAGTCAAACACATTCAAATAAATCTAGATTCAATTGAAAGTCAAATGCATTCAACAAAGCTGATTGTGTGAAATGAAAGTCAAACACTTTCAACAAAGCTTTTAGAATCAAATGAAAGTCAAACACATTCAAACAAAGCTTTTAGAATCAAATGAAAGTCAAATGCATTCAACAAAGCTAATTGAGTCAAATGAAAGTTAAACACTTTCAACAAAGCTAATTGAGTCAAATGAATGTCAAACACATTCAAACAAAGCTTTTTGATTCAAATGAAAGTCAAATGCATTCAACAAAGCTAATTGAGTCAAATGAAAGTCAAACACTTTCAACAAAGCTAATTGAGTCAAATGAATGTCAAACACATTCAAACAAAGCTTTTTGATTCAAATGAAAGTCAAATGCATTCAACAAAGCTGATTGTGTGAAATGAAAGTCAAACACTTTCAACAAAGCTTTTAGAATCAAATGAAAGTCAAACACATTCAAACAAAGCTTTTAGAATCAAATGAAAGTCAAATGCATTCAACAAAGCTAATTGAGTCAAATGAAAGTTAAACACTTTCAACAAAGCTAATTGAGTCAAAATAAAGTCAAACACATTCAAACAAAGCTTTTTGAATCAAATGAAAGTAAAATGCATTCAACAAAGCTAATTGAGTCAAATGAAAGTCAAACACTTTCAACAAAGCTAATTGAGTCAAATGAATGTCAAACACATTCAAACAAAGCTTTTTGATTCAAATGAAAGTCAAATGCATTCAACAAAGCTAATTGAGTCAAATGAAAGTCAAACACTTTCAACAAAGCTTTTAGAATCAAATGAAAGTCAAATACATTCAAACAAAGCTTTTTGAATCAAATGGAAGTCCATTGCATTCCACAATGCTAATTGAGTCAAATGAAAAACAAACACATTCAACGAAGCTAATTGAGTCAAATGAAAGTCAAACACATTGAAACAAAGCTTTTTGAATCAAATGAAAGTCAAATCCATTCAACAAAGCCAATTGAGTCGAATGAAAGTCAAACACATTCAAATAAAGCTAGATTTAAATGAAAGTCAAATGCATTCAACAAAGCTGATTGTGTGAAATGAAAGTCAAACACTTTCAACAAAGCTTTTAGAATCAAATAAAAGTCAAACACATTCAAACAAAGCTTTTTGAATCAAATGAAAGTCAAATGCATTCAACAAAGCTAATTGAGTCAAATGAAAGTCAAACACTTTCAACAAAAATAATTGAGTCAAATGAAAGTCAAACACATTCAAACAAAGCTTTTTGATTCAAATGAAAGTCAAATGCATTCAACAAAGCTAATAGAGCAAATGAAAGTCAAACACTTTCAACAAAGCTAATTGAGTCAAATGAAAGTCAAACACTTTCAACAAAGCGTTTAGAATCAAATGAAAGTCAAATACATTCAATCAAAGTTTTTTGAATCAAATGAAAGCCAATTGCATTCCACAATGCTAATTAAGTCAAATGAAAGTCAAACACATTCAACAAAGCTAATTTAGTCAAAAGAAAGTTAAACACATTCAAACAAAGCTTTTTGAATCAAATGAAAGTCAAATGCATTCAACAAAGCCAATTGAGTCAAATTAAAGTCAAACAAATTCAAACAAAGCTTCTTGATTCAAATGAAAGTCAAATGCATTCAACAAAGCTAATTGAGTCAAATGAAAGTCAAACACTTTCAACAAAGAGTTTAGAATCAAATGAAAGTCAAATACATTCAATCAAAGCTTTTTGAATCAAATGAAAGTCAATTGCATCCACAATGCTAAAAAAGTCAAATGAAAGTCAAACACATTCAACAAAGCTAATTGAGTCAAAGGAAAGTCCAAGACATTCAAACAAAGCTTTTTGAATCAAATGAAATTCAAATGCATTCAACAAAGCTAATTGAGTCAAATGAAAGTCAAACACTTTCAACAAAGCTAATTGAGTCAAATGAATGTCAAACACATTCAAACAAAGCTTTTTGATTCAAATGAAAGTCAAATGCATTCAACAAAGCTAATTGAGTCAAATGAAAGTCAAACACTTTCAACAAAGCTTTTAGAATCAAATGAAAGTCAAATACATTCAAACAAAGCTTTTTGAATCAAATGGAAGTCGATTGCATTGCACAATGCTAATTGAGTCAAATGAAAAACAAACACATTCAACGAAGCTAATTGAGTCAAATGAAAGTCAAACACATTGAAACAAAGCTTTTTGAATCAAATGAAAGTCAAATGCATTCAACAAAACCAATTGAGTCGAATGAAAGCCAAACACATTCAAATAAAGCTAGATTCAAATGAAAGTCAAATGCATTCAACAAAGCTAATTGTGTGAAATGAAAGTCAAACACTTTCAACAAAGCTTTTAGAATCAAATGAACGTCAAACACATTCAAACAAAGCTTTTAGAATCAAATGAAAGTCAAATGCATTCAACAAAGCTAATTGAGTTAAATGAAAATCAAACACTTTCAACAAAGCGTTTAGAATCAAATGAAAGTCAAATACATTCAATCATAGCTTTTTGAATCAAATGAAAGTCAATTGCATTCCACAATGCTAATTGAGTCAAATGAAAGTCTAACACATTCAACAGAGCTAATTGAGTCAAAAGAAAGTCAAACACATTCAAACAAAGCTTTTTGAATCAAATGAAAGTAAAATGCATTCAACAAAGCTAATTGTGTCAAATGATTGTCAAACACTTTCAACAAAGCTTTTAGAATCAAATGAAAGTCAAACACATTCAAACAAAGCTTTTTGAATCAAATGAAAGTCAAATGCATTCAACAAAGCTAATTGAGTCAAATGAAAGTCAAACACTTTTAACAAAGCGTTTAGAATCAAATGAAAGTCAAATACATTCAATCAAAGCTTTTTGAATCAAATGAAAGTCAATTGCATTCCACAATGCTAATTGAGTCAAATGAAAGTCAAACATATTCAACAAAGCTAATTGAGTCAAAAGAAAGTCAAACACATTCAGACAAAGCTTTTTGAATGAAATGAAAGTCAAATGCATTCAACAAAGCTAATTGAGTCAAACGAAAGTCAAACACTTTCAACAAAGCTAATTGTGTCAAATGGAAGTCAAACATATTCAAACAAAGCTTTTTGATTTAAATAAAAGTCAAATGCATTCAACAAAGCTAATTGAGTCAAATGAAAGTCAAACACTTTCAACAAAGCTTTTAGAATCAAATGAAAGTCAAACACATTAAAACAAAGCTTTTTGAATCAAATGAAAATCAAATGAATTCAACAAAGCTAATTGAGTCAAATGAAAGTCAAACACTTTTAACAAAGCTTTAAAATCAAATGAAAGTCAAATACATTCAAACAAAGCTTTTTGAATCAAACGAAAATCAAATGAATTCAACAACACTAATTGAGTCTAATGAAAGTCAAACACTTTCTTCAAAGCTTTTAGAATCAAATAAAAGTCAAATACATTCAAACAAAGCATTTTGAATCAAATGGAAGTCGATTGCATTCCACAATGCTAATTGAGTCAAATGAAAGTCAAACACATTCAACAAAGCAAATTGAGTCAAATGAAAGTCAAACACATTCAAACAAAGCTTTTTGAATCAAATGAAAGTCAAATGCATTCAACAAAGCCAATTGAGTCAAATGAAAGTCAAACACATTCAAATAAAGCTTCTTGATTCAAATGAAAGTAAAATGCATTCAACAAAGCTAATTGTGTCAAATGAAAGTCAAACACTTTCAATAAAGCTTTTAGAATCAAATGAAAGTCAAACACATTTAAACAAAGCTTTTTGAATCAAATGAAAGTCAAATGCATTTAACAAAGCTAATTGAGTCAAATGAAAGTCAAACACTTTCAACAAAACGTATAGAATCAAATGAAAGTCAAATACACTCAATCAACGCTTTTTGAATCAAATGAAAGTCAATTGCATTCCACAATGCTAATTGAGTCAAATAAAAGTCAAACACATTCAACAAAGGTAATTGAGTCAAAAGAAAGTCAAACACATTCAAACAAAGCTTTTTGAATCAAATAAAAGTAAAATGCATTCAACAAAGCTAATTGAGTCAAATGAAAGTCAAACACTTTCAACAAAGCTAATTGAGTCAAAAGAAAGTCAAACACAATCAAACAAAGCTTTTTGAATCAAATGAAAGTCAAATGCATTCAACAAAGCTAATTGAGTCAAATGAAAGTCAAACACTTTCAACAAAGCTAATTGAGTCAAATGAAAGTCAAATACATTTAAACAAAGCTTTTTGAATCAAATGAAAATCAAATGAATTCAACAAAGCTAATTGAGTCAAATGAAAGTCAAACACTTTCATCAAAGCTTTTAGAATCAAATTAAACTCAAATATATTCAAACAAAGCTTTTTGAATCAAATGAAAGTCAATTGCATTCCACCATGCTAATTGAGTCAAATGAAGGTCAAACACATTCAACGAAGCTAATTGAGTCAAATGAAAGTCAAACACATTCAAACAAAGCTTTTTGAATCAAATGAAAGTCAAATGCATTCAACAAAGCCAATTGAGTCAAATGAAAATCAAACACATTCAAACAAAGCTTCTTGATTCAAATGAAAGTCAAATGCATTCAACAAAGCTAATTGAGTCAAAAGAAAGTCAAACACATTCAACAAAGCGTTTAGAATCAAATGAAAGTCAAATACATTCAATCAAAGCTTTTTGAATCAAATGAAAGTCAATTGCATTCCACAATGCTAATTAAGTCAAATGAAAGTCAAACACATTCAACAAAGCTAATTGAGTCAAAAGAAAGTCAAACACATTAAAACAATGCTTTTTGAATAAAATGAAAGTCAAATGCATTCAACAAAGCTAATTGAGTCAAATGAAAGTCAAACACTTTCAACAAATCTAATTGAGTCAAATGAAAGTCAAACACATTCAAACAAAGCTTTTTGATTCAAATGAAAGTCAAATGCATTCAACAAAGCTAATTGAGTCAAATGAAAGTCAAACACTTTCAACAAAGCGTTTAGAATCAAATGAAAGCCAAATACATTCAATCAAAGCTTTTTGAATCAAATGAAAGTCAATTGCATTCCACAATGCTAATTGAGTCAAATGAAAGTCAAACACATTCAACAAAGCTAATTGAGTCAAAAGAAAGTCAAACACGTTCAAACAAAGCTTTTTGAATCAAATGAAAGTCAAATGCATTCAACAAAGCTAATTAAGTCAAATGAAAGTCAAACACTTTCAACAAATCTAATTGAGTCAAATGAAAGTCAAACACATTCAAACAAAGCTTTTTGATTCAAATGAAAGTCAAATACATTCAACAAAGCTAATTGAGTCAAATGAAAGTCAAAAACTTTCAACAAAGCTTTTAGAATCAAATGAAAGTCAAATACATTCAAATAAAGCTTTTTGAATCAAACTAAAATCAAATGAATTCAACAAAGCTAATTGTGTCGAATGAAAGTCAAACACTTTCATCAAAGCTTTTAGAATCAAATGAAAGTCAAATACATTCAAACAAAGCTTTTTGAATCAAATGAAAGTCAAATGCATTCAACAAAGCTAATTGAGTCAAATGAAAGTCAAACACTTTTGACAAAGCGTTTAGAATCAAATGAAAGTCAAATACATTCAATCAAAGCTTTTTGAATCAAATGAAAGTCAATTGCATTCCACAATGCTAATTGAGTCAAATGAAAGTCAAACACATTCAACAAAGCTAATTGAGTCAAAAGAAAGTCAAACACATTCAGACAAAGCTTTTTGAATTAAATGAAAGTCAAATGCATTCAACAAAGCTAATTGAGTCAAACGAAAGTCAAACACTTTCAACAAAGCTAATTGTGTCAAATGGAAGTCAAACATATTCAAACAAAGCTTTTTGATTCAAATAAAAGTCAAATGCATTCAACAAAGCTAATTGTGTCAAATGAAAGTCAAACACTTTCAACAAAGCTTTTAGAATAAAATGAAAGTCAAACACATTAAAACAAAGCTTTTTGAATCAAATGAAAATCAAATGAATTCAACAAAGCTAATTGAGTCAAATGAAAGTCAAACACTTTCAACAAAGCTTTAGAATCAAATGAAAGCCAAATACATTCAAACAAAGCTTTTTGAATCAAACGAAAATCAAATGAATTCAACAACACTAATTGAGTCTAATGAAAGTCAAACACTTTCATCAAAGCTTTTAGAATCAAATAAAAGTCAAATACATTCAAACAAAGCATTTTGAATCAAATGGAAGTCGATTGCATTCCACAATGCTAATTGAGTCAAATGAAAGTCAAACACATTCAACAAAGCAAATTGAGTCCAATGAAAGTCAAACACATTCAAACAAAGCTTTTTGAATCAAATGAAAGTCAAATGCATTCAACAAAGCCAATTGAGTCAAATGAAAGTCACACACATTCAAATAAAGCTTCTTGATTCAAATGAAAGTCAAATGCATTCAACAAAGCTAATTGTGTCAAATGAAAGTCAAACACTTTCAACAAAGCTTTTAGAATCAAATGAAAGTCAAACACATTCAAACAAAGCTTTTTGAATCAAATGAAAGTCAAATGCTTTTAACAAAGCTAATTGAGTCAAATGAAAGTCAAACACTTTCAACAAAACGTTTAGAATCAAATGAAAGTCAAATACATTCAATCAACGCTTTTTGAATCAAATGAAAGTCAATTGCATTCCACAATGCTAATTGAGTCAAATAAAAGTCAAACACATTCAACAAAAGCTAATTGAGTCAAAAGAAAGTCAAACACATTCAAACAAAGCTTTTTGAATCAAATGAAAGTAAAATGCATTCAAAAAAGCTAATTGAGTCAAATGAAAGTCAAACACTTTCAACAAAGCTAATTAAGTCAAAAGAAAGTCAAACACATTCAAACAAAGCTTTTTGAATCAAATGAAAGTCAAATGCATTCAACAAAGCTAATTGAGTCAAATGAAAGTCAAACACTTTCAACAAAGCTAATTGAGTCAAATGAAAGTCAAACACTTTCAACAAAGCTAATTGAGTCAAATGAAAGTCAAATACATTCAAACAAAGCTTTTTGAATCAAATGAAAATCAAATGAATTCAACAAAGCTAATTGAGTCAAATGAAAGTCAAACACTTTCATCAAAGCTTTTAGAATCAAATTAAAGTCAAATATATTCAAACAAAGCTTTTTGAATCAAATGAAAGTTAATTGCATTCCACCATGCTAATTGAGTCAAATGAAGGTCAAACACATTCAACGAAGCTAATTGAGTCAAATAAAAGTCAAACACATTCAAACAAAGCTTTTTGAATCAAATGAAAGTCAAATGCATTCAACAAAGCTAATTGAGTCAAATGAAAGTCAAACACATTCAAATAAAGCTTCTTGATTCAAATGAAAGTAAAATGCATTCAACAAAGCTAATTGTGTCAAATGAAAGTCAAACACTTTCAATAAAGCTTTTAGAATCAAATGAAAGTCAAACACATTTAAACAAAGCTTTTTGAATCAAATGAAAGTCAAATGCATTTAACAAAGCTAATTGAGTCAAATGAAAGTCAAACACTTTCAACAAAACGTTTAGAATCAAATGAAAGTCAAATACATTCAATCAACGCTTTTTGAATCAAATGAAAGTCAATTGCATTCCACAATGCTAATTGAGTCAAATAAAAGTCAAACACATTCAACAAAGGTAATTGAGTCAAAAGAAAGTCAAACACATTCAAACAAAGCTTTTTGAATCAAATAAAAGTAAAATGCATTCAACAAAGCTAATTGAGTCAAATGAAAGTCAAACACTTTCAACAAAGCTAATTGAGTCAAAAGAAAGTCAAACACAATCAAACAAAGCTTTTTGAATCAAATGAAAGTCAAATGCATTCAACAAAGCTAATTGAGTCAAATGAAAGTCAAACACTTTCAACAAAGCTAATTGAGTCAAATGAAAGTCAAATACATTCAAACAAAGCTTTTTGAATCAAATGGAAGTCGATTGCATTCCACAATGCCAATTGAGTCAAATAAAAAACAAACACTTTCAACGAAGCTAATTGGGTCAAATGAAGGTCAAACACATTCAAACAAAGCTTTTTGAATCAAATAAAAGTCAAATGCATTCAACAAAGCCAATTGAGTCAAATGAAAGTCAAACACATTCAAATAAAGCTTCTTGATTCAAATGAAAGCCAAATGCATTCAACAAAGCTAATTGTGTGAAATGAAAGTAAAACACTTTCTACAAAGCTTTTAGAATCAAATGAAAGTCACACATATTCAAACAAAGCTTTTTGAATCAAATGAAAGTCAAATGCATTCAACAAAGCTAATTGATTCAAATGAAAGTCAAACACTTTCAACAAAGCGTTTAAAATCAAATGAAAGTCAAATACATTCAATCAAAGCTTTTTGAATCAAATGAAAGTCAATTGCATTCCACAATGCTAATTGAGTCAAATGAAAGTCAAACACATTCAACAAAGCTAATTGAGTCAAAAGAAAGTCAAACACATTCAAACAAAGCTTTTTGAATCAAATGAAAGTAAAATGCATTCAACAAAGCTAATTGAGTCAAATGAAAGTCAAACACTTTCAACAAAGCTAATTGAGTCAAAATAAAGTCAAACACATTCAAACAAAGCTTTTTGAATCAAATGAAAGTCAAATGCATTCAACAAAGCTAATTGAGTCAAATGAAAGTCAAACACTTTCAACAAAGCTAATTGAGTCAAATGAAAGTCAAACACTTTCAACAAAGCTAATTGAGTCAAATGAAAGTCAAATACATTCAAACAAAGCTTTTTGAATCAAATGAAAATCAAATGAATTCAACAAAGCTAATTGAGTCAAATGAAAGTCAAACACTTTCATCAAAGCTTTTAGAATCAAATTAAAGTCAAATATATTCAAACAAAGCTTTTTGAATCAAATGAAAGTTAATTGCATTCCACCATGCTAATTGAGTCAAATGAAGGTCAAACACATTCAACGAAGCTAATTGAGTCAAATAAAAGTCAAACACATTCAAACAAAGCTTTTTGAATCAAATGAAAGTCAAATGCATTCAACAAAGCCAATTGAGTCAAATGAAAATCAAACACATTCAAACAAAGCTTCTTGATTCAAATGAAAGTCAAATGCATTCAACAAAGCTAATTGAGTCAAATGAAAGTCAAACACATTCAACAAAGCGTTTAGAATCAAATGAAAGTCAAATACAATCAATCAAAGCTTTTTGAATCAAATGAAAGTCAATTGCATTCCACAATGCTAATTAAGTCAAATGAAAGTCACACACATTCAACAAAGCTAATTGAGTCAAAAGAAAGTCAAACACATTCAAACAAAGCTTTTTGAATCAAATGAAAGTCAAATGCATTCAACAAAGCTAATTGAGTCAAATGAAATTCAAACACTTTCAACAAATCTAATTGAGTCAAATGAAAGTCAAACACATTCAAACAAAGCTTTTTGATTCAAATGAAAGTCAAATGCATTTAACAAGCTAATTGAGTCAAATGAAAGTAAAAAACTTTCAACAAAGCTTTTAGAATCAAATGAAAGTCAAATACATTCAAACAAAGCTTTTTGAATCAAACAAAAATCAAATGAATTCAACAAAGCTAATTGTGTCTAATGAAAGTCAAACACTTTCATCAAAGCTTTTAGAATCAAATGAAAGTCAAATACATTCAAACAAAGCTTTTTGAATCAAATGGAAGTCGATTGCATTCCACAATGCTAATTGAGTCAAATAAAAAACAAACACATTCAACGAAGCTAATTGAGTCAAATGAAAGTCAAACACATTCAAACAAAGCTTTTTGAATCAAATGAAAGTCAAATGCATTCAACAAAGACAATTGAGTCAAATGAAAATCAAACACATTCAAACAAAGCTTCTTGATTAAAATGAAAGTCAAATGCATTCAACAAAGCTAATTGAGTCAAATGAAAGTCAAACACATTCAACAAAGCGTTTAGAATCAAATGAAAGTCAAATACATTCAATCAAAGCTTTTTGAATCAAATGAAAGTCAATTGCATTCCACAATGCTAATTAAGTCAAATGAAAGTCAAACACATTCAACAAAGCTAATTGAGTCAAAAGAAAGTCAAACACATTCAAACAAAGCTTTTTGAATCAAATGAAAGTCAAATGCATTCAACAAAGCTAATTGAGTCAAATGAAAGTCAAACACTTTCAACAAATCTAATTGAGTCAAATGAAAGTCAAACACATTCAAACAAAGCTTTTTGATTCAAATGAAAGTCAAATGCATTCAACAAAGCTAATTGAGTCAAATGAAAGTCAAAAACTTTCAAAAAAGCTTTTAGAATCAAATGAAAGTCAAATACATTCAAACAAAGCTTTTTGAATCAAACTTAAATCAAATGAATTCAACAAAGCTAATTGTGTCTAATGAAAGTCAAACACTTTCATCAAAGCTTTTAGAATCAAATGAAAGTCATATACATTCAAACAAAGCTTTTTGAATCAAATGGAAGTCGATTGCATTCCACAATGCTAATTGAGTCAAATAAAAAACAAACACTTTCAACGAAGCTAATTGGGTCAAATGAAGGTCAAACACATTCAAACAAAGCTTTTTGAATCAAATAAAAGTCAAATGCATTCAACAAAGCCAATTGAGTCAAATGAAAGTCAAACACATTCAAATAAAGCTTCTTGATTCAAATGAAAGCCAAATGCATTCAACAAAGCTAATTGTGTGAAATGAAAGTAAAACACTTTCTACAAAGCTTTTAGAATCAAATGAAAGTAAAACATATTCAAACAAAGCTTTTTGAATCAAATGAAAGTCAAATGCATTCAACAAAGCTAATTGATTCAAATGAAAGTCAAACACTTTCAACAAAGCGTTTAAAATCAAATGAAAGTCAAATACATTCAATCAAAGCTTTTTGAATCAAATGAAAGTCAATTGCATTCCACAATGCTAATTGAGTCAAATGAAAGTCAAACACATTCAACAAAGCTAATTGAGTCAAAAGAAAGTCAAACACATTCAAACAAAGCTTTTTGAATCAAATGAAAGTAAAATGCATTCAACAAAGCTAATTGAGTCAAATGAAAGTCAAACACTTTCAACAAAGCTAATTGAGTCAAAATAAAGTCAAACACATTCAAACAAAGCTTTTTGAACAAATGAAAGTCAAATGCATTCAACAAAGCTAATTGAGTCAAATCAAAGTCAAACACTTTCAACAAAGCTAATTGAGTCAAATGAAAGTCAAACACATTCAAACAAAGCTTTTTGAATCAAATGAAAGTCAAATGCATTGAACAAAGCTAATTGAGTCAAATGAAAGTCAAACACTTTCAACAAAGCTTTAGAATCAAATGAAAGTCAAATACATTCAAACAAAGCTTTTTGAATCAAACGAAAATCAAATGAATTTTACAAAACTAATTGAGTCTAATGAAAGTCAAACACTTTCATCAAAGCTTTTAGAATCAAATGAAAGTCAAATACATTCAAACAAAGCTTTTTGAATCAAATGGAAGTTGATTGCATTCCACAATGCTAATTGAGTCAAATGAAAGTCAAACACATTCAATGATGCTAATTGAGTCAAATGAAAGTCAAACACGTTCAAACAAAGCTTTTTGAATCAAATAAAAGTCAAATGCAATCAACAAAGCCAATTGAGTCAAATGAAAGTCAAACACATTCAAATAAAGCTTCTTGATTCTAATGAAAGTCAAATGCATTCAACAAAGCTAATTGAGTCAAATGAAAGTCAAACACTTGCAACAAAGCTAATTGAGTCAAATGAAAGTCAAACACATTCAAACAAAGCTTTTTGATTCAAATGAAAGTAATATGCATTCAACAAAGCTAATTGAGTCAAATGAAAGTCAATCACTTTCAACAAAGCGTTTAGAATCAAATGAAAGTCAAATACATTCAATCAAAGCATTTTGAATCAAATGAAATTCAATTGCATTCCACAATGCTAATTGAGTCAAATGAAAGTCAAACACATTCAACAAAGCTAATTGAGTCAAAAGAAAGTCAAACACATTCAAACAAAGCTTTTTGAATCAAATGAAAGTAAAATGCATTCAACAAAGCTAATTGAGTCAAATGAAAGTCAAACACTTTCTACAATGCTAATTGAGTCAAAAGAAAGTCAAACACATTGAAACAAAGCTTTTTGAATCAAATGAAAGTTAAATGCATTCAACAAAGCTAATTGAGTCAACTGAAAGTCAAACACTTTCAACAATGCTAATTGAGTCAAATGAAAGTCAAACACATTTAAACAAAGCTTTTTGAATCAAATGAAAATTAAATGAATTCAACAAAGCTAATTGAGTCAACTGAAAGTCAAACACTTTCATCAAAGCTTTTAGAATCAAATTAAAGTCAAATATATTCAAACAAAGCTTTTTGAATCAAATGAAAGTCAATTGCATTCCACAATGCTAATTGAGTCAAATGAAGGTCAAACACATTCAACGAAGCTAATTGAGTGAAATGAAAGTCAAACACATTCAAAAAAAGCTTTTTGAATCAAATGAAAGTCAAATGCATTCAACAAAGCCAATTGAATCAAATTAAAGTCAAACAAATTCAAACAAAGCTTCTTGATTCAAATGAAAGTCAAATGCATTCAACAAAGCTAATTGAGTCAAATGAAAGTCAAACACTTTCAACAAAGCGTTAAGAATCAAATGAAAGTCAAATACATTCAATCAAAGCTTTTTGAATCACATGAAAGTGAATTGCATCCACAATGCTAAAAAAGTCAAATGAAAGTCAAACACATTCAACAAAGCTAATTGAGTCAAAGGAAAGTCAAACACATTCAAACAAAGGTTTTTGAATCAAATGAAATTCAAATGCATTCAACAAAGCTAATTGAGTGAAATGAAAGTCAAACACTTTCAACAAAGCTAATTGAGTCAAATGAATGTCAAACATATTCAAACAAAGCTTTTTGATTCAAATGAAAGTCAAATGCATTCAACAAAGCTAATTGAGTCAAATGAAAGTCAAACACTTTCAACAAAGCTTTTAGAATCAAATGAAAGTCAAATACATTCAAACAAAGCTTTTTGAATCAAATGGAAGTCGATTGCATTCCACAATGCTAATTGAGTCAAATGAAAAACAAACACATTCAACGAAGCTAATTGAGTCAAATGAAAGTCTAACACATTCAACAAAGCTAATTGAGTCAAAAGAAAGTCAAACACATTCAAACAAAGCTTTTTAAATCAAATGAAAGTAAAATGCATTCAACAAAGCTAATTGAGTCAAATGAAAGTCAAACACTTTCAACAAAGCTAATTGAGTCAAAAGAAAGTCAAACACATTCAAACAAAGCTTTTTGAATCAAATGAAAGTCAAATGCATTCAACAAAGCTAATTGAGTCAAATGAAAGTCAAACACTTTCAACAAAGCGTTTAGAATCAAATGAAAGTCAAATACATTCAATCAAAGCTTTTTGAATCAAATGAAAGTCAATTGAATTCCACAATGCTAATTAAGTCAAATGAAAGTTAAACACATTCAACAAAGCTAATTGAGTCAAAAGAAAGTCAAACACATTCAAACAAAGCTTATTAAATAAAATGAAAGTCAAATGCATTCAACAAAGCTAATTGAGTCAAATGAAAGTCAAACACTTTCAACAAAAATAATTGAGTCAAATGAAAGTCAAACACATTCAAACAAAGCTTTTTGATTCAAATGAAAGTCAAATGCATTCAACAAAGCTAATAGAGTCAAATGAAAGTCAAACACTTTCAACAAAGCTAATTGAGTCAAACGAAAGTCAAACACTTTCCACAAAGCGTTTTGAATAAAATGAAAGTCAAATACATTCAATCAAAGCTTTTTGAATCAAATGAAAGCCAATTGCATTCCACAATGCTAATTAAGTCAAATGAAAGTCAAACACATTCAACAAAGCTAATTTAGTCAAAAGAAAGTCAAACACATTCAAACAAAGCTTTTTGAATCAAATGAAAGTCAAATGCATTCAACAAAGCTAATTGAGTCAAACGAAAGTTAAACACTTTCAACAAAAATAATTGAGTCAAATGAAAGTCAAACACATTCAAACAAAGCTTTTTGAATCAAATGAAAGTCAAATGCATTCAACAAAGCTAATTGAGTCAAATGAAAGTCAAACACTTTCAACAAAGCTAATTGAGTCAAATGAAAGTCAAACACTTTCAACAAAGCGTTTAGAATCAAATGAAAGTCAAATACATTCAATCAAAGCTTTTTGAATCAAATAAAAGTTAATTGCATTCCACAATGCTAATTAAGTCAAATGAAAGTCAAACACATTCAACAAAGCTAATTTAGTCAAAAGAAAGTCAAACACATTCAAACAAAGCTTTTTGAATCAAATGAAAGTCAAATGCATTCAACAAAGCTAATTGAGTCAAACGAAAGTTAAACACTTTCAACAAAAATAATTGAGTCAAATGAAAGTCAAACACATTCAAACAAAGCTTTTTGAATCAAATGAAAGTCAAATGCATTCAACAAAGCTAATAGAGTCAAATGAAAGTCAAACACTTTCAACAAAGCTAATTGAGTCAAATGAAAGTCAAACACTTTCAACAAAGCGTTTAGAATCAAATGAAAGTCAAATACATTCAATCAAAGCTTTTTGAATCAAATAAAAGCCAATTGCATTCCACAATGCTAATTAAGTCAAATGAAAGTCAAACACATTCAACAAAGCTAATAGAGTCAAAAGAAAGTCAAACACAATCAAACAAAGCTTTTTGAATCAAATGAAAGTCAAATGCATTCAACAAAGCTATTTGAGTCAAATGAAAGTTAAACACTTTCAACAAAAATAATTGAGCCAAATGAAAGTCAAACACATTCAAACAAAGCTTTTTGAATCAAATGAAAGTCAAATGCATTCAACAAAGCTAATTGAGTCAAATGAAAGTTAAACACTTTCAACAAAAATAATTGAGTCAAATGAAAGTCAAACACATTCAAACAAAGCTTTTTGAATCAAATGAAAGTCAAATGCATTCAACAAAGCTAATTGAGTCAAATGAAAGTCAAACACATTCAAACATAGCTTCTTGATTCAAATGAAAGTCAAATGCATTCAACTAAGCTAATTGAGTCAAATGAAAGTCAAACACTTTCAACAAAGCTTTAAGAATCAAATGAAAGTAAAACACATTCAAACAAAGCTTTTTGAATCAAATGAATGTCAAATGCATTCAACAAAGCTAATTGAGTCAAATGAAAGTCAAACACATTCAACAAAGCTAATTGAGTCAAATGAAAGTCAAACACTTTCAACAAAGCGTTTAGAATCAAATGAAAGTCAAATACATTCAATCAAAGCATTTTGAATCAAATGAAAGTCAATTGCATTCCACAATGCTAATTAAGTCAAATGAAAGTCAAACACATTCAACAAAGCTAATTTAGTCAAAAGAAAGTCAAACACATTCAAACAAAGCTTTTTGAATCAAATGAAAGTCAAATGCATTCAACAAAGCTAATTGAGTCAAACGAAAGTTAAACACTTTCAACAAAAATAATTGAGTCAAATGAAAGTCAAACACATTCAAACAAAGCTTTTTAAATCAAATGAAAGTCAAATGCATTCAACAAAGCTAATTGAGTCAAATGAAAGTCAAACACTTTCAACAAAGCTAATTGAGTCAAATGAAAGTCAAACACTTTCAACAAAGCGTTTAGAATCAAATGAAAGTCAAATACATTCAATCAAAGCTTTTTGAATCAAATAAAAGTTAATTGCATTCCACAATGCTAATTAAGTCAAATGAAAGTCAAACACATTCAACAAAGCTAATTTAGTCAAAAGAAAGTCAAACACATTCAAACAAAGCTTTTTGAATCAAATGAAAGTCAAATGCATTCAACAAAGCTAATTGAGTCAAACGAAAGTTAAACACTTTCAACAAAAATAATTGAGTCAAATGAAAGTCAAACACATTCAAACAAAGCTTTTTGAATCAAATGAAAGTCAAATGCATTCAACAAAGCTAATAGAGTCAAATGAAAGTCAAACACTTTCAACAAAGCTAATTGAGTCAAATGAAAGTCAAACACTTTCAACAAAGCGTTTAGAATCAAATGAAAGTCAAATACATTCAATCAAAGCTTTTTGAATCAAATGAAAGCCAATTGCATTCCACAATGCTAATTAAGTCAAATGAAAGTCAAACACATTCAACAAAGCTAATAGAGTCAAAAGAAAGTCAAACACAATCAAACAAAGCTTTTTGAATCAAATGAAAGTCAAATGCATTCAACAAAGCTATTTGAGTCAAATGAAAGTTAAACACTTTCAACAAAAATAATTGAGCCAAATGAAAGTCAAACACATTCAAACAAAGCTTTTTGAATCAAATGAAAGTCAAATGCATTCAACAAAGCTAATTGAGTCAAATGAAAGTTAAACACTTTCAACAAAAATAATTGAGTAAAATGAAAGTCAAACACATTCAAACAAAGCTTTTTAAATCAAATGAAAGTCAAATGCATTCAACAAAGCTAATTGAGTCAAACGAAAGTTAAACACTTTCAACAAAAATAATTGAGTCAAATGAAAGTCAAACACATTCAAACAAAGCTTTTTAAATCAAATGAAAGTCAAATGCATTCAACAAAGCTAATTGAGTCAAATGAAAGTCAAACACTTTCAACAAAGCTAATTGAGTCAAATGAAAGTCAAACACTTTCAACAAAGCGTTTAGAATCAAATGAAAGTCAAATACATTCAATCAAAGCATTTTGAATCAAATGAAAGTCAATTGCATTCCACAATGCTAATTAAGTCAAATGAAAGTCAAACACATTCAACAAAGCTAATTTAGTCAAAAGAAAGTCAAACACATTCAAACAAAGCTTTTTGAATCAAATGAAAGTCAAATGCATTCAACAAAGCTAATTGAGTCAAACGAAAGTTAAACACTTTCAACAAAAATAATTGAGTCAAATGAAAGTCAAACACATTCAAACAAAGCTTTTTGAATCAAATGAAAGTCAAATGCATTCAACAAAGCTAATTGAGTCAAATGAAAGTCAAACACTTTCAACAAAGCTAATTGAGTCAAATGAAAGTCAAACACTTTCAACAAAGCGTTTAGAATCAAATGAAAGTCAGATACATTCAATCAAAGCTTTTTGAATCAAATAAAAGCCAATTGCATTCCACAATGCTAATTAAGTCAAATGAAAGTCAAACACATTCAACAAAGCTAATTTAGTCAAAAGAAAGTCAAACACATTCAAACAAAGCTTTTTGAATCAAATGAAAGTCAAATGCATTCAACAAAGCTAATTGAGTCAAACGAAAGTTAAACACTTTCAACAAAAATAATTGAGTCAAATGAAAGTCAAACACATTCAAACAAAGCTTTTTGAATCAAATGAAAGTCAAATGCATTCAACAAAGCTAATAGAGTCAAATGAAAGTCAAACACTTTCAACAAAGCTAATTGAGTCAAATGAAAGTCAAACACTTTCAACAAAGCGTTTAGAATCAAATGAAAGTCAAATACATTCAATCAAAGCTTTTTGAATCAAATGAAAGCCAATTGCATTCCACAATGCTAATTAAGTCAAATGAAAGTCAAACACATTCAACAAAGCTAATAGAGTCAAAAGAAAGTCAAACACTATCAAACAAAGCTTTTTGAATCAAATGAAAGTCAAATGCATTCAACAAAGCTATTTGAGTCAAATGAAAGTTAAACACTTTCAACAAAAATAATTGAGTCAAATGAAAGTCAAACACATTCAAACAAAGCTTTTTGAATCAAATGAAAGTCAAATGCATTCAACAAACCTAATTGAGTCAAATGAAAGTTAAACACTTTCAACAAAAATAATTGAGTCAAATGAAAGTCAAACACATTCAAACAAAGCTTTTTGAATCAAATGAAAGTCAAATGCATTCAACAAAGCTAATTGAGTCAAATGAAAGTCAAACACATTCAAACATAGCTTCTTGATTCAAATGAAAGTCAAATGCATTCAACAAAGCTAATTGAGTCAAATGAAAGTCAAACACTTTCAACAAAGCTTTAAGAATCAAATGAAAGTAAAACACATTCAAACAAAGCTTTTTGAATCAAATGAATGTCAAATGCATTCAACAAAGCTAATTGAGTCAAATGAAAGTCAAACACATTCAACAAAGCTAATTGAGTCAAATGAAAGTCAAACACTTTCAACAAAGCGTTTAGAATCAAATGAAAGTCAAATACATTCAATCAAAGCATTTTGAATCAAATGAAAGTCAATTGCATTCCACAATGCTAATTAAGTCAAATGAAAGTCAAACACATTCAACAAAGCTAATTGAGTCAAAAGAAAGTCAAACACAATCAAACAAAGCTTTTTGAATCAAATGAAAGTCAAATGCATTCAACAAAGCTATTTGAGTCAAATGAAAGTTAAACACTTTCAACAAAAATAATTGAGTCAATTGAAAGTCAAACACATTTAAACAAAGCTTTTGGAATCAAATGAAAGTCAAATGCATTCAACAAAGCTAATTGAGTCAAATGAAAGTCAAACACATTCAAACAAAGCTTTTTGAATCAAACGAAAATCAAATGAATTCAACAAAGCTAACAGAGTCAAATGAAAGTCAAACACTTTCATCAAAGCTTTTAGAATAAAATGAAAGTCAAATATATTCAAACTAAGCTTTTTGAATCAAATGGAAGTCAATTGCATTCCACAATGCTAATTGAGTCAAATGAAAGTCAAACACATTCAACGAAGCTAATTGAGTCAAATGAAAGTCAAACACATTCAAACAAAGCTTTTTGAATCAAACGAAAATCAAATGAATTCAACAAAGCTAACAGAGTCAAATGAAAGTCAAACACTTTCATCAAAGCTTTTAGAATAAAAAGAAAGTCAAATATATTCAAACTAAGCTTTTTGAATCAAATGGAAGTCAATTGCATTCCACAATGCTAATTGAGTCAAATGAAAGTCAAACACATTCAACGAAGCTAATTGAGTCAAATGAAAGTCAAACACATTCAAACAAAGCTTTTTGAATCAAAAGAAAGTCAAATGCATTCAACAAAGCCAATTGAGTCAAATGAAAGTCAAACACATTCACATAAAGCTTCTTGATTCAAATGAAAGTCAAATGCATTCAAAAAAGCTAATTGAGTCAAATGAAAGTCAAACACTTTCAACAAAGCTAATTGAGTCAAATGAAAGTCAAACACATTCAAACAAAGCTTCTTGATTCAAATGAAAGTCTAATGCATTCAACAAAGCTAATTGAGTCAAATGAAAGTCAAACACTTTCAACAAAGCTTTTACAATCAAATTAAAGTCAAACACATTCAAATAAAGCTTTTTGAATCAAATAAAAATCAAATGAATTCAACAAAGCTAACTGAGTCAAATGAAAGTCAAACACTTTCGTCAAAGCTTTTAGTATCAAATTAAAGTCAAATATATTCAAACAAAGCTTTTTGAATCAAATGAAACTCAATTGCATTCCACAATACTAATTGAGTCAAATGAAGGTCAAACACATTCAACGAAGCTAATTGAGTCAAATGAAAGTCAAACACATTCAAACAAAGCTTTTTGGATCAAATGAAAGTCAAATGCATTCAACAAATCCAATTGAGTCAAATGAAAGTCAAACACATTCAAACAAAGCTTCTTGATTCAAATGAAAGTCAAATGCATTTAACAAAGCTAATTGAGTCAAATGAAAGTCAAACACTTTCAACAAAGCGTTTAGAATCAAATGAAAGTCAAATACATTCAATCAAAGCTTTTTGAATCAAATGAAAGTTAATAGCATTCCACAATGCTAATTAAAATCAAATGAAAGTCAAACACATTCAACAAAGCTAATTGAGTCAAAAGAAAGTCAAACACATTCAAACAAAGCTTTTTGAATCAAATGAAAGTCAAATGCATTCAACAAAGCTAATTGAGTCAAATGAAAGTCAAACACTTTCAACAAAGCTAATTGAGTCAAATGAAAGTCAAACTCATTCAAACAAAGCTTTTTGATTCAAATGAAAGTCAAATGCATTCAACAAAGCTAATTGAGTTAAATGAAAGTCAAACACTTTCAACAAAGGTTTTAGAATCAAATGAAAGTCAAATACATTCAAACAAAGCTTTTTGAATCAAACGAAAATCAAATGAATTCAACAAAGCTAATTGAGTAAAATAAAAGTGAAACAATTTCATCAAAGCTTTTAGAATAAAATGAATGTCAAATACATTCAAACAAACCTTTTTGAATCAAATCGAAGTCAATTGCATTCCACAATGCTAATTGAGTCAAATGAAAGTCAAACACATCCAACGAAGCTAATTGAGTCAAATGAAAGTCAAACACATTTAAACAAAGCTTTTTGAATCAAATGAAAGTCAAATGCATTCAACAAAGCCAATTGAGTCAAATGAAAGTCAAACACATTCAAATAAAGATTCTTGATTCAAATGAAAGTCAAATGCATTCAATAAAGCTAATTGTGTCAAATGAAAGTCAAACACTTTCAACAAAGCTTTTAGAATCAATTGAAAGTCAAACACATTCAAACAAAGCTTTTTGAATCAAATGAAAGTCAAATGCATTCAACAAAGCTAATTGAGTCAAATGAAAGTCAAACACTTTCAACAAAGCGTTTAGAATCAAATGAAAGTCAAATACATTCAATCAAAACTTTTTGAATCAAATGAAAGTCAATTGCATTCCACAATGCTATTTGAGTCAAATGAAAGTCAAACACATTCAACAAAGCTAATTGAGTCAAAAGAAAGTCAAACACATTCACACAAAGCTTTTTGAATCAAATGAAAGTCAAATGCATTCAACAAAGCTAATTGAGTCAAATGAAAGTCAAACACTTTCAACAAAACTAATTGAGTCAAATGAAAGTCAAACACATTCAAACAAAGCTTTTTGATTCAAATGAAAGTCGAATGCATTCAACAAAGCTAATTGAGTCAAATGAAAGTCAAACACTTTCAACAAAGCTTTTAGAATCAAATGAAAGTCAAATACATTCAAACAAAGCTTTTTGAATCAAATGAAAGTCAAACACATTCAAACAAAGCTTTTTGAATCAAACGAAAATCAAATGAATTCAACGAAGCTAACCGAGTCAAATGAAAGTCAAACACTTTCATCAAAGCTTTTAGAATTAAATGAAAGTAAAATACATTCAAACAAAGCTTTTTGAATCTAATGGAAGTCAATTGCATTCCACAATGCTAATTGAGTCAAATGAAAGTCAAACACATTCAACGAAGCTAATTGAGTCAAATGAAAGTCAAACACATTCAAACAAAGCTTTTTGAATCAAAAGAAAGTCAAATGCATTCAACAAAGCCAATTGAGTCAAATGAAAGTCAAACATATTCAAATAAAGCTTCTTGATTAAAATGAAAGTCAAATGCATTCAACAAAGCTAATTGATTCAAATGAAAGTCAAACACTTTCAACAAAGCTAATTGAGTCAAATGAAAGTCAAACACATTCAAACAAAGCTTCTTGATTCAAATGAAAGTCAAATGCATTCAACAAAGCTAATTGAGTCAAATGAAAGTCAAACACTTTCAACAAAGCTTTTAGAATCAAATTAAAGTCAAACACATTCAAACAAAGTTTTTTGAGTCAAATGAAAATCAAATGAATTCAACAAAGCTAATTGAGTCAAATGAAAGTCAAACACTTTCGTCAAAGCTTTTAGAATCAAATTAAAGTCAAATATATTCAAACAAAGCATTTTGAATCAAATGAAAGTCAATTGCGTTCCACAATGCTAATTGAGTCAAATGAAGGTCAAACACATTCAACGAAGCTAATTGAGTCAAATGAAAGTCAAACACATTCAAACAAAGCTTTTTGAATCAAATGAAAGTCAAATGCATTCAACAAATCCAATTGAGTCAAATGAAAGTCAAACACATTCAAACAAAGCTTCTTGATTAATATGAAAGTCAAATGCATTCAACAAAGCTAATTGTGTCAAATGAAAGTCAAACACTTTGAACAAAGCGTTTAGAATCAAATGAAAGTCTAATACATTCAATCAAAGCTTTTTGAATCAAATGGAAGTCAATTGCATTCCACAATGCTAATTGAGTCAAATGAAAGTAAAACACATTCAACGAAGCTAATTGAGTCAAATGAAAGTCAAACACATTCAAACAAAGCTTTTGAATCAAATGAAAGTCAAATGCATTCAACAAAGCCAATTGAGTAAAAAATGAAAGTCAAACACATTCACATAAAGCTTCTTGATTCAAATTAAAGTCAAATGCATTCAAAAAAGCTAATTGAGTCAAATGAAAGTCAAACACTTTCAACAAAGCTTATTGAGTCAAATGAAAGTCAAACACATTCAAACAAAGCTTCTTGATTCAAATGAAAGTCTAATGCATTCAACAATGCTAATTGAGTCAAATGAAAGTCAAACACTTTCAACAAAGCTTTTAGAATCAAATGAAATTCAAACACATTCAAACAAAGCTTTTTGAATCAAATGAAAGTCAAATGCATTGAACAAAGCTAATTGAGTCAAATGAAAGTCAAACACTTTCAACAAAGCGTTTAGAATCAAATGAAACTCAAATACATTCAATCAAAGCTTTTTGAATCAAATGAAATTCAATTGCATTCTACAATGCTAATTGATTCAAATGAAAGTCAAACACATTCAACAAAGCTAATTGAGTCAAAAGAAAGTCAAACACATTCAAACAAAGCATTTTGAATCAAATGAAAGTAAAATGCATTCAACAAAGCTAATTGAGTCAAATGAAAGTCAGACACTTTCAACAAAGCTAATTGAGTCAAAAGAAAGTCAAACACATTCAAACAAAGCTTTTTGAATCAAATGAAAGTCAAATGCATTCAACAAAGCTAATTGAGTCAAATGAATGTCAAACAAATTCAACAAAGCTTTTAGAATCAAAAGAAAGTCAAACACATTCAAACAAAGCTTTTTGAATCAAATGACAGTCAAATGCATTCAACAAAGCTAGTTGAGTCAAATGAAAGTCAAACACTTTCAACAAAGCGTTTAGAATCAAATGAAAGTCAAATACATTCAATCAAAGCTTTTTGAATCCAATGAAAGTCAATTGCATTCCACAATGCTAATTGAGTTAAATGAAAGTCAAGCACATTCAACAAAGATAATTAAGTCAAAAGAAAATCAAACACATTCAAACAAAGCTTTTTGAATCAAATGAAAGTAAAATGCATTCAACAAAGCTAATTGAGTTAAATGAAAGTCAAACACTTTCAACAAAGCTAATTGAGTCAAATGAAAGTCAAACACATTTAAACAAAGCTTTTAGATTCAAATGAAAGTCAAATGAAAGTCAAACACATTCAAACAAAGCTTTTTGATTCAAATGAAAGTCAAATGCATTCAACAAAGCTAATTGAATGAAATGAAAGTCAAACACTTTCTACAAAGCTTTTAGAATCAAATGAAAGTCAAACACATTCAAACAAAGCTTTTTGAATCAAATGAAAGTCAAATGCATTCAACAAAGCTAATTGAGTCAAATGAAAGTCAAACACTTTCATCAAAGCTTTTAGTTACAAATGAATGTCAAATACATTCAAACAAAGCTTTTTGAATCAAATGAAAGTCAATTGCATTCCACAATGCTTATTGAGTCAAATGAAAGTCAAACACATTCAACGAAGCTAATTGAGTCCAATGAAAGTCAAACACATTCAAACAAATCTTTTTGAATCAAATGAAAGTCAAATGCATTCAACAAAGCCAATTGAGTGAAATGAAAGTCAAACACATTCAAACAAAGCTTTTTGAATCAAATGAAAGTCAAATGCATTCAACAAAGCTAATTGAGTCAAATGAAAGTCAAACGCTTTCAACAAAGCGTTTAGAATCAAATGAAAGTCAAATACATTCAATCAAAGCTATTTGAATCAAAAGAAAGTCAATTGCATTACACAATCCTAATTGAGTCAAATGAAAGTCAAACACATTCAACAAAGCTAATTGAGTCAAAAGAAAGTCAAACACATTCAAACAAAGCTTTTTGAATCAAATGAAAGTAAAATGCATTCAACAAAGCTAATTGAGTCAAATGAAAGTCAAACACTTTCAACAAATCTAATTGAGTCAAAAGAAAGTCAAACACATTCAAACAAAGCTTTTTGAATCAAATGAAAGTCAAATGCATTCAACAAAGCTAATTGAGTCAAATGAAAGTCAAACACTTTCAACAAAGCTAATTGAGTCAATAGAAAGTCAAACACATTCAAACAAAGCTTTTTGAATCAAATGAAAGTCAAATGCATTCAACAAAGCTAATTGAGTCAAATGAAAGTCAAACACTTTCAACAAAGCGTTTAGAATCAAATGAAAGTCAAATACATTCAATCAAATCTTTTTGAATCAAATGAAAGTCAATTGCATTCCACAATGCTAATTGAGTCAAATGAAAGTCAAACACATTCAACAAAGCTAATTGAGTCAAAAGAAAGTTAAACACATTCTAACAAAGCTTTTTGAATCAAATGAAAGTCAAATGCATTCAACAAAGCTAATTTAGTCAAATGAAACTAAAACACTTTCAACAAAGCTAATTGAGTCAAATTAAAGTCAAACACATTCAAACAAAGCTTTTTGATTCAAATGAAAGTCAATTGCATTCAACAAAGCTAATTGAGTCAAATGAAAGTCAAACACTTTCAACAAAGCTAATTGAGTCAAAAGAAAGTCAAACACATTCAAACAAAGCTTTTTGAATCAAATGAAAGTCAAACACTTTCAACAAAGCTAATTGAGTCAAATGAAAGTCAAACACATTTAAACAAAGCTTTTTGAATCAAATGAAAATTAAATGAATTCAACAAAGCTAATTGAGTCATATGAAAGTCAAACACTTTCATCAAAGCTTTTAGAATCAAATTAAAGTCAAATATATTCAAACAAAGCTTTTTGAATCAAATGACAGTCAATTGCATTCCACAATGCTAATTAAGTCAAATGAAGGTCAAACACATTCATCGAAGCTAATTGAGTCAAATGAAAGTCAATCACATTCAAACAAAGCTTTTTGAATCAAATGAAAGTCAAATCCATTCAACAAAGGCAATTGAGTCAAATTAAAGTCAAACACATTCAAACAAAGTTTCTTGATTCAAATGAAAGTCAAATGCATTCAAGAAAGCGAATTGAGTCAAAAGAAAGTCAAACACTTTCAACAAAGCGTTTAGAATCAAATGAAAGTCAAATACATTCAATCAAAGCTTTTTGAATCAAATGAAAGTCAAATACATTCAATCAAAGCTTTTTGAATCAAATGAAAGTCAATTGCATTCCACAATGCTAATTAAGTCAAATGAAAGTCAAACACATTCAACAAAGCTAATTGAGTCAAAAGAAAGTCAAACACATTCAAACAAGAACCAAATGAAAGTCAAATGCATTCAACAAAGCTAATTGAGTCAAATGAAAGTCAAACACTTTCAACAAAGCTAATTGAGTCAAATGAAAGTCAAGCACATTCAAACAAAGCTTTTTGATTCAAGTGAAAGTCAAATGCATTCAACAAAGCTAATTTAGTCAAATCAAATTAAAACACATTCAACAAAGCTTTTAAAATCAAATGAAAGTCAAACACATTCAAACAAAGCTTTTTAAATCAAACGAAAATCAAATGAATTCAACAAAGCTAATTGAGTCAAATGAAAGTCAAACACTTTCATCAAAGCTTTTAGAATCAAATGAAAGTCAAATACATTCAAACAAAGCTTTTTGAATCAAATAGAAGTCAATTGCATTCCACAATGCTAATTGAGTCAATTGAAAGTCAAACACATTCAACGAAGCTAATTGAGTCAAATGAAAGTCAAACACATTTAAACAATGCTTTTTGAATCAAATGAAACTCAAATGCATTCAACAAACCCAATTGAGTCAAATGAAAGTCAAACACATTCAAATAAAGCTTCTTGATTCAAATGAAAGTCAAATGCATTCAACAAAGCTAATTGAGTCAAATGAAAGTCAAACACTTTCAACAACGCTAATTGAGTCAAAAGAAAGTCAAACACATTCAAACAAAGCTTCTTGATTCAAATGAAAGTCAAATGCATTCAACAAATCTAATTGAGTCAAATGAAAGTCAAACACTTTCAACAAAGCGTTTAGAATCAAATGAAAGTCAAATACATTCAAACAAAGCTTTTTGAATCAAATGGAAGTCAAATGCATTCCACAATGCTAATTGAGTCAAATGAAAGTCAAACACATTCAACGAAGCGAATTGAGTCAAATGAAAGTCAAACACATTGAAACAAAGCTTTTTGAATCAAATGAAAGTCAAATGCATTCAACAAAGCCAATTGAATCAAATGAAAGCCAAACACATTCAAATAAAGCTTCTTGATTCAAATGAAAGTCAAATGCATTCAACAAAGCTAATTGTGTCAAATGAAAGTCAAACACTTTCAACAAAGCTTTTAGAATCAAATGAAAGTCAAACACATTCAAACAAAGCTTTTTGAATCAAATGAAAGTCAAATGCATACAACAAAACTAATTGAGTCAAATGAAAGTCAAACACTTTCAACAAAGCGTTTAGAATCAAATGAAAGTCAAATACATTCAATCAAAGCTTTTTGAATCAAATGAAAGTCAATTGCATTCCACAATGCTAATTGAGTCAAATGGAAGTCAAACACATTCAACAAAGCTATTTGAGTCAAAAGAAAGTCAAACACATTCAAACAAAGCTTTTTGATTCAAGTGAAAGTCAAATGCATTCAACAAAGCTAATTTAGTCAAATCAAATTCAAACACATTCAACAAAGCTTTTAAAATCAAATGAAAGTCAAACACATTCAAACAAAGCTTTTTAAATCAAACGAAAATCAAATGAATTCAACAAAGCTAATTGAGTCAAATGAAAGTCAAACACTTTCATCAAAGCTTTTAGAATCAAATGAAAGTCAAATACATTCAATCAAAGCTTTTTGAATCAAATGAAAGTCAAATACATTCAATCAAAGCTTTTTGAATCAAATGAAAGTCAATTGCATTCCACAATGCTAATTAAGTCAAATGAAAGTCAAACACATTCAACAAAGCTAATTGAGTCAAAAGAAAGTCAAACACATTCAAACAAGAACCAAATGAAAGTCAAATGCATTCAACAAAGCTAATTGAGTCAAATGAAAGTCAAACACTTTCAACAAAGCTAATTGAGTCAAATGAAAGTCAAACACATTCAAACAAAGCTTTTTGAATCAAATGAAAGTCAATTGCATTCCACAATGCTAATTGAGTCAAATGGAAGTCAAACATATTCAACAAAGCTAATTGAGTCAAAAGAAAGTCAAACACATTCAATCAAAGCTTTTTGAATCAAATGAAAGTCAAATGCATTCAACAAAGCTAATTGAGTCAAATGAAAGTCAAACACTTTCAACAAAGCTAATTGAGTCAAAAGAAAGTCAAACACATTCAAACAAAGCTTTTTGAATCAAATAAAAGTCAAATGCATTCAACAAAGCTAATTGAGTCAAATGAAAGTCAAGCACATTCAACAAAGATAATTAAGTCAAAAGAAAGTCAAACACATTCAAACATAGCTTTTTGAATCAAATGAAAATTAAATGAATTCAATAAAGCTAATTGAGTCAAATGAAAGTCAAACACTTTCATCAAAGCTTTTAGAATCAAATTAAAGTCAAATATATTCAACAAAGCTTTTTGAATCAAATGAAAGTCAATTGCATTCCACAATGCTAATTGAGTCAAATGAAGGTCAAACACATTCAACGAAGCTAATTGAGTCAAATGAAAGTCAATCACATTCAAACAAAGCTTTTTGAATCAAATGAAAGTCAAATCCATTCAACAAAGCCAATTGAGTCAAATTAAAATCAAACACATTCAAACAAAGTTTCTTGATTCAAATGAAAGTCAAATGCATTCAACAAAGCGAATTGAGTCAAAAGAAAGTCAAACACTTTCAACAAAGCGTTTAGAATCAAATAAAAGTCAAATACATTCAATCAAAGCTTTTTGAATCAAATGAAAGTCAATTGCATTCCTCAATGCTAAAAAAGTCAAATGAAAGTCAAACACATTCAACAAAGCTAATTGAGTCAAAGGAAAGTCAAACACATTCAAACAAAGCTTTTTGAATCAAATGAAAGTCAAATGCATTCAACAAATCTAATTGAGTCAAATGAAAGTCAAACACTTTCAACAAAGCTAATTGAGTCAAATGAAAGTCAAACACATTCAAACAAAGCTTTTTGATTCAAATGAAAGTCAAATTCATTCAACAAAGCTAATTGAGTCAAATGAAAGTCAAACACTTTCAACAAAGCTTTTAGAATCAAATGAAAGTCAAATACATTCAATCAAAGCTTTTTGAATCAAACGAAAGTCAAACACTTTCATCAAAGCTTTTAGAATCAAATGAAAGTCAAACACTTTCATCAAAGCTTTTAGAATCAAATGAAAGTCAAATACATTCAAACAAAGCTTTTTGAATCAAATGGAAGTCGATTGCATTCCACAATGCTAATTGAGTCAAATGAAAAAAAAACACATTCAACGAAGCTAATTGAGTCAAATGAAAATCAAACACATTCAAACAAAGCTTTTTGAATCAAATGAAAGTCAAATGTATTCAACAAAGCCAATTGAGTCAAATGAAAGTCAAACACATTCAAATAAAGCTTCTTGATTCAAATAAAAGTCAAATGCATTCAACAAAGCTAATTGTGTGAAATGAAAGTCAAACACTTTCAACAAAGCTTTTAGAATCAAATGAAAGTCAAACACTTTCAACAAAGCTTTAGAATCAAATGAAAGTCAAACACATTCAAACAAAGCTTTTAGAATCAAATGAAAGTTGATTGCAATGCTAATTTAGTCAGATGAAAGTCAACCACATTCAACGAAGCGAATTGAGTCTAATGAAAGTCAAACACATTCAAACAAAGCTTTTTGAATCAAATGAAAGTCAAATGCATTCAACAAAGCCAATTGAGTCAAATGAAAGTCAAACACATTCATATAAAGCTTCTTGATTCAAATGAAAGTCAAATGCATTCAACAAAGCTAATTGTGTCAAATGAAAGTCAAACACTTTCAACAAAGCTTTTAGAATCAAATGAAAGTCAAACACATTCAAACAAAGCTTTTTGAATCAAATGAAAGTCAAATGCATTCAACTAAGCCAATTGAGTCAAATGAAAGTCAAACACTTTCAACAAAGCGTTTAGAATCAAATGAAAGTCAAACACATTTAAACAAAGCTTTTTGAATCAAATGAAAGTCAATTGCATTCCACAATGCTAATTGAGTCAAATGGAAGTCAAACACATTCAACAAAGCTAATTGAGTCAAAAGAAAGTCAAACACATTCAATCAAAGCTTTTTGAATCAAATGAAAGTCAAATGCATTCAACAAAGCTAATTGAGTCAAATGAAAGTCAAACACTTTCAACAAAGTTAATTGAGTCAAATGAAAGTCAAACACATTTAAACAAAGCTTTTTGAATTTAATGAAAATCAAATGAATTCAACAAAGCTAATTGAGTCAAATAAAAGTCAAACACTTTCATCAAAGCTTTTAGAATCAAATTAAAGTCAAATATATTCAAACAAAGCTTTTTGAATCAAATGAAAGTCAATTGCATTCCACAATAGTAATTGAGTCAAATGAAGGTCAAACACATTCAACGAAGCTAATTGAGTCAAATGAAAGTCAAACACATTCAAACAAAGCTTTTTGAATCAAATGAAAGTCAAATGCATTCAACAAAGCCAATTGAGTCAAATGAAAGTCAAACACATTCAAACAAAAGCTTCTTGATTCAAATGAAAGTCAAATGCATTCAACAAAGCTAATTGAGTCAAATGAAAGTCAAACACTTTCAACAAAGCGTTTAGAATTAAATGAAAGTCAAATACATTCAATCAAAGCTTTTTGAATCAAATGAAAGTCAATTGCATTCCACAATGCTAATTAAGTCAAATGAAAGTCAAACACATTCAACAAAGCTAATTGAGTCAAAAGAAAGTCAAACACATTCAGACAAAGCTTTTTGAATCAAATGAAAGTCAAATGCATTCAACAAAGCTAATTGAGTCAAATGAAAGTCAAACACTTTCAACAAAGCTAATTGAGTCAAATGAAAGTCAAACACATTTAAACAAAGCTTTTTGATTCAAATGAAAGTCAAATGAAAGTCAAACACATTCAAACAAAGCTTTTTGATTCAAATAAAAGTTAAATGCATTCAACAAAGCTAATTGAGTCAAATGAAAGTCAAACACTTTCAACAAAGCTTTAGAATCAAATGAAAGTAAAAAACATTCAAACAAAGCTTTTTGAATCAAACGAAAATCAAATGAATTCAACAAAACTAATTGAGTCTAATGAAAGTCAAACACTTTCATCAAAGCTTTTAGAATCAAATGAAAGTCAAATTCATTCAAACAAAGCTTTTTGAATCAAACACTTTCAACAAAGCTAATTGAGTCAAATAAAAGTCAAACACATTCAAAAAAGCTTTTTGATTCAAATGAAAGTCAAATGAAAGTCAAACACATTCAAACAAAGCTTTTTGATTCAAATGAAAGTCAAATGCATTCAACAAAGCTAATTGAGTCAAATGAAAGTAAAACACTTTCAACAAAGCTTTTAGAATCAAATGAAATTCAAACACATTCAAACAAAGCTTTTTGAATCAAATGAAAGTCAAATGCATTCAACAAAGCTAATTGAGTCAAATGAAAGTCAAACACTTTCAACAAAGCGTTTAGAATCAAATGAAAGTCAAATACATTCAATCAAAGCTTTTTGAATCAAATGAAAGTCAATTGCATTCCACAATGCTAATTGAGTCAAATGATAGTCAAACACATTCAACAAAGCTAATTGAGTCAAAAGAAAGTCAAACACATTCAAACAAAGCATTTAGAATAAAATGAAAGTAAAATGCATTCAACAAAGCTAATTGAGTCAAATGAAAGTCAAACACTTTCAACAAAGCTAATTGAGTCAAAAGAAAGTCAAACACATTCAAACAAAGCTTTTTGAATCAAATGAAAGTCAAATGCATTTAACAAAGCTAATTGAGTCAAATGAATGTCAAACAAATTCAACAAAGCTTTTAGAATCAAATGAAAGTCAAACACATTCAAACAAAGCTTTTTGAATCAAATGAAAGTCAAATGCATTCAACAAAGCTAATTGAGTCAAATGAAAGTCAAACACTTTCAACAAAGCGTTTAGAATCAACTGAAAGTCAAATACATTCAATCAAAGCTTTTTGAATCAGATGAATGTCAATTGCATTCCACAATGCTAATTGAGTCAAATGAAAGTCAAGCACATTCAACAAAGATAATTAAGTCAAAAGAAAGTCAAACACATTCAAACATAGCTTTTTGAATCAAATGAAAGTAAAATGCATTCAACAAAGCTAATTGAGTCAAATGAAAGTCAAACACTTTCAACAAAGCTAATTGAGTCAAATGAAAGTCAAACACATTTAAACAAAGCTTTTTGATTCAAATGAAAGTCAAATGAAAGTCAAACACATTCAAACAAAGCTTTTTGATTCAAATGAAAGTAAAATGCATTCAACAAAGCTAATTGAATGAAATGAAAGTCAAACACTTTCTACAAAGCTTTTAGAATCAAATGAAAGTCAAACACATTCAAACAAAGCTTTTTGAATCAAATGAAAGTCAAATGCATTCAACAAGGCTAATTGAGTCAAATGAAAGTCAAACACTTTCATCAAAGCTTTTAGAATCAAATTAAAGTCAAATATATTCAAACAAAGCTTTTTTAATAAAATGAAAGTCAATTGCATTCCATAATGCTAATTGAGACAAATGAAGGTCAAACACATTCAACGAAGCTAATTGAGTCAAATGAAAGTCAAACACATTCAAACAAAGCTTTTTGAATCAAATGAAAGTCAAACAATTTCAACAAAGCTTTTTGAATCAAATGAAAGTAAAATGCATTGAACAAAGCTAATTGAGTCAAATGAAAATCAAACACTTTCAACAAAGCTAATTGAGTCAAATGAAAGTCAAACACTTTCAACAAAGCTTTTAGAATCAAATGAAAGTCAAACACTTTCAAACAAAACTTTTTGAATCAAATGAAAGTCAAATCATTCAACAAAGCTAATTGAGTCAAATGAAAGTCAAACACTTTCGACAAAGCTTTTAGAATCAAATGAAAGTCAAATACATTAAACTAAGCTTTTTGATCAAATGAAAGTCTATTGCATTCCACAATGCTAATTGAGTCAAATGAAAGTCAAACACATTCAACGAAGCTAATTGAGTCAAATGAAAGTCAAACACATTCAAACAAATCTTTTTGAATCAAATGAAAGTCAAATGCATTCAACAAGCCAATTGAGTGAAATGAAAGTCAAACACATTCAAACAAAGCTTTTTGAATCAAATGAAAGTCAAATGCATTCAACAAAGCTAATTGAGTCAAATGAAAGTCAAACACTTTCAACAAAGTGTTTAGAATCAAATGAAAGTCAAATATATTCAATCAAAGCTTTTTGAATCAAATGGAAGTCAATTGCATTCCACAATGCTAATTGAGTCAAATGAAAGTCAAACACATTCAAGGAAGCTAATTGAGTCAAATGAAAGTCAAACACATTCAAACAAAGATTTGTGAATCAAATGGAAGTCAAATGCATTCAACAAAGCTAATTGACTCAAATGAAAGTCAAACACATTCAAATAAAGCTTCTTGATTCAAATGAAAGTCAAATGCATTCAACCAAGCTAATTGTGTCAAATGAATGTCAAACACTTTCACCAAAGCTTTTAGAATCAAATGAAAGTCAAACACATTCAAACAAAGCTTTTTGAATCAAATGGAAGTCAATTGCATTCCACAATACTAATTGAGTCAAATGAAAGTCAAACACATTCAACAAAGCTAATTGAGTCAAAAGAAAGTTAAAAACATTCTAACAAAGCTTTTTGAATCAAATGAAAGTCAAATGCATTCAACAAAGCTAATTGAGTCAAATGAAAGTCAAACACATTCAAACAAAGCTTTTTGATTCAAATGAAAGTCAATTGCATTCTACAAAGCTAATTGAGTCAAATGAAAGTCAAACACTTTCAACAAAGCTTTTAGAATCAAATGAAAGTCAAATACATTCAAACAAAGCTTTTTTGAATCAAACGAAAATCAAATGAATTCAACAAAGCTAATTGAGTCAAATGAAAGTCAAACACTATGATCAAAGCGTTTAGAATCAAATGAAAGTCAGATACATTTAAACAAAGCTTTTTGAATCAAATGGAAGTCAATTGCATTCCACAATACTAATTAAGTGAAATGAAAGTCAAACACATTCAACGAAGCTAATTGAGTCAAATGAAAGTCAAACACATTCAAACAAAGCTTTTTGAATCAAATGAAAGTCAAATGCATTCAACAAAGCCAATTGAGTCAAATGAAAGTCAAACACATTTAAAAAAAGCTTCTTGATTCAAATGAAAGTCAAATGCATTCAACAAAGCTAATTGTGTCAAATGAAAGTCAAACACTTTCGACAAAGCTTTTAGAATCAAATGAAAGTCAAACACATTCAAACAAAGCTTTTTGAATCAAATGGAAGTCAATTGCATTCCACAATACTAATTGAGTCAAATAAAAGTCAAACACATTCAACAAAGCTAATTGAGTCAAAAGAAAGTTAACCACATTCTAACAAAGCTTTTTGAATCAAATGAAAGTCAAATGCATTCAACAAAGCTAATTGAGTCAAATGAAAGTCAAACACATTCAAACAAAGCTTTTTGATTCAAATGAAAGCCAATGGCATTCAACAATGCTAATTGAGTCAAATGAAAGTCAAACACTTTCAACAAAGCTTTTAGAATCAAATGAAAGTCAAATACATTCAAACAAAGCTTTTTTGAATCAAACGAAAATCAAATGAATTCAACAAAGCTAATTGAGTCAAATGAAAGTCAAACACTTTGATCAAAGCTTTCAGAATCAAATGAAAGTCAAATACATTTAAACAAAGCTTTTTGAATCAAATGGAAGTTAATTGCATTCCACAATACTAATTAAGTGAAATGAAGGTCAAACACATTCAACGAAGCTAATTGAGTCAAATGAAAGTCAAACACATTCAAACAAAGCTTTTTGAATCAAATGAAAGTCAAATGCATTCAACAAAGCCAATTGAGTCAAATGAAAGTCAAACACATTCAAAAAAAGCTTCTTGATTCAAATGAATGTCAAATGCATTCAACAAAGCTAATTGTGTCAAATGAAAGTCAAACACTATCAACAAAGCTTTTAGAATCAAATGAAAGTCAAACACATTCAAACAAAGCTTTTTGAATCAAATGGAAGTCAATTGCATTCCACAATACTAATTGAGTCAAATGAAAGTCAAACACATTTAACAAAGCTAATTGAGTCAAAAGAAAGTTAAACACATTCTAACAAAGCTTTTTGAATCAAATGAAAGTCAAATGCATTCAACAAAGCTAATTGAGTCAAATGAAAGTCAAACACATTCAAACAAAGCTTTTTGATTCAAATGAAAGTCAATGGCATTCAACAAAGCTAATTGAGTCAAATGAAAGTCAAACACTTTCAACAAAGCTTTTAGAATCAAATGAAAGTCAAATACATTCAAACAAAGCTTTTTTGAATCAAACGAAAATCAAATGAATTCAACAAAGCTAATTGAGTCAAATGAAAGTCAAACACTTTGATCAAAGCTTTTAGAATCAAATGAAAGTCAAATACATTTAAACAAAGCTTTTTGAATCAAATGGAAGTCAATTGCATTCCACAATACTAATTAAGTGAAATGAAAGTCAAACACATTCAACGAAGCTAATTAAGTCAAATGAAAGTCAAACACATTCAAACAAAGCTTTTTGAATCAAATGAAAGTCAAATGCATTCAACAAAGCCAATTGAGTCAAATGAAAGTCAAACACATTCAAAAAAAGCTTCTTGATTCAAATGAAAGTCAAATGCATTCAACAAAGTTAATTGTGTCAAATGAAAGTCAAACACTTTCAACAAAGTTTTTAGAATCAAATGAAAGTCAAACACATTCAAACAAAGCTTTTTGAATCAAATGAAAGTCAAATGCATTCAACAAAGCTAATTGAGTCAAATGATAGTCAAACACTTTCAACAAAGCGTTAAGAATTAAATGAAAGTCAAATACATTCAATCAAAGCTTTTTGAATCAAATGAAAGTCAATTGCATTCCACAATGCTAATTGAGTCAAATGAAAGTCAAACACATTCAACAAAGCTAATTGAGTCAAAAGAAAGTCAAACACATTCAAACAAAGCTTTTTGAATCAAATGAAAGTAAAATGCATTCAACAAAGCTAATTGAGTCAAATGAAAGTCAAACACTTTCAACAAAGCTAATTGAGTCAAATGAAAGTCAAACACATTCAAACAAAGCTTTTTGATTCAAATGAAAGTCAAATGCATTCAACAAAGCTAATTGAGTCAAATGAAAGTTAAACACTTTCAACAAAGCTTTTGAAAGGAATGGTGTCCTCCGAACAAGTGTACTATTCCGTTAGCGGGTTCAGAATTATTCGAAAGCTAATATATTCAGTAAGGTCAAGTGATCGGAATGCCTGGGTGGAGGCCGCTTCCGATCAGTAATATTAATGGATAATTAATGTTACAGCTTAATCTTGACTGAACCCTTCGGGTCACACCCAAGCATTCAACAAACCGAAACGACGAATTAATTCGGAAGGAATTAATGAGTCGACCGAGTAATATTTATTTAGACGTCGGAAATTCGAGCTTAGAGCGTCGAAACCGAGCGTCGGAAGTCGAGTCGAAAAATAGTGAAAGACGAGACGAGAAATAGTAATAAATCAACAAAAGACCAAAATACCCCTAGCATCGGAATGCCCAAGCAAACCGAGTGCTAAGGGCGTATAGCCTAGCATGGTGGCTAGCATGCGCACCAAGCCGAGCCTAGGCTGGCTGGTGCGTGCTAGCGCACTCATGCTGGCATCGCAAGGCTAGGCGCTGCCTAGTGCGTGCTAGCATGCTAGGCGCAGCCTTGTGCGCGCAATGGCTAGCAAGCCATGCCGCAACAAGCTGCTGGAGCTAGCACGCTAGGCGCGCCAGCTCGCCACAGCTAGCAGCAGCATGGCTAGGCCATTGCTTGCTGCCTAGCAGCGCTGGCCAAGGCACAAGGCCAGCAGCAGCAGCCCGCACAAGCATGCTGGGCGTGCTGGCCAACAGCGGCTGGCAGCCCGCATGCGAGTGCTGGGCTTGCTGGGCTTGCCAGAAAACGACCAGAAATGCATTTTTCGAGGGATTTTTCGTTTTGACGAAAAATTTTAAGTCTTTCTAACCTTGAAAATTGATTGCATATTTATGGTGGTTATGTAAATGGTTCTTTCCTTATTTTATATGCAATTTTAGACCACTTTAAGCATGATTACTTGGTAGTAATTTGTGCTTGAAAGTTTGGTTTTATTTTTCACATAATTGCAAATTAATTGCATTAAGTGTGAAATAGTTGTTCTTTGTTGCTTCCAAGTATTAAAGATTCAATCTTTACTTATGATAAGTGATTGAAACTTTGAGTTACTAAATTCCATGAATTTTGGTTAAACTTTGTTGATTTAATCATTTTTTAGTTGATTGGAATCATAAAGTTTAAAACTTGTGATAGAAATTGGTTTATCTTCATATTGGAAGATATAATTTTTCATGGAGTCACAAGTATTAAAGTTGGAGTCTTTATTGAACTTATGTTCATTTTTCCAACTCCCTTTTATTTTGTCAAAATCTCAAGATTAATTTAAAGTGATTAAATTAATAGTGAGAAATGCCCTAATTTATTTTGTTACACCAAGTTAAACCAATTTTATTAAAGAATGATTCTTGGTAATAAATTTGGTTAATTGCTTTGAATGAATTATTTAAGTTGGACTTGTTATTTTTTCATTTTTCCTCAAAATTGATTCTAAAATTAATTTAGAATTGATTTATAATGTCACGCACAAAATTCGATAATTTTCGAAGCATTAGCACGCAACACGAGGCCTAAGAGCCCCGAGCTAGCTCTCGGCCAGCTGGGCTGCTCACGCGTGTGTGTTTCGTTCTTAGGTGCGTGGTGCTGTGCGTCTGTGTGTGCGAGGAAGGGCGTGGGCTGCTGCTCGCTGCCAGCAACATAGCGCACCAGCCAGCAGCAAGCAGCAGCATGGCGCAGCAGCAGCATAGTGCTATGCGCGCTGTGCGTGCTGCTACGCTTGGCTCGGCTGGGCGTGGCGTGTGCGAGCACAAGCAGCCCATGGGCATGCTTGGTGTTGCGGGGGTACGAATGGGTATGTTACGAGCTTGTTGTACGGTACGTACGATCCCATAATTGGCACAATAACCCCGGGTTATTAAGGCGATGCTATTTTAAAGTTAATTTTAGCGTTGCTTAATATGTAAATAAGGGTAATTTTGGGTTCCAAGTCTTAGTGCTAGGCACTTAGACATTATGGAATACGTAATTTTGCTTAGATTGTCGTTTTAATTATTTTAATTATTTTGTTTATTTAATTAAAATTTTGGAGGCTAGGCCTCGGGTTTTTGAGCGACATTTGCAAAATTAATTTTGACAAATATTTGGGTTCACCGACTTAATTAATTGGATTAGTTAAGATTGGATGCGGAATGTAGTGGGAGGTCTCTTAGTTATTACCATAACCGGTTAAAACAACTTTGACTAGTTTAATTAGGCGTGTTAATTGGATTGACCACATAGATTAATTACTAGTTCTCGCGCGGTTTTATGCATTGTTACTTGTTTGATCGTTGTAAAATGCATGGGCCATTCACAGATAGTGAATGGATGAATGGAATGTAAAATTCTCTCGCAGGTTTTATGAAATGGCAACTAGTGGGGCCCGATTAGGATAGAAAATACGGACTGTGATCCGTGATGTATTTTTGTAAATCTAAATACGGTCTGCGAACCGTTGAGTATTTTCGTACCTTAATATTTAGATTAGTCCTAATCGTAGATATTAGCAATTATATTATTTGGTCAAGTCTTGAAGACGGGGTTCTTAGAAGACGAAGCCATGAAGTTGCAAATGAAGACCTTTTGAAGACTTGAAGATCTCAAGGGGTCATGCTAGTTGCCAAATGCATCTCTATTTATGTTTTCGATATATATTTATGTTTATATATTTGAATTATATGTTAGATGCATGGTTAGGATTTCGAATGTTGAGATGATTAATTAAGTTCACTTAAATCAACCAACATAGAAACCCTAGGTCCCTTAAAATTGAGTAAAACTTGCCATTCCAAAACACACTTACCAACCGAACGAGGGTAGTGGTGGGCTACGCCAAAGCGAGGCATCACTACTTCTCCAAGGAACGTAAGGCATACTGGGTATGCAAGTGGTTTTGGTTATACTCAACGATATGAGTGATGGAGTCCTAACATGTCGTGGCAAAGTGAATAAATTGTTTAGAGAGCATTGGATGCGACGATTTATTCAACCAAGAATGGCTTGGAGCCATTAGCAAAGCGTTGCTTACCTTAGGAGATTGAGTGTTAAGACAAGCCAAAGCATGCTTAACCACTCTTTGTTTCTTTGGATCTTGGAATCGACTTATTCTCACCAAAATTGGGGACAATCTTTAATGTGTGAATAAGACGTTTTAAATAAGTTTGATTAAAATGCATGATTTCAATCTTATTTAAGTATAATGAATGGTTTTTCATTTCAAATTCTTTCAATTGTAGAATCATGTCTTCAAATAACTTAAACAACCAATTCTCGTTACGCTCAATTCTCGACAAGGAGAAACTGAGTGGGCCAAATTTTCTTGATTGGCAAAGGAATTTGCGAATTGTTCTCATGCAAGAGCAAAAGGAATATGTCCTTGATGAGGAAATGCCCGAGACTCCCAATGAGGAGGTAACTCAAGCTGCCCTAAATCGATGGCAAAGTGCCAATCGAGATGTCAAATGTATCATGTTGGCCACAATGTCTCCTGAGCTTCAAAAGACTCTCTTTGAAAAGGAGACGACTTTTGAGATCATTTCTGAATTGCAGAATATGTTCCAAGAGCAGGCCCGAACTGAAAGGTTTGAAACCCACAGGCAGATCCTTGAGAGCAAGCTCAAGAAAGGAGAGCCAGTCAGCCCACATGTACTCAAAATGATTGGATTGTTTGAAAACATGGGAAGGCTTGATGCGGGGTATTCAACCGAGATGGCAATTGACATCATTCTCCACTCGCTGCACAAAGGCTATGATCAGTTCAAGATGAACTATAATATGCATATCATGGAGAAAACCCTCACCGAGCTTCATGGTATGTTGAAGCAAGCTGAGCAAACGCTCAAGGATGAGGGAAAGCATGATATGCTCATGATTAAAAAGGGCAAGCCGTTCAAATTTTCGGGCAAGAAGAAGAAAGGCTTTAAGGGGAAAGGTAAGAAGAAAACTTTTCCGCCTAAGTCTAAAGCTACCAAGGATAAGAGGGTAGCGTCTTCTAAATCTGATTCCGAATGTTTCTACTGTAAGAAGAAGGGACATTGGAAGAGAGATTGCCTCAAGTTCAAGGAAGATAAGAAGAACGGAACCGTTGCTTCTGAATCAGGTATATTCGTTATAGACTTTAACTTCACTAGCTTAACATCATGGGTATTAGATACCGGATGTGGCTCACACCTTTGTTCCAATTCTCAGGGACTAAGGAACGCTAGAAGGCTAGAGAAGGGAGAGATTGAACTCCGGGTCGGCAATGGAGCCAGAATTGGTGCCGTATTCGTAGGAACTCTCAGTTTGTCTTTGCCCACCGAGCTAGTTTTGGAACTCGATAATGTTTATTATGTTCCTAACATTACCAAAAACATTATTTCAATTTCGGCGTTGGACGCCAAAGGTTTTGAATTTCGAGTAAAGAACAAAGAATGTTCATTTTATCTCGATAATGTTTTATATGGTATTGCACATTCTGAAAATGGTCTTTATGTGCTTTCATTAGACAAACAAGTTTATAATGTGAATAATGATACCAAAAGAGCTAAGACCATGGAGTCAAATCAGACTTACTTGTGGCATTGTCGTCTTGGCCACATTAACATCAAACGCATCAAGAAACTTCTACAAGAAGGTGTTCTTGACTCTTTCGATTTAGAATCGTTTGAGAATTGCGAAGGATGTCTATTAGGCAAGATGATTAAACAGCCATTCTCCAAGATGGGAGAAAGGGCAAGTGACTTATTGGGTCTTATACATACCGATGTATGTGGACCAATGAGCTCAACCACAAGAAATGGACATCGATATTTCATCACTTTCACAGACGACTATAGTAGATATGGCTATGTCTACCTCATGTCGCACAAATCTGAATCATTTGAAAAGTTCAAAGAATTTCAGAGTGAAGTTGAAAATCAGCTTGGCAAGAAAATCAAAGCCCTTCGATCGGATCGAGGTGGTGAATACTTGAGCCAAGAATTCGATGACCATCTGAAAGAAAAGGGTATACTTTCAGAATTGACACCTCCAGGAACTCCACAATGGAACGGAGTATCCGAAAGGAGAAATCGGACCTTGTTAGACATGGTACGATCAACAATGGGTCTTAGTGATCTTCCTATCTCTTTCTGGGGACACGCACTTCTAACTGCGGCACTAACACTGAACCGTGCTCCATCAAAAGCTGTAGAAAAGACTCCATATGAATTATGGACGAAGAAACCTCCTAGGTTATCTTTTTTAAAGATATGGGGATGCGAAGCATATGTCAAGAAATTGATCTCTGACAAACTTCATCCCAAATCTGACAAGGTTTACTTTGTGGGCTACCCAAAAGAAACCAAAGGGTATCACTTCTACAACAAATCGGAGAACAAAGTGTTTGTTGCTCGCGATGGTGTCTTTTTGGAGAAGGAGCACCTTTCCAAAATGACAAGTGGGAGGAAAATCGAACTCGACGAAGTTCGTAAGGATGAGCAACAAAATCATAATGACAGTCAAAGTGCTCAAACAGCATCTGTTGACGCAAGTCAAAATGATCAAAATGTGCAAAGTCGAACCGACAATGCAAATGCTCAATCCATTACCCTACGTAGGTCTCTGAGGCCGAGATCTCAACCTGATAGATATCTTGGTTTAGTATTAACCGAGAATCAGGACATCCTGATTATGGATGGAGATGAACCAGCAACCTACAAGCAAGCGATGGCAAGCACCGACTCTGCTAAATGGAAAGAGGCCATGAGATCTGAAATGGATTCCATGTTTGAAAATCAAGTCTGGGACTTGGTTGACTTACCCGAAGGTTATACACCGATCGGATGTAAGTGGATTTTCAAGTTGAAAACCGACAAAGATGGAAATGTATTCATTTACAAAGCTAGATTGGTGGCAAAAGGTTACAGACAAGTTCATGGTATTGATTACGATGAAACCTTTTCACCAGTCGCAATGCTTAAATGCGTTCGGATCCTCCTAGTGATTGCTGCATATTACGACTATGAAATATGGCAGATGGACGTCAAAACCGCCTTCGTTAATGGTTATTTGGAAGAAACTGTGTATATGACACAGCTTGAAGGTTTTGTCGACCAAAACAATGCTAGGAAAGTTTGTAAGCTTAAGAAGTCCATTTATGGATTAAAGCAAGCAAGCAGAAGTTGGAATCTGCGTTTCGATGAAGCCATCAGTAAGTTTGGTTTTATCAAGAATCCAGATGAATCTTGTGTTTACAAGAAGGTCAGTGGGAGTGACATCGCCTTCCTAGTCTTATATGTCGATGACATATTGCTCATTGGAAACAGCATTCCGTTGTTAGAGTCTGTAAAGGCCTGGCTTGGAAAGTGCTTCTCAATGAAAGACTTGGGAGAGGGTCAGTACATACTAGGCATCAAGATCTATAGGGATAGATCGAAAAGGATGATTGGATTGAGTCAAAGTACTTATATTGATAAGGTACTTGCTCGATTTGGCATGGAGGAGGCCAAAAGAGGTCACCTGCCAATGTCACATGGCATAACCCTAAGCAAGAAGCAGTGTCCACAGACACCTGATGAGCGGGTAAGAATGAATCAGATTCCATATGCTTCGCTTATTGAATCTATCATGTATGCCATGATATGTACTAGGCCAGATGTGTCGTATGCCTTGAGTGCTACGAGCCGTTACCAATCAGACCCAGGAGAGGCGCATTGGACTGCGGCCAAAAATATCCTACAGTACCTGAAAAGGAACAAGGATAAATTCCTGGTGTATGGTGGTGCAAAGGATTTAGTTGTGGAAGGTTATACCGACGCAAGCTTCCAGACAGACAGAGACGATTTCAAATCGCAATCTGGATATGTGTTATGTCTAAATGGAGGGGCGTTTAGTTGGAAGAGCGCAAAGCAGTGTACAACTGCAGATTCTACAACTGAAGCCGAATACTTGGCAGCTGCTGAAGCAGCTAAGGAGGCTGTTTGGATTCGTAAGTTCGTTGGCGAACTTGATGTTGTACCCTCCATAAAGGGTCCAATAGCCCTCTATTGTGACAACAATGGAGCTATTGCTCAGGCCAGAGAGCCTAGGGAACATCATAAGGTCAAACATGTCAAGCGGCGATTTCACATGATTCGAGAATGGAAATCAGAGGGTGAAATCAGAATTTGCAAAGTTGGAACGGATGACAATGTAGCCGATCCACTTACTAAACCTTTGCCTCAAGTGAAGCACAACAAGCACGTTGAGGCAATGGGAATCAAGCATGTAGGAGACTGGCTTTGATTTTGAGAAAAGTTAATGTAAGACACTAAGGAAAACCATTCATGTTTTGGAGTAATATAAAATTTCATGCAACATTTTATTACTCCGTTATGCTATTTAATTGTGGTTTAGGATTAAATAATGAGTCCATTCGATTCTGAGAATATTCAAAATAGGGTATCAAGACCAGTCTTGGTAAGGAAACACCTATTAAGTGAACATTGAATATTATAATCGAAAATTATCCCTAATCAAGGTCATTTAAACGATGGACGATTAATGACCAATTGAGATTAGTGTGTAGTCTGATTTATAGCACCGTTTCATGTGCTACGAGGACATGATTGTCATAAATCATTTGCACAGGTATTGGTTTAGAACCATACTGGATCGACCTATGAGAATACTTTAAGAAATTAAAAATTTGTCATAAGTATACTTCTCATTATGGCTATCGGAACCTATTTCCTCGACCATGAGTAGTGTGAGTTCTCTTGTTTGAGTACTAGTTCGCTTTGATGTTGTCAAACGTCTGCCGTAATAGGGGATTATAACGGCAACACTCGGGCGGCTAGGTCCTCTCAGTAAGAGGAGCTACATTACAAGAATGGGAATGTCCCCCTAGTAAAATAGGGAAGATGTCTTTGTTGTATACAAGGCCTCTCGTAGAGCGAGACTGTAAAATGCATGGCCGTGCTCGGATGGATTTTAGAAATCATCTGTTTATTGACAGTCGGACTCGGAATCGGGAAACACTTCTGGACGTAATAAGGATGACAAAAATAAATCTTACCTTATAGTTCATGAAGAGACATTAAGCGACATAGGAAAAGGCTGTACACAAAATGAGCACTTGTCCGGAAGGACAAGTGGGAGATTGAAAGGAATGGTGTCCTTCGAACAAGTGTACTATTCCGTTAGCGGGTTCAGAATTATTAGAAAGCTAATATATTCAGTAAGGTCAAGTGATCGGAATGCCTGGGTGGAGGCCGCTTCCGATCAGTAATATTAATGGATAATTAATGTTACAGCTTAATCTTGACTGAACCCTTCGGGTCACACCCAAGCATTCAACAAACCGAAACGACGAATTAATTCGGAAGGAATTAATGAGTCGACCGAGTAATATTTATTTAGACGTCGGAAATTCGAGCTTAGAGCGTCGAAACCGAGCGTCGGAAGTCGAGTCGAAAAATAGTGAAAGACGAGACGAGAAATAGTAATAAATCAACAAAAGACCAAAATACCCCTAGCATCGGAATGCCCAAGCAAACCGAGTGCTAAGGGCGTATAGCCTAGCATGGTGGCTAGCATGCGCACCAAGCCGAGCCTAGGCTGGCTGGTGCGTGCTAGCGCACTCATGCTGGCATCGCAAGGCTAGGCGCTGCCTAGTGCGTGCTAGCATGCTAGGCGCAGCCTTGTGCGCGCAATGGCTAGCAAGCCATGCCGCAACAAGCTGCTGGAGCTAGCACGCTAGGCGCGCCAGCTCGCCACAGCTAGCAGCAGCATGGCTAGGCCATTGCTTGCTGCCTAGCAGCGCTGGCCAAGGCACAAGGCCAGCAGCAGCAGCCCGCACAAGCATGCTGGGCGTGCTGGCCAGCAGCGGCTGGCAGCCCGCATGCGAGTGCTGTGCTTGCTGGGCGTGGCTGCCACGGACAGCAGCACATGGCAGCCCACCTTGGCTGCCTTGGTGCCCAAGGGTGGGTGCCATGTGGCTTGTGGTCCTTGAGTGTGTGGGGAGTGAGGTGGCCGGTTATGGGAGAGGGAGTGGGGAGCAAGTTTGGTCCCCCCCTTCTCCAAGTGGTCCTCACCTAACCACTCACATGAGCTTGCCACTTGTTGATTTATTACTAGCTTGATTATTGATTTTATTTTAGCTTTAAAATAAAATGGAAAAATCATACTATCCCACATTGATGGGAGAGTAAATGATACTCCCATCATTTCCTATAAATACCCAAGTATGGGCATTGGGAAAGATGCTTGAGTAAGAGTTGGAAAAGGCATCACAATTAGTGAAAACCTTTGAACTCAATATAATTACTCGGGTTTTGTTGGTCGGGTCTTGCTAACCCCAAGACATTGGACCTAGTCGGTTTTGTTGGTGCGGGTGGACTTCGTTGGAGGTCTCCGTGCGAGCGGGACTTGAAGCTTTCAAGTAAGAGCTCATTTGGAGCGAAGCACGCGTCAAAGGTAATTAGCTTATCTTAATCTTGTGATTAATTTAATTATGTTTATGGTTTTATTTATTGCGAGTGCGGTCTTGGTTTTGGGTTTGTTTCCGCGGTGAGTCGGACTCACCAAACCTCAACAGCTTTTAGAATCAAATGCAAGTCAAACACATTCAAACAGAGCTTTTTAAATCAAATGAAAATCAAATGAATTCAACAAAGCTAATTGAGTCCAATGAAAGTCAAACACTTTCATCAAATCTTTTAGAATCTAATTAAAGTTAAATATATTCAAACAAAGCTTTTTGAATCAAATGAAAGTAAAATGCATTCGACAATGCTAATTGAGTCAAATGAAGGTCAAACACATTCAACGAAGCTAATTGAGTCAAATGAAAGTCAAACACATTCAAACAAAGCTTCTTGATTCAAATGAAAGTCAAATGCATTCAACAAAGCTAATTGAGTCAAATAAAAGTCCAACACTTTCAACAAAGCGTTTAGAATCAAATGAAAGTCAAATACATTCAATCAAAGCTTTTTGAATCAAATGAAAGTCAATTGCATTCCACAATGCTAATTATGTCAAATGAAAGTCAACACATTCAACAAAGCTAATTGAGTCAAAAGAAAGTCAAACACATTCAGACAAAGCTTTTTGAATCAAATGAAAGTCAAATGCATTCAACAAAGCTAATTGAGTCAAATGAAAGTCAAACGCTTTCAACAAAGCTAATTGAGTCAAATGAAAGTCAAACACATTCAAACAAAGCTTTTTGATTCAAATGAAAGTCAAATGCATTCAACAAAGCTAATTGAGTCAAATGAAAGTCAAACACTTTCAACAAAGCTTTAGAATCAAATGAAAGTCAAAAACATTCAAATAAAGCTTTTTGAATCAAACGAAAATCAAATGAATTCAACAAAACTAATTGAGTCTAATGAAAGTTAAACACTTTCATCAAAGCTTTTAGAATCAAATGAAAGTCAAATACATTCAAACAAAGCTTTTTGAATCAAATGGAAGTCGATTGCATTCCACAATGCTAATTGAGTCAAATGAAAGTCAAACACATTCAACGAAGCTAACTGAGTCAAATGAAAGTCAAACACATTCAAACAAAGCTTTTTGAATCAAATGAAAGTTAAATGCATTCAACAAAGCCAATTCAGTCAAATGAAAGTCAAACACATTCAAAAAAAGCTTCTTGATTCAAATGAAAGTCAAATGCATTCAACAAAGCTAATTGTGTCAAATGAAAGTCAAACACTTTCAACAAAGCTTTTAGAATCAAATGAAAGTCAAACACATTCAAACAAAGCTTTTTGAATCAAATAAATGTCAAATGCATTCAACAAAGCTAATTGAGTCAAATGAAAGTCAAACACTTTCAACAAAGCGTTTAGAATCAAATGAAAGTCAAAAACATTCAATCAAAGCTTTTTGAATCAAATGAAAGTCAATTGCATTCCACAATGCTAATTGAGTCAAATGAAATTCAAACACATTCAACAAAGCTAATTGAGTCAAAAGAAAGTTAAACACATTCTAACAAAGCTTTTTGAATCAAATGAAAGTCAAATGCATTCAACAAAGCTAATTAAGTCAAATGAAAGTAAAACACTTTCAACAAAGCTAATTGAGTCAAATGAAAGTCAAACACATTCAAACAAAGCTTTTTGATTCAAATGAAAGTCAATTGCATTCAACAAAGCTAATTGAGTCAAATGAAAGTCAAACACTTTCAACAAAGCATTTAGAATCAAATGAAAGTCAAATACATTCAAACAAAGCTTTTTCAATCAAACGAAAATCAAATGAATTCAACAAAGCTAATTGAGTCAAATGAAAGTCAAACACTTTGATCAAAGCTTTTAGAATCAAATGAAAGTCAAATACATTTAAACAAAGCTTTTTGAATCAAATGGAAGTCAATTGCATTCCACAATACTAATTGAGTCAAATTAAAGTCAAACACATTCAACGAAGCTAATTGAGTCAAATGAAAGTCAAACACATTCAAACAAAGCTTTTTGAATCAAATGAAAGTCAAATGCATTCAACAAAGCCAATTGAGTCAAATGAAAGTCAAACACATTCAAAAAAAGCTTCTTGATTCAAATGAAAGTCAAATGCATTCAACAAAGCTAATTGTGTCAAATGAAAGTCAAACACTTTCAACAAAGCTTTTAGAATCAAATGAAAGTCAAACACATTCAAACAAAGCTTTTTGATTCAAATGAAATTCAATTGCATTCAACAAAGCTAATTGAGTCAAATGAAAGTCAAACACTTTCAACAAAGCATTTAGAATCAAATGAAAGTCAAATACATTCAAACAAAGCTTGTTGAATCAAACGAAAATCAAATGAATTCAACAAAGCTAATTGAGTCAAATGAAAGTCAAACACTTTGATCAAAGCTTTTAGAATCAAATGAAAGTCAAATACATTTAAACAAAGCTTTTTGAATCAAATGGAAGTCAATTGCATTCCACAATACTAATTGAGTCAAATTAAAGTCAAACACATTCAACGAAGCTAATTGAGTCAAATGAAAGTCAAACACATTCAAACAAAGCTTTTTGAATCAAATGAAAGTCAAATGCATTCAACAAAGCCAATTGAGTCAAATGAAAGTCAAACACATTCAAAAAAAGCTTATTGTTTCAAATGAAAGTCAAATGCATTCAACAAAGCTAATTGTGTCAAATGAAAGTCAAACACTTTCAACAAAGCTTTTAGAATCAAATGAAAGTCAAACACATTCAAACAAAGCTTTTTGAATCAAATGAAAGTCAAATGCATTCAACAAAGCTAATTGAGTCAAATGAAAGTCAAACACTTTCAACAAAGTGTTTAGAATCAAATGAAAGTCAAATATATTCAATCAAAGCTTTTTGAATCAAATGGAAGTCAATTGCATTCCACAATGCTAATTGAGTCAAATGAAAGTCAAACACATTCAACGAAGCTAATTGAGTCAAATGAAAGTCAAACACATTCAAACAAAGCTTTTTGAATCAAATGAAAGTCAAATGCATTCAACAAAGCTAATTGACTCAAATGAAAGTCAAACACATTCAAATAAAGCTTCTTGATTCAAATGAAAGTCAAATGCTTTCAACAAAGCTAATTGTGTCAATAGAAAGTCAAACACTTTCAACAAAGCTTTTAAAATCAAATGAAAGTCAAACACATTCAAACAAAGCTTTTTGAATCAAATGAAAGTCAAATGCATTCAACAAAGCTAATTGAGTAAAATGAAAGTCAAACACTTTCAACAAAGCGTTTAGAATCAAATGAAAGTCAAATACATTCAAACAAAGCTTTTTGAATCAAATGGAAGTCAATTGCATTCCACAATACTAATTAAGTCAAATGAAAGTCAAACACATTCAACGAAGCTAATTGAGTCAAATGAAAGTCAAACACATTCAAACAAAGCTTTTTGATTCAAATGAAAGTCAAATGCATTCAACAAAGCCAATTGAGTCAAATGAAAGTCAAACACATTCAAAAAAAGCTTCTTGATTCAAATGAAAGTCGATTGCATTCAACAAAGCTAATTGAGTCAAATGAAAGTCAAACACTTTCAACAAAGCTTTTAGAATCAAATGAAAGTAAAACACATTCAAACAAAGCTTTTTGAATCAAATGAAAGTCAAATGCATTCAACAAAGCTAATTGAGTCAAATGAAAGTCAAACACTTTCAACAAAGCGTTAAGAATCAAATGAAAGTCAAATACATTCAATCAAAGCTTTTTGAATCAAATGAAAGTCAATTGCATTCCACAATGCTAATTGAGTCAAATGAAAGTCAAACACATTTAACAAAGCTAATTGAGTCAAAAGAAAGTCAAACACATTCACACAAAGCTTTTTGAATCAAATGAAAGTAAAATGCATTCAGCAAAGCTAATTGAGTCAAATGAAAGTCAAACACTTTCAACAATGCTAATTGAGTCAAATGAAAGTCAAACACATTCAAACAAAGCTTTTTGATTCAAATGAAAGTCAAATGCATTCAACAAAGCTAATTGAGTCAAATGAAAGTTAAACACTTTCAACAAAGCTTTTAGAATAAAATGCAAGTCAAACACATTCAAACAAAGCTTTTTGAATCAAATGAAAATCAAATTAATTCAACAAAGCTAATTGAGTCAAATGAAAGTCAAACACTTTCATCAAATCTTTAAGAATCCAATTAAAGTCAAATATATTCAAACAAAGCTTTTTGAATCAAATGAAAGTCAAATGCATTCGACAATTCTAATTGAGTCAAATGAAGGTCAAACACATTCAACGAAGCTAATTGAGTCAAATGAAAGTCAAACACATTCAAACAAAGCTTTTTGAATCAAATGAAAGTCAAACGCATTCAACAAAGCCAACTGAGTCAAAAGAAAGTCAAACACATTCAAACAAAGCTTCTTGATTCAAATGAAAGTCAAATGCATTCAACAAAGCTAATTGAGTCAAATGAAAGTCAAACACTTTCAACAAAGCGTTTAGAATCAAATTAAAGTCAAATACATTCAATCAAAGCTTTTTGAATCAAATGAAAGTCAATTGCATTCCACATTGCTAATTATGTCAAATGAAAGTCAACACATTCAACAAAGCTAATTGAGTCAAAAGAAAGTCAAACACATTCAGACAAAGCTTTTTGAATCATATGAAAGTCAAATGCATTCAACAAAGCTAATTGTGTCAAATGAAAGTCAAACACTTTCAACAAAGCTAATTGAGTCAAATGAAAGTCAAACACATTCAAACAAAGCTTTTTGATTCAAATGAAAGTCAAATGCATTCAACAAAGCTAATTGAGTCAAATGAAAGTCAAACACTTTCAACAAAGCTTTAGAATCAAATGAAAGTAAAAAACATTCAAAGAAAGCTTTTTGAATCAAACGAAAATCAAATGAATTCAACAAAACTAATTGAATCTAATGAAAGTCAAACACTTTCATCAAAGCATTTAGAATCAAATGAAAGTCAAATACATTCAAACAAAGCTTTTTGAATCAAATGGAAGTCGATTGCATTCCACAATGCTAATTGAGTCAAATGAAAGTCAAACACATTCAACGAAGCTAACTGAGTCAAATGAAAGTCAAACACATTCAAACAAAGCTTTTTGAATCAAATGAAAGTCAAATGCATTCAACAAAGCCAATTCAGTCAAATGAAAGTCAAACACATTCAAAAAAAGCTTCTTGATTCAAATGAAAGTCAAATGCATTCAACAAAGCTAATTGTGTCAAATGAAAGTCAAACACTTTCAACAAAGCTTTTAGAATCAAATGAAAGTCAAACACATTCAAACAAAGCTTTTTGAATCAAATGAAAGTCAAATGCATTCAACAAAGCTAATTGAGTCAAATGAAAGTCAAACACTTTCAACAAAGCGTTTAGAATCAAATGAAAGTGAAATACATTCAATCAAAGCTTTTTGAATCAAATGAAAGTCAATTGCATTCCAAAATGCTAATTGAGTCAAATGGAAGTCAAACACATTCAACAAAGCTAATTGAGTTAAAAAAAAGTCAAACACATTCAATCAAAGCTTTTTAAATCAAATGAAAGTAAAATGCATTCAACAGAGCTAATTGAGTCAAATGAAAGTCAAACACTTTCAACAAAGCTAATTGAGTCAAAAGAAAGTCAAACACATTCAAACAAAGCTTTATGAATCAAATGAAAGTCAAATGCATTCAACAAAGCTAATTTAGTCAAATTAAAGTCAAACACTTTCAACAAAGCTAATTGAGTCAAATGAAAGTCAAACACATTTAAACAAAGCTTTTTGAATCAATTGAAAATCAAATGAATTCAACAAAGCTAATGAGTCAAATGAAAGTCAAACACTTTCATCAAAGCTTTTAGAATCAAATTAAAGTAAAATATATTCAAACAAAGCTTTTTGAATCAAATGAAAGTCAATTGCATTCCACAATGCTAATTGAGTCTAATGAAGGTCAAACACATTCAACGAAGCTAATTGAGTCAAATGAAAGTCAAACACATTCAAACAAAGCTTTTTGAATCAAATGAAAGTCAAATGCATTCAACAAAGCCAATTGAGTCAAATAAAAGTCAAACACATTCAAACAAAGCTTCTTGATTCAAATGAAAGTCAAATGCATTCAACAAAGCTAATTGAGTCAAATGAAAGTCAAACACTTTCAACAAAGCGTTTAGAATAAAATGAAAGTCAAATACATTCAATCAAAGCTTTTTAAATCAAATGAAAGTCAATTGCATTCCACAATGCTAATTAAGTCAAATGAAATTCAAACACATTCAACAAAGCTAATTGAGTTAAAAGAAAGTCAAACACATTCAAACAAAGCTTTATGAATCAAATGAAAGTCAAATGCATTCAACAAAGCTAATTCAGTCAAATGAAAGTCAAACACTTTCAACAAAGCTAATTGAGTCAAATGAAAGTCAAACACATTTAAACAAAGCTTTTTGAATCAATTGAAAATCAAATGAATTCAACAAAGCTAATGAGTCAAATGAAAGTCAAACACTTTCATCAAAGCTTTTAGAATCAAATTAAAGTAAAATATATTCAAACAAAGCTTTTTGAATCAAATGAAAGTCAATTGCATTCCACAATGCTAATTGAGTCTAATGAAGGTCAAACACATTCAACGAAGCTAATTGAGTCAAATGAAAGTCAAACACATTCAAACAAAGCTTTTTGAATCAAATGAAAGTCAAATGCATTCAACAAAGCCAATTGAGTCAAATGAAAGTCAAACACATTCAAACAAAGTTTCTTGATTCAAATGAAAGTCAAATGCATTCAACAAAGCGAATTGAGTCAAAAGAAAGTCAAACACTTTCAACAAAGCGTTTAGAATCAAATGAAAGTCAAATACATTAAATCAAAGCTCTTTGAATCAAATGAAAGTCAATTGCATTCCACAATGCTAAAAAAGTCAAATGAAAGTCAAACACATTCAACAAAGCTAATTGAGTCAAAGGAAAGTCAAACACATTCAAACAAAGCTTTTTGAATTAAATGAAAGTCAAATGCATTCAACAAAGCTAATTGAGTCAAATGAAAGTCAAACACTTTCAACAAAGCTAATTGAGTCAAATGAAAGTCAAACACATTCAAACGAAGCTTTTTGATTTAAATGAAAGTCAAATTCATTCAACAAAGCTAATTGAGTCAAATGAAAGTCAAACACTTTTAACAAAGCTTTTAGAATCAAATGAAAGTCAAATACATTCAAACAAAGCTTTTTGAATCAAACGAAAGTCAAACACTTTCATCAAAACTTTTAGAATCAAATGAAAGTCAAACACTTTCATCAAAGCTTTTAGAATCAAATGAAAGTCAAATACATTCAAACAAATCTTTTTGAATCAAATGGAAGTCGATTGCATTCCACAATGCTAATTGAGTCAAATGAAAAAAAACACATTCAACGAAGCTAATTGAGTCAAATGAAAATCAAACACATTCAAACAAAGCTTTTTGAATCAAATGAAAGTCTAATGCATTCAACAAAGCCAATTGAGTCAAATGAAAGTCAAACACATTCAAATAAAGCTTCTTGATTCAAATGAAAGTCAAATGCATACAACAAAGCTAATTGTGTGAAATGAAAGTCAAACACTTTCAACAAAGCTTTTAGAATCAAATGAAAGTCAAACACATTCAAACAAAGCTTTTAGAATCAAATGAAAGTCAAACACTTTCAACAAAGCTTTTAGAATCAAATGAAAGTCAAACACATTCAAACAAAGCTTTTAGAATCAAATGAAAGTTGATTGCAATGCGAATTTAGTCAGATGAAAGTCAACCACATTCAACGAAGCGAATTGAGTCAAATGAAAGTCAAACACATTCAAACAAAGCTTTTTGAATAAAATGAAAGTCAAATGCATTCAACAAAGCCAATTGAGTCAAATGAAAGTCAAACACATTCATATAAAGCTTCTTGATTCAAATGAAAGTCAAATGCATTCAACAAAGCTAATTGTGTCAAATGAAAGTCAAACACTTTCAACAAAGCTTTTAAAATCAAATGAAAGTCAAACACATTCAAACAAAGCTTTTTGAATCAAATGAAAGTCAAATGCATTCAACAAAGCTAATTGAGTCAAATGAAAGTCAAACACTTTCAACAAAGCGTTTAGAATCAAATGATTGTCAACCACATTTAAACAAAGCTTTTTGAATCAAATGAAAGTCAATTGCATTCCACAATGCTAATTGAGTCAAATGGAAGTCAAACACATTCAACAAAGCTAATTGAGTCAAAAGAAAGTCAAACACATTCAATCAAAGCTTTTTGAATCAAATGAAAGTCAAATGCATTCAACAAAGCTAATTGAGTCAAATGAAAGTCAAACACATTCAACGAAGCTAATTGAGTCAAATGAAAGTCAAACACATTCAAACAAAGCTTTTTGAATCAAATGAAAGTCAAATGCATTCAACAAAGCCAATTGAGTCAAATGAAAGTCAAACACATTTAAACAAAGCTGTTTGAATCAAATGAAAATCAAATGAATTCAACAAAGCTAATTGAGTCAAATGAAAGTCAAACACTTTCATCAAAGCTTTTAGAATCAAATTAAAGTAAAATATATTCAAACAAAGCTTTTTGAATCAAATGAAAGTCAATTGCATTCCACAATAGTAATTGAGTCAAATGAAGGTCAAACACATTCAACGAAGCTAATTAAGTCAAATGAAAGTCAAACACATTCAAACAAAGCTTTTTGAATCAAATGAAAGTCAAATGCATTCAACAAAGCCAATTGAGTCAAATGAAAGTCAAACACATTCAAACAAAGCTTCTTGATTCAAATGAAAGTCAAATGCATTCAGCAAAGCTAATTGAGTCAAATGAAAGTCAAACACTTTCAACAAAGCGTTTAGAATTAAATGAAAGTCAAATACATTCAATCAAAGCTTTTTGAATCAAATGAAAGTCAATTGCATTCCACAATGCTAATTAAGTCAAATGAAAGTCAAACACATTCAACAAAGCTAATTGAGTCAAAAGAAAGTCAAACACATCGAAACAAAGCTTTTTGAATCAAATGAAAGTCAAATGCATTCAACAAAGCTAATTGAGTCAAATGAAAGTCAAACACTTTCAACAAAGCTAATTGAGTCAAAAGAAAGTCAAACACATTCAAACAAAGCTTTTTGATTCAAATGAAAGTCATATGCATTCAACAAAGCTAATTGAGTCAAATGAAAGTCAAACACTTTCAACAAAGCTTTAGAATCAAATGAAAGTCAAATACATTCAAACAAAGCTTTTTGAATCAAACGAAAATCAAATGAATTCAACAAAACTAATTGAGTCTAATGAAAGTCAAACACTTTCATCAAAGCTTTTAGAATCAAATGGAAGTCAAATACATTCAAACAAAGCTATTTGAATCAAATGGAAGTTGATTGCATTCCACAATGCTAATTGAGTCAAATGAAATTTAAACACATTCAACGAAGCTAATTGAGTCAAATGAAAGTCAAACACATTCAAACAAAGCTTTTTAAATCAAATGAAAGTCAAATGCATTCAACAAAGTTAATTGAGTCAAATGAAAGCCAAACACATTTAAATAAAGCTTCTTGATTCAAATGAAAGTCAAATGCATTCAACAAAGCTAATTGTGTCAAATGAAAGTCAAACACTTTCAACAAAGCTTTTAGAATCAAATGAAAGTCAAACACATTCAAACAAAGCTTTTTGAATGAAATGAAAGTCAAATGCATTCAACAAAGCTAATTGAGTCAAATGAAAGTCAAACACTTTCAACAAAGCGTTTAGAATCAAATGAAAGTCAAATACATTCAATCAAATATTTTTGAATCAAATGAAAGTCAATTGCATTCCACAATGCTAATTGAGTCAAATGGAAGTCAAACACATTCAAAAAGCTAATTGAGTCAAAAGAAAGTCAAACACATTCAATCAAAGCTTTTTGAATCAAATGAAAGTCAAATGCATTCAACAAAGCTAATTGAGTCAAATGAAAGTCAAACACTTTAAACAAAGCTAATTGAGTCAAATGAAAGTCAAACACATTTAAACAAAGCTTTTTAAATCAAATGAAAATCAAATGAATTCAACAAAGCTAATTGAGTCAAATGAAAGTCAAACACTTTCATCAAAGCTTTTAGAATCAAATTAAAGTCAAATATATTCAAACAAAGCTTTTTAAATCAAATGAAAGTCAATTGCATTCCACAATGCTAATTGTGTCAAATGAAGGTCAAACACATTCAACGAAGCTAATTGAGTCAAATGAAAGTCAAACACATTCAAACAAAGCTTTTTGAATCAAATGAAACGCTACTACAAAAAGAGTGATTTTTGGACGCAATTGGTTCGACGTTGTTGAAGTGGCGTCAGTCTATATTTTTTGGTTCTGTGTTTTTGCGACGCTTTTTGTAGTCTGAAATTTTCTCGACACGTAAAAGCGTCGAGAAACTCACGTGATATGCACGTGAATAAAGTTGCCCGCAATTTTGAATTTTTTTAATGAAATAATTAGCGGGTTTGTGTATTTTCACCCTCAGTCGAAATAGCTTAGGTTCCCAATTAAACTGCCCATCTCTATTCTGCTCTCCTCTAAACTCCATCATCACTCTCATATCGAAACCCTGCTCCCAAGGACAGTCGGCCTTAAGTGAGGTTCCCCCTTTCCCCAACTGGTTATCTGATGCTGATGCCGCTAAATTTCTGGGTTAATTTCTATTCTGCTCTCCGCTAAATTTGGTGAGGTTCCCCTTTTCACCAAAAAAATCACAAATTTTAGGTTAATTCTGGGTTTTGCTTGCTAAATTTCAAGGAATTTGGGGTTTTGTGGCTCGTCACTTTCATAAATTTGAGGTATCAATTTACAATTTGCTGAACAATATTGTTGCTAGGTATATCTCTATCGTTTTTGGCACCTAATATTCACAATTCTCTAAATTTTCGTTAAAATTGGGAATTATTTGTTTGCATGTCTTCGATTTTGCGTTGGTGATGAAGAACAAGAATCAATCTCTTGTTGCGAGGTAATTTTTTGGCCTTAATTAGATAAATTAATTTCTTTTTGTGTTGTTTTTTTTCGTGAATTCTGTTTTTGAATCCAAGTTTTCATGTTTTTTTTTTCAAATTGTTTTTTGGTTTTTGTTATGATTTTTATGGCATTTTAGGGTTTTAGTTTGGAATGTTATGGGTTTTTTATATGAATATTATAGGCTTTGAATTTTCTGGTTTTTTATATGAATTTTGTAGGCTTTGAATTTTATGGGTTTTAGTTTGTAGGCTTTGAATTTTCTGGTTTTTTATATGAATTTTGTAGGCTTTGAATTTTATGGGTTTTAGTTTGTAGGCTTTGAATTTTCTGGTTTTTGATATGATACCCGTAAAACAAACAATTGCTTCTGGTTCATTATGTAAAGGAAAATTCAGTACTTATTCTAATGATTGAGAGAGAGAAAAAGAGATGAAGACTTTCGTTTTATTATCAAATTGATGTAGAAATATTTATATCACATGTAAAAAATTAAACGAAAAGAAAAATATATGGTGAAATATTTATTCAAAATCATTAAAGAAAAAATAAAGTTTTTATGTGATTCACCTGGAGGGGAAGAATTGTGGACCAAAGTTAAGGTTGGTGATGCCAGCTTGAATGTGGAAGTGTTCCTGGGACACATATAGTGTGATGTTTATTTTGGTAACGTTAATGGCATTTGGATTAGGCTGATGCAGATCTGAGTAAGCTATTTTTGAGTATGTAACGAAAAAAATATCAATTATGAGCCAGCTATGGATAAAGTAGAGAGAGATATGTTAGTGATTTAATCCTTAATTAACCTTATAATATAGCTTTAAAATTTATTGACTGTTCTCTTTGGCAATAGTTAGGTTCCGTTCAGTATCACTATCAATTTATTATTTCATCTATTTCTAAATAATTTGATAAATCAAATATGGTTTTTGATATAAATTTTATGGGTTTTTTATATGAGTTTTCTTGTTTTTCTATGGTGATTTTGTGGCTGATGATTGCATTCTGTCTTCACATGCTCTACTCTTAGAAGCAATAGCCTACTGCCTCCCCTAGCCTAGTTCTCTTTCATTGCCTATATTTTTTTAGCTCTTATTTTGGATCAAGAATCTGAAATATTGACAATTGCTCGGTGATGACAATTGCCTCTTAGAGGTAAAAGTAAGCAATGTATGAATTTACATAATTGACAGAAATTTATGTGCAGAAAGCTTACTTCTAAGGTGGAACATTGTTAAATAACTTGTCATAAATGATTTGCATTATGTTTAAACAACTCTATGATGTTTGGAGGGAAGCATGATCGAGGCTAAAATTTTTCTTTATAAACAGATATTTCCTTTGATGTTGTTGCAGCTGTAGATTTTTTGGTTGAGAGTTACATTTCGCTTGTGGTTTTAGACAAGCCAAAGTTTATTAAGGTACGATTTTCATTGTATCAAACATCGATATATTCATAATCTTGTCTGATTTTGTTATGGTTGAGTAATTGACAGTGAAAATGCAGTTGTACATCATTCTGAAAGTCTCAATTTTATACATTTTATATTTAGTCTATATATGCAGTCCTAGTAGACTCCTATTGTTGTCTAGCAAAGATAGATTACCAAAATGGATGTGTGTGAGTTAGTTGGATTTGAATAGCTGCATGCCTCGACTTACCTTTTTTTATTCACTATCTACGACACTACATGTAAGGCCGTGGACAATTGTATTAAGGAATTTCAGAATTGTTGCATTTTGTCTTCCTATGAGCTCTCACTCATTCCCTTGCCTAATACTCATGACCTGCTGCTGTATTGGTGCCTTGGTGCCTGTTTTCAATTTAAAATCTATGTATATCAAGGGTTTAATGTTGTATATTCTATTAAATCCGGTGGTTATGAATATAGTGTTGTATACTCTATTTGTAAACTTTTTTTTGTTGTTGCATGTTTCTTTCTAATTTTCTTCTTTCACCCACAACAAGTTTGTAGGCTTGAATTACTTACTGTCATTGTTTTTGTTTGGCAATTAACTATATACTTCTTTGTAGACATGGATACTAGTTGGATTGATTTACCAAGAGGTGATCTTGGTTATTTTAAAGGTTGCATGAAATTCTTGGAACTTGCTAAAGAGACTCTTTTACCAAATACATGGGAAACTAAATGCCCATGTAATAAGTGCAAGTTAAATAAAACGAATTCTGTAGAAAAAGTTGGAGGGCATATTTTATTTTATGGTTTTTATAAAAACTATAGAAATTGGATATTTCATCGTAAAGATGAAGGGAGTAAGACCTATGATCTAAGTGATGATCAAGTGAATGCAGTAGGTCGAGATGATATGGACGGGTTACTAAGAGCAGCTTTTAGATTTAATACACAACAAACCGACAAAACTCAAGATCCATCATTTAATGAACAAAGTATTGAGGATGACAATTCATATATTCATCCCTAAGACACATACTTAGACGGTCTCTTACTTCTAATAGATTACTTACTGATTTATATTTTTAACTAATTATTTTTACTGAAGGACCGTTTTGTGATTCCTTCTGGCGTGGAATATGACAACCAAGCTCTCAAGCGTGCCAATAAATGTTGGAGGCAGTTCAAATATTCTCTGAAACTGATTCATTACAAGCCACTAGAGAAGAAATTGGATGATATGTGTAATAATGTGCCACATGGAATTACCAGTAGTAACTGGGTTAAGTTGGTAAAATATTGGGATACGGATTACGGGAAAGTAAGGACAATATTTACCTTATTGTTTACTCTATTAAACGTTATTTAATCTCTAACTAAAAAATCTGAAAATGTGATTGCAGACTATGTCAGAATGCGGTAAAAAGGCACGAGCTAGTCAAAATCAGATTCATACATCTGGCTCTAAAAGTTTTGCAAACCAACAAGCTGATTATGTATGGAATATATATGTCATTTTATATTTACTTAGGATATTAGTAAGAGCAAAGCCAAGTTATATGCGTTATATACTATTGTACACATATTTAATGCTTGTTTTGCCTTATTATTTATAGGAGGATGAACATGGACAAAAAATGAGCTTGTTAGCGTTGTGGATTAAAACCCATGCGGGTAAAGACGGAAAATTTCTTCCTGACACAGTCACTCAAGATTTTGTGGTATGGTTTTGTGACAGATTTCTGGTATCATTTTGTGTAGATTTTGTGGTGTGATTATGTGTTATTTGTGGTCTTACAATACTCCTAAATGTTGGTATAGGATGATGTTAAAGCTAAGGTTGAAGAGTTGAGGATGGTGCACCCTAAGATGTCTGAACAAGAGCTCGAAGATGAAGCATTTCAGCAAACTATGTATGGCAATGAGATTCCCGATCGTCCGGTGGGTTATGGACAAGGGGTTAAAAAGGGGGACATTTTCGGAGTACGTGGTGTGTTAAGGAAGGAAGGCTATGGAAAAGTTTAAAAGAGGACTATTGTGATGGATAGTGTTAAAGAAGAAGTGAATGCTTTGCACAAAAAAATGATACACTATCTCAAGAAAATGAAAAGTTGAAAGACGAGGTCGGACACAACAATCTTCTTCTTAAAGCGCTTGTTGGACAATTTTCTCAGATTGTAGGTGCAGTTCGTCAAGGGAATGCATCTCCGGGTCTTCTAGACAAAGCATCTGAATTCTTAGGAAAGGCAAAACATTAGGTAACATTTAGAGCTTGTGTGAATGCTTGCTTGTGATGTGTGTGTGTGTGTGTGTGTGTGCCCTACTCCCCTGCTGCTTTTATACTACTTGTCTTAACTTGAGCTTGTGTGAACATCAGAACTTGAGTTGTTGCTCTTATTTCAGAACTGACATTAGAACTTGAATTTCAGAACTGAATTCAGAACTGAATCTAGAGCTGAATTCAAGAACTGAACTCAGAACTGAATGCAGATCTGATCTTCAGAACCAGTTCTGGAATTCAGTTTTGAATTGCAGCTCTGAAAATCAGTTCTGGAATTCAGTTTTGAATTCAGTTCTTGTTATTTCAACTATGATGCATTGATATTTACAGCAGCACATACATTCACTAAAATAGCCATACAAACAACTAATTTGATCCATGTAACACATCAGAATCGCAGGGTCGAGTCAGCAACAGAGGATGCATATCCCTTTCTCCAAATCTGTTAAATTTCAACCGTTGAGCAACAATGACTAAAATTTTGGTGTAGAATGAAATTGGAATATAAATTAAGGTCAGATTTGTGTCTCTAGAGCTATATGTCAATATAATTATCAGGAAAGTACAGAATCAAATGTGATTGATATAATTATAGTTGGTTAGCTCTCAATAATTATACAATAATTATACAAGTTTAAGGATCTCTTGGGAATGTCAGCTTTTATTCAAGAAGTTCTGTTTTAGTAAAAATTATGACGTGTTTGGTGATTTTATTCAGCTGTGACTTTTACTTACATATATAGATTTTGCTCCATCCAACCCCACTTCACATTGGAATGGAGGAATTCTTTGGGTAATCCTTTTCTTTAACAAGATTATCTAAAAAATAGTAATTTAAGTAAAAAAAAAAAAAAAAAGTAATAATGTTGTATAGATAATGATTTGGCAGATCTGTGACAGAGAAACCCAAACTTCACATATGGAAGAGCAAGTGAGAGAGAGAGAGAGAGGCTCTATTAATTTAATCAACTTTTGGATGAAAACACTCACTATTTTTTTCTTTCTTTCTGATGCAAGCCGAGAATTATTTAGAAGTAGAAAGATTTCAGAGTACAACTAAGTTAGAGAGGTCTATCCTCCATCATTGTATTAGATAAGAAATTCAGGCTATTGTTCTCTGAATTGAAACAATAATTTGTGGAGTCACTTAGCCTACACTTCTTAGCTATAATTACATTAGATAAGATTGTTGTTTTATTGCATCCTCCAGGCTCATAGCTAATTTGAATATTAGGCGAAGCCTTCAGCGGGTCCCTGCATTGTTTGATAATAAGCAATTTAGCATCTTTAATTTGATCCTCTTGCAGCACCCTGTTAATTGCTTGTTGAGAGTCAAAGCAAATTTGGATGGTGGACTAGCCATTTGATTCAATAATAGAAAGCCCAATATGAATTGCCTTTAGCACCCTGCTAATTTGCTTGTTGAGACTTTTAGTTGCTATTTGCTTTTGTTTGTTTGCTTTTAGCTATCATCAACTTTCAAAGCTGATGTTTCCTCATCCTTATGCTGCTATCTTTTATTATTATGCTGTAATGCTTCTGTTTTTAGTTTATGTATGCTGTTTTAGGAAGTACTTTGAAAGTTTAGTGTGGTATCATATGCCCTCTACTTTCCTTTTGTTAGGATTGCTGGTTAAATTCAGCAACTTTCCTTCTTTTGTTCTGATGATTTATCAGTTATATTATGATATAATATGAATGTGCTTCCTTTGTGTTAAAAAATATATGAAGTATGAACTGAGTGTGATCAAGTTATTCATATGTGTAATGGTGGTTGCTCTGGTAAAAAATGATTTAGACTAATTTATACTTTGTAATTTTTTTTTTTTGAAGATTGGAAAAGGCAATGTAGGTGCAACAAAAGAATAGGCCGGGACACTTGAGCATCAACAAGCGACTATATCGATCAATGTGGCCATCATCTATCTATTTTGGTTTTTAGTCTTATATTAGTGATGTATTTATTTAGGGACAAGCTACATACTATAATATGCGGCCATTTTTTTTTATTGATCGATTGTACTGTGTTGATGTTTTCTTTTCTAAATTTGGTAATTCACTACGTACCCTTTTTATTGTTGATTAATTATTGTTTTTTTTATCTAGTTATATAGAATTTTTGTTTATTTTTAATTTAATGTTATTAATTAATTTAATTTATGATAAATTTAAATAATTATAATGTATTTATGATGATAAATTGATAAAAGAAAAAAAAAAGCTTAAAAAATAAATCTAGACGCTTTTTAATGTCTACATAATTGCACATTTTCAAATTTCAAAGACTTTCCCGCCATACCAAAGGTTGACACGAATAAACGCAAGACAACAAAAAGCGTCGCTAAATTTGATTATGTGGACAAGAAAAAGCGTCACTAAAAAACTACATACATTTGGGATAATGCGCGAAATACGTAATTTTCGACGCTTCGTATATTACTTTGGAAAAAGCGTCGAGAATCTCGACGCTTTTTTGTGTCTCTGAAAAATTTTCGACTCATGGATTTGCGACGCTTTTTTGCAGCGTCGAGAAATAATTTTTGTAGTAGTGAAAGTCAAATACATTCAACAAAGCCAATTGAGTCAAATGAAAGTCAAACACATTCAAACAAAGCTTCTTGATTCAAATGAAAGTCAAATGCATTCAACAAAGCTAATTGAGTCAAATGAAAGTCAAACACTTTCAACAAAGCGTTTAGAATCAAATGAAAGTCAAATACATTCAATCAAAGCTTTTTGAATCAAATGAAAGTCAATTGCATTCCACAATGCTAATTAAGTCAAATGAAAGTCAAACACATTCAACAAAGCTAATTGAGTCAAAAGAAAGTCAAACACATTCAAACAAAGCTTTTTGAATCAAATGAAAATCAAATGCATTCAACAAAACTAATTGAGTCAAATATAAGGCAAACACTTTCAACAAAGCTAATTGAGTCAAAAGAAAGTCAAACACATTCAAACAAAGCTTTTTGATTCAAATGAAAGTCATATGCATTCAACAAAGCTAATTGAGTCAAATGAAAGTCAAACACTTTCAACAAAGCTTTAGAATCAAATGTAAGTCAAATACATTCAAACAAAGCTTTTTGAATCAAACGAAAATCAAATGAATTCAACAAAACTAATTGAGTCTAATGAAAGTCAAACACTTTCATCAAAGCTTTTAGAATCAAATGAAAGTCAAATACATTCAAACAAAGCTTTTGAATCAAATGGAAGTCGATTGCATTCCACAATGCTAATTGAGTAAAATGAAAGTCAAACAAATTCAACGAAGCTAATTGAGTCAAATGAAAATTAAACACATTCAAACAAAGCTTTTTGAATCAAATGAAAGTCAAATGCATTCAACAAAGCCAATTGAGTCAAATGAAAGTCAAACACATTCAAATAAAGCTTCTTGATTCAAATGAAAGTCAAATGCATTCAACAAAGCTAATTGTGTCAAATGAAAGTCAAACACTTTCAACAAAGCTTTTAGAATCAAATGAAAGTCCAACACATTCAAACAAAGCTTTTTGAATCAAATGAAAGTCAAATGTATTCAACAAAGCTAATTGAGTCAAATGAAAGTCAAACACTTTCAACAAAGCGTTTAGAATCAAATGAAAATCAAATACATTCAATCAAAGCTTTTTGAATCAAATGAAAGTCAATTGCATTCCACAATGCTAATTGAGTCAAATGAAAGTCAAACACATTCAACAAAGCTAATTGAGTCAAAAGAAAGTCAAACACATTCAAACAAAGCTTTTTGAATCAAATGAAAGTAAAATGAATTCAACAAAGCTAATTGAGTCAAATGAAAGTAAAACACTTTCAACAAAGCTAATTATGTCAAAAGAAAGTCAATCACATTCAAACAAAGCTTTTTGAATCAAATGAAAGTCAAATGCATTCAACAAAGCTAATTGAGTCAAATGAAAGTCAAACACTTTCAACAAAGCTAATTGAGTCAAATGAAATTCAAACACATTTAAACAAAGCTTTTTGAATCAAATGAAAATTAAATGAATTCAACAAAGCTAATTGAGTCAAATGAAAGTCAAACACTTTCATCAAAGCTTTTAGAATTAAATTAAAGTCAAATATATTCAAACAAAGCTTTTTGAATCAAATGAAAGTCAATTGCATTCCACAATGCTAATTGAGTCAAATGAAAGTCAAACACATTCAAACAAAGCTTCTTGATTCAAATGAAAGTCAAATGCATTCAACAAAGCTAATTGAGTCAAATGAAAGTCAAATGCATTCAACAAAGCTAATTGAGTCAAATGAAAATCAAACACTTTCATCAAAGCTAATTGAGTCAAATGAAAGTCAAACACATTCAAACAAAGCTAATTGAGTCAAATGAAAGTCAAATGCATTCAACAAAGCTAATTGAGTCAAATAAAAGTCAAACACTTTCAACAAAGCTTTTAGAATCAAATGAAAGTCAAATACATTCAAACAAAGCTTTTTAAATCAAACAAAAATCAAATAAATTCAACAAAGCTAATTGTGTCTAATGAAAATCAAACACTTTCATCAAAGCTTTAAGAATCAAATGCAAGTCAAATACATTCAAACAAAGCTTTTTGAATCAAATGGAAGTCCATTGCATTCCACAATGCTAATTGAGTCAAATGAAAAACAAACACATTCAACGAAGCTAATTGAGTCAAATGAAAGTCAAACACATTCAAACAAAGCTTTTTGAATCAAATGAAAGTCAAATGCATTCAACAAAGCCAATTGAGTCAAATGAAAGTCAAACACATTCAAATAAAGCTTCTTGATTCAAATGAAAGTCAAATGCATTCAACAAAGCTAATTGTGTGAAATGAAAGTTAAACACTTTCAACAAATGTTTTAGAATCAAATGAAAGTCAAACACATTCAAACGAAGCTTTTTGAATCAAATGAAAGTCAAATGCATTCAAAAAAGCTAATTGAGTCAAATGAAAGTCAAACACATTCAACAAAGCGTTTAGAATCAAATGAAAGTCAAATACATTCAATTAAAGCTTTTTGAATCAAATGAAAGTCAATTGCATTCGACAATGCTAATTGAGTCAAATGAAAGTCAAACACATTCAACAAAGCTAATTGAGTAAAAAGAAAGTCAAACACATTCAAACAAAGCTTTTTGAATCAAATGAAAGTAAAATGCATTCAACAAAGCTAATTGAGTCAAATGAAAGTCAAACAGTTTCAACAAAGCTAATTGAGTCAAAAGAAAGTCAAACACATTCAAACAAAGCTTTTTGAATCAAATGAAAGTCAAATGCATTCAACAAAGCTAATTGAGTCAAATGAAAGTCAAACACTTTCAACAAAATTAATTGAGTCAAATGAAAGTCAAACACATTCAAACAAAGCTTTTTGATTCAAATGAAAGTCAAATGCATTCAACAAAGCTAATTGAGTCAAATGAAAGTCAAACACTTTCAACAAAGCTTTTAGAATCAAATGAAAGTCAAACGCATTCAAATAAAGCTTTTTGAATCAAATGAAAGTCAAATGCATTCAACAAAGCCAATTGAGTCAAATGAAAGTCAAACACTTTCAACAATGCTTTAAGAATCAAATGAAAGTAAAACACATTCAAACAAAGCTTTTTGAATCAAATGAATGTCAAATGCATTCAACAAAGCTAATTGAGTCAAATGAAAGTCAAACACATTCAACAAAGCTAATTGAGTCAAATGAAAGTCAAACACTTGCAACAAAGCGTTTAGAATCAAATGAAAGTCAAATACATTCAATCAAAGCTTTTTGAATCAAATGAAAGTCAAATATATTCAAACAAAGCTTTTTGAATCAAATGAAAGTCAATTGCATTCCACAATGCTGATTGAGTCAAATGAAGGTCAAACACATTCAAAAAGCTAATTGAGTCAAAAGAAAGTCAAACACATTCAAACAAAGCTTTTTGAATCAAATGAAAGTCAAATGCATTCAACAAAGCTAATTGAGTTAAATGAAAGTTAAACACTTTCAACAAAAATAATTGAGTCAAATGAAAGTCAAACACATTCAAACAAAGCTTTTTGAATCAAATGAAAGTCAAATGCATTCAACAAAGCTAATTGAGTCAAATGAAAGTTAAACACTTTCAACAAAAATAATTGAGTCAAATGAAAGTCAATCACATTCAAACAAAGCTTTTTGAATCAAATGAAAGTCAAATGCATTCAACAAAGCTAATTGAGGCAAATGAAAGTTAAACACTTTCAACAAAAATAATTGAGTCAAATGAAAGTCAAACACATTCAAACAAAGCTTTTTTATTCAAATGAAAGTCAAATGCATTCAACAAAGCTAATTGAGTCAAATGAAAGTCAAACACTTTCAACAAAGCTTTTAGAATCAAATGAAAGTCAAATACATTCAAACAAAGCTTTTTGAATAAAACGAAAATCAAATGAATTCAACTAAGCAAATTGAGTCAAATGAAAGTCAAACACTTTTATCAAAGCTCTTAGAATCAAATGAAAGTCAAATATATTCAAACAAAGCTTTTTGAATCAAATGAAAGTCAATTGCATTCCACAATGCTGATTGAGTCAAATGAAGGTCAAACACATTCAACGAAGCTAATTGAGTCAAATGAAAGTCAAACACATTCAAACAAAGATTTTTGAATCAAATAAAAGTCAAATGCATTCAACAAAGCCAATTGAGTCAAATGAAAGTCAAACACATTCAAACATAGCTTCTTGATTCAAATGAAAGTCAAATGTATTCAACAAAGCTAATTGAGTCAAATGAAAGTCAAACACTTTCAACAAAGCTTTAAGAATCAAATGAAAGTAAAACACATTCAAAAAAGCTTTTTGAATCAAATGAATGTCAAATGCATTCAACAAAGCTAATTGAGTCAAATGAAAGTCAAACACATTCAACAAAACTAATTAAGTTAAAAGAAAGTCAAACACATTCAAACAAAGCTTTTTGTATCAAATGAAAGTCAAATGCAATCAACAAAGCCAATTGAGTCAAATGAAAGTCAAACACATTCAAATAAAGCTTCTTGATTTAAATGAAAGTCAAATGCATTCAACAAAGCTAATTGAGTCAAATGAAAGTCAAACACTTTCAACAAAGCTAATTGAGTCAAATGAAAGTCAAACACATTCAAACAAAGCTTTTTGAATCAAATGAAAGTCAAATGCATTCAACAAAGCTAATTGAGTCAAATGAAAGTCAAACACTTTCAACAAAGCATTTAGAATCAAATGAAAGTCAAATACATTCAAACAAAGCTTTTTGAATCAAATGAAAATCAAATGAATTCAACAAAGCTAATTGAGTCAAATGAAAGGCAAACACTTTCATCAAAGCTTTTAGAATCAAATAAAAGTCAAATACATTCAAACAAAGCTTTTTGAATCAAATGGAAGTCGATTGCATTCCACAATGCTAATTGAGTCAAATGAAAAACAAACACATTCAACGAAGCTAATTGAGTCAAATGAAAGTCAAACACATTCAAACAAAGCTTTTTGAATCAAATGAAAGTCAAATGCATTCAACAAAGCCAATTGAGTCAAATCAAAATCAAACACATTCAAATAAAGCTTCTTGATTCAAATGGAAGTCAAATGCATTCAACAAAGCTAATTGTGTGAAATGAAAGTCAAACACTTTCAACAAAGCTAATTGAGTCAAATGAAAGTCAAATACATTTAAACAAAGCTTTTTGAATCAAATGAAAATCAAATGAATTCAACAAAGCTAATTGAGTCAAATGAAAGTCAAACACTTTCATCAAAGCTTTTAGAATCAAATTAAAGTCAAATTTATTCAAATAAAGCTTTTTGAATCAAATGAAAGTCAATTACATTCCACCATGCTAATTGAGTCAAATGAAGGTCAAACACATTCAACGAAGCTAATTGAGTCAAATGAAAGTCAAACACATTCAAACAAAGCTTTTTGAATCAAATGAAAGTCAAATGCATTCAACAAATCCAATTGAGTCAAATGAAAGTCAAAGACATTCAAACAAAGCTTCTTGATTCAAATGAAAGTCAAATGCATTCAACAAAGCTAATTGAGTCAAATGAAAGTTAAACACTTTCAACAAAGCGTTTAGAATCAAATGAAAGTCAAATACATTCAATCAAAGCTTTTTGAATCAACTGAAAGTCAATTGCATTCCACAATGCTAATTAAGTCAAATGAAAGTCAAACACATTCAACAAAGCTAATTGAGTCAAAAGAAAGTCAAACACATTCAAACAAAGCTTTTTGAATCAAATGAAAGTCAAATGCATTCAATAAAGCTAATTGAGTCAAATGAAAGTCAAACACTTTCAACAAAGCTAATTGAGTCAAATGAAAGTCAAACACATTCAAACAAAGCTTTTTGATTCAAATGAAAGTCAAATGCATTCAACAAAGCTAATTGAGTCAAATAAAAGTCAAACACTTTCATCAAAGCTTTTTGAATCAAATGAAAGTCAAATGCATTCAAAAAAGCTAATTGAGTCAAATGAAAGTCAAACACATTCAACAAAGCGTTTAGAATCAAATGAAAGTCAAATACATTCAATTAAAGCTTTTTGAATCAAATGAAAGTCAACTGCATTCGACAATGCTAATTGAGTCAAATGAAAGTCAAACACATTCAACAAAGCTAATTGAGTAAAAAGAAAGTCAAACACATTCAAACAAAGCTTTTTGAATCAAATGAAAGTAAAATGCATTCAACAAAGCTAATTGAGTCAAATGAAAGTCAAACAGTTTCAACAAAGCTAATTGAGTCAAAAGAAAGTCAAACACATTCAAACAAAGCTTTTTGAATCAAATGAAAGTCAAATGCATTCAACAAAGCTAATTGAGTCAAATGAAAGTTAAACACTTTCAACAAAGCTTTTAGAATCAAATGAAAGTCAAACACATTCAAACAAAACTTTTTGAATCAAATGAAAGTCAAATGCATTCAACAAAGCCAATTGAGTCAAATGAAAGTCAAACACATTCAAACATAGCTTCTTGATTCAAATGAAAGTCAAATGCATTCAACAAAGCTAATTGAGTCAAATGAAAGTCAAACACATTCAACAAAGCTAATTGAGTCAAATGAAAGTCAAACACTTGCAACAAAGCGTTTAGAATCAAATGAAAGTCAAATACATTCAATCAAAGCTTTTTGAATCAAATGAAAGTCAATTGCATTCCACAATGCTAATTAAGTCAAATGAAAGTCAAACACATTCAACAAAGCTAATTGAGTCAAAAGAAAGTCAAACACATTCAAACAAAGCTTTTTTAATCAAATGAAAGTCAAATGCATTCAACAAAGCTAATTGAGTTAAATGAAAGTTAAACACTTTCAACAAAAATAATTGAGTCAAATGAAAGTCAAACACATTCAAACAAAGCTTTTTGAATCAAATGAAAGTCAAATGCATTCAACAAAGCTAATTGAGTCAAATGAAAGTTAAACACTTTCAACAAAAATAATTGAGTCAAATGAAAGTCAATCACATTCAAACAAAGCTTTTTGAATCAAATGAAAGTCAAATGCATTCAACAAAGCTAATTGAGTCAAATGAAAGTTAAACACTTTCAACAAAAATAATTGAGTCAAATGAAAGTCAAACACATTCAAACAAAGCTTTTTTATTCAAATGAAAGTCAAATGCATTCAACAAAGCTAATTGAGTCAAATGAAAGTCAAACACATTCAACAAAGCTAATTGAGTCAAATGAAAGTCAAACACTTGCAACAAAGCGTTTAGAATCAAATGAAAGTCAAATACATTCAATCAAAGCTTTTTGAATCAAATGAAAGTCAATTGCATTCCACAATGCTAATTAAGTCAAATGAAAGTCAAACACATTCAACAAAGCTAATTGAGTCAAAAGAAAGTCAAACACATTCAAACAAAGCTTTTTGAATCAAATGAAAGTCAAATGCATTCAACATAGCTAATTGAGTTAAATGAAAGTTAAACACTTTCAACAAAAATAATTGAGTCAAATGAAAGTCAAACACATTCAAACAAAGCTTTTTGAATCAAATGAAAGTCAAATGCATTCAACAAAGCTAATTGAGTCAAATGAAAGTTAAACACTTTCAACAAAAATAATTGAGTCAAATGAAAGTCAATCACATTCAAACAAAGCTTTTTGAATCAAATGAAAGTCAAATGCATTCAACAAAGCTAATTGAGTCAAATGAAAGTTAAACACTTTCAACAAAAATAATTGAGTCAAATGAAAGTCAAACACATTCAAACAAAGCTTTTTTATTCAAATGAAAGTCAAATGCATTCAACAAAGCTAATTGAGTCAAATGAAAGTCAAACACTTTCAACAAAGCTTTTAGAATCAAATGAAAGTCAAATACATTCAAACAAAGCTTTTTGAATCAAACGAAAATCAAATGAATTCAACTAAGCTAATTGAGTCAAATGAAAGTCAAACACTTTTATCAAAGCTCTTAGAATAAAATTAAAGTCAAATATATTCAAACAAAGCTTTTTGAATCAAATGAAAGTCAATTGCATTCCACAATGCTGATTGAGTCAAATGAAGGTCAAACACATTCAACGAAGCTAATTGAGTCAAATGAAAGTCAAACACATTCAAACAAAGCTTTTTGAATCAAATAAAAGTCAAATGCATTCAACAAAGCCAATTGAGTCAAATGAAAGTCAAACACATTCAAACATAGCTTCTTGATTCAAATGAAAGTCAAATGCATTCAACAAAGCTAATTGAGTCACATGAAAGTCAAACACTTTCAACAAAGCTTTAAGAATCAAATGAAAGTAAAACACATTCAAACAAAGCTTTTTGAATCAAATGAATGTCAAATGCATTCAACAAAGCTAATTGAGTCAATGAAAGTCAAACACATTCAACAAAACTAATTGAGTTAAAAGAAAGTCAAACACATTTAAACAAAGCTTTTTGTATCAAATGAAAGTCAAATGCATTCAACAAAGCCAATTGAGTCAAATGAAAGTCAAACACATTCAAATAAAGCTTCTTGATTTAAATGAAAGTGAAATGCATTCAACAAAGCTAATTGAGTCAAATGAAAGTCAAACACTTTCAACAAAGCTAATTGAGTCAAATGAAAGTCAAACACATTCAAACAAAGCTTTTTGAATCAAATGAAAGTCAAATGCATTCAACAAAGCCAATTGAGTCAAATGAAAGTCAAACACATTCAAACAAAGCTTCTTGATTCAAATGAAAGTCAAATGCATTGAACAAAGCTAATTGAGTCAAATGAAAGTCAAACACTTTCAACAAAGCGTTTAGAATCAAATGAAAGTCAAATACATTCAATCAAAGCTTTTTGAATCAAATGAAAGTCAATTACATTCCACAATGCTAATTAAGTCAAATGAAAGTCAAACACATTCAACAAAGCTAATTGAGTCAAAAGAAAGTCAAACACATTCAAACAAAGCTTTTTGAATCAAATGAAAATAAAATGCATTCAACAAAGCTAATTGAGTCAAATGAAAGTCAAACATTTTCAACAAAGCTAATTGAGTCAAAAGAAAGTCTTACACATTTAAACAAAGCTTTTTGAATCAAATGAAAGTCAAATGCATTCAACAAAGCTAATTGAGTCAAATGAAAGTCAAACACTTTCAACAAAGCTTTAGAATCAAATGAAAGTCAAATACATTCAAACAAAGCTTTTTGAATTAAACGAAAATCAAATGAATTCAACAAAACTAATTGAGTCTAATGAAAGTCAAACACTTTCATCAAATCTTTTAGAATCAAATTAAAGTCAAATATATTCAAATAAAGCTTCTTGAAAGCTAATTGTGTGAAATGAAGGTCAAACACATTCAACGAAGCTAATTGAGTCAAATGAAAGTCAAACACATTCAAACAAAGCTTTTTGAATCAAATGAAAGTCAAATGCATTCAACAAAGCTAATTGAGTCAAATGAAAGTCAAACACATTCAAACAAAGCTTTTTGAATCAAATGAAAGTCAAATGCATTCAACAAAGCCAATTGAGTCAAATGAAAGTCAAACACATTCAAATAAAGCTTCTTGATTCAAATGAAAGTCAAATGCATTCAACAAAGCTAATTGTGTGAAATGAAAGTCAAACACTTTCAACAAAGCTTTTAGAATCAAATGAAAGTCAAACACATTCAAACAAAGCTTTTTGAATCAAATGAAAGTCAAATGCATTCAACAAAGCTAATTGAGTCAAATGAAAGTCAAACACTTTCAACAAAAATAATTGAGTCAAATGAAAGTCAAACATATTCAAACAAAGCTTTTTGATTCAAATGAAAGTCAAATGCATTCAACAAAGCTAATTGAGTCAAATGAAAGTCAAATGCATTCAACAAAGCTAATTGAGTCAAATGAAAATCAAACACTTTCAACAAAGCTAATTGAGTCAAATGAAAGTCAAACACATTCAAACAAAGCTAATTGAGTCAAATGAAAGTCAAATGCATTCAACAAAGCTTTTAGAATCAAATGAAAGTCAAAAACATTCAAACAAAGCTTTTTGAATCAAACGAAAATCAAATGAATTCAACAAAGCTAATTAAGTCAAATGAAAGTCAAACACTTTCATCAAAGCTTTTAGAATCAAATTAAAGTCAAATATATTCAAACAAAGCTTTTTGAATCAAATGAAAGTCAATTGCATTCCACAATGCTAATTGAGTCAAATGAAGGTCAAACACATTCAACGAAGCCAATTGAGTCAAATGAAAGTCAAACACATTCAAACAAAGCTTTTTGAATCAAATGAAAGTCAAATGCATTCAACAAAGCCAATTGAGTCAAATGAAAGTCAAACACATTCAAACATAGCTTCTTGATTCAAATGAAAGTCAAATGCATTCAACAAAGCTAATTGAGTCAAATGAAAGTCAAACACTTTCAACAAAGCTTTAAGAATCAAATGAAAGTGAAACACATTCAAACAAAGCTTTTTGAATCAAATGAGTGTCAAATGCATTCAACGAAGCTAATTGAGTCAAATGAAAGTCAAACACATTCAACAAAGCTAATTAAGTCAAATGAAAGTCAAACACTTGCAACAAAGCGTTTAGAATCAAATGAAAGTCAAATACATTCAATCAAAGCTTTTTGAATCAAACTAAAGTCACTTGGATTCCACAATGCTAATTAAGTCAAATGAAAGTCAAACACATTCAACAAAGCTAATTGAGTCAAAAGAAAGTCAAACACATTCAAACAAAGCTTTTTGAAACAAATGAAAGTCAAATGCATTCAACAAAGCTAATTGAGTCAAATGAAAGTTAAACACTTTCAACAAAAATAATTGAGTCAAATGAAAGTCAAACACATTCAAACAAAGCTTTTTGAATCAAATGAAAGTCAAATGCATTCAACAAAGCTAATTGAGTCAAATGAAAGTCAAACACTTTCAACAAAAATAATTGAGTCAAATAAAAGTCAAACACATTCAAACAAAGCTTTTTGAATCAAATGAAAGTCAAATGCATTCAACAAAGCTAATTGAGTCAAATGAAAGTTAAACACTTTCAACAAAAATAATTGAGTCAAATGAAAGTCAAACACATTCAAACAAAGCTTTTTGATTCAAATGAAAGTCAAATGCATTCAACAAAGCTAATTGAGTCAAATGAAAGTCAAACACTTTCAACAAAGCGTTTAGAATCAAATGAAAGTCAAATATATTCAAACAAAGCTTTTTGAATCAAATGAAAGTCAATTGCATTCCACAATGCTGATTGAGTCAAATGAAGGTCAAACACATTCAACGAAGCTAATTGAGTCAAATGAAAGTCAAACACATTCAAACAAAGCTTTTTGAATCAAATAAAAGTCAAATGCATTCAACAAAGCCAATTGAGTCAAATGAAAGTCAAACACATTCAAACATAGCTTCTTGATTCAAATGAAAGTCAAATGCATTCAACAAAGCTAATTGAGTCAAATGAAAGTCAAACACTTTCAACAAAGCTTTAAGAATCAAATGAAAGTAAAACACATTCAAAAAAGCTTTTTGAATCAAATGAATGTCAAATGCATTCAACAAAGCTAATTGAGTCAAATGAAAGTCAAACACATTCAACAAAACTAATTGAGTTAAAAGAAAGTCAAACACATTCAAACAAAGCTTTTTGTATCAAATGAAAGTCAAATGCAATCAACAAAGCCAATTGAGTCAAATGAAAGTCAAACACATTCAAATAAAGCTTCTTGATTTAAATGAAAGTCAAATGCATTCAACAAAGCTAATTGAGTCAAATGAAAGTCAAACACTTTCAACAAAGCTAATTGAGTCAAATGAAAGTCAAACACATTCAAACAAAGCTTTTTGAATCAAATGAAAGTCAAATGCATTCAACAAAGCTAATTGAGTCAAATGAAAGTCAAACACTTTCAACAAAGCATTTAGAATCAAATGAAAGTCAAATACATTCAAACAAAGCTTTTTGAATCAAATGAAAATCAAATGAATTCAACAAAGCTAATTGAGTCAAATGAAAGGCAAACACTTTCATCAAAGCTTTTAGAATCAAATAAAAGTCAAATACATTCAAACAAAGCTTTTTGAATCAAATGGAAGTCGATTGCATTCCACAATGCTAATTGAGTCAAATGAAAAACAAACACATTCAACGAAGCTAATTGAGTCAAATGAAAGTCAAACACATTCAAACAAAGCTTTTTGAATCAAATGAAAGTCAAATGCATTCAACAAAGCCAATTGAGTCAAATCAAAATCAAACACATTCAAATAAAGCTTCTTGATTCAAATGGAAGTCAAATGCATTCAACAAAGCTAATTGTGTGAAATGAAAGTCAAACACTTTCAACAAAGCTAATTGAGTCAAATGAAAGTCAAATACATTTAAACAAAGCTTTTTGAATCAAATGAAAATCAAATGAATTCAACAAAGCTAATTGAGTCAAATGAAAGTCAAACACTTTCATCAAAGCTTTTAGAATCAAATTAAAGTCAAATTTATTCAAATAAAGCTTTTTGAATCAAATGAAAGTCAATTACATTCCACCATGCTAATTGAGTCAAATGAAGGTCAAACACATTCAACGAAGCTAATTGAGTCAAATGAAAGTCAAACACATTCAAACAAAGCTTTTTGAATCAAATGAAAGTCAAATGCATTCAACAAATCCAATTGAGTCAAATGAAAGTCAAAGACATTCAAACAAAGCTTTTTGATTCAAATGAAAGTCAAATGCATTCAACAAAGCTAATTGAGTCAAATGAAAGTTAAACACTTTCAACAAAGCGTTTAGAATCAAATGAAAGTCAAATACATTCAATCAAAGCTTTTTGAATCAACTGAAAGTCAATTGCATTCCACAATGCTAATTAAGTCAAATGAAAGTCAAACACATTCAACAAAGCTAATTGAGTCAAAAGAAAGTCAAACACATTCAAACAAAGCTTTTAGAATCAAATGAAAGTCAAATGCATTCAATAAAGCTAATTGAGTCAAATGAAAGTCAAACACTTTCAACAAAGCTAATTGAGTCAAATGAAAGTCAAACACATTCAAACAAAGCTTTTTGATTCAAATGAAAGTCAAATGCATTCAACAAAGCTAATTGAGTCAAATAAAAGTCAAACACTTTCATCAAAGCTTTTTGAATCAAATGAAAGTCAAATGCATTCAAAAAAGCTAATTGAGTCAAATGAAAGTCAAACACATTCAACAAAGCGTTTAGAATCAAATGAAAGTCAAATACATTCAATTAAAGCTTTTTGAATCAAATGAAAGTCAACTGCATTCGACAATGCTAATTGAGTCAAATGAAAGTCAAACACATTCAACAAAGCTAATTGAGTAAAAAGAAAGTCAAACACATTCAAACAAAGCTTTTTGAATCAAATGAAAGTAAAATGCATTCAACAAAGCTAATTGAGTCAAATGAAAGTCAAACAGTTTCAACAAAGCTAATTGAGTCAAAAGAAAGTCAAACACATTCAAACAAAGCTTTTTGAATCAAATGAAAGTCAAATGCATTCAACAAAGCTAATTGAGTCAAATGAAAGTCAAACACTTTCAACAAAAATAATTGAGTCAAATGAAAGTCAAACACATTCAAACAAAGCTTTTTGATTCAAATGAAAGTCAAATGCATTCAACAAAGCTAATTGAGTCAAATGAAAGTCAAACACTTTCAACAAAGCTTTTAGAATCAAATGAAAGTCAAACACATTCAAACAAAACTTTTTGAATCAAATGAAAGTCAAATGCATTCAACAAAGCCAATTGAGTCAAATGAAAGTCAAACACATTCAAACAAAGCTTCTTGATTCAAATGAAAGTCAAATGCATTGAACAAAGCTAATTGAGTCAAATGAAAGTCAAACACTTTCAACAAAGCGTTTAGAATCAAATGAAAGTCAAATACATTCAATCAAAGCTTTTTGAATCAAATGAAAGTCAATTACATTCCACAATGCTAATTAAGTCAAATGAAAGTCAAACACATTCAACAAAGCTAATTGAGTCAAAAGAAAGTCAAACACATTCAAACAAAGCTTTTTGAATCAAATGAAAATAAAATGCATTCAACAAAGCTAATTGAGTCAAATGAAAGTCAAACATTTTTAACAAAGCTAATTGAGTCAAAAGAAAGTCTTACACATTTAAACAAAGCTTTTTGAATCAAATGAAAGTCAAATGCATTCAACAAAGCTAATTGAGTCAAATGAAAGTCAAACACTTTCAACAAAGCTTTAGAATCAAATGAAAGTCAAATACATTCAAACAAAGCTTTTTGAATTAAACGAAAATCAAATGAATTCAACAAAACTAATTGAGTCTAATGAAAGTCAAACACTTTCATCAAATCTTTTAGAATCAAATTAAAGTCAAATATATTCAAATAAAGCTTCTTGAAAGCTAATTGTGTGAAATGAAGGTCAAACACATTCAACGAAGCTAATTGAGTCAAATGAAAGTCAAACACATTCAAACAAAGCTTTTTGAATCAAATGAAAGTCAAATGCATTCAACAAAGCTAATTGAGTCAAATGAAAGTCAAACACATTCAAACAAAGCTTTTTGAATCAAATGAAAGTCAAATGCATTCAACAAAGCCAATTGAGTCAAATGAAAGTCAAACACATTCAAATAAAGCTTCTTGATTCAAATGAAAGTCAAATGCATTCAACAAAGCTAATTGTGTGAAATGAAAGTCAAACACTTTCAACAAAGCTTTTAGAATCAAATGAAAGTCAAACACATTCAAACAAAGCTTTTTGAATCAAATGAAAGTCAAATGCATTCAACAAAGCTAATTGAGTCAAATGAAAGTCAAACACTTTCAACAAAAATAATTGAGTCAAATGAAAGTCAAACATATTCAAACAAAGCTTTTTGATTCAAATGAAAGTCAAATGCATTCAACAAAGCTAATTGAGTCAAATGAAAGTCAAATGCATTCAACAAAGCTAATTGAGTCAAATGAAAATCAAACACTTTCAACAAAGCTAATTGAGTCAAATGAAAGTCAAACACATTCAAACAAAGCTAATTGAGTCAAATGAAAGTCAAATGCATTCAACAAAGCTTTTAGAATCAAATGAAAGTCAAAAACATTCAAACAAAGCTTTTTGAATCAAACGAAAATCAAATGAATTCAACAAAGCTAATTAAGTCAAATGAAAGTCAAACACTTTCATCAAAGCTTTTAGAATCAAATTAAAGTCAAATATATTCAAACAAAGCTTTTTGAATCAAATGAAAGTCAATTGCATTCCACAATGCTAATTGAGTCAAATGAAGGTCAAACACATTCAACGAAGCCAATTGAGTCAAATGAAAGTCAAACACATTCAAACAAAGCTTTTTGAATCAAATGAAAGTCAAATGCATTCAACAAAGCCAATTGAGTCAAATGAAAGTCAAACACATTCAAACATAGCTTCTTGATTCAAATGAAAGTCAAATGCATTCAACAAAGCTAATTGAGTCAAATGAAAGTCAAACACTTTCAACAAAGCTTTAAGAATCAAATGAAAGTGAAACACATTCAAACAAAGCTTTTTGAATCAAATGAAAGTCAAATGCATTCAACAAAGCTAATTGAGTCAAATGAAAGTCAAACACTTTCAACAAAGCATTTAGAATCAAATGAAAGTCAAATACATTCAAACAAAGCTTTTTGAATCAAATGAAAATCAAATGAATTCAACAAAGCTAATTGAGTCAAATGAAAGGCAAACACTTTCATCAAAGCTTTTAGAATCAAATAAAAGTCAAATACATTCAAACAAAGCTTTTTGAATCAAATGGAAGTCGATTGCATTCCACAATGCTAATTGAGTCAAATGAAAAACAAACACATTCAACGAAGCTAATTGAGTCAAATGAAAGTCAAACACATTCAAACAAAGCTTTTTGAATCAAATGAAAGTCAAATGCATTCAACAAAGCCAATTGAGTCAAATCAAAATCAAACACATTCAAATAAAGCTTCTTGATTCAAATGGAAGTCAAATGCATTCAACAAAGCTAATTGTGTGAAATGAAAGTCAAACACTTTCAACAAAGCTAATTGAGTCAAATGAAAGTCAAATACATTTAAACAAAGCTTTTTGAATCAAATGAAAATCAAATGAATTCAACAAAGCTAATTGAGTCAAATGAAAGTCAAACACTTTCATCAAAGCTTTTAGAATCAAATTAAAGTCAAATTTATTCAAATAAAGCTTTTTGAATCAAATGAAAGTCAATTACATTCCACCATGCTAATTGAGTCAAATGAAGGTCAAACACATTCAACGAAGCTAATTGAGTCAAATGAAAGTCAAACACATTCAAACAAAGCTTTTTGAATCAAATGAAAGTCAAATGCATTCAACAAATCCAATTGAGTCAAATGAAAGTCAAAGACATTCAAACAAAGCTTTTTGATTCAAATGAAAGTCAAATGCATTCAACAAAGCTAATTGAGTCAAATGAAAGTTAAACACTTTCAACAAAGCGTTTAGAATCAAATGAAAGTCAAATACATTCAATCAAAGCTTTTTGAATCAACTGAAAGTCAATTGCATTCCACAATGCTAATTAAGTCAAATGAAAGTCAAACACATTCAACAAAGCTAATTGAGTCAAAAGAAAGTCAAACACATTCAAACAAAGCTTTTAGAATCAAATGAAAGTCAAATGCATTCAATAAAGCTAATTGAGTCAAATGAAAGTCAAACACTTTCAACAAAGCTAATTGAGTCAAATGAAAGTCAAACACATTCAAACAAAGCTTTTTGATTCAAATGAAAGTCAAATGCATTCAACAAAGCTAATTGAGTCAAATAAAAGTCAAACACTTTCATCAAAGCTTTTTGAATCAAATGAAAGTCAAATGCATTCAAAAAAGCTAATTGAGTCAAATGAAAGTCAAACACATTCAACAAAGCGTTTAGAATCAAATGAAAGTCAAATACATTCAATTAAAGCTTTTTGAATCAAATGAAAGTCAACTGCATTCGACAATGCTAATTGAGTCAAATGAAAGTCAAACACATTCAACAAAGCTAATTGAGTAAAAAGAAAGTCAAACACATTCAAACAAAGCTTTTTGAATCAAATGAAAGTAAAATGCATTCAACAAAGCTAATTGAGTCAAATGAAAGTCAAACAGTTTCAACAAAGCTAATTGAGTCAAAAGAAAGTCAAACACATTCAAACAAAGCTTTTTGAATCAAATGAAAGTCAAATGCATTCAACAAAGCTAATTGAGTCAAATGAAAGTCAAACACTTTCAACAAAAATAATTGAGTCAAATGAAAGTCAAACACATTCAAACAAAGCTTTTTGATTCAAATGAAAGTCAAATGCATTCAACAAAGCTAATTGAGTCAAATGAAAGTCAAACACTTTCAACAAAGCTTTTAGAATCAAATGAAAGTCAAACACATTCAAACAAAACTTTTTGAATCAAATGAAAGTCAAATGCATTCAACAAAGCCAATTGAGTCAAATGAAAGTCAAACACATTCAAACAAAGCTTCTTGATTCAAATGAAAGTCAAATGCATTGAACAAAGCTAATTGAGTCAAATGAAAGTCAAACACTTTCAACAAAGCGTTTAGAATCAAATGAAAGTCAAATACATTCAATCAAAGCTTTTTGAATCAAATGAAAGTCAATTACATTCCACAATGCTAATTAAGTCAAATGAAAGTCAAACACATTCAACAAAGCTAATTGAGTCAAAAGAAAGTCAAACACATTCAAACAAAGCTTTTTGAATCAAATGAAAATAAAATGCATTCAACAAAGCTAATTGAGTCAAATGAAAGTCAAACATTTTTAACAAAGCTAATTGAGTCAAAAGAAAGTCTTACACATTTAAACAAAGCTTTTTGAATCAAATGAAAGTCAAATGCATTCAACAAAGCTAATTGAGTCAAATGAAAGTCAAACACTTTCAACAAAGCTTTAGAATCAAATGAAAGTCAAATACATTCAAACAAAGCTTTTTGAATTAAACGAAAATCAAATGAATTCAACAAAACTAATTGAGTCTAATGAAAGTCAAACACTTTCATCAAATCTTTTAGAATCAAATTAAAGTCAAATATATTCAAATAAAGCTTCTTGAAAGCTAATTGTGTGAAATGAAGGTCAAACACATTCAACGAAGCTAATTGAGTCAAATGAAAGTCAAACACATTCAAACAAAGCTTTTTGAATCAAATGAAAGTCAAATGCATTCAACAAAGCTAATTGAGTCAAATGAAAGTCAAACACATTCAAACAAAGCTTTTTGAATCAAATGAAAGTCAAATGCATTCAACAAAGCCAATTGAGTCAAATGAAAGTCAAACACATTCAAATAAAGCTTCTTGATTCAAATGAAAGTCAAATGCATTCAACAAAGCTAATTGTGTGAAATGAAAGTCAAACACTTTCAACAAAGCTTTTAGAATCAAATGAAAGTCAAACACATTCAAACAAAGCTTTTTGAATCAAATGAAAGTCAAATGCATTCAACAAAGCTAATTGAGTCAAATGAAAGTCAAACACTTTCAACAAAAATAATTGAGTCAAATGAAAGTCAAACATATTCAAACAAAGCTTTTTGATTCAAATGAAAGTCAAATGCATTCAACAAAGCTAATTGAGTCAAATGAAAGTCAAATGCATTCAACAAAGCTAATTGAGTCAAATGAAAATCAAACACTTTCAACAAAGCTAATTGAGTCAAATGAAAGTCAAACACATTCAAACAAAGCTAATTGAGTCAAATGAAAGTCAAATGCATTCAACAAAGCTTTTAGAATCAAATGAAAGTCAAAAACATTCAAACAAAGCTTTTTGAATCAAACGAAAATCAAATGAATTCAACAAAGCTAATTAAGTCAAATGAAAGTCAAACACTTTCATCAAAGCTTTTAGAATCAAATTAAAGTCAAATATATTCAAACAAAGCTTTTTGAATCAAATGAAAGTCAATTGCATTCCACAATGCTAATTGAGTCAAATGAAGGTCAAACACATTCAACGAAGCCAATTGAGTCAAATGAAAGTCAAACACATTCAAACAAAGCTTTTTGAATCAAATGAAAGTCAAATGCATTCAACAAAGCCAATTGAGTCAAATGAAAGTCAAACACATTCAAACATAGCTTCTTGATTCAAATGAAAGTCAAATGCATTCAACAAAGCTAATTGAGTCAAATGAAAGTCAAACACTTTCAACAAAGCTTTAAGAATCAAATGAAAGTGAAACACATTCAAACAAAGCTTTTTGAATCAAATGAGTGTCAAATGCATTCAACGAAGCTAATTGAGTCAAATGAAAGTCAAACACATTCAACAAAGCTAATTAAGTCAAATGAACGTCAAACACTTGCAACAAAGCGTTTAGAATCAAATGAAAGTCAAATACATTCAATCAAAGCTTTTTGAATCAAACTAAAGTCACTTGGATTCCACAATGCTAATTAAGTCAAATGAAAGTCAAACACATTCAACAAAGCTAATTGAGTCAAAAGAAAGTCAAACACATTCAAACAAAGCTTTTTGAAACAAATGAAAGTCAAATGCATTCAACAAAGCTAATTGAGTCAAATGAAAGTTAAACACTTTCAACAAAAATAATTGAGTCAAATGAAAGTCAAACACATTCAAACAAAGCTTTTTGAATCAAATGAAAGTCAAATGCATTCAACAAAGCTAATTGAGTCAAATGAAAGTCAAACACTTTCAACAAAAATAATTGAGTCAAATAAAAGTCAAACACATTCAAACAAAGCTTTTTGAATCAAATGAAAGTCAAATGCATTCAACAAAGCTAATTGAGTCAAATGAAAGTTAAACACTTTCAACAAAAATAATTGAGTCAAATGAAAGTCAAACACATTCAAACAAAGCTTTTTGATTCAAATGAAAGTCAAATGCATTCAACAAAGCTAATTGAGTCAAATGAAAGTCAAACACTTTCAACAAAGCGTTTAGAATCAAATGAAAGTCAAATATATTCAAACAAAGCTTTTTGAATCAAATGAAAGTCAATTGCATTCCACAATGCTGATTGAGTCAAATGAAGGTCAAACACATTCAACGAAGCTAATTGAGTCAAATGAAAGTCAAACACATTCAAACAAAGCTTTTTGAATCAAATAAAAGTCAAATGCATTCAACAAAGCCAATTGAGTCAAATGAAAGTCAAACACATTCAAACATAGCTTCTTGATTCAAATGAAAGTCAAATGCATTCAACAAAGCTAATTGAGTCAAATGAAAGTCAAACACTTTCAACAAAGCTTTAAGAATCAAATGAAAGTAAAACACATTCAAAAAAGCTTTTTGAATCAAATGAATGTCAAATGCATTCAACAAAGCTAATTGAGTCAAATGAAAGTCAAACACATTCAACAAAACTAATTGAGTTAAAAGAAAGTCAAACACATTCAAACAAAGCTTTTTGTATCAAATGAAAGTCAAATGCAATCAACAAAGCCAATTGAGTCAAATGAAAGTCAAACACATTCAAATAAAGCTTCTTGATTTAAATGAAAGTCAAATGCATTCAACAAAGCTAATTGAGTCAAATGAAAGTCAAACACTTTCAACAAAGCTAATTGAGTCAAATGAAAGTCAAACACATTCAAACAAAGCTTTTTGAATCAAATGAAAGTCAAATGCATTCAACAAAGCTAATTGAGTCAAATGAAAGTCAAACACTTTCAACAAAGCATTTAGAATCAAATGAAAGTCAAATACATTCAAACAAAGCTTTTTGAATCAAATGAAAATCAAATGAATTCAACAAAGCTAATTGAGTAAAATGAAAGGCAAACACTTTCATCAAAGCTTTTAGAATCAAATAAAAGTCAAATACATTCAAACAAAGCTTTTTGAATCAAATGGAAGTCGATTGCATTCCACAATGCTAATTGAGTCAAATGAAAAACAAACACATTCAACGAAGCTAATTGAGTCAAATGAAAGTCAAACACATTCAAACAAAGCTTTTTGAATCAAATGAAAGTCAAATGCATTCAACAAAGCCAATTGAGTCAAATCAAAATCAAACACATTCAAATAAAGCTTCTTGATTCAAATGGAAGTCAAATGCATTCAACAAAGCTAATTGTGTGAAATGAAAGTCAAACACTTTCAACAAAGCTAATTGAGTCAAATGAAAGTCAAATACATTTAAACAAAGCTTTTTGAATCAAATGAAAATCAAATGAATTCAACAAAGCTAATTGAGTCAAATGAAAGTCAAACACTTTCATCAAAGCTTTTAGAATCAAATTAAAGTCAAATTTATTCAAATAAAGCTTTTTGAATCAAATGAAAGTCAATTACATTCCACCATGCTAATTGAGTCAAATGAAGGTCAAACACATTCAACGAAGCTAATTGAGTCAAATGAAAGTCAAACACATTCAAACAAAGCTTTTTGAATCAAATGAAAGTCAAATGCATTCAACAAATCCAATTGAGTCAAATGAAAGTCAAAGACATTCAAACAAAGCTTTTTGATTCAAATGAAAGTCAAATGCATTCAACAAAGCTAATTGAGTCAAATGAAAGTTAAACACTTTCAACAAAGCGTTTAGAATCAAATGAAAGTCAAATACATTCAATCAAAGCTTTTTGAATCAACTGAAAGTCAATTGCATTCCACAATGCTAATTAAGTCAAATGAAAGTCAAACACATTCAACAAAGCTAATTGAGTCAAAAGAAAGTCAAACACATTCAAACAAAGCTTTTAGAATCAAATGAAAGTCAAATGCATTCAATAAAGCTAATTGAGTCAAATGAAAGTCAAACACTTTCAACAAAGCTAATTGAGTCAAATGAAAGTCAAACACATTCAAACAAAGCTTTTTGATTCAAATGAAAGTCAAATGCATTCAACAAAGCTAATTGAGTCAAATAAAAGTCAAACACTTTCATCAAAGCTTTTTGAATCAAATGAAAGTCAAATGCATTCAAAAAAGCTAATTGAGTCAAATGAAAGTCAAACACATTCAACAAAGCGTTTAGAATCAAATGAAAGTCAAATACATTCAATTAAAGCTTTTTGAATCAAATGAAAGTCAACTGCATTCGACAATGCTAATTGAGTCAAATGAAAGTCAAACACATTCAACAAAGCTAATTGAGTAAAAAGAAAGTCAAACACATTCAAACAAAGCTTTTTGAATCAAATGAAAGTAAAATGCATTCAACAAAGCTAATTAAGTCAAATGAAAGTCAAACAGTTTCAACAAAGCTAATTGAGTCAAAAGAAAGTCAAACACATTCAAACAAAGCTTTTTGAATCAAATGAAAGTCAAATGCATTCAACAAAGCTAATTGAGTCAAATGAAAGTCAAACACTTTCAACAAAAATAATTGAGTCAAATGAAAGTCAAACACATTCAAACAAAGCTTTTTGATTCAAATGAAAGTCAAATGCATTCAACAAAGCTAATTGAGTCAAATGAAAGTCAAACACTTTCAACAAAGCTTTTAGAATCAAATGAAAGTCAAACACATTCAAACAAAACTTTTTGAATCAAATGAAAGTCAAATGCATTCAACAAAGCCAATTGAGTCAAATGAAAGTCAAACACATTCAAACAAAGCTTCTTGATTCAAATGAAAGTCAAATGCATTGAACAAAGCTAATTGAGTCAAATGAAAGTCAAACACTTTCAACAAAGCGTTTAGAATCAAATGAAAGTCAAATACATTCAATCAAAGCTTTTTGAATCAAATGAAAGTCAATTACATTCCACAATGCTAATTAAGTCAAATGAAAGTCAAACACATTCAACAAAGCTAATTGAGTCAAAAGAAAGTCAAACACATTCAAACAAAGCTTTTTGAATCAAATGAAAATAAAATGCATTCAACAAAGCTAATTGAGTCAAATGAAAGTCAAACATTTTTAACAAAGCTAATTGAGTCAAAAGAAAGTCTTACACATTTAAACAAAGCTTTTTGAATCAAATGAAAGTCAAATGCATTCAACAAAGCTAATTGAGTCAAATGAAAGTCAAACACTTTCAACAAAGCTTTAGAATCAAATGAAAGTCAAATACATTCAAACAAAGCTTTTTGAATTAAACGAAAATCAAATGAATTCAACAAAACTAATTGAGTCTAATGAAAGTCAAACACTTTCATCAAATCTTTTAGAATCAAATTAAAGTCAAATATATTCAAATAAAGCTTCTTGAAAGCTAATTGTGTGAAATGAAGGTCAAACACATTCAACGAAGCTAATTGAGTCAAATGAAAGTCAAACACATTCAAACAAAGCTTTTTGAATCAAATGAAAGTCAAATGCATTCAACAAAGCTAATTGAGTCAAATGAAAGTCAAACACATTCAAACAAAGCTTTTTGAATCAAATGAAAGTCAAATGCATTCAACAAAGCCAATTGAGTCAAATGAAAGTCAAACACATTCAAATAAAGCTTCTTGATTCAAATGAAAGTCAAATGCATTCAACAAAGCTAATTGTGTGAAATGAAAGTCAAACACTTTCAACAAAGCTTTTAGAATCAAATGAAAGTCAAACACATTCAAACAAAGCTTTTTGAATCAAATGAAAGTCAAATGCATTCAACAAAGCTAATTGAGTCAAATGAAAGTCAAACACTTTCAACAAAAATAATTGAGTCAAATGAAAGTCAAACATATTCAAACAAAGCTTTTTGATTCAAATGAAAGTCAAATGCATTCAACAAAGCTAATTGAGTCAAATGAAAGTCAAATGCATTCAACAAAGCTAATTGAGTCAAATGAAAATCAAACACTTTCAACAAAGCTAATTGAGTCAAATGAAAGTCAAACACATTCAAACAAAGCTAATTGAGTCAAATGAAAGTCAAATGCATTCAACAAAGCTTTTAGAATCAAATGAAAGTCAAAAACATTCAAACAAAGCTTTTTGAATCAAACGAAAATCAAATGAATTCAACAAAGCTAATTAAGTCAAATGAAAGTCAAACACTTTCATCAAAGCTTTTAGAATCAAATTAAAGTCAAATATATTCAAACAAAGCTTTTTGAATCAAATGAAAGTCAATTGCATTCCACAATGCTAATTGAGTCAAATGAAGGTCAAACACATTCAACGAAGCCAATTGAGTCAAATGAAAGTCAAACACATTCAAACAAAGCTTTTTGAATCAAATGAAAGTCAAATGCATTCAACAAAGCCAATTGAGTCAAATGAAAGTCAAACACATTCAAACATAGCTTCTTGATTCAAATGAAAGTCAAATGCATTCAACAAAGCTAATTGAGTCAAATGAAAGTCAAACACTTTCAACAAAGCTTTAAGAATCAAATGAAAGTGAAACACATTCAAACAAAGCTTTTTGAATCAAATGAGTGTCAAATGCATTCAACGAAGCTAATTGAGTCAAATGAAAGTCAAACACATTCAACAAAGCTAATTAAGTCAAATGAACGTCAAACACTTGCAACAAAGCGTTTAGAATCAAATGAAAGTCAAATACATTCAATCAAAGCTTTTTGAATCAAACTAAAGTCACTTGGATTCCACAATGCTAATTAAGTCAAATGAAAGTCAAACACATTCAACAAAGCTAATTGAGTCAAAAGAAAGTCAAACACATTCAAACAAAGCTTTTTGAAACAAATGAAAGTCAAATGCATTCAACAAAGCTAATTGAGTCAAATGAAAGTTAAACACTTTCAACAAAAATAATTGAGTCAAATGAAAGTCAAACACATTCAAACAAAGCTTTTTGAATCAAATGAAAGTCAAATGCATTCAACAAAGCTAATTGAGTCAAATGAAAGTCAAACACTTTCAACGAAAATAATTGAGTCAAATAAAAGTCAAACACATTCAAACAAAGCTTTTTGAATCAAATGAAAGTCAAATGCATTCAACAAAGCTAATTGAGTCAAATGAAAGTTAAACACTTTCAACAAAAATAATTGAGTCAAATGAAAGTCAAACACATTCAAACAAAGCTTTTTGATTCAAATGAAAGTCAAATGCATTCAACAAAGCTAATTGAGTCAAATGAAAGTCAAACACTTTCAACAAAGCGTTTAGAATCAAATGAAAGTCAAATATATTCAAACAAAGCTTTTTGAATCAAATGAAAGTCAATTGCATTCCACAATGCTGATTGAGTCAAATGAAGGTCAAACACATTCAACGAAGCTAATTGAGTCAAATGAAAGTCAAACACATTCAAACAAAGCTTTTTGAATCAAATAAAAGTCAAATGCATTCAACAAAGCCAATTGAGTCAAATGAAAGTCAAACACATTCAAACATAGCTTCTTGATTCAAATGAAAGTCAAATGCATTCAACAAAGCTAATTGAGTCAAATGAAAGTCAAACACTTTCAACAAAGCTTTAAGAATCAAATGAAAGTAAAACACATTCAAAAAAGCTTTTTGAATCAAATGAATGTCAAATGCATTCAACAAAGCTAATTGAGTCAAATGAAAGTCAAACACATTCAACAAAACTAATTGAGTTAAAAGAAAGTCAAACACATTCAAACAAAGCTTTTTGTATCAAATGAAAGTCAAATGCAATCAACAAAGCCAATTGAGTCAAATGAAAGTCAAACACATTCAAATAAAGCTTCTTGATTTAAATGAAAGTCAAATGCATTCAACAAAGCTAATTGAGTCAAATGAAAGTCAAACACTTTCAACAAAGCTAATTGAGTCAAATGAAAGTCAAACACATTCAAACAAAGCTTTTTGAATCAAATGAAAGTCAAATGCATTCAACAAAGCTAATTGAGTCAAATGAAAGTCAAACACTTTCAACAAAGCATTTAGAATCAAATGAAAGTCAAATACATTCAAACAAAGCTTTTTGAATCAAATGAAAATCAAATGAATTCAACAAAGCTAATTGAGTCAAATGAAAGGCAAACACTTTCATCAAAGCTTTTAGAATCAAATAAAAGTCAAATACATTCAAACAAAGCTTTTTGAATCAAATGGAAGTCGATTGCATTCCACAATGCTAATTGAGTCAAATGAAAAACAAACACATTCAACGAAGCTAATTGAGTCAAATGAAAGTCAAACACATTCAAACAAAGCTTTTTGAATCAAATGAAAGTCAAATGCATTCAACAAAGCCAATTGAGTCAAATCAAAATCAAACACATTCAAATAAAGCTTCTTGATTCAAATGGAAGTCAAATGCATTCAACAAAGCTAATTGTGTGAAATGAAAGTCAAACACTTTCAACAAAGCTAATTGAGTCAAATGAAAGTCAAATACATTTAAACAAAGCTTTTTGAATCAAATGAAAATCAAATGAATTCAACAAAGCTAATTGAGTCAAATGAAAGTCAAACACTTTCATCAAAGCTTTTAGAATCAAATTAAAGTCAAATTTATTCAAATAAAGCTTTTTGAATCAAATGAAAGTCAATTACATTCCACCATGCTAATTGAGTCAAATGAAGGTCAAACACATTCAACGAAGCTAATTGAGTCAAATGAAAGTCAAACACATTCAAACAAAGCTTTTTGAATCAAATGAAAGTCAAATGCATTCAACAAATCCAATTGAGTCAAATGAAAGTCAAAGACATTCAAACAAAGCTTTTTGATTCAAATGAAAGTCAAATGCATTCAACAAAGCTAATTGAGTCAAATGAAAGTTAAACACTTTCAACAAAGCGTTTAGAATCAAATGAAAGTCAAATACATTCAATCAAAGCTTTTTGAATCAACTGAAAGTCAATTGCATTCCACAATGCTAATTAAGTCAAATGAAAGTCAAACACATTCAACAAAGCTAATTGAGTCAAAAGAAAGTCAAACACATTCAAACAAAGCTTTTAGAATCAAATGAAAGTCAAATGCATTCAATAAAGCTAATTGAGTCAAATGAAAGTCAAACACTTTCAACAAAGCTAATTGAGTCAAATGAAAGTCAAACACATTCAAACAAAGCTTTTTGATTCAAATGAAAGTCAAATGCATTCAACAAAGCTAATTGAGTCAAATAAAAGTCAAACACTTTCATCAAAGCTTTTTGAATCAAATGAAAGTCAAATGCATTCAAAAAAGCTAATTGAGTCAAATGAAAGTCAAACACATTCAACAAAGCGTTTAGAATCAAATGAAAGTCAAATACATTCAATTAAAGCTTTTTGAATCAAATGAAAGTCAACTGCATTCGACAATGCTAATTGAGTCAAATGAAAGTCAAACACATTCAACAAAGCTAATTGAGTAAAAAGAAAGTCAAACACATTCAAACAAAGCTTTTTGAATCAAATGAAAGTAAAATGCATTCAACAAAGCTAATTGAGTCAAATGAAAGTCAAACAGTTTCAACAAAGCTAATTGAGTCAAAAGAAAGTCAAACACATTCAAACAAAGCTTTTTGAATCAAATGAAAGTCAAATGCATTCAACAAAGCTAATTGAGTCAAATGAAAGTCAAACACTTTCAACAAAAATAATTGAGTCAAATGAAAGTCAAACACATTCAAACAAAGCTTTTTGATTCAAATGAAAGTCAAATGCATTCAACAAAGCTAATTGAGTCAAATGAAAGTCAAACACTTTCAACAAAGCTTTTAGAATCAAATGAAAGTCAAACACATTCAAACAAAACTTTTTGAATCAAATGAAAGTCAAATGCATTCAACAAAGCCAATTGAGTCAAATGAAAGTCAAACACATTCAAACATAGCTTCTTGATTCAAATGAAAGTCAAATGCATTCAACAAAGCTAATTGAGTCAAATGAAAGTCAAACACATTCAACAAAGCTAATTGAGTCAAATGAAAGTCAAACACTTGCAACAAAGCGTTTAGAATCAAATGAAAGTCAAATACATTCAATAAAAGCTTTTTGAATCAAATGAAAGTCAATTGCATTCCACAATGCTAATTAAGTCAAATGAAAGTCAAACACATTCAACAAAGCTAATTGAGTCAAAAGAAAGTCAAACACATTAAAACAAAGCTTTTTTAATCAAATGAAAGTCAAATGCATTCAACAAAGCTAATTGAGTTAAATGAAAGTTAAACACTTTCAACAAAAATAATTGAGTCAAATGAAAGTCAAACACATTCAAACAAAGCTTTTTGAATCAAATGAAAGTCAAATGCATTCAACAAAGCTAATTGAGTCAAATGAAAGTTAAACACTTTCAACAAAAATAATTGAGTCAAATGAAAGTCAATCACATTCAAACAAAGCTTTTTGAATCAAATGAAAGTCAAATGCATTCAACAAAGCTAATTGAGTCAAATGAAAGTTAAACACTTTCAACAAAAATAATTGAGTCAAATGAAAGTCAAACACATTCAAACAAAGCTTTTTTATTCAAATGAAAGTCAAATGCATTCAACAAAGCTAATTGAGTCAAATGAAAGTCAAACACATTCAACAAAGCTAATTGAGTCAAATGAAAGTCAAACACTTGCAACAAAGCGTTTAGAATCAAATGAAAGTCAAATACATTCAATCAAAGCTTTTTGAATCAAATGAAAGTCAATTGCATTCCACAATGCTAATTAAGTCAAATGAAAGTCAAACACATTCAACAAAGCTAATTGAGTCAAAAGAAAGTCAAACACATTCAAACAAAGCTTTTTGAATCAAATGAAAGTCAAATGCATTCAACAAAGCTAATTGAGTTAAATGAAAGTTAAACACTTTCAACAAAAATAATTGAGTCAAATGAAAGTCAAACACATTCAAACAAAGCTTTTTGAATCAAATGAAAGTCAAATGCATTCAACAAAGCTAATTGAGTCAAATGAAAGTTAAACACTTTCAACAAAAATAATTGAGTCAAATGAAAGTCAATCACATTCAAACAAAGCTTTTTGAATCAAATGAAAGTCAAATGCATTCAACAAAGCTAATTGAGTCAAATGAAAGTTAAACACTTTCAACAAAAATAATTGAGTCAAATGAAAGTCAAACACATTCAAACAAAGCTTTTTTATTCAAATGAAAGTCAAATGCATTCAACAAAGCTAATTGAGTCAAATGAAAGTCAAACACTTTCAACAAAGCTTTTAGAATCAAATGAAAGTCAAATACATTCAAACAAAGCTTTTTGAATCAAACGAAAATCAAATGAATTCAACTAAGCTAATTGAGTCAAATGAAAGTCAAACACATTTATCAAAGCTCTTAGAATAAAATTAAAGTCAAATATATTCAAACAAAGCTTTTTGAATCAAATGAAAGTCAATTGCATTCCACAATGCTGATTGAGTCAAATGAAGGTCAAACACATTCAACGAAGCTAATTGAGTCAAATGAAAGTCAAACACATTCAAACAAAGCTTTTTGAATCAAATAAAAGTCAAATGCATTCAACAAAGCCAATTGAGTCAAATGAAAGTGAAACACATTCAAACATAGCTTCTTGATTCAAATGAAAGTCAAATGCATTCAACAAAGCTAATTGAGTCAAATGAAAGTCAAACACTTTCAACAAAGCTTTAAGAATCAAATGAAAGTAAAACACATTCAAACAAAGCTTTTTGAATCCAATGAATGTCAAATGCATTCAACAAAGCTAATTGAGTCAATGAAAGTCAAACACATTCAACAAAACTAATTGAGTTAAAAGAAAGTCAAACACATTTAAACAAAGCTTTTTGTATCAAATGAAAGTCAAATGCATTCAACAAAGCCAATTGAGTCAAATGAAAGTCAAACACATTCAAATAAAGCTTCTTGATTTAAATGAAAGTGAAATGCATTCAACAAAGCTAATTGAGTCAAATGAAAGTCAAACACTTTCAACAAAGCTAATTGAGTCAAATGAAAGTCAAACACATTCAAACAAAGCTTTTTGAATCAAATGAAAGTCAAATGCATTCAACAAAGCCAATTGAGTCAAATGAAAGTCAAACACATTCAAACAAAGCTTCTTGATTCAAATGAAAGTCAAATGCATTCAACAAAGCTAATTGAGTCAAATGAAAGTCAAACACTTTCAACAAAGCGTTTAGAATCAAATGAAAGTCAAATACATTCAATCAAAGCTTTTTGAATCAAATGAAAGTCAATTACATTCCACAATGCTAATTAAGTCAAATGAAAGTCAAACACATTCAACAAAGCTAATTGAGTCAAAAGAAAGTCAAACACATTCAAACAAAGCTTTTTGAATCAAATGAAAATAAAATGCATTCAACAAAGCTAATTGAGTCAAATGAAAGTCAAACATTTTCAACAAAGCTAATTGAGTCAAAAGAAAGTCTTACACATTTAAACAAAGCTTTTTGAATCAAATGAAAGTCAAATGCATTCAACAAAGCTAATTGAGTCAAATGAAAGTCAAACACTTTCAACAAAGCTTTAGAATCAAATGAAAGTCAAATACATTCAAACAAAGCTTTTTGAATTAAACGAAAATCAAATGAATTCAACAAAACTAATTGAGTCTAATGAAAGTCAAACACTTTCATCAAATCTTTTAGAATCAAATTAAAGTCAAATATATTCAAATAAAGCTTCTTGAAAGCTAATTGTGTGAAATGAAGGTCAAACACATTCAACGAAGCTAATTGAGTCAAATGAAAGTCAAACACATTCAAACAAAGCTTTTTGAATCAAATGAAAGTCAAATGCATTCAACAACGCTAATTGAGTCAAATCAAAGTCAAACACATTCAAACAAAGCTTTTTGAATCAAATGAAAGTCAAATGCATTCAACAAAGCCAATTGAGTCAAATGAAAGTCAAACACATTCAAATAAAGCTTCTTGATTCAAATGAAAGTCAAATGCATTCAACAAAGCTAATTGTGTGAAATGAAAGTCAAACACTTTCAACAAAGCTTTTAGAATCAAATGAAAGTCAAACACATTCAAACAAAGCTTTTTGAATCAAATGAAAGTCAAATGCATTCAACAAAGCTAATTGAGTCAAATGAAAGTCAAACACTTTCAACAAAAATAATTGAGTCAAATGAAAGTCAAACATATTCAAACAAAGCTTTTTGATTCAAATGAAAGTCAAATGCATTCAACAAAGCTAATTGAGTCAAATGAAAGTCAAATGCATTCAACAAAGCTAATTGAGTCAAATGAAAATCAAACACTTTCAACAAAGCTAATTGAGTCAAATGAAAGTCAAACACATTCAAACAAAGCTAATTGAGTCAAATGAAAGTCAAATGCATTCAACAAAGCTTTTAGAATCAAATGAAAGTCAAAAACATTCAAACAAAGCTTTTTGAATCAAACGAAAATCAAATGAATTCAACAAAGCTAATTAAGTCAAATGAAAGTCAAACACTTTCATTAAAGCTTTTAGAATCAAATTAAAGTCAAATATATTCAAACAAAGCTTTTTGAATCAAATGAAAGTCAATTGCATTCCACAATGCTAATTGAGTCAAATGAAGGTCAAACACATTCAACGAAGCCAATTGAGTCAAATGAAAGTCAAACACATTCAAACAAAGCTTTTTGAATCAAATGAAAGTCAAATGCATTCAACAAAGCCAATTGAGTCAAATGAAAGTCAAACACATTCAAACATAGCTTCTTGATTCAAATGAAAGTCAAATGCATTCAACAAAGCTAATTGAGTCAAATGAAAGTCAAACACTTTCAACAAAGCTTTAAGAATCAAATGAAAGTGAAACACATTCAAACAAAGCTTTTTGAATCAAATGAGTGTCAAATGCATTCAACGAAGCTAATTGAGTCAAATGAAAGTCAAACACATTCAACAAAGCTAATTAAGTCAAATGAAAGTCAAACACTTGCAACAAAGCGTTTAGAATCAAATGAAAGTCAAATACATTCAATCAAAGCTTTTTGAATCAAACTAAAGTCACTTGGATTCCACAATGCTAATTAAGTCAAATGAAAGTCAAACACATTCAACAAAGATAATTGAGTCAAAAGAAAGTCAAACACATTCAAACAAAGCTTTTTGAAACAAATGAAAGTCAAATGCATTCAACAAAGCTAATTGAGTCAAATGAAAGTTAAACACTTTCAACAAAAATAATTGAGTCAAATGAAAGTCAAACACATTCAAACAAAGCTTTTTGAATCAAATGAAAGTCAAATGCATTCAACAAAGCTAATTGAGTCAAATGAAAGTCAAACACTTTCAACAAAAATAATTGAGTCAAATAAAAGTCAAACACATTCAAACAAAGCTTTTTGAATCAAATGAAAGTCAAATGCATTCAACAAAGCTAATTGAGTCAAATGAAAGTTAAACACTTTCAACAAAAATAATTGAGTCAAATGAAAGTCAAACACATTCAAACAAAGCTTTTTGATTCAAATGAAAGTCAAATGCATTCAACAAAGCTAATTGAGTCAAATGAAAGTCAAACACTTTCAACAAAGCGTTTAGAATCAAATGAAAGTCAAATATATTCAAACAAAGCTTTTTGAATCAAATGAAAGTCAATTGCATTCCATAATGCTAATTGAGTCTAATGAAGGTCAAACACATTCAACGAAGCTAATTGAGTCAAATGAAAGTCAAACACATTCAAACAAAGCTTTTTAAATCAAATGAAAGTCAAATGCATTCAACAAAGCCAATTGAGTCAAATGTAAGTCAAACACATTCAAACATAGGTTCTTGATTCAAATGAAAGTCAAATGCATTCAACAAAGCTAATTGAGTCAAATGAAAGTTAAACACTTTCAAAAAAGCTTTAAGAATCAAATGAAAGTAAAACACATTCAAACAAAGCTTTTTGAATCAAATGAATGTCAAATGCATTCAACAAAGCTAATTGAGTCAAATGAAAGTCAAACACATTCAACAAAACTAATAGAGTTAAAAGAAAGTCAAACACATTCAAACAAAGCTTTTTGTATCAAATGAAAGTCAAATGCATTCAACAAAGCCAATTGAGTCAAATGAAAGTCAAACACATTCAAATAAAGCTTCTTGATTCAAATGAAAGTCAAATGCATTCAACAAAGCTAATTGAGTCAAATGAAAGTTAAACACTTTCAACAAAGCTAATTGAGTCAAATGAAAGTTAAACACATTCAAACAAAGCTTTTTGAATCAAATGAAAGTCAAATGCATTCAACAAAGCTAATTGAGTCAAATGAAAGTCAAACACTTTCAACAAAGCATTTAGAATTAAGTGAAAGTCAAATACATTCAATCAAAGCTTTTAGAATCAAATGAAAGTCAAATACATTCAAACAAAGCTTTTTGAATCAAATGGAAGTCGATTGCATTCCACAATGCTAATTGAGTCAAATTAAAAACAAACACATTCAACGAAGCTAATTGAGTCAAATGAAAGTCAAACACATTCAATCAAAGCTTTTTGAATCAAATGAAAGTCAAATGCATTCAACAAAGCCAATTGAGTCAAATGAAAGTCAAACACATTCAAATAAAGCTTCTTGATTCAAATGAAAGTCAAATGCATTCAACAAAGCTAATTGTGTGAAATGAAAGTCAAACACTTTCAACAAAGCTTTTAGAATCAAATGAAAGTCAAACACATTCAAACAAAGCGTTTAGAATCAAATGAAAGTCGATTGCATTCCACAATGCTAATTGAGTCAAATGAAAGTCAACCACATTCAACGAAGCGAATTGAGTCAAATGAAAGTGAAACACATTCAAACAAAGCTTTTTGAATCAAATGAAAGTCAAATGCATTCAACAAAGCCAATTGAGTCAAATGAAAGTCAAACACATTCATATAAAGCTTCTTGATTCAAATGAAAGTCAAATGCATTCAACAAAGCTATTTCTGTCAAAATGAAAGTCAAACACTTTCAACAAAGCTTTTAGAATCAAATGAAAGTCAAACACATTCAAACAAAGCATTTTGAATCAAATGAAAGTCAAATGCATTCAACAAAGCTAATTGAGTCAAATGAAAGTCAAACACTTTCAACAAAGCGTTTAGAATCACATGAAAGTCAAATACATTCAATCAAAGCTTTTTGAATCAAATGAAAGTCAATCGCATTCCACAATGCTGATTGAGTCAAATGAAAGTCAAACACTTTTAACAAAGCTAATTGAGTCAAATGAAAGTCAAACACTTTCAACAAAGCTAATTGAGTCAAATGAAAGTCAAAAACATTTAAACAAAGCTTTTTGAATCAAATGAAAATCAAATGAATTCAACAAAGCTAATTGAGTCAAATGAAAGTCAAACACTTTCATCAAAGCTTTTAGAATCAAATTAAAGTCAAATATATTCAAACAAAGCTTTTTGAATCAAATGAAAGTCAATTGCATTCCACAATAGTAATTGAGTCAAATGAAGGTCAAACACATTCAACGAAGCTAATTGAGTCAAATGAAAGTCAAACACATTCAAACAAAGCTTTTTGAATCAAATGAAAGTCAAATGCATTCAACAAAGCCAATTAAGTCAAATGAAAGTCAAACACATTCAAACAAAGCTTCTTGATTCAAATGAAAGTCAAATGCATTCAACAAAGCTAATTGAGTCAAATGAAAGTCAAACACTTTTACCAAAGCGTTTAGAATCAAATGAAAGTCAAATACATTCAATCAAAGCTTTTTGAATCAAATGAAAGTCAATTGCATTCCACAAAGCTAATTAAGTCAAATGAAAGTCAAACACATTCAACAAAGCTAATTGAGTCAAAAGAAAGTCAAACACATTCAAACAAAGCTTTTTGAATCAAATGAAAGTCAAATGCATTCTACAAAGCTAATTGAGTCAAATGAAAGTCAAACACTTTCAACAAAGCTAATTGAGTTCAAAGAAAGTCAAACACATTCAAACAAAGCTTTTTGATTCAAATGAAAGTCATATGCATTCGACAAAGCTAATTGAGTCAAATGAAAGTCAAACACTTTCAACAAAGCTTTAGAATAAAATGAAAGTCAAATACATTCAAACAAAGCTTTTTGAATCAAACGAAAATCAAATGAATTCAACAAACCTAATTGAGTCTAATGAAAGTCAAACACTTTTATCAAAGCTTTTAGAATCAAATGAAAGTCAAATACATTCAAACAAAGCTTTTTAAATCAAATGGAAGTTGATTGCATTCCACAATGCTAATTGAGTCAAATGAAAGTCAAACACATTCAACAAAGCTAATTGAGTCAAATGAAAGTCAAACACATTCAAACAAAGCTTTTTAAATCAAATGAAAGTCAAATGCATTCAACAAAGCCAATTGAGTCAAATGAAAGTCAAACACATTCAAATAAAGCTTCTTGATTCAAATGAAAGTCAAATGCATTCAACAAAGCTAATTGAGTCAAATGAAAGTCAAACACTTTCAACAAAGCTTTTAGAATCAAATGAAAGTCAAAAACATTCAAACAAAGCTTTTTGAATCAAACGAAAATCAAATGAATTCAACAAAGCTAATTAAGTCAAATGAAAGTCAAACACTTTCATCAAAGCTTTTAGAATCAAATTAAAGTCAAATATATTCAAACAAAGCTTTTTGAATCAAATGAAAGTCAATTGCATTCCACAATGCTAATTGAGTCAAATGAAGGTCAAACACATTCAACGAAGCCAATTGAGTCAAATGAAAGTCAAACACATTCAAACAAAGCTTTTTGAATCAAATGAAAGTCAAATGCATTCAACAAAGCCAATTGAGTCAAATGAAAGTCAAACACATTCAAACATAGCTTCTTGATTCAAATGAAAGTCAAATGCATTCAACAAAGCTAATTGAGTCAAATGAAAGTCAAACACTTTCAACAATGCTTTAAGAATCAAATGAAAGTGAAACACAGTCAAACAAAGCTTTTTGAATCAAATGAGTGTCAAATGCATTCAACAAAGCTAATTGAGTCAAATGAAAGTCAAACACATTCAACAAAGCTAATTAAGTCAAATGAAAGTCAAACACTTGCAACAAAGCGTTTAGAATCAAATGAAAGTCAAATACATTCAATCAAAGCTTTTTGAATCAAACTAAAGTCAATTGGATTCCACAATGCTAATTAAGTCAAATGAAAGTCAAACACATTCAACAAAGCTAATTGAGTCAAAAGAAAGTGAAACACATTCAAACAAAGCTTTTTGAAACAAATGAAAGGCAAATGCATTCAACATAGCTAATTGAGTCAAATGAAAGTTAAACACTTTCAACAAAAATAATTGAGTCAAATGAAAGTCAAACACATTCAAACAAAGCTTTTTGAATTAAATGAAAGTCAAATGCATTTAACAAAGCTAATTGAGTCAAATGAAAGTTAAACACTTTCAACAAAAATAATTGAGTCAAATAAAAGTCAAACACATTCAAACAAAGCTTTTTGAATCAAATGAAAGTCAAATGCATTCAACAAAGCTAATTGAGTCAAATGAAAGTTAAACACTTTCAACAAAAATAATTGAGTCAAATGAAAGTCAAACACATTCAAACAAAGCTTTTTGATTCAAATGAAAGTCAAATGCATTCAACAAAGCTAATTGAGTCAAATGAAAGTCAAACACTTTCAACAAAGCGTTTAGAATCAAATGAAAGTCAAATATATTCAAACAAAGCTTTTTGAATCAAATGAAAGTCAATTGCATTCCATAATGCTAATTGAGTCTAATGAAGGTCAAACACATTCAACGAAGCTAATTGAGTCAAATGAAAGTCAAACACATTCAAACAAAGCTTTTTAAATCAAATGAAAGTCAAATGCATTCAACAAAGCCAATTGAGTCAAATGTAAGTCAAACACATTCAAACATAGGTTCTTGATACAAATGAAAGTCAAATGCATTCAACAAAGCTAATTGAGTCAAATGAAAGTTAAACACTTTCAAAAAAGCTTTATGAATCAAATGAAAGTAAAACACATTCAAACAAAGCTTTTTGAATCAAATGAATGTCAAATGCATTCAACAAAGCTAATTGAGTCAAATGAAAGTCAAACACATTCAACAAAACTAATAGAGTTAAAAGAAAGTCAAACACATTCAAACAAAGCTTTTTGTATCAAACGAAAATTAAATGAATTCAACAAAACTAATTGAGTCTAATGAAAGTCAAACACTTTCATCAAAGCTTTTAGAATCAAATGAAAGTCAAATTCATTCAAACAAAGCTTTTTAAATCAAATGGAAGTTGATTGCATTCCACAATGCTAATTGAGTAAAATGAAAGTCAAACACATTCAACGAAGCTAATTGAGTCAAATGAAAGTCAAACACATTCAAACAAAGCTTTTTAAATCAAATGAAAGTCAAATGCATTCAACAAAGCCAATTGATTCAAATGAAAGTCAAACACATTCAAATAAAGCTTCTTGATTCAAATGAAAGTCAAATGCATTCAACAAAGCTAATTGAGTCAAATGAAAGTTAAACACTTTCAACAAAGCTAATTGAGTCAAATGAAAGTCAAACACATTCAAACAAAGCTTTTTGAATCAAATGAAAGTCAAATGCATTCAACAAAGCTAATTGAGTCAAATGAAAGTCAAACACTTTCAACAAAGCATTTAGAATCAAGTGAAAGTCAAATACATTCAATCAAAGCTTTTAGAATCAAATGAAAGTCAAATACATTCAAACAAAGCTTTTTGAATCAAATGGAAGTCGATTGCATTCCACAATGCTAATTGAGTCAAATTAAAAACAAACACATTCAACGAAGCTAATTGAGTCAAATGAAAGTCAAACACATTCAATCAAAGCTTTTTGAATCAAATGAAAGTCAAATGCATTCAACAAAGCCAATTGAGTCAAATGAAAGTCAAACACATTCAAATAAAGCTTTTTGATTCAAATGAAAGTCAAATGCATTCAACAAAGCTAATTGTGTGAAATGAAAGTCAAACACTTTCAACAAAGCTTTTAGAATCAAATGAAAGTCAAACACATTCAAACAAAGCGTTTAGAATCAAATGAAAGTCGATTGCATTCCACAATGCTAATTGAGTCAAATGAAAGTCAACCACATTCAACAAAGCGAATTGAGTCAAATGAAAGTGAAACACATTCAAACAAAGCTTTTTGAATCAAATGAAAGTCAAATGCACTCAACAAAGCCAATTGAGTCAAATGAAAGTCAAACACATTCATATAAAGCTTCTTGATTCAAATGAAAGTCAAATGCATTCAACAAAGCTAATTGTGTCAAAATGAAAGTCAAACAATTTCAACAAAGCTTTTAGAATCAAATGAAAGTCAAACACATTCAAACAAAGCATTTTGAATCAAATGAAAGTCAAATGCATTCAACAAAGCTAATTGAGTCAAATGAAAGTCAAACACTTTCAACAAAGCGTTTAGAATCAAATGAAAGTCAAATACATTCAATCAAAGCTTTTTGAATCAAATGAAAGTCAATCGCATTCCACAATGCTGATTGAGTCAAATGAAAGTCAAACACTTTCAACAAAGCTAATTGAGTCAAATGAAAGTCAAACACATTCAAACAAAGCTTTTTGAATCAAATGAAAGTCAAACACATTCAACGAAGCTAATTGAGTCAAATGAAATTCAAACACATTCAAACAAAGCTTTTTGAATCAAATGAAAGTCAAATGCATTCAACAAAGCCAATTAAGTCAAATGAAAGTCAAACACATTCAAACAAAGCTTCTTGATTCAAATGAAAGTCAAATGCATTCAACAAAGCTAATTGAGTCAAATGAAAGTCAAACACTTTCAACAAAGCTTTTAGAATCAAATGTAAGTCAAACACATTCAAACAAAGCTTTTTGAATCAAATGAAAGTCAAACACATTCAAACAAAGCTTTTTGAATCAAATGAAAGTCAAATGCATTCAACAAAGCCAATTGAGTCAAATGAAAGTCAAACACATTCAAATAAAGCTTCTTGATTCAAATGAAAGTCAAATGCATTCAACAAAGCTAATTGTGTCAAATGAAAGTCAAACACTTTCAACAAAGCTTTTAGAATCAAATGTAAGTCAAACACATTCAAATAAAGCTTTTTGAATCAAATGAAAGTCAAATGCATTCAACAAAGCTAATTGAGTCAAATGAAAGTCAAACACTTTCAACAAAGCGTTTAGAATCAAATGAAAGTCAAATACATTCAATCAAAGCTTTTTGAATCAAATGAAAGTCAATTGCATTCCACAATGCTAATTGAGTCAAATGGAAGTCAAACACATTCAAAAAGCTAATTGAGTCAAAAGAAAGTCAAACACATTCAATCAAAGCTTTTTGAATCAAATGAAAGTCAAATGCATTCAACAAAGCTAATTGAGTCAAATGAAAGTCAAACACTTTCAACAAAGCTAATTAAGTCAAATGAAAGTCAAACACATTTAAACAAAGCTTTTTGAAACAAATGAAAATCAAATGAATTCAACAAAGCTAATTGAGTCAAATGAAAGTCAAACACTTTCATCAAAGCTTTTAGAATCAAATTAAAGTAAAATATATTCAAACAAAGCTTTTTGAATCAAATGAAAGTCAATTGCATTCCACAATACTAATTGAGTCAAATGAAGGTCAAACACATTCAGCGAAGCTAATTAAGTCAAATGAAAGTCAAACACATTCAAACAAAGATTTTTCAATCAAATGAAAGTCAAATGCATTCAACAAAGCCAATTGAGTCAAATGAAAGTCAAACACATTCAAACAAAGCTTCTTGATTCAAATGAAAGTCAAATGCATTCAACAAAGCTAATTGAGTCAAATGAAAGTCAAACACTTTCAACAAAGCGTTTAGAATCAAATGAAAGTCAAATACATTCAATCAAAGCTTTTTGAATCAAATGAAAGTCAATTGCATTCGACAATGCTAATTAAGTCAAATGAAAGTCAAACACATTCAACAAAGCTAATTGAGTCAAAAGAAAGTCAAACACATTCAAACAAAGCTTTTTGAATCAAATGAAAGTCAAATGCATTCTACAAAGGTAATTGAGTCAAATGAAAGTCAAACACTTTCAACAAAGCTAATTGAGTTCAAAGAAAGTCAAACACATTCAAACAAAGCTTTTTGATTCAAATGAAAGTCATATGCATTCGACAAAGCTAATTGAGTCAAATGAAAGTCAAACACTTTCAACAAAGCTTTAGAATCAAATGAAAGTCAAATACATTCAAACAAAGCTTTTTGAATCAAACGAAAATCAAATGAATTCAACAAACCTAATTGAGTCTAATGAAATTCAAACACTTTCATCAAAGCTTTTAGAATCAAATGAAAGTCAAATACATTCAAACAAAGCTTTTTAAATCAAATGGAAGTTGATTGCATTCCACAATGCTAATTGAGTCAAATGAAAGTCAAACACATTCAACGAAGCTAATTGAGTCAAATGAAAGTCAAACACATTCAAACAAAGCTTTTTAAATCAAATGAAAGTCAAATGCATTCAACAAAGCCAATTGAGTCAAATGAAAGTCAAACACATTCAAATAAAGCTTCTTGATTCAAATGAAAGTCAAATGCATTCAACAAAGCTAATTGTGTCAAATGAAAGTCAAACACTTTCAACAAAGCTTTTAGAATCAAATGAAAGTCAAACACATTCAAACAAAGCTTTTTGAATCAAATGAAAGTCAAATGCATTCAACAAAGCTAATTGAGTCAAATGAAAGTCAAACACTTTCAACAAAGCGTTTAGAATCAAATGAAAGTCAAATACATTCAATCAAAGCTTTTTGAATCAAATGAAAGTCAAATACATTCAAACAAAGCTTTTTGAATCAAATGGAAGTCGATTGCATTCCACAATGCTAATTGAGTCAAATTAAAAACAAACACATTCAACGAAGCTTTTTGAATCAAATGAAAGTCAAATGCATTCAACAAAGCTAATTGAGTCAAATGAAAGTCAAACACTTTCAACAAAGCTAATTAAGTCAAATGAAAGTCAAACACATTTAAACAATGCTTTTTGAAACAAATGAAAATCAAATGAATTCAACAAAGCTAATTGAGTCAAATGAAAGTCAAACACTTTCATCAAAGCTTTTAGAATCAAATTAAAGTCAAATATATTCAAACAAAGCTTTTTGAATCAAATGAAAGTCAATTGCATTCCACAATACTAATTGAGTCAAATGAAGGTCAAACACATTCAGCGAAGCTAATTGAGTCAAATGAAAGTCAAACACATTCAAACAAAGCTTTTTGAAACAAATGAAAGTCAAATGCATTCAACAAAGCTAATTGAGTCAAATGAAAGTCAAACACTTTCAACAAAGCTAATTGAGTCAAATGAAAGTCAAACATATTCAAACAAAGCTTTTTGATTCAAATGAAAGTCAAATGCATTCATCAAAGCTAATAGAGTCAAATGAAAGTCAAACACTTTCAACAAAGCTAATTGAGTCAAATGAAAGTCAAACACTTTCAACAAAGCGTTTAGAATCAAATGAAAGTCAAATACATTCAATCAAAGCTTTTTGAATCAAATGAAAGCCAATTGCATTCCACAATGCTAATTAAGTCAAATGAAAGTCAAACACATTCAACAAAGCTAATAGAGTCAAAAGAAAGTCAAACACATTCAAACAAAGCTTTTTGAATCAAATGAAAGTCAAATGCATTCAACAAAGCCAATTGAGTCAAATGAAAGTCAAACACATTCAAACCAAGCTTCTTGATTCAAATGAAAGTCAAATGCATTCAACAAAGCTAATTGAGTCAAATGAAAGTCAAACACTTTCAACAAAGCGTTTAGAATCAAATGAAAGTCAAATATATTCAATCAAAGCTTTTTGAATCAAATGAAAGTCAATTGCATTCCACAATGCTAATTAAGTCAAATGAAAGTCAAACACATTCGACAAAGCTAATTGAGTCAAAAGAAAGTCAAACACATTCAAACAAAACTTTTTGAATCAAATGAAAATAAAATGCATTCAACAAAGCTAATTGAGTCAAATGAAAGTCAAACATTTTCAACAAAGCTAATTGAGTCAAAAGAAAGTCAAACACATTTAAACAAAGCTTTTTGAATCAAATGAAAGTCAAATGCATTCAACAAAGCTAATTGAGTCAAATGAAAGTCAAACACTTTCAACAAAGCTAATTGAGTCAAATGAAAGTCAAACACATTTAAACAAAGCTTTTTGAATCAAATGAAAATTAAATGAATTCAACAAAGCTAATTGAGTCAAATGAAAGTCAAACACTTTCATCAAAGCTTTTAGAATCAAATTAAAGTCAAATATATTCAAACAAAGCTTTTTGAATCAAATGAAAGTCAATTGCATTCCACAATGCTAATTGAGTCAAATGAAGGTCAAACACATTCAACGAAGCTAATTGAGTCAAATGAAAGTCAAACACATTCAAACAAAGCTTTTTGAATCAAATGTAAGTCAAATGCATTCAACAAAGCCAATTGAATCAAATGAAGGTCAAACACATTCAAACAAAGCTTCTTGATTCAAATGAAAGTCAAATGCATTCAACAAAGCTAATTGAGCCAAATGAAAGTCAAACACTTTCAACAAACGTTTAAAATCAAATGAATGTCAAATACATTCAATCAAAGCTTTTTGAATTAAATGAAAGTCAATTGCATTCCACAATGCTAATTAAGTCAAATGAAAGTCAAACACATTCAACAAAGCTAATTGAGTCAAAAGAAAGTCAAACACATTCAAACAAAGCTTTTTGAAACAAATGAAAGTCAAATGCATTCAACAAAGCTAATTGAGTGAAATGAAAGTCAAACACTTTCAACAAAGCTAATTCAGTCAAATGAAAGTCAAACACATTCAAACAAAGCTTTTTGATTCAAATGAAAGTCAAATGCATTCAACAAAGCTAATTGAATCAAATGAAAGTCAAACACTTTCAACAAAGCTTTAGAATCAAATGAAAGTCAAATACATTCAAACAAAGCTTTTTGAATCAAACGAAAATCAAATGAATTTTACAAAACTAATTGAGTCTAACGAAAGTCAAACACTTTCATCAAAGCTTTTAGAATCAAATGAAAGTCAAATACATTCAAACAAAGCGTTTTAAATCAAATGGAAGTTGATTGCATTCCACAATGCTAATTGAGTCAAATGAAAGTCAAACACATTCAACGAAGCTAATTGAGTCAAATGAAAGTCAAACACATTCAAATAAAGCTTTTTGAATCAAATGAAAGTCAAATGCATTCAACAAAGCCAATTGAGTCAAATGAAAGTCAAACACATTCAAATAAAGCTTCTTGATTCTAATGAAAGTCAAATGCATTCAACAAAGCTAATTGTGACAAATGAAAGTCAAACACTTTCAACAAAGCTTTTAGAATCAAATGAAAGTCAAACACATTCAAACAAAGCTTTTTGAATCAAATGAAAGTCAAATGCATTCAACAAAGCTAATTGTGTCAAATGAAAGTCAATCACTTTCAACAAAGCGTTTAGAATCAAATGAAAGTCAAATACATTCAATCAAAGCTTTTTGAATCAAATGAAAGTCAATTGCATTCCACAATGCTAATTGAGTCAAATGAAAGTCAAACACATTCAACAAAGCTAATTGAGTCAAAAGAAAGTCAAACACATTCAAACAAAGCTTTTTGAATCAAATGATGGTAAAATGCATTCAACAAAGCTAATTGAGTCAAATGAAAGTCAAACACTTTCAACAAAGCTAATTGAGTCAAAAGAAAGTCAAACACATTCAAACAAAGCTTTTTGAATCAAATAAAAGTCAAATGCATTCAACAAAGCTAATTTAGTCAAATGAAAGTCAAACACTTTCAACAAAGATAATTGAGTCAAATGAAAGTCAAACACATTTAAACAAAGCTTTTTGAATCAAATGAAAATTAAATAAATTCAACAAGGCTAATTGAGTCAAATGAAAGTCAAACACTTTCATCAAAGCTTTTAGAATCAAATTAAAGTCAAATATATTCAAACAAAGATTTTTGAATCAAATGAAAGTAAAATGAATTCAGCAAAGCTAATTGAGTCAAATGAAAGTCAAACACATTCAAACAAAGCTTTTTGACTCAAATGAAAGTCAAATGCATTCAACAAAGCTAATTGAGTCAAATGAAAGTCAAACACTTTTAACAAAGCTAATTGAGTCAAATGAAAGTCAAACACATTTAAACAAAGCTTTATGAATGAAATGAATATTAAATGAATTCAACAAAGCTAATTGAGTCAAATGAAAGTCAAACACTTTTATCAAAGCTTTTAGAACCAAATTAAAGTCAAATATATTCAAACAAAGCTTTTTGAATAAAATGAAAGTCAATTGCATTCCACAATGCTAATTGAGTCAAATGAAGGTCAAACACATTCAACGAAGCTAATTGAGTCAAATGAAAGTCAAACACATTCAAACAAAGCTTTTTGAATCAAATGAAAGTCAAATGCATTCAACAAAGCCAATTGAGTCAAATGAAAGTCAAACACATTCAAACAAAGCTTCTTGATTCAAATGAAAGTCAAATGCATTCAACAAAGCTAATTGAGTCAAATGAAAGTCAAACACTTTCAACAAACGTTTAGAATCAAATGAATGTCAAATACATTCAATCAAAGCTTTTTGAATTAAATAAAAGTCAATTGCATTCCACAATGCTGGTTAAGTCAAATAAAAGTCAAACACATTCAACAAAGCTAATTGAGTCAAAAGAAAGTCAAACACATTCAAACAATGCTTTTTGAATCAAATGAAAGTCAAATGCATTCAACAAAGCTAATTGAGTCAAATGAAAGTCTAACACTTTTAACAAAGCTAATTGAGTCAAATGAAAGTCAAACACATTCAAACAAAGCATTTTGATTCAAATGAAAGTCAAATGCATTCAACAAAGCTAATTGAGTCAAATGAAAGTCAAACACTTTCAACAAAGCTTTAGAATCAAATGAAAGTCAAATACATTCAAACAAAGCTTTTTGAATCAAACGAAAATCAAATGAATTTTACAAAACTAATTGAGTCTAATGAAAGTCAAACACTCTCATCAAAGCTAATAGAATCAAATGAAAGTCAAATACATTTAAACAAAGCTTTTTGAATCAAATGGAAGTTGATTGCATTCCACAATGCTAATTGAGTCAAATGAAAGTCAAACACATTCAACGAAGCTAATTGAGTCAAATGAAAGTCAAAGACATTCAAACAAAGCTTTTTGAATCAAATGAAAGTCAAATGCATTCAACAAAGCCAATTGAGTCAAATGAAAGGCAAACACATTCAAATAAAGCTTCTTGATTCTAATGAAAGTCAAATGCATTCAACAAAGCTAATTGTGTCAAATGAAAGTCAAACACTTTCAACAAAGCTTTTAGAATCAAAAAAAATTCAAACACATTCAAACAAAGCTTTTTGAATCAAATGAAAGTCAAACACATTCAAACAAAGCTTTTTGAATCAAATGAAAGTCATATGCATTCAACAAAGCCAATTGAGTCAAAAGAAAGTCAAATACATTCAATCAAATCTTTTTGAATCAAATGAAAGTCAATTGCATTCCACAATGCTAATTGAGTCAAATGAAAGCCAAACACATTCAACAAAGCTAATTGAGTCAAAAGAAAGTCAAACACATTCAAACAAAGCTTTTTGAATCAAATGAAAGTTAAATGCATTCAACAAAGCTAATTGAGTCAAATGAAAGTCAAACACTTTCAACAAAGCTAATTGAGTCAAAAGAAAGTCAAACACATTCAAACAAAGCTTTTTGAATCAAATAAAAGTCAAATGCATTCAACAAAGCTAATTAAGTCAAATGAAAGTCAAACACTTTCAACAAAGCTAATTGAGTCAAATAAAAGTCAGACACATTTAAACAAAGCTTTTTGAATCAAATGAAAATTAAATGAATTCAACAAAGCTAATTGAGTCAAATGAAAGTCAAACACTTTCATCAAAGCTTTTAGAATCAAATTAAAGTCAAATATATTCAAACAAAGCTTTTTGAATCAAATGAAAGTCAATTGCATTCCACAATGCTAATTGAGTCAAATGAAGGTCAAACACATTCAACGAAGCTAATTGAGTCAAATGAAAGTCAAACACATTCAAACAAAGCTTTTTGAATCAAATGAAAGTCAAATGCGTTCAACAAAGCCAATTGAGTCAAATGAAAGTCAAACACATTCAAACAAAGCTTCTTGATTCAAATGAAAGTCAAATGCATTCAACAAAGCTAATTGAGTCAAATGAAAGTCAAACACTTTCAACAAACGTTTAGAATCAAATGAATGTCAAATACATTCAATCAAAGCTTTTTGAATTAAATGAAAGTCAATTGCATTCCACAATGCTAATTAAGTCAAATGAATGTCAAACACATTCAACAAAGCTAATTGAGTCAAAAGAAAGTCAAACACATTCAAACAAAGCTTTTTAAAACAAATGAAAGTCAAATGCATTCAACAAAGCTAATTGAGTCAAATGAAAGTCAAACACTTTCAACAAAGCTAATTGAGTCAAATGAAAGTCAAACATATTCAAACAAAGCTTTTTGATTCAAATGAAAGTCAAATGCATTCAACAAAGCTAATTGAGTCAAATGAAAGTCAAACACTTTCATCAAAGCTTTTAGAATCAAATGAAAGTCAAATACATTCAAACAAAGCGTTTTGAATCAAATGGAAGTTGATTGCATTCCATAATGCTAATTGAGTCAAATGAAAGTCAAACACATTCAACGAAGCTAATTGAGTCAAATGAAAGTCAAACACATTCAAATAAAGCTTTTTGAATCAAATGAAAGTCAAATGCATTCAACAAAGCCAATTGAGTCAAATGAAAGTCAAACACATTCAAATAAAGCTTCTTGATTCTAATGAAAGTCAAATGCATTCAACAAAGCTAATTGTGACAAATGAAAGTCAAACACTTTAAACAAAGCTTTTAGAATCAAATGAAAGTCAAACACATTCAAACAAAGCTTTTTGAATCAAATGAAAGTCAAATGCATTCAACAAAGCTAATTGTGTCAAATGAAAGTCAATCACTTTCAACAAAGCGTATAGAATCAAATGAAAGTCAAATACATTCAATCAAAGCTTTTTGAATCAAATGAAAGTCAATTGTATTCCACAATGCTAATTGAGTCAAATGAAAGTCAAACACATTCAACAAAGCTAATTGAGTCAAAAGAAAGTCAAACACATTCAAACAAAGCTTTTTGAATCAAATGATAGTAAAATGCATTCAACAAAGCTAATTGAGTCAAATGAAAGTCAAACACTTTCAACAAAGCTAATTGAGTCAAAAGAAAGTCAAACAAATTCAAACAAAGCTTTTTGAATCAAATAAAAGTCAAATGCATTCAACAAAGCTAATTTAGTCAAATGAAAGTCAAACACTTTCAACAAAGCTAATTGAGTCAAATGAAAGTCAAACACATTTAAACAAAGCTTTTTGAATCAAATGAAAATTAAATGAATTCAACAAGGCTAATTGAGTCAAATGAAAGTCAAACACTTTCATCAAAGCTTTTAGAATCAAATTAAAGTCAAATATATTCAAACAAAGCTTTTTGAATCAAATGAAAGTAAAATGAATTCAACAAAGCTAATTGAGTCAAATGAAAGTCAAACACATTTAAACAAAGCTTTTTGAATCAAATGAAAGTCAAATGCATTCAACAAAGCTAATTGAGTCAAATGAAAGTCAAACACTTTTAACAAAGCTAATTGAGTCAAATGAAAGTCAAACACTTTTAACAAAGCTAATTGAGTCAAATGAAAGTCAAACACATTTAAACAAAGCTTTATGAATGAAATGAAAATTAAATGAATTCAACAAAGCTAATTAAGTCAAATGAAAGTCAAACACTTTTATCAAAGCTTTTAGAATCAAATTAAAGTCAAATATATTCAAACAAAGCTTTTTGAATAAAATGAAAGTCAATTGCATTCCACAATGCTAATTGAGTCAAATGAAGGTCAAACACATTCAACGAAGCTAATTGAGTCAAATGAAAGTCAAACACATTCAAACAAAGCTTTTTGAATCAAATGAAAGTCAAATGCGATCAACAAAGCCAATTGAGTCAAATGAAAGTCAAACACGTTCAAACAAAGCTTCTTGATTCAAATGAAAGTCAAATGCATTCAACAAAGCTAATTGAGTCAAATGAAAGTAAAACACTTTCAACAAACGTTTAGAATCAAATGAATGTCAAATACATTCAATCAAAGCTTTTTGAATTAAAAAAAAGTCAATTGCATTCCACAATGCTAATTAAGTCAAATAAAAGTCAAACACATTCAACAAAGCTAATTGAGTCAAAAGAAAGTCAAACACATTCAAACAATGCTTTTTGAATCAAATGAAAGTCAAATGCATTCAACAAAGCTAATTGAGTCAAATGAAAGTCAAACACTTAACAAAGCTAATTGAGTCAAATGAAAGTCAAACACATTCAAACAAAGCTTTTTGATTCAAATGAAAGTCAAATGCATTCAACAAAGCTAATTGAGTCAAATGAAAGTCAAACACTTTCAACAAAGCTTTAGAATCAAATGAAAGTCAAATACATTCAAACAAAGCTTTTTGAATCAAACGAAAATCAAATGAATTTTACAAAACTAATTGAGTCTAATGAAAGTCAAACACTCTCATCAAAGCTAATAGAATCAAATGAAAGTCAAATACATTCAAACAAAGCTTTTTGAATCAAATGGAAGTTGATTGCATTCCACAATGCTAATTGAGTCAAATGAAAGTCAAACACATTAAACGAAGCTAATTGAGTCAAATGAAAGTCAAACACATTCAAACAAAGCTTTTTGAATCAAATGAAAGTCAAATGCATTCAACAAAGCCAATTGAGTCAAATGAAAGGCAAACACATTCAAATAAAGCTTCTTGATTCTAATGAAAGTCAAATGCATTCAACAAAGCTAATTGTGTCAAATGAAAGTCAAACACTTTCAACAAAGCTTTTAGAATCAAATGAAAGTCAAACACATTCAAACAAAGCTTTTTGAATCAAATGAAAGTCAAATGCATTCAACAAAGCTAATTGAGTCAAATGAAAGTCAATCACTTTCAACAAAGCGTTTAGAATCAAATGAAAGTCAAATACATTCAATCAAAGCTTTTTGAATCAAATGAAAGTCAATTGCATTCCACAATGCTAATTGAGTCAAATGAAAGCCAAACACATTCAACAAAGCTAATTGAGTCAAAAGAAAGTCAAACACATTCAAACAAAGCTTTTTGAATCAAATGAAAGTTAAATGCATTCAACAAAGCTAATTGAGTCAAATGAAAGTCAAACACTTTCAACAAAGCTAATTGAGTCAAATAAAAGTCAAACACATTTAAACAAAGCTTTTTGAATCAAATGAAAGTCAAATGCATTCAACAAAGCTAACTGAGTCAAATGAAAGTCAAACACTTTCAACAAAGCGTTTAGAATCAAATGAAAGTCAAATACATTCAATCAAAGCTTTTCGAATCAAATGAAAGTCAATTGCATTCCATAATGCTAATTGAGTCAAATGAAAGTCAAACACATTCAACAAAGCTAATTGAGTCAAAAGAAAGTCAAACACATTCAAACAAAGCTTTTTGAATCAAATAAAAGCCAAATGCATTCAACAAAGCTAATTGAGTCAAATGAAAGTCAAACACTTTCAACAAAGCTTATTGAGTCAAATGAAAGTCAAACACATTCAAACAAAGCTTTTTGATTCAAATGAAAGTCAAATGCATTCAACAAAGCTAATTGAGTCAAATGAAAGATAAAACACTTTCAACAAAGCTTTTAGAATCAAATTAAAGTCAAAAACATTCAAACAAAGCTTTTTGAATCAAACGAAAATCAAATGAATTCAACAAAGCTAATTGAGTCAAATGAAAGTCAAACACTTTCATCAAAGCTTTTAGAATCAAATTAAAGTAAAATATATTCAAACAAAGCTTTTTGAATCAAATGAAAGTCAATTGCATTCCGCAATGCTAATTGAGTCAAATGAAGGTCAAACACATTCAACGAAGCTAATTGAGTCAAATGAAAGTCAAACACATTCAAACAAAGCTTTTTGAATGAAATGAAAGTCAAATGCATTCAACAAAGCCAATTGAGTCAAATGAAAGTCAAACACATTCAAACATAGCTTCTTAATTCAAATGAAAGTCAAATGCATTCAACAACGCTAATTGAGTCAAATGAAAGTCAAACACTTTCAACAAAGCTTTAAGAATCAAATGAAAGTAAAACACATTCAAACAAAGCTTTTTGAATTAAATGAATGTCAAATGCATTCAACAAAGCTAATTGAGTCAAATGAAAGTCAAACACATTCAACAAAGCTAATTGAGTCAAATGAAAGTCAAACACTTTCAACAAAGCGTTTAGAATCAAATGAAAGTCAAATACATTCAATCAAAGCTTTTTGAATCAAATGAAAGTCAATTGCATTCCATAATGCTAATTAAGTCAAATGAAAGTCAAACACATTCAACAAAGCTAATTGAGTCAAAAGAAAGTCAAACACATTCAAACAAAGCTTTTTGAATCAAATGAAAGACAAATGCATTCAACAAAGCTAATTGAGTCAAATGAAAGTTAAACACTTTCAACAAAAATAATTGAGTCAAATGAAAGTCAAACACATTCAAACAAACCTTTTTGAATCAAATGAAAGTCAAATGCATTCAACAAAGCTAATTGAGTCAAATGAAAGTTAAACACTTTTAAAAAAAATAATTGAGTCAAATGAAAGTCAAACACATTCAAACAAAGCTTTTTGATTCAAATGAAAGTCAAATGCATTCAACAAAGCTAATTGAGTCAAATGAAAGTTAAACACTTTCAACAAAGCTTTTAGAATCAAATGAAAGTCAAATACATTCAAACAAAGCTTATTGAATCAAACGAAAATCAAATGAATTCAACAAAGCTAATTGAGTCAAATGAAAGTCAAACACTTTCATCAAAGCTCTTAGAATCAAAATAAAGTCAAATATATTCAAACAAAGCTTTTTGAATCAAATGAAAGTCAATTGCATTCCACATAGCTAATTGAGTCAAATGAAGGTCAAACACATTCAACGAAGCTAATTGAGTCAAATGAAAGTCAAACACATTCAAACAAAGCTTTTTAAATGAAATGAAAGTCAAATGCATTCAACAAAGCCAATTGAGTCAAATGAAAGTCAAACACATTCAAACATAGCTTCTTGATTCAAATGAAAGTAAAATGCATTCAACAAAGCTAATTGAGTCAAATGAAAGTCAAACACTTTCAACAAACGTTTAGAATCAAATGAATGTCAAATACATTCAATCAAAGCTTTTTGAATTAAATGAAAGTCAATTGCATTCCACAATGCTAATTAAGTCAAATGAAAGTCAAACACATTCAACAAAGCTAATTGAGTCAAAAGAAAGTCAAACACATTCAAACAAAGCTTTTTGAAACAAATGAAAGTCAAATGCATTCAACAAAGCTAATTGAGTCAAATGAAAGTCAAACACTCTCAACAAAGCTAATTGAGTCAAATGAAAGTCAAACACATTGAAACAAAGCTTTTTGATTCAAATGAAAGTCAAATGCATTCAACAAAGCTAATTGAGTCAAATGAAAGTCAAACACTTTCATCAAAGCGTTTAGAATCAAATGAAAGTCAGATACATTCAAACAAAGCTTTTTCAATCAAATGGAAGTTTATTGCATTCCACAATGCTAATTGAGTCAAATGAAAGTCAAACACATTCAACGAAGCTAATTGAGTCAAATGAAAGTCAAACACATTCAAACAAAGCTTTTTGAATCAAATGAAAGTCAAATGCATTCAACAAAGACAATTGAGTCAAATGAAAGTCAAACACATTCAAATAAAGCTTCTTGATTCTAATGAAAGTCAAATGCATTCAACAAAGCTAATTGTGTCAAATGAAAGTCAAACACTTTCAACAAAGCTTTTAGAATCAAATGAAAGTCAAACACATTCAAACAAAGCTTTTTGAATCAAATGAAAGTCAATTGCATTCAACAAAGCTAATTGAGTCAAATGAAAGTCAATCACTTTCAACAAAGCTAATTGAGTCAAATGAAAGTCAAACACATTCAAACAAAGTTTTTTGATTCAAATGAAAGTCAAATGCATTCAACAAAGCTAATTGAGTTAAATGAAAGTCAAACACTTTCAACAAAGCTTTAGAATCAAATGAAAGTCAAATACATTCAAACAAAGCTTTTTGAATCAAACGAAAATCAAATGAATTTTACAAAACTAATTGAGTCTAATGAAAGTTAAACACTTTCATCAAAGCTTTTAGAATCAAATGAAAGTCAAATACATTAAAACAAAGCTTTTTGAATCAAATGGAAGTTGATTGCATTCCACAATGCCAATTGAGTCTAATGAAAGTCAAACACATTCAACGAAGCTAATTGAGTCAAATGAAAGTCAAACACATTCAAACAAAGCTTTTTGAATCAAATGAAAGTCATATGCATTCAACAAAGCCAATTGAGTCAAAAGAAAGTCAAATACATTCAATCAAAGCTTTTTGAATCAAATGAAAGTCAATTGCATTCCACAATGCTAATTGAGTCAAATGAAAGTCAAACACATTCAACAAAACTATTTGAGTCAAAAGAAAGTCAAACACATTCAAACAAAGCTTTTTGAATCAAATGAAAGTAAAATGCATTCAACAAAGCTAATTGAGTCAAATGGAAGTCTAACAGTTTCAACAAAGCTAATTGAGTCAAAAGAAAGTCAAACACATTCAAACAAAGCTTTTTGAATCAAATGAAAGTCAAATGCATGCAACAAAGCTAATTGAGCCAAATGAAAGTCAAACACTTTCAACAAAGCCAATTGAGTCAAATGAAAGTCAAACACATTCAAACAAAGCTTTTTGAATCAAATGAAAGTCAAATGCATTCAACAAAGCTAATTGAGTCAAATGAAAGTCAAACACTTTCAACAAAAATAATTGAGTCAAATGAAAGTCAAACACATTCAAACAAAGTTTTTTGATTCAAATGAAAGTCAAATGCATTCAACAAAGCTAATTGAGTTAAATGAAAGTCAAACACTTTCAACAAAGCTTTAGAATCAAATGAAAGTCAAATACATTCAAACAAAGCTTTTTGAATCAAACGAAAATCAAATGAATTTTACAAAACTAATTGAGTCTAATGAAAGTTAAACACTTTCATCAAAGCTTTTAGAATCAAATGAAAGTCAAATACATTAAAACAAAGCTTTTTGAATCAAATGGAAGTTGATTGCATTCCACAATGCCAATTGAGTCTAATGAAAGTCAAACACATTCAACGAAGCTAATTGAGTCAAATGAAAGTCAAACACATTCAAACAAAGCTTTTTGAATCAAATGAAAGTCATATGCATTCAACAAAGCCAATTGAGTCAAAAGAAAGTCAAATACATTCAATCAAAGCTTTTTGAATCAAATGAAAGTCAATTGCATTCCACAATGCTAATTGAGTCAAATGAAAGTCAAACACATTCAACAAAACTATTTGAGTCAAAAGAAAGTCAAACACATTCAAACAAAGCTTTTTGAATCAAATGAAAGTAAAATGCATTCAACAAAGCTAATTGAGTCAAATGAAAGTCTAACAGTTTCAACAAAGCTAATTGAGTCAAAAGAAAGTCAAACACATTCAAACAAAGCTTTTTGAATCAAATGAAAGTCAAATGCATGCAACAAAGCTAATTGAGCCAAATGAAAGTCAAACACTTTCAACAAAGCCAATTGAGTCAAATGAAAGTCAAACACATTCAAACAAAGCTTTTTAAATCAAATGAAAGTCAAATGCATTGAACAAAGCTAATTGAGTCAAATGAAAGTCAATCACTTTGAACAAAGCGTTTAGAATCAAATGAAAGTCAAATACATTCAATCAAAGCTTTTTGAATCAAATGAAAGTCAATTGCATTCCACAATGCTAATTGAGTCAAATGAAAGTCAAACACATTCAACAAAGCTAATTGAGTCAAAAGAAAGTCAAACACATTTAAACAAAGCTTTTTGAATCAAATGAAAGTAAAATGCATTCAACAAAGCTAATTGAGTCAAATGAAAGTCAAACACTTTCAACAAAGCTAATTGAGTCAAAATAAAGTCAAACACATTCAAACAAAGGTTTTTGAATCAAATGAAAGTCAAATGCATTCAACAAAGCTAATTGAGTCAAATGAAAGTCAAACACTTTCAACAAAGCTAATTGAGTCAAATGAAAGTCAAACACATTTAAAAAAAGCTTTTTGAATCAAATGAAAATTAAATGAATTCAACAAAGCTAATTGAGTCAAATGAAAGTCAAACACTTTCATCAAAGCTTTTGGAATCAAATTAAAGTCAAATATATTCAAACAAAGCTTTTTGAATCAAATGAAAGTCAATTGCATTGCACAATGCTAATTGAGTCAAATGAAGGTCAAACACATTCAACGAAGCTAATTGAGTCAAATGAAAGTCAAACACATTCAAACAAAGCTTTTTGAATCAAATGAAAGTCGAATGCATTCAACAAAGCCAATTGAGTCAAATGAAAGTCAAACACATTCAGATAAAGCTTCTTGATTCTAATGAAAGTCAAATACATTCAACAAAGCTAATTGTGTCAAATGAAAGTCAAACACTTTCAACAAAGCTTTTAGAATCAAATGAAAGTCAAACACATTCAAACAAAGCTTTTTGAATCAAATGAAAGTCAATTGCATTCAACAAAGCTAATTGAGTCAAATGAAAGTCAATCACTTTCAACAAAGCTAATTGAGTCAAATGAAAGTCAAACACATTCAAACAAAGTTTTTTGATTCAAATGAAAGTCAAATGCATTCAACAAAGCTAATTGAGTTAAATGAAAGTTAAACACTTTCAACAAAGCGTTAGAATCAAATGAAAGTCAAATACATTCAAACAAAGCTTTTTGAATCAAACGAAAATCAAATGAATTTTACAAAACTAATTGAGTCTAATGAAAGTTAAACACTTTCATCAAAGCTTTTAGAATCAAATGAAAGTCAAATACATTAAAACAAAGCTTTTTGAATCAAATGGAAGTTGATTGCATTCCACAATGCCAATTGAGTCTAATGAAAGTCAAACACATTCAACGAAGCTAATTGAGTCAAATGAAAGTCAAACACATTCAAACAAAGCTTTTTGAATCAAATGAAAGTCATATGCATTCAACAAAGCCAATTGAGTCAAAAGAAAGTCAAATACATTCAATCAAAGCTTTTTGAATCAAATGAAAGTCGATTGCATTCCACAATGCTAATTGAGTCAAATGAAAATCAAACACATTCAACAAAACTATTTGAGTCAAAAGAAAGTCAAACACATTCAAACAAAGCTTTTTGAATCAAATGAAAGTAAAATGCATTCAACAAAGCTAATTGAGTCAAATGAAAGTCTAACAGTTTCAACAAAGCTAATTGAGTCAAAAGAAAGTCAAACACATTCAAACAAAGCTTTTTGAATCAAATGAAAGTCAAATGCATGCAACAAAGCTAATTGAGCCAAATGAAAGTCAAACACTTTCAACAAAGCCAATTGAGTCAAATGAAAGTCAAACACATTCAAACAAAGCTTTTTGAATCAAATGAAAGTCAAATGCATTCAACAAAGCTAATTGAGTCAAATGAAAGTCAAACACTTTCAACAAAAATAATTGAGTCAAATGAAAGTCAAATGCATTCAACAAAGCCAATTGAGTCAAATGAAAGTCAAACACATTCAAACATAGCTTCTTGATTCAAATGAAAGTAAAATGCATTCAACAAAGCTAATTGAGTCAAATGAAAGTCAAACACTTTCAACAAACGTTTAGAATCAAATGAATGTCAAATACATTCAATCAAAGCTTTTTGAATTAAATGAAAGTCAATTGCATTCCACAATGCTAATTAAGTCAAATGAAAGTCAAACACATTCAACAAAGCTAATTGAGTCAAAAGAAAGTCAAACACATTCAAACAAAGCTTTTTGAAACAAATGAAAGTCAAATGCATTCAACAAAGCTAATTGAGTCAAATGAAAGTCAAACACTCTCAACAAAGCTAATTGAGTCAAATGAAAGTCAAACACATTCAAACAAAGCTTTTTGATTCAAATGAAAGTCAAATGCATTCAACAAAGCTAATTGAGTCAAATGAAAGTCAAACACTTTCATCAAAGCGTTTAGAATCAAATGAAAGTCAAATACATTCAAACAAAGCTTTTTCAATCAAATGGAAGTTTATTGCATTCCACAATGCTAATTGAGTCAAATGAAAGTCAAACACATTCAACGAAGCTAATTAAGTCAAAAGAAAGTCAAACACATTCAAACAAAGCTTTTTGAATCAAATGAAAGTAAAATGCATTCAACAAAGCTAATTAAGTCAAATGAAAGTCTAACAGTTTCAACAAAGCTAATTGAGTCAAAAGAAAGTCAAACACATTCAAACAAAGCTTTTTGAATCAAATGAAAGTCAAATGCATGCAACAAAGCTAATTGAGCCAAATAAAAGTTAAACACTTTCAACAAAGCCAATTGAGTCAAATGAAAGTCAAACACATTCAAACAAAGCTTTTTGAATCAAATGAAAGTCAAATGCATTCAACAAAGCTAATTGAGTCAAATGAAAAACAAACACTTTCAACAAAAATAATTGAGTCAAATGAAAGTCAAACACAATCAAACAAAGCTTTTTGATTCAAATGAAAGTTAAATGCATTCAACAAAGCTAATTGAGTCAAATAAAAGTCAAACACTTTCAACAAAGCTTTTAGAATCAAATGAAAGTCAAACACATTCAAACAAAGCTTTTTAAATCAAACGAAAGTAAAATGCATTGAACAAAGCTAATTGAGTCAAATGAAAGTCAATCACTTTCAACAAAGCGTTTAGAATCAAATGAAAGTCAAATACATTCAATCAAAGCTTTTTGAATCAAATGAAATTCAATTGCATTCCACAATGCTAATTGAGTCAAATGAAAGTCAAACACATTCAACAAAGCTAATTGAGTCAAAAGAAAGTCAAACACATTTAAACAAAGCTTTTTGAATCAAATGAAAGTAAAATGCATTCAACAAAGCTAATTGAGTCAAATGAAAGTCAAACACTTTCAACAAAGCTAATTGAGTCAAAATAAAGTCAAACACATTCAAACAAAGGTTTTTGAATCAAATGAAAGTCAAATGCATTCAACAAAGCTAATTGAGTCAAATGAAAGTCAAACACTTTCAACAAAGCTAATTGAGTCAAATGAAAGTCAAACACATTTAAAAAAAGCTTTTTGAATCAAATGAAAATTAAATGAATTCAACAAAGCAAATTGAGTCAAATGAAAGTCAAACACTTTCATCAAAGCTTTTGGAATCAAATTAAAGTCAAATATATTCAAACAAAGCTTTTTGAATCAAATGAAAGTCAATTGCATTACACAATGCTAATTGAGTCAAATGAAGGTCAAACACATTCAACGAAGCTAATTGAGTCAAATGAAAGTCAAACACATTCAAACAAAGCTTTTTGAATCAAATGAAAGTCGAATGCATTCAACAAAGCCAATTGAGTCAAATGAAAGTCAAACACATTCAAATAAAGCTTCTTGATTCTAATGAAAGTCAAATACATTCAACAAAGCTATTTGTGTCAAATGAAAGTCAAACACTTTCAACAAAGCTTTTAGAATCAAATGAAAGTCAAACACATTCAAACAAAGCTTTTTAAATCAAACGAAAGTCAAATGCATTGAACAAAGCTAATTGAGTCAAATGAAAGTCAATCACTTTCAACAAAGCGTTTAGAATCAAATGAAAGTCAAATACATTCAATCAAAGCTTTTTGAATCAAATGAAAGTCAATTGCATTCCACAATGCTAATTGAGTCAAATGAAAGTCAAACACATTCAACAAAGCTAATTGAGTCAAAAGAAAGTCAAACACATTCAAACAAAGCTTTTTGAATCAAATGAAAGTAAAATGCATTTAACAAAGCTAATTGAGTCAAATGAAAGTCAAACACTTTCAACAAAGCTAATTGAGTCAAAAGAAAGTCAAACACATTCAAACAAAGGTTTTTGAATCAAATGAAAGTCAAATGCATTCAACAAAGCTAATTGAGTCAAATGAAAGTCAAACACTTTCAACAAAGCTAATTGAGTCAAATGAAAGTCAAACACATTTAAACAAAGCTTTTTGAATCAATTGAAAATTAAATGAATTCAACAAAGCTAATTGAGTCAAATGAAAGTCAAACACTTTCATCAAAGCTTTTGGAATCAAATTAAAGTCAAATATATTCAAACAAAGCTTTTTGAATCAAATGAAAGTCAATTGCATTCAACAATGCTAATTGAGCCAAATGAAGGTCAAACACATTCAACGAAGCTAATTGAGTCAAATGAAAGTCAAACACATTCAAACAAAGCTTTTTGAATCAAATGAAAGTCAAATGCATTCATCAAAGCTAACTGAGTCAAATGAAAGTCAAACACTTTCAACAAAGCGTTTAGAATCAAATGAAAGTCAAATACATTCAATCAAAGCTTTTCGAATCAAATGAAAGTCAATTGCATTCCATAATGCTAATTGAGTCAAATGAAAGTCAAACACATTCAACAAAGCTAATTGAGTCAAAAGAAAGTCAAACACATTCAAACAAAGCTTTTTGAATCAAATAAAAGCCAAATGCATTCAACAAAGCTAATTGAGTCAAATGAAAGTCAAACACTTTCAACAAAGCTTATTGAGTCAAATGAAAGTCAAACACATTCAAACAAAGCTTTTTGATTCAAATGAAAGTCAAATGCATTCAACAAAGCTAATTGAGTCAAATGAAAGATAAAACACTTTCAACAAAGCTTTTAGAATCAAATTAAAGTCAAAAACATTCAAACAAAGCTTTTTGAATCAAACGAAAATCAAATGAATTCAACAAAGCTAATTGAGTCAAATGAAAGTCAAACACTTTCATCAAAGCTTTTAGAATCAAATTAAAGTTAAATATATTCAAACAAAGCTTTTTGAATCAAATGAAAGTCAATTGCATTCCGCAATGCTAATTGAGTCAAATGAAGGTCAAACACATTCAACGAAGCCAATTGAGTCAAATGAAAGTCAAACACATTCAAACAAAGCTTTTTGAATGAAATGAAAGTCAAATGCATTCAACAAAGCCAATTGAGTCAAATGAAAGTCAAACACATTCAAACATAGCTTCTTAATTCAAATGAAAGTCAAATGCATTCAACAACGCTAATTGAGTCAAATGAAAGTCAAACACTTTCAACAAAGCTTTAAGAATCAAATGAAAGTAAAACACATTCAAACAAAGCTTTTTGAATTAAATGAATGTCAAATGCATTCAACAAAGCTAATTGAGTCAAATGAAAGTCAAACACATTCAACAAAGCTAATTGAGTCAAATGAAAGTCAAACACTTTCAACAAAGCGTTTAGAATCAAATGAAAGTCAAATACATTCAATCAAAGCTTTTTGAATCAAATGAAAGTCAATTGCATTCCATAATGCTAATTAAGTCAAATGAAAGTCAAACACATTCAACAAAGCTAATTGAGTCAAAAGAAAGTCAAACACATTCAAACAAAGCTTTTTGAATCAAATGAAAGTCGAATGCATTCAACAAAGCTAATTGAGTCAAATGAAAGTTAAACACTTTCAACAAAAATAATTGAGTCAAATGAAAGTCAAACACATTCAAACAAACCTTTTTGAATCAAATGAAAGTCAAATGCATTCAACAAAGCTAATTGAGTCAAATGAAAGTTAAACACTTTCAAAAAAAATAATTGAGTCAAATGAAATTCAAACACATTCAAACAAAGCTTTTTGATTCAAATGAAAGTCAAATGCATTCAACAAAGCTAATTGAGTCAAATGAAAGTTAAACACTTTCAACAAAGCTTTTAGAATCAAATGAAAGTCAAATACATTCAAACAAAGCTTATTGAATCAAACGAAAATCAAATGAATTCAACAAAGCTAATTGAGTCAAATGAAAGTCAAACACTTTCATCAAAGCTCTTAGAATCAAATTAAAGTCAAATATATTCAAACAAAGCTTTTTGAATCAAATGAAAGTCAATTGCATTCCACAAGGCTAATTGAGTCAAATGAAGGTCAAACACATTCAACGAAGCTAATTGAGTCAAATGAACGTCAAACACATTCAAACAAAGCTTTTTAAATGAAATGAAAGTCAAATGCATTCAACAAAGCCAATTGAGTCAAATGAAAGTCAAACACATTCAAACATAGCTTCTTGATTCAAATGAAAGTCAAATGCATTCAAGAAAGCTAATTGAGTCAAATGAAAGTCCAACACTTTCAACAAAGCTTTAAGAATCAAATGAAAGTAAAACACATTCAAACAAAGCTTTTTGAATCAAATGAATGTCAAATGCATTCAACAAAGCTAATTGAGTCAAATGAAAGTCAAACACTTTCAACAAAGCTAATTGAGTCAAAAGAAAGTCAAACACATTCAAACAAAGCTTTTTTAATCAAATGAAAGTCAAATGCATTCAACAAAGCTAATTGAGTCAAATGAAAGTCAAACACTTTCAACAAAGCTAATTGAGTCAAATGAAAGTCAAACACATTTAAACAAAGCTTTTTGAATCAAATGAAAATCAAATGAATTCAACAAAGCTAATTGAGTCAAACGAAAGTCAAACACTTTCGTCAAAGCTTTTAGAATCAAATTAAAGTCAAATATATTCAAACAAAGCTTTTTGAATCAAATGAAAGTCAATTGCATTCCACAATGCTAATTGAGTCAAATGAAGGTCAAACGCATTCAAACAAAGCTTTTTGAATCAAATGAAAGTCAAATGCATTCAACAAAGCTAATTGAGTCAAATGAAAGTCAAACACTTTCAACAAAGCATTTAGAATCAAATGAAAGTCAAATACATTCAATCAAAGCTTTTTGAATCAAATGAAAGTCAAATGCATTCAACAAAGCTAATTGAGTTAAATGAAAGTCAAACACTTTCAACAAAGCTTTTAGAATCAAATTAAAGTCAAACACATTCAAACAAAGCTTTTTGAATCAAACGAAAATCAAATGAATTCAACAAAGCTAATTGAGTCAAATAAAAGTCAAACAATTTCATCAAAGCTTTTAGAATAAAATGAATATCAAATACATTCAAACAAAGCTTTTGTAATCAAATCGAATTCAATTGCATTCCACAATGCTAATTAAGTCAAATGAAAGTCAAACACATTCAACGAAGCTAATTGAGTCAAATGAAAGTCAAACACATTCAAACCAAGCTTTTTGAATCAAATGAAAGTCGAATGCATTCAACAAAGCCAATTGAGTCAAATGAAAGTCAAACACATTCAAATAAAGCTTCTTGATTCAAATGAAAGTCAAATGCATTCAACAAAGCTAATTGTGTCAAATGAAAGTCAAACACTTTCAACAAAGATTTTAGAATCAAATGAAAGTCAAACATATTCAAACAAAGCTTTTTGAATTAAATGAAAGTCAAATGCATTCAACAAAGCTAATTGAGTCAAATGAAAGTCAAACACTTTCAACAAAGCGTTTAGAATCAAATGAAAGTCAAATACATTCAATAAAAGCTTTTTGAATCAAATGAAAATCAATTGCATTCCACAATGATAATTAAGTCAAATGAAAGTCAAACACATTCAACAAAGCTAATTGAGTCAAAAGAAAGTTAAACACTTTCAGACAAAGCTTTTTGAATGAAATGAAAGTCAAATGCATTCAACAAAGCTAATTGAGTCAAACGAAAGTGAAACACTTTCAACAAAGCTAATTGAGTCAAATGAAAGTCAAACACATTCAAACAAAGCTTTTTGAATCAAATGAAAATCAAATGAATTCAACAAAGCTAATTGAGTCAAATGAAAGTCAAACACTTTCGTCAAAGCTTTTAGAATCAAATTAAAGTCAAATATATTAAAACAAAGCTTTTTAAATCAAATGAAAGTCAATTGCATTCCACAATGCTAATTGAGTCAAATGAAGGTCAAACACATTAAACGAAGCTAATTGAGTCAAATGAAAGTCAAACACATTCAAACAAAGCTTTTTGAATCACATGAAGGTCAAATGCATTCAACAAATCCAATTGAGTCAAATGAAAGTCAAGCACATTCAAACAAAGCTTCTTGATTCAAATGAAAGTCAAATGCATTCAACAAAGCTAATTGAGTCAAATGAAAGTCAAACACTTTCAACAAAGCGTTTAGAATCAAATGAAAGTCAAATACATTCAATCAAAGCTTTTTGAATCAAATGAAAATCAATTGCATTCCACAATGCTAATTAAGTGAAATGAAAGTCAAACACATTCAACAAAGCTAATTGAGTCAAAAGAAAGTCAAACACATTCAAACAATGCTTTTTGAATCAAATGAAAGTCAAATGCATTTAACAAAGCTAATTGAGTCAAATGGAAGTCAAACACTTTCGACAAAGCTAATTGAGTCAAATGAAAGTCAAACACATTCAAACAAAGCTGTTTGATTCAAATGAAAGTCAAATGCATTCAATAAAGCTAATTGAGTCAAATGAAAGTCAAACACATTCAAACAAAGCTTTTTGAATCAAATGAAAATCAAATGAATTCAACAAAGCTAATTGAGTCAAATGAAAGTCAAACACTTTCGTCAAAGCTTTTAGAATCAAATTAAAGTCAAATATATTAAAACAAAGCTTTTTAAATCAAATGAAAGTCAATTGCATTCCACAATGCTAATTGAGTCAAATGAAGGTCAAACACATTTAACGAAGCTAATTGAGTCAAATGAAAGTCAAACACATTCAAACAAAGCTTTTTGAATCAAATGAAAGTCAAATGCATTCAACAAATCCAATTGAGTCAAATGAAAGTCAAGCACATTCAAACAAAGCTTCTTGATTCAAATGAAAGTCAAATGCATTCAACAAAGCTAATTGAGTCAAATGAAAGTCAAATGCATTCAACAAAGCTAATTGAGTCAAATGAAAGTCAAACACTTTCAACAAAGCGTTTAGAATCAAATGAAAGTCAAATACATTCAATCAAAGCTTTTTGAATCAAATGAAAATCAATTGCATTCCACAATGCTAATTAAGTCAAATGAAAGTCAAACACATTCAACAAAGCTAATTGAGTCAAAAGAAAGTCAAACACATTCAAACAATGCTTTTTGAATCAAATGAAAGTCAAATGCATTTAACAAAGCTAATTGAGTCAAATGGAAGTCAAACACTTTCAACAAAGCTAATTGAGTCAAATGAAAGTCAAACACATTCAAACAAAGCTGTTTGATTCAAATGAAAGTCATATGCATTCAATAAAGCTAATTGAGTTAAATGAAAGTCAAACACTTTCAACAAAGCTTTTAGAATCAAATGAAAGTCAAATACATTCAAACAAAGCTTTTTGAATCAAACGAAAATCAAATGAATTTAACGAAGCTAATTGAGTCAAATGAAAGTCAAACACTTTCATCCAAGCTTTTAGAATAAAATTAAAGTCAAATACATTCAAACAAAGCTTTTTGAATCAAATCGAAGTCAATTGCATTCCACAATGCTAATTGAGTCAAATGAAAGTCAAACACATTCAACGAAGCTAATTGAGTCAAATGAAAGTCAAACACATTCAAACAAAGCTTTTTGAATCAAATGAAAGTCAAATGCATTCAACAAAGCCAATTGAGTCAAATGAAAGTCAAACACATTCAAATAAAGCTTCTTGATTCAAATGAAAGTAAAATGCATTCAACAAAGCTAATTGTGTCAAATGAAAGTCAAACACTTTCAACAAAGCTTTTAGAATCAAATGAAAGTCAAACACATTCAAACAAAGCTTTTTGAATCAAATGAAAGTCAAATGCATTCAACAAAGCTAATTGAGTCAAATGAAAGTTAAACACTTTCAACAAAGCGTTTTGAATCAAATGAAAGTCAAATACATTCAATCAAAGCTTTTCGAATCAAATGAAAGTCAATTGCATTCCACAATGCTAATTGAGTCAAATGAAAGTCAAACACATTCAACAAAGCTAATTGTGTCAAAAGAAAGTCAAACACATTCAAACAAAGCTTTTTGAATCAAATGAAAATCAAATGAATTCAACAAAGCTAATTGAGTCAAATGAAAGTCAAACACTTTCAACAAAGCTTTTAGAATCAAATGAAAGTAAAACACATTCAAACAAAGCTTTATCAATCAAATGAATGTCAAATGCATTCAACAAAGCTAATTGAGTCAAATGAAAGTCAAACACATTTAAAGAAGCTAATTGAGTTAAAAGAAAGTCAAACACATTCAAACAAAGCTTCTTGAATCAAATGAAAGTAAAATGCATTCAACAAAGCCAATTGAGTCAAATGATAGTCAAACACATTCAAATAAAGCTTTTTGAATCAAATGAAAGTCAAATGCATTCAACAAAGCTAATTGAGTCAAACGAAAGTCAAACACTTTCAACAAAGCTAATTGAGTCAAATGAAAGTCAAACACATTCAAACAAAGCTTTTTGATTCAAATGAAAGTCAAATGCATTCAACAAAACTAATTGTGTCAAATGAAAGTCAAACACTTTCAACAAAGCGTTTAGAATCAAATGAAAGTCAAATACATTCAATCAAAGCTTTTTGAATCAAATGAAAGTCAATTGCATTCCACAATGCTAATTGAGTCAAATGAAAGTCAAACACATTCAACAAAGCTAATTGAGTCAAAAGAAAGTCAAACACATTCATACAAAGCTTTTTGAATCAAATGAAAGTCAAATGCATTCAACAAAGCCAATTGAGTCAAATGAAAGTCAAACACATTCAAATAAAGCTTCTTGATTCAAATGAAAGTAAAATGCATTCAACAAAGCTAATTGTGTCAAATGAAAGTCAAACACTTTCAACAAAGCTTTTAGAATCAAATGAAAGTCAAACACATTCAAACAAAGCTTTTTGAATCAAATGAAAGTCAAATGCATTCAACAAAGCTAATTGAGTCAAATGAAAGTTAAACACTTTCAACAAAGCGTTTTGAATAAAATGAAAGTCAAATACATTCAATCATAGCTTTTCGAATCAAATGAAAGTCAATTGCATTCCACAATGCTAATTGAGTCAAATGAAAGTCAAACACATTCAACAAAGCTAATTGAGTCAAAAGAAAGTCAAACACATTCAAACAAAGCTTTTTGAATCAAATGAAAATCAAAGGAATTCAACAAAGCTAATTGAGTCAAATGAAAGTCAAACACTTTCATCAAAGCTTTTAGAATCAAATACAAGTCAAATACATTCAAACAAAGCTTTTTGAATCAAATGAAAGTCAATTGCATTCCACAATGCTAATTGAGTCAAATGAAAATTAAACACATTCAACGAAGCTAATTGAGTCAAATGAAAGTCAAACACATTCAAACAAAGCTTTTTGAATCAAATGAAAGTCAAATGCATTCAACAAAGCCAATTGAGTCAAATGAAAGTCAAACACATTCAAACATAGCTTCTTGATTAAAATGAAAGTCAAATGCATTCAACAAAGCTAATTGAGTCAAATGAAAGTCAAACACTTTCAACAAAGCTTTTAGAATGAAATGAAAGTAAAACACATTCAAAAAAAGCTTTTTCTATCAAATGAATGTCAAATGCATTCAACAAAGCTAATTGAGTCAAATGAAAGTCAAACACATTTAAAGAAGCTAATTGAGTTAAAAGAAAGTCAAACACATTCAAACAAAGCTTCTTGAATCAAATGAAAGTAAAATGCATTCAACAAAGCCAATTGAGTCAAATGAAAGTCAAACACATTCAAATAAAGCTTTTTGAATCAAATGAAAGTCAAATGCATTCAACAAAGCTAATTGAGTCAAACGAAAGTCAAACACTTTCAACAAAGCTAATTGAGTCAAATGAAAGTCAAACACATTCAAACAAAGCTTTTTGATTCAAATGAAAGTCAAATGCATTCAACAAAGCTAATTGTGTCAAATGAAAGTCAAACACTTTCAACAAAGCGTTTAGAATCAAATGAAAGTCAAATACATTCAATCAAAGCTTTTTGAATCAAATGAAAGTCAATTGCATTCCACAATGCTAATTGAGTCAAATGAAAGTCAAACACATTCAACAAAGCTAATTGAGTCAAAAGAAAGTCAAACACATTCATACAAAGCTTTTTGATTCAAATGAAAGTCAAACGCATTCAACAAAGCTAATTGAGTCAAATGAAAGTCAAACACTTTCAACAAAACTAATTGAGTCAAATGAAAGTCAAACACATTCAAACAAAGCTGTTTGATTCAAATGAAAGTTAAATGCATTCAACAAATCCAATTGAGTCAAATGAAAGTCAAACACATTCAAACAAAGCTTCTTGATTCAAATGAGAGTTAAATGCATTCAACAAAGCTAATTGAGTCAAATGAAAGTCAAACACTTTCAACAAAGCGTTTAGAATCAAATGAAAGTCAAATACATTCAATCAAAGCTTTTTGAATCAAATGAAAGTCAATTGCATTCCACAATGCTAATTAAGTCAAATGAAAGTCAAACACATTCAACAAAGCTAATTGAGTCAAAAGAAAGTCAAACACATTCAAACAAAGCTTTTTGAATCAAATGAAAGTCAAATGCATTTAACAAAGCTAATTGAGTCAAATGAAAGTCAAACACTTTCAACAAAGCTAATTGAGTCAAATGAAAGTCAAACACATTCAAACAAAGCTGTTTGATTCAAATGAAAGTCAAATGCATTCAATAAAGCTAATTGAGTCAAATGAAAGTCAAACACTTTCAACAAAGCTTTTTGAATCAAACGAAAATCATATGAATTTAACAAAGCTAATTGAGTCAAATGAAAGTCAAACACTTTCATCAAAGCTTTTAGAATAAAATTAAAGTCAAATACATTCAAACAAAGCTTTTTGAATCAAATCGAAGTCAATTGCATTCCACAATGCTAATTGAGTCAGATGAAAGTCAAACATATTCAACGAAGCTAATTGAGTCAAATGAAAGTCAAACACATTCAAACAAAGCTTTTTGAATCAAATGAAACTCAAATGCATTCAACAAAGTAAATTGAGTCCATTGAAAGTCAAACACATTCAAATAAAGCTTCTTGATTCAAATGAAAGTCAAATGCATTCAACAAAGCTAATTGAGTCAAATAAAAGTCAAACACTTTCAACAAAGCTAATTGAGTCAAATGAAAGTCAAACACATTCAAACAAAGCTTTTTGAATCAAATAAAAGTCAAATTCATTCAACAAAGCTAATTGAGTCAAATGAAAGTCAAACACTTTCAACAAAGAGTTTAGAATCAAATGAAAGTCAAATACATTCAATAAAAGCTTTTTGAATCAAATGAAAGTCAATTGCATTCAACAATGATAATTAAGTCAAATGAAAGTCAAACACATTCAACAAAGCTAATTGAGTCAAAAGAAAGTTAAACACATTCAGAAAAAGCTTTTTGAATCAAATGAAAGTCAAATGCATTCAACAAGGCTAATTGAGTCAAACGAAAGTCAAACACTTTCAACAAAGCTAATTGAGTCAAATGAAAGTCAAACACATTCAAACAAAGCTTTTTGATTCAAATGAAAGTCAAATGCATTCAACAAAGCTAATTGAGTAGAATGAAAGTCAAACACTTTTAACAAAGCTTTTAAAATCAAATTAAAGTCAAACACATTCAAACAAAGCTTTTTGAATCAAATGAAAATCAAATGAATTCAACAAAGCTAATTGAGTCAAATGAAAGTCAAACACATTCAAACAAAGCTTTTTGAATCAAATGAAAGTCAAATGCATTCAACAAAGCTAATTGAGTCAAACGAATGTCAAACACTTTCAACAAAGCTAATTGAGTCAAATGAAAGTCGAACACATTTAAACAAAGCTTTTTGATTCAAATGAAAGTCAATTGCATTCCAGAATGCTAATTGAGTCAAATGAAGGTCAAACACATTCAACGAAGATAATTGAGTCAAATGAAAGTCAAATACATTCAAACAAAGCTTTTTGAATCAAATGAAAGTCAAATGCATTCAACTAAGCTAATTGAGTCAAATGAAAGTCAAACACATTCAACAAAGCTAATTGGTTCAAAAGAAAGTCAAACACATTCAAACAAAGCTTTTTGAATCAAATGAAAGTCAAATGCATTCAACAAAGCTAATTGAGTCAAATGAAAGTCAAACACTATCAACAAAACTAATTGAGTCAAATGAAAGTCAAACACATTCAAACAAAGTTTTTTGATTCAAATGAAAGTCAAATGCATTCAACAAAGCTAATTGAGTTAAATGAAAGTCAAACACTTTCAACAAAGCTTTTAGAATCAAATGAAAGTCAAATACATTCAAACAAAGCTTTTTGAATCAAACGAAAATCAAATGAATTCAACAAAGCTAATTGAGTCAAATGAAAGTCAAACACTTTCATCAAAGCTTTTATAATAAAATGAAAGTTAAATACATTCAAACAAAGCTTTTTGAATCAACTGAAAGTCAAATGCATTCAACAAAGCTAATTGAGTCAAACGAAAGTCAAACACTTTCAACAAAGCTAATTGAGTCAAATGAAAGTCAAACACATTCAAACAAAGCTTTTTTATTCAAATGAAAGTCAAATGCATTCAACAAAGCTAATTGAGTTGAATGAAAGTCAAACACTTTCAACAAAGCTTTTAGAATAAAATTAAAGTCAAACACATTCAAACAAAGCTTTTTGAATCAAATGAAAATCAAATGAATTCAACAAAGCTAATTGAGTCAAATGAAAGTCAAACACATTCAAACAAAGCTTTTTGAAACAAATGAAAGTCAAATGCATTCAACAAAGCTAATTGAGTCAAACGAAAGTCAAACACTTTCAACAAAGCTAATTGAGTCAAATGAAATTCAAACACATTCAAACAAAGCTTTTTGATTAAAATGAAAGTCAATTGCATTCCACAATGCTAATTGAGTCAAATGAAGGTTAAACACATTCAACGAAGCTAATTGAGTCAAATTAAAGTCAAACACATTCAAACAAAGCTTTTTGAATCAAATGAAAGTCAAATGCATTCAACAAAGCTAATTGAGTCAAATGAAAGTCAAACACTTTCAACAAAACTAATTGAGTCAAATGAAAGTCAAACACATTCAAACAAAGTTTTTTGATTCAAATGAAAGTCAAATGCATTCAACAAAGCTAATTGAGTCAAATGAAAGTCAAACACTTTCAACAAAGCTTTTAGAATCAAATGAAAGTCAAATACATTCAAACAAAGCTTTTTGAATCAAACGAAAATAAAATGAATTCAACAAAGCTAACTGAGTCAAATGAAAGTCAAACACTTTCATCAAAGCTTTTAGAATAAAATGAAAGTTAAATACATTCAAACAAAGCTTTTTGAATCAAATAAAAGTCAATTGCATTCCACAATGCTAATTGAGTCAAATGAAAGTCAAACACATTCAACGAAGCTAATTGAGTCAAATGAAAGTCAAACACATTCAAACAAAGCTTTTTGAATCAAATGAAAGTCAAATGCATTCAACAAAGTAAATTGAGTCCAATGAAAGTCAAACACATTCAAATAAAGCTTCTTGATTCAAATGAAAGTCAAATGCATTCAACAAAGCTAATTGAGTCAAATGAAAGTCAAACACATTCAAACAAAGCTTTTTGAATCAACTAAAAGTCAAATGCATTCAACAAAGTTAATTGAGTCAAATGAAAGTCAAACACTTTCAACAAAGCGTTTAGAATCAAATGAAAGTCAAATACATTCAATAAAAGCTTTTTCAATCAAATGAAAGTCAATTGCATTCCACAATGATAATTAAGTCAAATGAAAGTAAAACACATTCAACAAAGCTAATTGAGTCAAAAGAAAGTTAAACACATTCATACAAAGCTTTTTTTGAATCAAATGAAAGTCAAATGCATTCAACAAAGCTAATTGAGTCAAACGAAAGTCAAACACTTTCAACAAAGCTAATTGAGTCAAATGAAAGTCAAACACATTCAAACAAAGCTTTTTGATTCAAATGAAAGTCAAATGCATTCAACAAACTAATTGAGTTGAATGAAAGTCAAACACTTTCAACAAAGATTTTAGAATCAAATAAAAGTCAAACACATTCAAACAAAGCTTTTTGAATCAAATGAAAATCAAATGAATTCAACAAAGCTAATTGAGTCAAATGAAAGTCAAACACATTCAAACAAAGCTTTTTGAATCAAATGAAAGTCAAATGCATTCAACAAAGCTAATTGAGTCAAACAAAAGTCAAACATTTTCAACAAAGCTAATTGAGTCAAATGAAAGTCAAACACATTCAAACAAAGCTTTTTGATTCAAATGAAAGTCAATTGCATTCCACAATGCTAATGGAGTCAAATGAAGGTCAAACACATTCAACGAAGCTAATTGAGTCAAATGAAAGTCAAACACATTCAAACAAAGCTTTTTGAATCAAATGAAAGTCAAATGCATTCAACAAAGCTAATTGAGTCAAATGAAAGTCAAACACTTTCAACAAAGCTAATTGAGTCAAATGAAAGTCAAACACATTCAAACAAAGCTTTTTGAATCAAATGAAAGTCAAATGCATTCAACAAAGCTAATTGAGTCAAACGAAAGTCAAACACTTTCAACAAAACTAATTGAGTCAAATGAAAGTCAAACACATTCAAACAAAGCTTTTTGATTCAAATGAAAGTCAAATGCATTCAACAAAGCTAATTGAGTCAAATGAAAGTCAAACACTTTCAACAAAGCTTTTAGAATCAAATGAAAGTCAAATATATTCAAACAAAGCTTTTTAAATCAAACGAAAATCAAATGAATTCAACAAAGCTAACTGAGTCAAATGAAAGTCAAACACTTTCATCAAAGCTTTTACAATAAAATGAAAGTCAAATACATTCAAACAAAGGTTTTTGAATCAAATGGAAGTCAATTGCATTCCACAATGCTAATTGAGTCAAATGAAAGTCAAACACATTCAACGAAGCTAATTGAGTCAAATGAAAGTCAAACACATTCAAACAATGTTTTTTGAATCAAATTAAAGTCAAATGCATTCAATAAAGCCAATTGACTCAAATGAATGTCAAACACATTCAAATAAAGCTTCTTGATTCAAATGAAAGTCAAATGCATTCAACAAAGCTAATTGAGTCAAATGAAAGTCAAACACTTTCAACAAAGCTAATTGAGTCAAATGAAAGTCAAACACATTCAAACAAAGCTTCTTGATTCAAATAAAAGTCAAATGCATTCAACAAATCTAATTGAGTCAAATGAAAGTCAAACACTTTCAACAAAGCGTTTAGAATAAATTAAACTCAAATACATTCAATCAAAGCATTTTGAATCAAATGAAAGTCAATTGCATTCCACAATGCTAATTAAGTCAAATGAAAGTCAAACACATTCAACAAAGCTAATTGAGTCAAAAGAAAGTCAAACACATCCAAACAAAGTTTTTTGAATCAAATGAAAGTCAAATGCATTCAGCAAAGCTAATTGAGTAAAATGAAAGTCAAACACCTTCAACAAAGCTAATTGAGTCAAATGAAAGTCAAACACATTCAAACAAAGCTTTTTGATTCAAATGAAAGTCAAATGCATTCAACAAAGCTAATTGAGTTAAATGAAAGTCAAACACTTTCAACAAAGTTTTTAGAATCAAATGAAAGTCAACTACATTCCAACAAAGCTTTTTAAATCAAACGAAAATCAAATGAATTCAACAAAGCTAATTGAGTCAAATGAAAGTCAAACACTTTCATCAAAGCTTTTAGAATAAAATGAAAGTTAAATACATTCAAACAAAGCTTTTTGAATCAAATCGAAGTCAATTGCAATCCACAATGCTAATTGAGTCAAATGAAAGTCAAACACATTCAACGAAGCTAATTGAGTCAAATGAAAGTCAAACACATTCAAACAAAGCTTTTTGAATCATATGAAAGTCAAATGCATTCAACAAAGTAAATTGAGTCCAATGAAAGTCAAACACATTCAAATAAAGCTTCTTGATCCAAATGAAAGTCAAATACATTCAACAAAGCTAATTAAGTCAAATGAAAGTCAAACACATTCAAATAAAGCTTTTTGAATCAAATAAAAGTCAAATGCATTCAACAAAGCTAATTGAGTCAAATGAAAGTCAAACACTTTCAACAAAGCGTTTAGAATCAAATGAAAGTCAAATACATTTAATAAAAGCTTTTTGAATCAAATGAAAGTCAATTGCATTCCACAATGATAATTAAGTCAAATGAAAGTCAAACACATTCAACAAAGCTAATTGAGTCAAAAGAAAGTTAAACACATTCAGACAAAGCTTTTTGAATCAAATGAAAGTCAAATGCATTCAACAAAGCTAATTAAGTCAAACGAAAGTCAAACGAAAGTCAAACACTTTCAACAAAGCTAATTCAGTCAAATGAAAGTCAAACACATTCAAACAAAGCTTTTTGATTCAAATGAAAGTCAAATGCATTCAACAAATCTAATTGAGTCAAATGAAAGTCAAACACTTTCAACAAAGCGTTTAGAATCAAATGAAAGTCAAATACATTCAATCAAAGCTTTTTGAATCAAATGAAAGTCAATTGCATTCCACAATGGTAATTGAGTCAAATGAAAGTCAAACACATTCAACGAAGCTAATTGAGTCAAATGAAAGTCAAACACATTCAAACAAAGCTTCTTGATTCAAATGAAAGTCAAATGCATTCAACAAAGCTAATTGAGTCAAATGAAAGTCAAACACTTTCAACAAAGCTAATTGAGTCAAATGAAAGTCAAACACATTCAAACAAAGCTTCTTGATTCAAATAAAAGTCAAATGCATTCAACAAATCTAATTGAGTCAAATGAAAGTCAAACACTTTCAACAAAGCGTTTAGAATAAATTAAAGTCAAATACATTCAATCAAAGCATTTTGAATCAAATGAAAGTCAATTGCATTCCACAATGCTAATTAAGTCAAATGAAAGTCAAACACATTCAACGAAGCTAATTGAGTCAAATGAAAGTCAAACACATTCAAACAAAGTTTTTTGAATCAAATGAAAGTCAAATGCATTCAGCAAAGCTAATTGAGTAAAATGAAAGTCAAACACCTTCAACAAAGCTAATTGAGTCAAATGAAAGTCAAACACATTCAAACAAAGCTTTTTGATTCAAATGAAAGTCAAATGCATTCAACAAAGCTAATTGAGTTAAATGAAAGTCAAACACTTTCAACAAAGTTTTTAGAATCAAATGAAAGTCAACTACATTCCAACAAAACTTTTTAAATCAAACGAAAATCAAATGAATTCAACAAAGCTAATTGAGTCAAATGAAAATCAAACACTTTCATCAAAGCTTTTAGAATAAAATGAAAGTTAAATACATTCAAACAAAGCTTTTTGAATCAAATCGAAGTCAATTGCAATCCACAATGCTAATTGAGTCAAATGAAAGTCAAACACATTCAACGAAGCTAATTGAGTCAAATGAAAGTCAAACACATTCAAACAAAGCTTTTTGAATCATATGAAAGTCAAATGCATTCAACAAAGTAAATTGAGTCCAATGAAAGTCAAACACATTCAAATAAAGCTTCTTGATCCAAATGAAAGTCAAATGCATTCAACAAAGCTAATTGAGTCAAATGAAAGTCAAACACATTCAAATAAAGCTTTTTGAATCAAATAAAAGTCAAATGCATTCAACAAAGCTAATTGAGTCAAATGAAAGTCAAACACTTTCAACAAAGCGTTTAGAATCAAATGAAAGTCAAATACATTTAATAAAAGCTTTTTGAATCAAATGAAAGTCAATTGCATTCCACAATGATAATTAAGTCAAATGAAAGTCAAACACATTCAACAAAGCTAATTGAGTCAAAAGAAAGTTAAACACATTCAGACAAAGCTTTTTGAATCAAATGAAAGTCAAATGCATTCAACAAAGCTAATTAAGTCAAACGAAAGTCAAACGAAAGTCAAACACTTTCAACAAAGCTAATTCAGTCAAATGAAAGTCAAACACATTCAAACAAAGCTTTTTGATTCAAATGAAAGTCAAATGCATTCAACAAACTAATAGAGTTGAATGAAAGTTCAACACTTTCATCAAAGCTTTTAGAATCAAATTAAAGTCAAACAGATTCAAACAAAGCTTTTTGAATCAAATGAAAATCAAGTGAATTCAACAAAGCTAATTGAGTCAAATGAAAGTCAAACACATTCAAACAAAGCTTTTTGAATCAAATGAAAGTCAAATGCATTCAACAAAGCTAATTGAGTCAAACGAAAGTCAAACATTTTCAACAAAGCTAATTGAGTCAAATGAAAGTCAAACACATTCAAACAAAGCTTTTTGATTCAAATGAAAGTCAATTGCATTCCACAATGCTAATTGAGTCAAATGAAGGACAAACACATTCAACGAAGCTAATTGAGTCAAATGAAAGTCAAACACATTCAAACAAAGCTTTTTGAATCAAATGAAAGTCAAATGCATTCAACAAAGCTAATTGAGTCAAATGAAAGTCAAACACTTTCAACAAAGCTAATTAAGGCAAATGAAAGTCAAACACATTCAAACAAAGCTTTTTGAATCAAATGAAAGTCAAATGCATTCAACAAAGCTAATTGAGTCAAATGAAAGTCAAACACTTTCAACAAAGCTAATTGAGTCAAATGAAAGTCAAACACATTCAAACAAAGCTTTTTGAATCAAATGAAAGTCAAATGCATTCAACAAAGCTAATTGAGTCAAACGAAAGTCAAACACTTTCAACAAAACTAATTGAGTCAAATGAAAGTCAAACACATTCAAACAAAGCTTTTTGATTCAAATGAAAGTCAAATGCATTCAACAAAGCTAATTGAGTCAAATGAAAGTCAAACAATTTCAACAAAGCTTTTAGAATCAAATGAAAGTCAAATACATTCAAACAAAGCTTTTCAATCAAACGAAAATCAAATGAATTCAACAAAGCTAACTGAGTCAAATGAAAGTCAAACACTTTCATCAAAGCTTTTAGAATAAAATGAAAGTCAAATACATTCAAAAAAAGCTTTTTGAATCAAATGGAAGTCAATTGCATTCCACAATGCTAATTGAGTCAAATGAAAGTCAAACACATTCAACGAAGCTAATTGAGTCAAATAAAAGTCAAACACATTCAAACAAAGCTTTTTGAATCAAATGAAAGTCAAATGCATTCAACAAAGCCAATTGAGTCAAATGAAAGTCAAACACATTCAAATAAAGATTCTTGATTCAAATGAAAGTCAAATGCATTCAACAAAGCTAATTGAGTCAAATGAAAGTTAAACACTTTCAACAAAGCTAATTGAGTCAAATGAAAGTCAAACACATTCAAACAAAGCTTCTTGATTCAAATGAAAGTCAAATGCATTCAACAAATCTAATTGAGTCAAATGAAAGTCAAACACTTTCAACAAAGCGTTTAGAATCAAATGAAAGTCAAATACATTCAATCAAAGCTTTTTGAATCAAATGAAAGTCAATTGCATTCCACAATGGTAATTGAGTCAAATGAAAGTCAAACACATTCAACGAAGCTAATTGAGTCAAATGAAAGTCAAACACATTCAAACAAAGCTTTTTGAATCAAATGAAAGTCAAATGCATTCAACAAAGCTAATTGAGTCAAATGAAAGTTAAACACTTTCAACAAAACTAATTGAGTCAAATGAAAGTCAAACACATTCAAACAAAGCTTTTTGATTCAAATGAAAGTCAAATGCATTCAACAAAGCTAATTGAGTCAAATGAAAGTCAAACACTTTCAACAAAGCTTTTAGAATCAAATGAAAGTCAAATACATTCAAACAAAGCTTTTTGAATCAAACGAAAATCAAGTGAATTCAACTAAGCTAACTGAGTCAAATGAAAGTCAAACACTTTCATCAAAGCTTTTAGAATAAAATGAAAGTCAAATACATTCAAAAAAAGCTTTTTGAATCAAATGGAAGTCAATTGCATTCCACAATGCTAATTGAGTCAAATGAAAGTCAAACACATTCAACGAAGCTAATTGAGTCAAATAAAAGTCAAACACATTCAAACAAAGCTTTTTGAATCAAATGAAAGTCAAATGCATTCAACAAAGCCAATTGAGTCAAATGAAAGTCAAACACATTCAAATAAAGCTTCTTGATTCAAATGAAAGTCAAATGCATTCAACAAAGCTAATTGAGTCAAATGAAAGTCAAACACTTTCAACAACGCTAATTGAGTCAAAAGAAAGTCAAACACATTCAAACAAAGCTTCTTGATTCAAATGAAAGTCAAATGCATTCAACAAATCTAATTGAGTCAAATGAAAGTCAAACACTTTCAACAAAGCGTTTAGAATCAAATGAAAGTCAAATACGTTCAATCAAAGCTTTTTGAATCAAATGAAAGTCAATTGCATTCCACAATGCTAATTAAGTCAAATGAAAGTCAAACACATTCAACAAAGCTAATTGAGTAAAAAAAAAGTCAAACACATTCAAAAAAGGTTTTTTGAATCAAATGAAAGTCAAATGCATTCAACAAAGCTAATTGAGTCAAATGAAAGTCAAACACTTTCAACAAAGCTAATTGAGTCAAATGAAAGTCAAACACATTCAAACAAAGCTTTTTGATTCAAATGAAAGTCATATGCATTCAACAAAGCTAATTGAGTTAAATGAAAGTCAAACACTTTCAACAAAGCTTTTAGAATCAAATGAAAGTCAAATACATTCCAACAAAGCTTTTTGAATCAAACGAAAATCAAATGAATTCAACAAAGCTAATTGAGTCAAATGAAAGTCAAACACTTTCATCAAAGCTTTTAGAATAAAATGAAAGTTAAATACATTCAAACAAAACTTTTTGAATCAAATCGAAGTCAATTGTATTCCACAACGCTAATTGAGTCAAATGAAAGTCAAACACATTCAACGAAGCTAATTGAGTCAAATGAAAGTCAAACACATTCAAACAAAGCTTTTTGAATCAAATAAAAGTCAAATGCATGCAACAAAGTAAATTGAGTCAAATGAAAGTTAAACACATTCAAATAAAGCTTCTTGATTCAAATGAAAGTCAAATGCATTCAACAAAGCTAATTGAGTCAAATGAAAGTCAAACACTTTCAACAAAGTTAATTGAGTCACATGAAAGTCAAACACATTCAAACAAAGCTTTTTGAATCAAATAAAAGTCAAATGCATTCAACAAAGCTAATTGAGTCAAATGAAAGTCAAACACTTTCATCAAAGTGTTTAGAATCAAATGAAAGTCAAATACATTCGATAAAAGCTTTTTGAATCAAATGAAAGTCAATTGCATTCCACAATGATAATTAAGTCAAATGAAAGTCAAACACATTCAACAAAGCTAATTGAGTCAAAAGAAAGTTAAACACATTCAGACAAAGCTTTTTGAATCAAATGAAAGTCAAATGCATTCAACAAAGCTAATTGAGTCAAACGAAAGTCAAACACTTTCAACAAAGCTAATTGAGTCAAATGAAAGTCAAACACATTCAAACAAAGCGTTTTGATTCAAATGAAAGTCAAATGCATTCAACAAAGCTAATTGAGTTTAATGAAAGTCAAACACTTTCAACAAAGCTTTTAGAATCAAATTAAAGTCAAACACATTCAAACAAAGCTTTTTGAATCAAATGAAAATCAAATGAAATCAACAAAGCTAATTGAGTCAAATGAAAGTCAAACACTTTCGTCAAAGCTGTTTGAGTCAAATGAAAGTCAAACACATTCAAACAAAGCTTTTTGATTCAAATGAAAGTCAAATGCATTCAACAAAGCTGATTGAGTCAAATGAAAGTCAAACACTTTCAACAAAGCTTTTAGAATCAAACGAAAGTCAAACACATTCAAACAAAGCTTTTTGAATCAAATGAAAATCAAATGAATTCAACAAAGCTAATTGAGTCAAATGAAAGTCAAACACTTTCATCAAAGCTTTTAGAATCAAATAAAAGTCAAATACATTCAAACAAAGCTTTTTGAATCAAATGAAAGTCAATTGCATTCCACAATGCTAATTGTGTCAAATGAAAGTTAAACACATTCAACGAAGCTAATTGAGTCAAATGAAAGTCAAACACATTCCAACAAAGCTTTTTGAATCAAATGAAACTCAAATGCATTTAACAAAGCCAATTGAGTCAAATGAAAGTCAAACACATTTAAACATAGCTTCTTGATTCAAATGAAAGTCAAATGCATTCAACAAAGTAAATTGAGTCCAATGAAAGTCAAACACATTGAAATAAAGCTTCTTGATTCATTTGAAAGTCAAATGCATTCAACAAAGCTAATTGAGTCAAATGAAAGTCAAACGCTTTCAACAAAGCTAATTCAGTCAAATGAAAGTCAAACACATTCAAACAAAGCTTTTTGAATCAAATAAAAGTCAAATGCATTCAACAAAGCTAATTGAGTTAAATGAAAGTCAAACACTTTCAACAAAGTTTTTAGAATCAAATGAAAGTCAACTACATTCCAACAAAGCTTTTTAAATCAAACGAAAATCAAATGAATTCAACAAAGCTAATTGAGTCAAATGAAAGTCAAACACTTTCATCAAAGCTTTTAGAATAAAATGAAAGTTAAATACATTCAAACAAAGCTTTTTGAATCAAATCGAAGTCAATTGCAATCCACAATGCTAATTGAGTCAAATGAAAGTCAAACACATTCAACGAAGCTAATTGAGTCAAATGAAAGTCAAACACATTCAAACAAAGCTTTTTGAATCATATGAAAGTCAAATGCATTCAACAAAGTAAATTGAGTCCAATGAAAGTCAAACACATTCAAATAAAGCTTCTTGATCCAAATGAAAGTCAAATGCATTCAACAAAGCTAATTGAGTCAAATGAAAGTCAAACACATTCAAATAAAGCTTTTTGAATCAAATAAAAGTCAAATGCATTCAACAAAGCTAATTGAGTCAAATGAAAGTCAAACACTTTCAACAAAGCGTTTAGAATCAAATGAAAGTCAAATACATTTAATAAAAGCTTTTTGAATCAAATGAAAGTCAATTGCATTCCACAATGATAATTAAGTCAAATGAAAGTCAAACACATTCAACAAAGCTAATTGAGTCAAAAGAAAGTTAAACACATTCAGACAAAGCTTTTTGAATCAAATGAAAGTCAAATGCATTCAACAAAGCTAATTAAGTCAAACGAAAGTCAAATGAAAGTCAAACACTTTCAACAAAGCTAATTCAGTCAAATGAAAGTCAAACACATTCAAAAAAAGCTTTTTGATTCAAATGAAAGTCAAATGCATTCAACAAACTAATTGAGTTGAATGAAAGTTCAACACTTTCATCAAAGCTTTTAGAATCAAATTAAAGTCAAACACATTCAAACAAAGCTTTTTGATTCAAATGAAAGTCAAATGCATTCAACAAACTAATTGAGTTGAATGAAAGTTCAACACTTTCATCAAAGCTTTTAGAATCAAATTAAAGTCAAACACATTCAAACAAAGCTTTTTGAATCAAATGAAAAACAAGTGAATTCAACAAAGCTAATTGAGTCAAATGAAAGTCAAACACATTAAAACAAAGCTTTTTGAATCAAATGAAAGTCAAATGCATTCAACAAAGCTAATTGAGTCAAACGAAAGTCAATCATTTTCAACAAAGCTAATTGAGTCAAATAAAAGTCAAACACATTCAAACAAAGCTTTTTGATTCAAATGAAAGTCAATTGCATTCCACAATGCTAATTGAGTCAAATGAAGGTCAAACACATTCAACGAAGCTAATTGAGTCAAATGAAAGTCAAACACATTCAAACAAAGCTTTTTGAATCAAATGAAAGTCAAATGCATTCAACAAAGCTAATTGAGTCAAATGAAAGTCAAACACTTTCAACAAAGCTAATTAAGGCAAATGAAAGTCAAACACATTCAAGCAAAGCTTTTTGAATCAAATGAAAGTCAAATGCATTCAACAAAGCTAATTGAGTCAAATGAAAGTCAAACACTTTCAACAAAACTAATTGAGTCAAATGAAAGTCAAACACATTCAAACAAAGCTTCTTGATTCAAATGAAAGTCAAATGCATTCAACAAAGCTAATTGAGTCAAATGAAAGTCAAACAATTTCAACAGCGCTTTTAGAATCAAATGAAAGTCAAATACATTCAAACAAAGCTTTTTGAATCAAACGAAAATCAAATGAATTCAACAAAGCTAACTGAGTCAAATGAAAGTCAAACACTTTCATCAAAGCTTTTAGAATAAAATGAAAGTCAAATACATTCAAAAAAGCTTTTTGAATCAAATGGAAGTCAATTGCATTCCACAATGCTAATTGAGTCAAATGAAAGTCAAACACATTCAACGAAGCTAATTGAGTCAAATAAAAGTCAAACACATTCAAACAAAGCTTTTTGAATCTAATGAAAGTCAAATGCATTCAACAAAGCCAATTGAGTCAAAAGAAAGTCAAACACATTCAAATAAAGCTTCTTGATTCAAATGAAAGTCAAATGCATTCAACAAAGCTAATTGAGTCAAATGAAAGTTAAACACTTTCAACAAAGCTAATTGAGTCAAATGAAAGTCAAACACATTCAAACAAAGCTTTTAGAATCAAATGAAAGTCAAATACATTCCAACAAAGCTTTTTGAATCAAACGAAAATCAAATGAATTCAACAAAGCTAATTGAGTCAAATGAAAGTCAAACACTTTCATCAAAGCTTTTAGAATAAAATGAAAGTTAAATACATTCAAACAAAACTTTTTGAATCAAATCGAAGTCAATTGCATTCCACAACGCTAATTGAGTCAAATGAAAGTCAAACACATTCAACGAAGCTAATTGAGTCAAATGAAAGTCAAACACATTCAAACAAAGCTTTTTGAATCAAATAAAAGTCAAATGCATTCAACAAAGTAAATTGAGTCAAATGAAAGTCAAACACATTCAAATAAAGCTTCTTGATTCAAATGAAAGTCAAATGCATTCAACAAAGCTAATTGAGTCAAATGAAAGTCAAACACTTTCAACAAAGTTAATTGAGTCAAATGAAAGTCAAACACATTCAAACAAAGCTTTTTGAATCAAATAAAAGTCAAATGCATTCAACAAAGCTAATTGAGTCAAATGAAAGTCAAACACTTTCATCAAAGTGTTTAGAATCAAATGAAAGTCAAATACATTCGATAAAAGCTTTTTGAATCAAATGAAAGTCAATTGCATTCCACAATGATAATTAAGTCAAATGAAAGTCAAACACATTCAACAAAGCTAATTGAGTCAAAAGAAAGTTAAACACATTCAGACAAAGCTTTTTGAATCAAATGAAAGTCAAATGCATTCAACAAAGCTAATTGAGTCAAACGAAAGTCAAACACTTTCAACAAAGCTAATTGAGTCAAATGAAAGTCAAACACATTCAAACAAAGCGTTTTGATTCAAATGAAAGTCAAATGCATTCAACAAAGCTAATTGAGTTTAATGAAAGTCAAACACTTTCAACAAAGCTTTTAGAATCAAATTAAAGTCAAACACATTCAAACAAAGCTTTTTGAATCAAATGAAAATCAAATGAAATCAACAAAGCTAATTGAGTCAAATGAAAGTCAAACACTTTCGTCAAAGCTGTTTGAGTCAAATGAAAGTCAAACACATTCAAACAAAGCTTTTTGATTCAAATGAAAGTCAAATGCATTCAACAAAGCTGATTGAGTCAAATGAAAGTCAAACACTTTCAACAAAGCTTTTAGAATCAAACGAAAGTCAAACACATTCAAACAAAGCTTTTTGAATCAAATGAAAATCAAATGAATTCAACAAAGCTAATTGAGTCAAATGAAAGTCAAACACTTTCATCAAAGCTTTTAGAATCAAATAAAAGTCAAATACATTCAAACAAAGCTTTTTGAATCAAATGAAAGTCAATTGCATTCCACAATGCTAATTGTGTCAAATGAAAGTTAAACACATTCAACGAAGCTAATTGAGTCAAATGAAAGTCAAACACATTCCAACAAAGCTTTTTGAATCAAATGAAACTCAAATGCATTTAACAAAGCCAATTGAGTCAAATGAAAGTCAAACACATTTAAACATAGCTTCTTGATTCAAATGAAAGTCAAATGCATTCAACAAAGTAAATTGAGTCCAATGAAAGTCAAACACATTGAAATAAAGCTTCTTGATTCATTTGAAAGTCAAATGCATTCAACAAAGCTAATTGAGTCAAATGAAAGTCAAACGCTTTCAACAAAGCTAATTCAGTCAAATGAAAGTCAAACACATTCAAACAAAGCTTTTTGAATCAAATAAAAGTCAAATGCATTCAACAAAGCTAATTGAGTTAAATGAAAGTCAAACACTTTCAACAAAGTTTTTAGAATCAAATGAAAGTCAACTACATTCCAACAAAGCTTTTTAAATCAAACGAAAATCAAATGAATTCAACAAAGCTAATTGAGTCAAATGAAAGTCAAACACTTTCATCAAAGCTTTTAGAATAAAATGAAAGTTAAATACATTCAAACAAAGCTTTTTGAATCAAATCGAAGTCAATTGCAATCCACAATGCTAATTGAGTCAAATGAAAGTCAAACACATTCAACGAAGCTAATTGAGTCAAATGAAAGTCAAACACATTCAAACAAAGCTTTTTGAATCATATGAAAGTCAAATGCATTCAACAAAGTAAATTGAGTCCAATGAAAGTCAAACACATTCAAATAAACCTTCTTGATCCAAATGAAAGTCAAATGCATTCAACAAAGCTAATTGAGTCAAATGAAAGTCAAACACATTCAAATAAAGCTTTTTGAATCAAATAAAAGTCAAATGCATTCAACAAAGCTAATTGAGTCAAATGAAAGTCAAACACTTTCAACAAAGCGTTTAGAATCAAATGAAAGTCAAATACATTTAATAAAAGCTTTTTGAATCAAATGAAAGTCAATTGCATTCCACAATGATAATTAAGTCAAATGAAAGTCAAACACATTCAACAAAGCTAATTGAGTCAAAAGAAAGTTAAACACATTCAGACAAAGCTTTTTGAATAAATTAAAGTCAAATGCATTCAACAAAGCTAATTAAGTCAAACGAAAGTCAAATGAAAGTCAAACACTTTCAACAAAGCTAATTCAGTCAAATGAAAGTCAAACACATTCAAAAAAAGCTTTTTGATTCAAATGAAAGTCAAATGCATTCAACAAACTAATTGAGTTGAATGAAAGTTCAACACTTTCATCAAAGCTTTTAGAATCAAATTAAAGTCAAACACATTCAAACAAAGCTTTTTGATTCAAATGAAAGTCAAATGCATTCAACAAACTAATTGAGTTGAATGAAAGTTCAACACTTTCATCAAAGCTTTTAGAATCAAATTAAAGTCAAACACATTCAAACAAAGCTTTTTGAATCAAATGAAAAACAAGTGAATTCAACAAAGCTAATTGAGTCAAATGAAAGTCAAACACATTCAAACAAAGCTTTTTGAATCAAATGAAAGTCAAATGCATTCAACAAAGCTAATTGAGTCAAACGAAAGTCAATCATTTTCAACAAAGCTAATTGAGTCAAATAAAAGTCAAACACATTCAAACAAAGCTTTTTGATTCAAATGAAAGTCAATTGCATTCCACAATGCTAATTGAGTCAAATGAAGGTCAAACACATTCAACGAAGCTAATTGAGTCAAATGAAAGTCAAACACATTCAAACAAAGCTTTTTGAATCAAATGAAAGTCAAATGCATTCAACAAAGCTAATTGAGTCAAATGAAAGTCAAACACTTTCAACAAAGCTAATTAAGGCAAATGAAAGTCAAACACATTCAAACAAAGCTTTTTGAATCAAATGAAAGTCAAATGCATTCAACAAAGCTAATTGAGTCAAATGAAAGTCAAACACTTTCAACAAAACTAATTGAGTCAAATGAAAGTCAAACACATTCAAACAAAGCTTCTTGATTCAAATGAAAGTCAAATGCATTCAACAAAGCTAATTGAGTCAAATGAAAGTCAAACAATTTCAACAAAGCTTTTAGAATCAAATGAAAGTCAAATACATTCAAACAAAGCTTTTTGAATCAAACGAAAATCAAATGAATTCAACAAAGCTAACTGAGTCAAATGAAAGTCAAACACTTTCATCAAAGCTTTTAGAATAAAATGAAAGTCAAATACATTCAAAAAAGCTTTTTGAATCAAATGGAAGTCAATTGCATTCCACAATGCTAATTGAGTCAAATGAAAGTCAAACACATTCAACGAAGCTAATTGAGTCAAATAAAAGTCAAACACATTCAAACAAAGCTTTTTGAATCAAATGAAAGTCAAATGCATTCAACAAAGCCAATTGAGTCAAAAGAAAGTCAAACACATTCAAATAAAGCTTCTTGATTCAAATGAAAGTCAAATGCATTCAACAAAGCTAATTGAGTCAAATGAAAGTTAAACACTTTCAACAAAGCTAATTGAGTCAAATGAAAGTCAAACACATTCAAACAAAGCTTTTAGAATCAAATGAAAGTCAAATACATTCCAACAAAGCTTTTTGAATCAAACGAAAATCAAATGAATTCAACAAAGCTAATTGAGTCAAATGAAAGTCAAACACTTTCATCAAAGCTTTTAGAATAAAATGAAAGTTAAATACATTCAAACAAAACTTTTTGAATCAAATCGAAGTCAATTGCATTCCACAACGCTAATTGAGTCAAATGAAAGTCAAACACATTCAACGAAGCTAATTGAGTCAAATGAAAGTCAAACACATTCAAACAAAGCTTTTTGAATCAAATAAAAGTCAAATGCATTCAACAAAGTAAATTGAGTCAAATGAAAGTCAAACACATTCAAATAAAGCTTCTTGATTCAAATGAAAGTCAAATGCATTCAACAAAGCTAATTGAGTCAAATGAAAGTCAAACACTTTCAACAAAGTTAATTGAGTCAAATGAAAGTCAAACACATTCAAACAAAGCTTTTTGAATCAAATAAAAGTCAAATGCATTCAACAAAGCTAATTGAGTCAAATGAAAGTCAAACACTTTCATCGAAGTGTTTAGAATCAAATGAAAGTCAAATACATTCGATAAAAGCTTTTTGAATCAAATGAAAGTCAATTGCATTCCACAATGATAATTAAGTCAAATGAAAGTCAAACACATTCAACAAAGCTAATTGAGTCAAAAGAAAGTTAAACACATTCAGACAAAGCTTTTTGAATCAAATGAAAGTCAAATGCATGCAACAAAGCTAATTGAGTCAAACGAAAGTCAAACACTTTCAACAAAGCTAATTGAGTCAAATGAAAGTCAAACACATTCAAACAAAGCGTTTTGATTCAAATGAAAGTCAAATGCATTCAACAAAGCTAATTGAGTTTAATGAAAGTCAAACACTTTCAACAAAGCTTTTAGAATCAAATTAAAGTCAAACACATTCAAACAAAGCTTTTTGAATCAAATGAAAATCAAATGAAATCAACAAAGCTAATTGAGTCAAATGAAAGTCAAACACTTTCGTCAAAGCTGTTTGAGTCAAATGAAAGTCAAACACATTCAAACAAAGCTTTTTGATTCAAATGAAAGTCAAATGCATTCAACAAAGCTGATTGAGTCAAATGAAAGTCAAACACTTTCAACAAAGCTTTTAGAATCAAATGAAAGTCAAACACATTCAAACAAAGCTTTTTGAATCAAATGAAAATCAAATGAATTCAACAAAGCTAATTGAGTCAAATGAAAGTCAAACACTTTCATCAAAGCTTTTAGAATCAAATAAAAGTCAAATACATTCAAACAAAGCTTTTTGAATCAAATGAAAGTCAATTGCATTCCACAATGCTAATTGTGTCAAATGAAAGTTAAACACATTCAACGAAGCTAATTGAGTCAAATGAAAGTCAAACACATTCCAACAAAGCTTTTTGAATCAAATGAAATTCAAATGCATTTAACAAAGCCAATTGAGTCAAATGAAAGTCAAACACATTTAAACATAGCTTCTTGATTCAAATGAAAGTCAAATGCATTCAACAAAGTAAATGGAGTCCAATGAAAGTCAAACACATTGAAATAAAGCTTCTTGATTCATTTGAAAGTCAAATGCATTCAACAAAGCTAATTGAGTCAAATGAAAGTCAAACGCTTTCAACAAAGCTAATTCAGTCAAATGAAAGTCAAACACATTCAAACAAAGCTTTTTGAATCAAATAAAAGTCAAATGCATTCAACAAAGCTAATTGAGTTAAATGAAAGTCAAACACTTTCAACAAAGTTTTTAGAATCAAATGAAAGTCAACTACATTCCAACAAAGCTTTTTAAATCAAACGAAAATCAAATGAATTCAACAAAGCTAATTGAGTCAAATGAAAGTCAAACACTTTCATCAAAGCTTTTAGAATAAAATGAAAGTTAAATACATTCAAACAAAGCTTTTTGAATCAAATCGAAGTCAATTGCAATCCACAATGCTAATTGAGTCAAATGAAAGTCAAACACATTCAACGAAGCTAATTGAGTCAAATGAAAGTCAAACACATTCAAACAAAGCTTTTTGAATCATATGAAAGTCAAATGCATTCAACAAAGTAAATTGAGTCCAATGAAAGTCAAACACATTCAAATAAAGCTTCTTGATCCAAATGAAAGTCAAATGCATTCAACAAAGCTAATTGAGTCAAATGAAAGTCAAACACATTCAAATAAAGCTTTTTGAATCAAATAAAAGTCAAATGCATTCAACAAAGCTAATTGAGTCAAATGAAAGTCAAACACTTTCAACAAAGCGTTTAGAATCAAATGAAAGTCAAATACATTTAATAAAAGCTTTTTGAATCAAATGAAAGTCAATTGCATTCCACAATGATAATTAATTCAAATGAAAGTCAAACACATTCAACAAAGCTAATTGAGTCAAAAGAAAGTTAAACACATTCAGACAAAGCTTTTTGAATCAAATGAAAGTCAAATGCATTCAACAAAGCTAATTAAGTCAAACGAAAGTCAAACGAAAGTCAAACACTTTCAACAAAGCTAATTCAGTCAAATGAAAGTCAAACACATTCAAACAAAGCTTTTTGATTCAAATGAAAGTCAAATGCATTCAACAAACTAATTGAGTTGAATGAAAGTTCAACACTTTCATCAAAGCTTTTAGAATCAAATTAAAGTCAAACACATTCAAACAAAGCTTTTTGAATCAAATGAAAATCAAGTGAATTCAACAAAGCTAATTGAGTCAAATGAAAGTCAAACACATTCAAACAAAGCTTTTTGAATCAAATGAAAGTCAAATGCATTCAACAAAGCTAATTGAGTCAAACGAAAGTCAAACATTTTCAACAAAGCTAATTGAGTCAAATGAAAGTCAAACACATTCAAACAAAGCTTTTTGATTCAAATGAAAGTCAATTGCATTCTACAATGCTAATTGAGTCAAATGAAGGTCAAACACATTCAACGAAGCTAATTGAGTCAAATGAAAGTCAAACACATTCAAACAAAGCTTTTTGAATCAAATGAAAGTCAAATGCATTCAACAAAGCTAATTGAGTCAAATGAAAGTCAAACACTTTCAACAAAGCTAATTAAGGCAAATGAAAGTCAAACACATTCAAACAAAGCTTTTTGAATCAAATGAAAGTCAAATGCATTCAACAAAGCTAATTGAGTCAAATGAAAGTCAAACACTTTCAACAAAACTAATTGAGTCAAATGAAAGTCAAACACATTCAAACAAAGCTTCTTGATTCAAATGAAAGTCAAATGCATTCAACAAAGCTAATTGAGTCAAATGAAAGTCAAACACTTTCAACAAAACTAATTGAGTCAAATGAAAGTCAAACACATTCAAACAAAGCTTCTTGATTCAAATGAAAGTCAAATGCATTCAACAAAGCTAATTGAGTCAAATGAAAGTCAAACAATTTCAACAAAGCTTTTAGAATCAAATGAAAGTCAAATACATTCAAACAAAGCTTTTTGAATCAAACGAAAATCAAATGAATTCAACAAAGCTAACTGAGTCAAATGAAAGTCAAACACTTTCATCAAAGCTTTTAGAATAAAATGAAAGTCAAATAAATTCAAAAAAAGCTTTTTGAATCAAATGGAAGTCAATTGCATTCCACAATGCTAATTGAGTCAAATGAAAGTCAAACACATTCAACGAAGCTAATTGAGTCAAATAAAAGTCAAACACATTCAAACAAAGCTTTTTGAATCAAATGAAAGTCAAATGCATTCAACAAAGCCAATTGAGTCAAATGAAAGTCAAACGCATTCAAATAAAGCTTCTTGATTCAAATGAAAGTCAAATGCATTCAACAAAGCTAATTGAGTCAAATGAAAGTTAAACACTTTCAACAAAGCTAATTGAGTCAAATGAAAGTCAAACACATTCAAACAAAGCTTCTTGATTCAAATGAAAGTCAAATGCATTCAACAAATCTAATTGAGTCAAATGAAAGTCAAACACTTTCAACAAAGCGTTTAGAATCAAATGAAAGTCAAATACATTCAATCAAAGCTTTTTGAATCAAATGAAAGTCAATTGCATTCCACAATGGTAATTGAGTCAAATGAAAGTCAAACACATTCAACGAAGCTAATTGAGTCAAATGAAAGTCAAACACATTCAAACAAAGCTTTTTGAATCAAATGAAAGTCAAATGCATTCAACAAAGCTAATTGAGTCAAATGAAAGTTAAACACTTTCAACAAAACTAATTGAGTCAAATGAAAGTCAAACACATTCAAACAAAGCTTTTTGATTCAAATGAAAGTCAAATGCATTCAACAAAGCTAATTGAGTCAAATGAAAGTCAAACACTTTCAACAAAGCTTTTAGAATCAAATGAAAGTCAAATACATTCAAACAAAGCTTTTTGAATCAAACGAAAATCAAGTGAATTCAACTAAGCTAACTGAGTCAAATGAAAGTCAAACACTTTCATCAAAGCTTTTAGAATAAAATAAAAGTCAAATACATTCAAAAAAAGCTTTTTGAATCAAATGGAAGTCAATTGCATTCCACAATGCTAATTGAGTCAAATGAAAGTCAAACACATTCAACGAAGCTAATTGAGTCAAATAAAAGTCAAACACACTCAAACAAAGCTTTTTGAATCAAATGAAAGTCAAATGCATTCAACAAAGCCAATTGAGTCAAATGAAAGTCAAACACATTCAAATAAAGCTTCTTGATTCAAATGAAAGTCAAATGCATTCAACAAAGCTAATTGAGTCAAATGAAAGTCAAACACTTTCAACAACGCTAATTGAGTCAAAAGAAAGTCAAACACATTCAAACAAAGCTTCTTGATTCAAATGAAAGTCAAATGCATTCAACAAATCTAATTGAGTCAAATGAAAGTCAAACACTTTCAACAAAGCGTTTAGAATCAAATGAAAGTCAAATACGTTCAATCAAAGCTTTTTGTATCAAATGAAAGTCAATTGCATTCCACAATGCTAATTAAGTCAAATGAAAGTCAAACACATTCAAACAAAGCTTCATGATTCAAATGAAAGTCAAATGCATTCAACAAAGCTAATTGAGTCAAATGAAAGTCAAACAATTTCAACAAAGCTTTTAGAATCAAATGAAAGTCAAATACATTCAAACAAAGCTTTTTGAATCAAACGAAAATCAAATGAATTCAACAAAGCTTATTGAGTCAAATGAAAGTCAAACACTTTCATCAAAGCTTTTAGAATAAAATGAAAGTTAAATACATTCAAACAAAACTTTTTGAATCAAATCGAAGTCAATTGCATTCCACAACGCTAATTGAGTCAAATGAAAGTCAAACACATTCAACGAAGCTAATTGAGTCAAATGAAAGTCAAACACATTCAAACAAAGCTTTTTGAATCAAATAAAAGTCAAATGCATTCAACAAAGTAAATTGAGTCAAATGAAAGTCAAACACATTCAAATAAAGCTTCTTGATTCAAATGAAAGTCAAATGCATTTAACAAAGCTAATTGAGTCAAATGAAAGTCAAACACTTTCAACAAAGTTAATTGAGTCAAATGAAAGTCAAACACATTCAAACAAAGCTTTTTGAATCAAATAAAAGTCAAATGCATTCAACAAAGCTAATTGAGTCAAATGAAAGTCAAACACTTTCAACAAAGTGTTTAGAATCAAATGAAAGTCAAATACATTCGATAAAAGCTTTTTGAATCAAATGAAAGTCAATTGCATTCCACAATGATAATTAAGTCAAATGAAAGTCAAACACATTCAACAAAGCTAATTGAGTCAAAAGAAAGTTAAACACATTCAGACAAAGCTTTTTGAATCAAATGAAAGTCAAATGCATTCAACAAAGCTAATTGAGTCAAACGAAAGTCAAACACTTTCAACAAAGCTAATTGAGTCAAATGAAAGTCAAACACATTCAAACAAAGCGTTTTGATTCAAATGAAAGTCAAATGCATTCAACAAAGCTAATTGAGTTTAATGAAAGTCAAACACTTTTAACAAAGCTAATTGAGTCAAATGAAAGTCAAACACATTCAAATAAAGCTTCTTGATTCAAATGAAAGTCAAATGCGTTCAACAAAGCCAATTAAGTCAAATGAAAGTCAAACACTTTCAACAAAGCTTTTAGAATCAAATGAAAGTCAAACACATTCAAACAAAGCTTTTTGAATCAAATGAAAATCAAATGAATTCAACAAAGCTAATTGAGTCAAATGAAAGTCAAACACTTTCATCAAAGCTTTTAGAATCAAATAAAAGTCAAATACATTCAAACAAAGCTTTTTGAATCAAATGAAAGTCAATTGCATTCCACAATGCTAATTGTGTCAAATGAAAGTTAAACACATTCAACGAAGCTAATTGAGTCAAATGAAAGTCAAACACATTCCAACAAAGCTTTTTGAATCAAATGAAATTCAAATGCATTTAACAAAGCCAATTGAGTCAAATGAAAGTCAAACACATTTAAACATAGCTTCTTGATTCAAATGAAAGTCAAATGCATTCAACAAAGTAAATTGAGTCCAATGAAAGTCAAACACATTGAAATAAAGCTTCTTGATTCATTTGAAAGTTAAATGCATTCAACAAAGCTAATTGAGTCAAATGAAAGTCAAACGCTTTCAACAAAGCTATTTCAGTCAAATGAAAGTCAAACACATTCAAACAAAGCTTTTTGAATCAAATAAAAGTCACATGCATTCAACAAAGCTAATTGAGTCAAATGAAAGTCAAACACTTTCAACAAAGCGTTTAGAATCAAATGAAAGTCAAATACATTCAATAAAAGCTTTTTGAATCAAATGAAAGTCAATTGCATTCCACAATGCTAATTAAGTCAAATGAAAGTCAAACACATTCAACAAAGCTAATTGAGTCAAAAGAAAGTTAAACACATTCAGACAAAGCTTTTTGAATCAAATGAAAGTCAAATGCATTCAACAAAGCTAATTGAGTCAAACGAAAGTCAAACACTTTCAACAAAGCTAATTGAGTCAAATGAAAGTCAAACACATTCAAACAAAGCTTTTTGAATCAAATGAAAATCAAATGAATTCAACAAAGCTAATTGAGTCAAATGAAAGTCAAACACATTCTAACAAAGCTTTTTGAATCAAATGAAAGTCAAATGCATTCAACAAAGCTAATTGAGTCAAACAAAAGTCAAACACTTTCAACAAAGCTAATTGAGTCAAATGAAAGTCAAACACATTCAAACAAAGCTTTTTGATTCAAATGAAAGTCAATTGCATTCCACAAAGCTAATTGAGTCAAATAAAAGTCAAACGCTTTCAACAAAGCTAATTCAGTCAAATGAAAGTCAAACACATTCAAACAAAGCTTTTTGAATCAAATAAAAGTCACATGCATTCAACAAAGCTAATTGAGTCAAATGAAAGTCAAACACTTTCAACAAAGCGTTTAGAATCAAATGAAAGTCAAATACATTCAATAAAAGCTTTTTGAATCAAATGAAAGTCAATTGCATTCCACAATGCTAATTCAGTTAAATGAAGGTCAAACACATTCAACGAAGCTAATTGAGTCAAATGAAAGTCAAACACATTCAAACAAAGCTCTTTGAATCAAATGAAAGTCAAATGCATTCAACAAAGCTAATTGAGTCAAATGAAATTCAAACACTTTCAACAATGCTAATTGAGTCAAATGAAAGTCAAACACATTCAAACCAAGCTTTTTGAATCAAATGAAAGTCAAATGCATTCAACAAAGCTAATTGAGTCAAATGAAAGTCAAACACTTTCAACAAAACTAATTGAGTCAAATGAAAGTCAAACACATTCAAACAAAGCTTTTTGATTCAAATGAAAGTCAAATGAATTCAACAAAGCTAATTGAGTCAAATAAAAGTCAAACACTTTCAACAAAACTAATTGAGTCAAATGAAAGTCAAACACATTCAAACAAAGCTTTTTGAATCAAATAAAAGTCAAATGCATTCAACAAAGCTAATTGAGTCAAATGAAAGTCAAACACTTTCAACAAAGCGTTTAGAATCAAATGAAAGTCAAATACATTCAATAAAAGCTTTTTGAATCAAATAAAAGTCAATTGCATTTCACAATGATAATTAAGTCAAATGAAAGTCAAACACATTCCACAAGGCTAATTGAGTCAAAAGAAAGTTAAACACATTCAGACAAAGCTTTTTGAATCAAATGAAAGTAAAATGCATTCAACAAAGCTAATTGAGTCAAACGAAAGTCAAACACTTTCAACAAAGCTAATTGAGTCAAATGAAAGTCGAACACATTCAAACAAAGCTTTTTGAATCAAATGAAAGTCAAATGCATTTAACAAAGCCAATTGAGTCAAATGAAAGTCAAACACATTCAAACATAGCTTCTTGATTCAAATGAAAGTCAAATGCATTCAACAAAGTAAATTGAGTCCAATGAAAGTCAAACACATTCAAATATAGCTTCTTGATTCAAATGAAAGCCAAATGCATTCAACAAAGCTAATTGAGTCAAATGAAAGTCAAACGCTTTCAACAAAGCTAATTGAGTCAAATGAAAGTCAAATACATTCAAACAAAGCTTTTTGAATCAAATAAAAGTCAAATGCATTCAACAAAGCTAATTGAGTCAAATGAAAGTCAAACACTTTCAACAAAGCGTTTAAAATCAAATGAAAGTCAAATACATTCAATAAAAGCTTTTTGAATCAAATGAAAGTCAATTGCATTCCACAATGATAATTAAGTCAAATGAAAGTCAAACACATTCAACAAAGCTAATTGAGTCAAAAGAAAGTTAAACACATTCAGACAAAGCTTTTTGAAACAAATGAAAGTCAAATGCATTCAACAAAGCTAATTGAGTCAAACGAAAGTCAAACACTTTCAACAAAGCTAATTGAGTCAAATGAAAGTCAAACACATTCAAACAAAGCTTTTTGATTCAAATGAAAGTCAAATGCATTCAACAAAGCTAATTGAGTTAAATGAAAGTCAAACACTTTCAACAAAGCTTTTAGAATCAAATTAAAGTCAAACACATTCAAACAAAGCTTTTTAAATCAAATGAAAATAAAATGAAATCAACAAAGCTAATTGAGTCAAATGAAAGTCAAACACTTTCGTCAAAGCTTTTTGAGTCAAATGAAAGTCAAACACATTCAAACAAAGCTTTTTGAATCAAATGAAAGTCAAATGCATTCAACAAAGTAAATTGAGTCAAATGAAAGTCAAACACATTCAAATAAAGCTTCTTGATTCAAATGAAAGTCAAATGCATTCAACAAAGCTAATTGAGTCAAATGAAAGTCAAACACTTTCAACAAAGCTAATTGATTCAAATGAAAGTCAAACACATTCAAACAAAGCTTTTTGAATCAAATAAAAGTCAAATGCATTCAACAAAGCTAATTGAGTCAAATGAAAGTCAAACACTTTCAACAAAGCGTTTAGAATCAAATGAAAGTCAAATACATTCAATAAAAGCTTTTTGAATCAAATGAAAGTCAATTGCATTCCACAATGATAATTAAGTCAAATGAAAGTCAAACACATTCAACAAAGCTAATTGATTCAAAAGAAAGTTAAACACATTCAGACAAAGCTTTTTGAATCAAATGAAAGTCAAATGCATTCAACAAAGCTAATTGAGTCAAACGAAAGTCAAACACTTTCAACAAAGCTAATTGAGTCAAATGAAAGTCAAACACATTCAAACAAAGCGTTTTGATTCAAATGAAAGTCAAACACTTTCAACAAAACTAATTGAGTCAAATGAAAGTCAAACACATTCAAACAAAGCTTTTTGAATCAAATAAAAGTCAAATGCATTCAACAAAGCTAATTAAGTCAAATGAAAGTCAAACACTTTCAACAAAGCGTTTAGAATCAAATGAAAGTCGATTACATTCAATCAAAGCTTTTTGAATCAAATGAAAGTCAATTGCATTCCACAATGATAATTAAGTCAAATGAAAGTCAAACACATTCAACAAAGCTAATTGAGTCAAAAGAAAGTTAAACACATTCAGACAAAGCTTTTTGAATCAAATGAAAGTCAAATGCATTCAACAAAGCTAATTGAGTCAAACGAAAGTCAAACACCTTCAACAAAGCTAATTGAGTCAAATGAAAGTCAAACACATTCAAACAAAGCTTTTTGATTCAAATGAAAGTCAAATGCATTCAACAAAGCTAATTGAGTTGAATGAAAGTCAAACACTTTCAACAAAGCTTTTAGAATCAAATTAAAGTCAAACACATTCAAACAAAGCTTTTTGAATCAAATGAAAATCAAATGAATTCGACAAAGCTAATTGAGTCAAATGAAAGCCAAACACATTCAAACAAAGCTTTTTGAATCAAATGAAAGTCAAATGCATTCAACAAAGCTAATTAAGTCAAACGAAAGTCAAACACTTTCAACAAAGCTAATTGAGTCAAATGAAAATCAAACACATTCAAATAAAGCTTTTTGATTCAAATGAAAGTCAATTGCATTCCACAATGCTAATTCAGTTAAATGAAGGTCAAACACATTCAACGAAGCTAATTGAGTCAAATGAAAGTCAAACATATTCAAACAAAGCTCTTTGAATCAAATGAAAGTCAAATGCATTAAACAAAGCTAATTGAGTCAAATGAAAGTTAAACACTTTCAACAAAGCTAATTGATTTAAATGAAAGTCAAACACATTCGAAACAAAGCTTTTTGAATCAAATGAAAGTCAAATGCATTCAACAAAGCTAATTGAGTCAAATGAAAGTCAAACACTTTCAACAAAACTAATTGAGTCAAATGAAAGTCAAACTCATTAAAACAAAGCTTTTTGATTCAAATGAAAGTCAAATGCATCCAACAAAGCTAATTGAGTCAAATAAAAGTCAAACACTTTCAACAAAGCTAATTGAGTGAAATGAAAGTCAAACACATTCAAACAAAGCTTTTTGAATCAAATAAAAGTCAAATGCATTCAACAAAGCTAATTGAGTCAAATGAAAGTCAAACACTTTCAACAAAGCGTTTAGAATCAAATGAAAGTCAAATACATTCAATAAAAGCTTTTTGAATCAAATGAAAGTCAATTGCATTCCACAATGATAATTAAGTCAAATGAAAGTCAAACACATTCAAAAAAGCTAATTGAGTCAAAAGAAAGTTAAACACATTCAGACAAAGCTTTTTGAATCAAATGAAAGTCAAATGCATTCAACAAAGCTAATTGAGTCAAACGAAAGTCAAACACTTTCAACAAAGCTAATTGAGTCAAATGAAAGTCAAACACATTCAAACAAAGCTTTTTGATTCAAATGAAAGTCAAATGCATTCAACAAAGCTAATTGAGTTAAATGAAAGTCAAACACTTTCAACAAAGCTTTTAGATTCAAATTAAAGTCAAACACATTCAAACAAAGCTTTTTAAATCAAATGAAAATAAAATGAAATCAACAAAGCTAATTGAGTCAACTGAAAGTCAAACACTTTCGTCAAAGCTTTTTGAGTCAAATGAAAGTCAAACACATTCAAACAAAGCTTTTTGAATCAAATGAAAGTCAAATGCATTCAACAAAGTAAATTGAGTCAAATGAAAGTCAAACACATTCAAATAAAGCTTCTTGATTCAAATGAAAGTTAAATGCATTCAACAAAGCTAATTGAGTCAATTGAAAGTCAAACACTTTCAACAAAGCTTATTGAGTCAAATGAAAGTCAAACACATTCAAACAAAGCTTTTTGAATCAAATAAAAGTCAAATGCATTCAACAAAGCTAATTGAGTCAAATGAAAGTCAAACACTTTCAACAAAGCGTTTATAATCAAATGAAAGTCAAATACATTCAATAAAAGCTTTTTGAATCAAATGAAAGTCAATTGCATTCCACAATGATAATTAAGTCAAATGAAAGTCAAACACATTCAACAAAGCTAATTGAGTCAAAAGAAAGTTAAACACATTCAGACAAAGCTTTTTGAATCAAATGAAAGTCAAATGCATTCAACAAAGCTAATTGAGTCAAACGAAAGTTAAACACTTTCGACAAAGCTAATTGAGTCAAATGAAACTCAAACACATTCAAACAAAGCGTTTTGATTCAAATGAAAGTCAAATGCATTCAACAAAGCTAATTGAGTTAAATGAAAGTCATACACTTTCAACAAAGCTTTTAGAATCAAATTAAAGTCAAACACATTCAAACAAAGCTTTTTGAATCAAATGAAAATCAAATGAAATCGACAAAGCTAATTGAGTCAAATGAAAGTCAAACACTTTCGTCAAAGCTTTTTGAGACAAATGAAAGTCAAACACATTCAAACCAAGCTTTTTGATTCAAATGAAAGTCAAATGCATTCAGCAAAGCTAATAGAGTCAAATGAAAGTCAAACACTTTCAACAAAGCTTTTAGAATCAAATGAAAGTCAAACACATTCAAACAAAGCTTTTTGAATCAAATGAAAATCAAATGAATTCAACAAAGCTAATTGAGTCAAATGAAAGTCAAACACTTTCATCAAAGTTTTTAGAATCAAATAAAAGTCAAATACATTCAAACAAAGCTTTTTGAATCAAATAAAAGTCAAATGCAGTCAACAAAGCTAATTGAGTCAAATGAAAGTCAAACACTTTCAACAAAGCGTTTAGAATCAAATGAAAGTCAAATACATTCAATAAAAGCTTTTTGAATCAAATGAAAGTCAATTGCATTCCACAATGATAATTAAGTCAAATGAAAGTCAAACACATTCAACAAAGCTAATTGAGTCAAAAGAAAGTTAAACACATTCAGACAAAGCTTTTTGAATTAAATGAAAGCCAAATGCATTCAACAAAGCTAATTGAGTCAAACGAAAGTCAAACACTTTCAACAAAGCTAATTGAGTCAAATGAAAGTCAGTCACATTCAAACAAAGCTTTTTGATTCAAATGAAAGTCAAATGCATTCAACAAAGCTAATTGAGTTGAATGAAAGTCAAACACTTTCAACAAAGCTTTTAGAATCAAATTAAAGTCAAACACATTCAAACAAAGCTTTTTGAATCAAATGAAAATCAAATGAATTCAACAAAGCTAATTGAGTCAAATGAAAGTCAAACACATTCAAACAAAGCTTTTTGAATCAAATGAAAGTCAAATGCATTCAACAAAGCTAATTGAGTCAAACGAAAGTCAAACACTTTCAACAAAGCTAATTGAGTCAAATGAAAGTCAAACACATTCAAATAAAGCTTTTTGATTCAAATGAAAGTCAATTGCATTCCACAATGCTAATTCAGTTAAATAAAGGTCAAACACATTCAACGAAGCTAATTGAGTCAAATGAAAGTCAAACACATTCAAACAAAGCTTTTTGATTCAAATGAAAGTCAAATGCATTCAACAAAGCTAATTGAGTCAAATAAAAGTCAAACACTTTCAACAAAGCTAATTGAGTCAAATAAAAGTCAAATGCATTCAACAAAGCTAATTGAGTCAAATGAAAGTCAAACACTTTCAACAAAGCGTTTAGAATCAAATGAAAGTCAAATACATTCAATAAAAGCTTTTTGAATCAAATGAAAGTCAATTGCATTCCACAATGATAATTAAGTCAAATGAAAGTCAAACACATTCAACAAAGCTAATTGAGTCAAAAGAAAGTTAAACACATTCAGACAAAGCTTTTTGAATCAAATGAAAGTCAAATGCATTCAACAAAGCTAATTGAGTCAAACGAAAGTCAAACACTTTCAACAAAGCTAATTGAGTCAAATGAAAGTCAAACACATTCAAACAAAGCTTTTTGAATCAAATGAAAGTCAAATGCATTTAACAAAGCCAATTGAGTCAAATGAAAGTTAAACACATTCAAACATAGCTTCTTGATTCAAATGAAAGTCAAATGCATTCAATAAAGTAAATTGAGTCCAATGAAAGTCAAACACATTCAAATATAGCTTCTTGATTCAAATGAAAGTCAAATGCATTCAACAAAGCTAATTGAGTCAAATGAAAGTCAAACGCTTTCAACAAAGCTAATTGAGTCAAATGAAAGTCAAACACATTCAAAGAAAGCTTTTTGAATCAAATAAAAGTCAAATGCATTCAACAAAGCTAATTGAGTCAAATGAAAGTCAAACACTTTCAACAAAGCGTTTAGAATCAAATGAAAGTCAAATACATTCAATAAAAGCTTTTTGAATCAAATGAAAGTCAATTGCATTTCACAATGATAATTAAGTCAAATGAAAGTCAAACACATTCAACAAAGCTAATTGAGTCAAAAGAAAGTTAAACACATTCAGACAAAGCTTTTTGAATCAAATGAAATTCAAATGCATTCAACAAAGCTAATTGAGTCAAACGAAAGTCAAACACTTTCAACAAAGCTAATTGAGTCAAATGAAAATCAAACACATTCAAATAAAGCTTTTTGATTCAAATGAAAGTCAATTGCATTCCACAATGCTAATTCAGTTAAATGAAGGTCAAACACATTCAACGAAGCTAATTGAGTCAAATGAAAGTCAAACATATTCAAACAAAGCTCTTTGAATCAAGTGAAAGTCAAATGCATTAAACAAAGCTAATTGAGTCAAATGAAAGTTAAACACTTTCAACAAAGCTAATTGATTCAAATGAAAGTCAAACACATTCGAAACAAAGCTTTTTGAATCAAATGAAAGTCAAATGCATTCAACAAAGCAAATTGAGTCAAATGAAAGTCAAACACTTTCAACAAAACTAATTGAGTCAAATGAAAGTCAAACTCATTAAAACAAAGCTTTTTGATTCAAATGAAAGTCAAATGCATTCAACAAAGCTAATTGAGTCAAATAAAAGTCAAATACTTTCAACAAAGCTAATTGAGTGAAATGAAAGTCAAACACATTCAAACAAAGCTTTTTGAATCAAATAAAAGTCAAATGCATTCAACAAAGCTAATTGAGTCAAATGAAAGTCAAACACTTTCAACAAAGCGTTTAGAATCAAATGAAAGTCAAATACATTCAATAAAAGCTTTTTGAATCAAATGAAAGTCAATTGCATTCCACAATGATAATTAAGTCAAATGAAAGTCAAACACATTCAAAAAAGCTAATTGAGTCAAAAGAAAGTTAAACACATTCAGACAAAGCTTTTTGAATCAAATGAAAGTCAAATGCATTCAACAAAGCTAATTGATTCAAACGAAAGTCAAACACTTTCAACAAAGCTAATTGAGTCAAATGAAAGTCAAACACATTCAAACAAAGCTTTTTGATTCAAATGAAAGTCAAATGCATTCAACAAAGCTAATTGAGTTAAATGAAAGTTAAACACTTTAAACAAAGCTTTTAGATTCAAATTAAAGTCAAACACATTCAAACAAAGCTTTTTAAATCAAATGAAAATAAAATGAAATCAACAAAGCTAATTGAGTCAACTGAAAGTCAAACACTTTCGTCAAAGCTTTTTGAGTCAAATGAAAGTCAAACACATTCAAACAAAGCTTTTTGAATCAAATGAAAGTCAAATGCATTCAACAAAGAAAATTGAGTCAAATGAAAGTCAAACACATTCAAATAAAGCTTCTTGATTCAAATGAAAGTTAAATGCATTCAACAAAGCTAATTGAGTCAATTGAAAGTCAAACACTTTCAACAAAGCTAATTGAGTCAAATGAAAGTCAAACACATTCAAACAAAGCTTTTTGAATCAAATAAAAGTCAAATGCAGTCAACAAAGCTAATTGAGTCAAATGAAAGTCAAACACTTTCAACAAAGCGTTTATAATCAAATGAAAGTCAAATACATTCAATAAAAGCATTTTGAATCAAATGAAAGTCAATTGCATTCCACAATGATAATTAAGTCAAATGAAAGTCAAACACATTCAACAAAGCTAATTGAGTCAAAAGAAAGTTAAACACATTCAGACAAAGCTTTTTGAATCAAATGAAAGTCAAATGCATTCAACAAAGCTAATTGAGTCAAACGAAAGTTAAACACTTTCGACAAAGCTAATTGAGTCAAATGAAACTCAAACACATTCAAACAAAGCGTTTTGATTCAAATGAAAGTCAAATGCATTCAACAAAGCTAATTGAGTTAAATGAAAGTCATACACTTTCAACAAAGCTTTTAGAATCAAATTAAAGTCAAACACATTCAAACAAAGCTTTTTGAATCAAATGAAAATCAAATGAAATCGACAAAGCTAATTGAGTCAAATGAAAGTCAAACACTTTCGTCAAAGCTTTTTGAGACAAATGAAAGTCAAACACATTCAAACAAAGCTTTTTGATTCAAATGAAAGTCAAATGCATTCAGCAAAGCTGATAGAGTCAAATGAAAGTCAAACACTTTCAACAAAGCTTTTAGAATCAAATGAAAGTCAAACACATTCAAACAAAGCTTTTTGAATCAAATGAAAATCAAATGAATTCAACAAAGCTAATTGAGTCAAATGAAAGTCAAACACTTTCATCAAAGTTTTTAGAATCAAATAAAAGTCAAATACATTCAAACAAAGCTTTTTGAATCAAATAAAAGTCAAATGCATTCAACAAAGCTAATTGAGTCAAATGAAAGTCAAACACTTTCAACAAAGCGTTTAGAATCAAATGAAAGTCAAATACATTCAATAAAAGCTTTTTGAATCAAATGAAAGTCAATTGCATTCCACAATGATAATTAAGTCAAATGAAAGTCAAACACATTCAACAAAGCTAATTGAGTCAAAAGAAAGTTAAACACATTCAGACAAAGCTTTTTGAATTAAATGAAAGCCAAATGCATTAAACAAAGCTAATTGAGTCAAACGAAAGTCAAACACTTTCAACAAAGCTAATTGAGTCAAATGAAAGTCAGTCACATTCAAACAAAGCTTTTTGATTCAAATGAAAGTCAAATGCATTCAACAAAGCTAATTGAGTTGAATGAAAGTCAAACACTTTCAACAAAGCTTTTAGAATCAAATTAAAGTCAAACACATTCAAACAAAGCTTTTTGAATCAAATGAAAATCAAATGAATTCAACAAAGCTAATTGAGTCAAATGAAAGTCAAACACATTCAAACAAAGCTTTTTGAATCAAATGAAAGTCAAATGCATTCAACAAAGCTAATTGAGTCAAACGAAAGTCAAACACTTTCAACAAAGCTAATTGAGTCAAATGAAAGTCAAACACATTCAAACAAAGCTTTTTGATTCTAATGAAAGTCAAATGCATTCAACAAAGCTAATTGAGTCAAACGAAAGTCAAACACTTTCAACAAAGCGTTTAGAATCAAATGAAAGTCAAATACATTCAATAAAAGCTTTTTGAATCAAATGAAAGTCAATTGCATTCCACAATGATAATTAAGTCAAATGAAAGTCAAACACATTCAAATAAAGCTTTTTGATTCAAATGAAAGTCAATTGCATTCCACAATGCTAATTCAGTTAAATAAAGGTCAAACACATTCAAGAGAAGCTAATTGAGTCAAATGAAAGTCAAACACATTCAAACAAAGCTTTTTGATTCAAATGAAAGTCAAATGCATTCAACAAAGCTAATTGAGTCAAATAAAAGTCAAACACTTTCAACAAAGCTAATTGAGTCAAATAAAAGTCAAATGCATTCAACAAAGCTAATTGAGTCAAATGAAAGTCAAACACTTTCAACAAAGCGTTTAGAATCAAATGAAAGTTAAATACATTCAATAAAAGCTTTTTGAATCAAATGAAAGTCAATTGCATTCCACAATGATAATTAAGTCAAATGAAAGTCAAACACATTCAACAAAGCTAATTGAGTCAAAAGAAAGTTAAACACATTCAGACAAAGCTTTTTGAATCAAATGAAAGTCAAATGCATTCAACAAAGCTAATTGAGTCAAACGAAAGTCAAACACTTTCAACAAAGCTAATTGAGTCAAATGAAAGTCAAACACATTCAAACAAAGCTTTTTGAATCAAATGAAAGTCAAATGCATTTAACAAAGCCAATTGAGTCAAATGAAAGTTAAACACATTCAAACATAGCTTCTTGATTCAAATGAAAGTCAAATGCATTCAATAAAGTAAATTGAGTCCAATGAAAGTCAAACACATTCAAATATAGCTTCTTGATTCAAATGAAAGTCAAATGCATTCAACAAAGCTAATTGAGTCAAATGAAAGTCAAACGCTTTCAACAAAGCTAATTGAGTCAAATGAAAGTCAAACACATTCAAAGAAAGCTTTTTGAATCAAATAAAAGTCAAATGCATTCAACAAAGCTAATTGAGTCAAATGAAAGTCAAACACTTTCAACAAAGCTTTTAGAATAAAATTAAAGTCAAATACATTCAAACAAAGCTTTTTGAATCAAATCGAAGTCAATTGCATTCCACAATGCTAATTGAGTCAAACGAAAGACAAACACATTCAACGAAGCTAATTGAGTCAAATGAAAGTCAAACACATTCAAACAAAGCTTTTTGAATCAAATGAAAGTCAAATGCATTCAACAAAGCCAATTGAGTCAAATGAAAGCCAAACACATTCAAATAAAGCTTCTTGATTCAAATGAAAGTCAAATGCATTCAACAAAGCTAATTGTGTCAAATGAAAGTCAAACACTTTCAACAAAGCTTTTAGAATCAAATGAAAGTCAAACACATTCAAACAAAGCTTTTTGAATCAAATTAAAGTCAAATGCATTCAACAAAGCTAATTGAGTCAAACGAAAGTCAAACACTTTCAACAAAGCGTTTAGAATCAAATGAAAGTCAAATACATTCAATCAAAGCTTTTCGAATCAAATGAAAGTCAATTGCATTCCACAATGCTAATTAAGTCAAATGAAAGTCAAACACATTCAACAAAGCTAATTGAGTCAAAAGAAAGTTAAACACATTCAGACAAAGCTTTTTGAATCAAATGAAAGTCAAATGCATTCAACAAAGCTAATAGAGTCAAACGAAAGTCAAACACTTTCAACAAAGCTAATTGAGTCAAATGAAAGTTAAACACATTCAAACAAAGCTTTTTGAATCAAATGAAAGTCAAATGCATTCAACAAATCCAATTGAGTCAAATGAAAGTCAAACACATTCAAACAAAGCTTCTTGATTCAAATGAAAGTCAAATGCATTCAAGAAAGCTAATTGAGTCAAATGAAAGTCAAACACTTTCAACAAAGCGTTTAGAATCAAATGAAAGTCAAATACATTCAATCAAAGCTTTTTGAATCAAATGAAAGTCAATTGTATTCCACAATGCTAATTAAGTCAAATGAAAGTCAAACACATTCAACAAAGCTAATTGAGTCAAAAGAAAGTCAAACACATTCAAACAAAGCTTTTTGAATCAAATGAAAGTCAAATGCATTTAACAAAGCTAATTGAGTCAAATGAAAGTCAAACACTTTCAACAAAGCTAATTGAGCCAAATGAAAGTCAAACACATTCAAACAAAAATGTTTGATTCAAATGAAAGTCAAATGCATTCAATAAAGCTAATTGAGTTAAATGAAAGTCAAACACTTTCAACAAAGCTTTTAGAATCAAATGAAAGTCAAATACATTCAAACAAAGCTTTTTGAATCAAACGAAAATCAAATGAATTTAACAAAGCTAATTGAGTCAAATGAAACTCAAACACTTTCATCAAAGCTTTTAGAATAAAATTAAAGTCAAATACATTCAAACAAAGCTTTTTGAATCAAATCGAAGTCAATTGCATTCCACAATGCTAATTGAGTCAAACGAAAGTCAAACACATTCAACGAAGCTAATTGAGTCAAATGAAAGTCAAACACATTCAAACAAAGCTTTTTGAATCAAATGAAAGTCAAATGCATTCAACAAAGCCAATTGAGTCAAATGAAAGTCAAACCCATTCAAATAAAGTTTCTTGATTCAAATGAAAGTCAAATGCATTCAACAAAGCTAATTATGTCAAATGAAAGTCAAACACTTTCAACAAAGCTTTTAGAATCAAATGAAAGTCAAACACATTCAAACAAAGCTTTTTGAATCAAATTAAAGTCAAATGCATTCAACAAAGCTAATTGAGTCAAATGAAAGTCAAACACTTTCAACAAAGCGTTTTGAATCAAATGAAAGTCAAATACATTCAATCAAAGCTTTTCGAATCAAATGAAAGTCATTTGCATTCCACAATGCTAATTGAGTCAAATGAAAGTCAAACACATTCAACAAAGCTAATTCAGTCAAAAGAAAGTCAAACACATTCAAACAAAGCTTTTTGAATCAAATGAAAGTAAAATGCATTCAACAAAGTTAATTGTGTCAAATGAAAGTCAAACACTTTCATCAAAGCTTTTAGAATCAAACAAAAGTCAAATACATTCAAATAAAGCTTTTTGAATCAAATGAAAGTCAATTGCATTTCACAATGCTAATTGAGTCAAATGAAAGTTAAACACATTCAACGAAGCTAATTGAGTCAAATGAAAGTCAAACACATTCAAACAAAGCTTTTTGAATCAAATGAAAGTCAAATGCATTCAAAAAAGCCAATTGAGTCAAATGAAAGTCAAACACATTCAAACATAGCTTCTTGATTCAAATGAAAGTCAAATGCATTCAACAAAGCTAATTGAGTCAAATGAAAGTCAAACACTTTCAACAAAGCTTTTAGAATCAAATGAAAGTAAAACACATTCAAACAAAGCCTTTTGAATTAAATGAATGTCAAATGCATTCAACAAAGCTAATTGAGTCAAACGAAAGTCAAACACATTCAACGAAGCTAATTGAGTTAAAAGAAAGTCAAACACATTCAAACAAAGCTTCTTGAATCAAATGAAAGTCAAATGCATTCAACAAAGCCAATTGAGTCAAATAAAAGTCAAACACATTCAAATAAAGCTTTTTGAATCAAATGAAAGTCAAACGCATTCACAATAAAGCTTTTTGAATCAAATGAAAGTCAAATACATTTAAACAAAGCTTTTTGAATCAAATGAAAGTCAAATGAATTCAACAAAGCCAATTGAGTCAAATGAAAGTCAAACCCATTCAAATAAAGTTTCTTGATTCAAATGAAAGTCAAATGCATTCAACAAAGCTAATTATGTCAAATGAAAGTCAAACACTTTCAACAAAGCTTTTAGAATCAAATGAAAGTCAAACACATTCAAACAAAGCTTTTTGAATCAAATTAAAGTCAAATGCATTCAACAAAGCTAATTGAGTCAAATGAAAGTCAAACACTTTCAACAAAGCGTTTTGAATCAAATGAAAGTCAAATACATTCAATCAAAGCTTTTCGAATCAAATGAAAGTCATTTGCATTCCACAATGCTAATTGAGTCAAATGAAAGTCAAACACATTCAACAAAGCTAATTCAGTCAAAAGAAAGTCAAACACATTCAAACAAAGCTTTTTGAATCAAATGAAAGTAAAATGCATTCAACAAAGTTAATTGTGTCAAATGAAAGTCAAACACTTTCATCAAAGCTTTTAGAATCAAACAAAAGTCAAATACATTCAAATAAAGCTTTTTGAATCAAATGAAAGTCAATTGCATTTCACAATGCTAATTGAGTCAAATGAAAGTTAAACACATTCAACGAAGCTAATTGAGTCAAATGAAAGTCAAACACATTCAATCAAAGCTTTTTGAATCAAATGAAAGTCAAATGCATTCAACAAAGCCAATTGAGTCAAATGAAAGTCAAACACATTCAAACATAGCTTCTTGATTCAAATGAAAGTCAAATGTATTCAACAAAGCTAATTGAGTCTAATGAAAGTCAAACACTTTCAACAAAGCTTTTAGAATCAAATGAAAGTAAAACACATTCAAACAAAGCTTTTTGAATCAAATGAATGTCAAATGCATTCAACAAAGCTAATTGAGTTAAAAAACGTCAAACACTTTCAAACAAAGCTTTTTGAATCAAATGAAAGTCAAATGCATTCAACAATGCCAATTGAGTCAAATGAAAGTCAAACACATTCAAATAAAGATTCTTTATTCAAATGAAAGTTAAATGCATTCAACAAAGCTAATTGAGTCAAATGAAAGTTAAACACATTCAACAAAGCTTTTAGAATCAAATGAAAGTAAAACACATTCAAACAAAGCTTTTAGAATCAAATGAATGTCAAATGCATTCAACAAAGCTAATTGAGTCAAATGAAAGTCAAACACATTCAACAAAGCTAATTGAGTTAAAAGAAAGTCAAACACATTCAAACAAAGCTTTTTAAATCAAATGAAATTCAAATGCATTCAACAAAGCCAATTGAGTCAAATGAAAGTTAAACTCATTCAAATAAAGCTTCTTGATTCAAATGAAAGTCAAATGCATTCAACAAAGCTAATTGAGTCAAATGAAAGTCATACACTTTCAACAAAGCTAATTGAGTCAAATGAAAGTCAAACACATTCAAACAAAGCTTTTTGAGTCAAATGAAAGTCAAATGCATTCAACAAAGCTAATTGATTCAAATGAAAGTCAAGCACTTTCAACAAAGCATTTAGAATCAAATGAAAGACAAATACATTCAATCAAAGCTTTTTGAATCAAATGAAAGTCAATTTTATTCCACAATGCTAATTAAGTCAAATGAAAGTCAAACACATTCAACAAAGCTAATTGAGTCAAAAGAAAGTCAAACACATTCAGACAAAGCTTTTTGAATCAAATGAAAGTCAAATGCATTCAACAAAGCTAATTGAGTCAAACGAAAGTCAAACTCTTTCAACAAAGCTAATTGAGTCAAATGAAAGTCAAACACATTCAAACAAAGCTTTTTGATTCAACTGAAAGTCAAATGCATTTAACAAAGCTAATTGAGTCAAATGAAAGTCAAACACTTTCAACAAAGCTTTTAGAATCAAATGAAAGTCAAATACATTCAAACAAAGCTTTTTGAATCAAACGAAAATCAAACGAATTCAACAAAGCTAATTGAGTCAAGTGAAAGTCAAACACTTTCATCAAAGCTTTTAGAATAAAATGAAAGTCAAATACATTCAATCAAAGCTTTTTGAATCAAATCGAAGTCAATTGCATTCAACAATGCTAATTGTGTTAAATGAAAGTCAAACACATTTAACGAAGCTAATTGATTCAAATGAAAGTCAAACACATTCAAACAAAGCTTTTTGAATCAAATGAAAGTCAAATGCATTCAACAAAGCCAACTGAGTCAAATGAAAGTCAAAAACATTAAAATAAAACTTCTTGATTCAAATAAAAGTCAAATGCATTCAACAAAGCTAATGGTGTCAAATGAAAGTCAAACACTTTCAACAAAGCGTTTAGAATCAAATGAAAGTCAAATACATTCAATCAAAGCTTTTTGAATCAAATGAAAGTCAGTTGCATTCCACAATGCTAATTGAGTCAAATGAAAGTCAAACACATTCAAACAAAGCTTTTTGAATCAAACGAAAATCAAATTAATTCAACAAAGCTAATTGAGTCAAGTGAAAGTCAAACACTTTCATCAAAGCTTTTAGAATAAAATGAAAGTCAAATACATTCAACAAAGCCAATTGAGTCAAATGAAAGTCAAACACATTCAAATAAAGCTTCTTGATTCAAATGAAAGTGAAATACATTCAACAAAGCTAATGGTGTCAAATGAAAGTCAAACACTTTCAACAAAGCTTTTAGAATCAAATGAAATTTAAACACATTCAAACAAAGCTTTTTGAATCAAATGAAAGTCAAATGCATTCAACAAAGCTAATTGAGTCAAATGAAAGTCAAACACTTTCAACAAAGCTAATTGAGTCAAATAAAAGTCAAACACATTGAAACAAAGCTTTTTGAATCAAATGAAAGTCAAATGCATTCAACAAAGCTAATTGATTCAAATGAAAGTCAAACACTTTCAACAAAGCGTTTAGAATCAAATGAAAGTCAAATACATTCAATCAAAGGTTTTTGAATCAAATGAAAGTCAGTTGCATTCCACAATGCTAATTGAGTCAAATGAAAGTCAAACACATTCAACAAAGCTAATTGAGTCACAAGAAAGTCAAACACATTCACACAAAGCTTTTTGAATCAAATGAAAGTAAAATGCATTCAATAAAGCTAATTGAGTCAAATAAAAGTCAAACACATTCAACAAAGCTAATTGAGTTAAATGAAAGTCAAACACATTCAAACAAAGCTTTTTGATTCTAATGAAAGTCAAATGCATTCAACAAAGCTAATTGAGTCAAATGAAAGTTAAACACTTTCAACAAAGCTAATTGAGTCAAATGAAAGTCAAACACATTGAAACAAAGCTTTTTGAATCAAATGAAAGTCAAATGCATTCAACAAAGCTAATTGAGTCAAATGAAAGTCAAACACTTTCAACAAAGCGTTTAGAATCAAATGAAAGTCAAATACATTCAATCAAAGCTTTTTGAATCAAATGAAAGTCAATTGCATTCCACAATGCTAATTGAGTCAAATGAAAGTCAAACACATTCAACAAAGCTAATTGAGTCAAAAGAAAGTCAAACACATTCAAACAAAGCTTTTTGAATCAAATGAAAGTAAAATGCAATCAACAAAGCTAATTGAGTCAAATGAAAGTCAAACACTTTCAACAAAGCTAATTGAGTCAAATGAAAGTCAAACACATTCAAACAAAGCTTTTTAAATCAAATGAAAGTCAAATGCATTCAACAAAGATAATTGAGTCAAATGAAAGTCAAACACTTTCAACAAAGCGTTTAGAATCAAATGAAAGTCAAATACATTCAATAAAAGCTTTTTGAATCAAATGAAAGTCAATTGCATTCCACAATGATAATTAAGTCAAATGAAAGTCAAACACATTCAACAAAGCTAATTGAGTCAAAAGAAAGTTAAACACATTCAGACAAAGCTTTTTGAAACAAATGAAAGTCAAATGCATTCAACAAAGCTAATTGAGTCAAACGAAAGTCAAACACTTTCAACAAAGCTAATTGAGTCAAGTGAAAGTCAAACACATTCAAACAAAGCTTTTTGATTCAAATGAAAGTCAAATGCATTCAACAAAGCTAATTGAGTTAAATGAAAGTCAAACACTTTCAACAAAGCTTTTAGAATCAAATTAAAGTCAAACACATTCAAACAAAGCTTTTTAAATCAAATGAAAATAAAATGAAATCAACAAAGCTAATTGAGTCAAATGAAAGTCAAACACTTTCGTCAAAGCTTTTTGAGTCAAATGAAAGTCAAACACATTCAAACAAAGCTTTTTGAATCAAATGAAAGTCAAATGCATTCAACAAAGTAAATTGAGTCAAATGAAAGTCAAACACATTCAAATAAAGCTTCTTGATTCAAATGAAAGTCAAATGCATTCAACAAAGCTAATTGAGTCAAATGAAAGTCAAACACTTTCAACAAAGCTAATTGATTCAAATGAAAGTCAAACACATTCAAACAAAGCTTTTTGAATCAAATAAAAGTCAAATGCATTCAACAAAGCTAATTGAGTCAAATGAAAGTCAAACACTTTCAACAAAGCGTTTAGAATCAAATGAAAGTCAAATACATTCAATAAAAGCTTTTTGAATCAAATGAAAGTCAATTGCATTCCACAATGATAATTAAGTCAAATGAAAGTCAAACACATTCAACAAAGCTAATTGATTCAAAAGAAAGTTAAACACATTCAGACAAAGCTTTTTGAATCAAATGAAAGTCAAATGCATTCAACAAAGCTAATTGAGTCAAACGAAAGTCAAACACTTTCAACAAAGCTAATTGAGTCAAATGAAAGTCAAACACATTCAAACAAAGCGTTTTGATTCAAATGAAAGTCAAACACTTTCAACAAAACTAATTGAGTCAAATGAAAGTCAAACACATTCAAACAAAGCTTTTTGAATCAAATAAAAGTCAAATGCATTCAACAAAGCTAATTAAGTCAAATGAAAGTCAAACACTTTCAACAAAGCGTTTAGAATCAAATGAAAGTCGATTACATTCAATCAAAGCTTTTTGAATCAAATGAAAGTCAATTGCATTCCACAATGATAATTAAGTCAAATGAAAGTCAAACACATTCAACAAAGCTAATTGAGTCAAAAGAAAGTTAAACACATTCAGACAAAGCTTTTTGAATCAAATGAAAGTCAAATGCATTCAACAAAGCTAATTGAGTCAAACGAAAGTCAAACACCTTCAACAAAGCTAATTGAGTCAAATGAAAGTCAAACACATTCAAACAAAGCTTTTTGATTCAAATGAAAGTCAAATGCATTCAACAAAGCTAATTGAGTTGAATGAAAGTCAAACACTTTCAACAAAGCTTTTAGAATCAAATTAAAGTCAAACACATTCAAACAAAGCTTTTTGAATCAAATGAAAATCAAATGAATTCGACAAAGCTAATTGAGTCAAATGAAAGCCAAACACATTCAAACAAAGCTTTTTGAATCAAATGAAAGTCAAATGCATTCAACAAAGCTAATTAAGTCAAACGAAAGTCAAACACTTTCAACAAAGCTAATTGAGTCAAATGAAAATCAAACACATTCAAATAAAGCTTTTTGATTCAAATGAAAGTCAATTGCATTCCACAATGCTAATTCAGTTAAATGAAGGTCAAACACATTCAACGAAGCTAATTGAGTCAAATGAAAGTCAAACATATTCAAACAAAGCTCTTTGAATCAAATGAAAGTCAAATGCATTAAACAAAGCTAATTGAGTCAAATGAAAGTTAAACACTTTCAACAAAGCTAATTGATTCAAATGAAAGTCAAACACATTCGAAACAAAGCTTTTTGAATCAAATGAAAGTCAAATGCATTCAACAAAGCTAATTGAGTCAAATGAAAGTCAAACACTTTCAACAAAACTAATTGAGTCAAATGAAAGTCAAACTCATTAAAACAAAGCTTTTTGATTCAAATGAAAGTCAAATGCATCCAACAAAGCTAATTGAGTCAAATAAAAGTCAAACACTTTCAACAAAGCTAATTGAGTGAAATGAAAGTCAAACACATTCAAACAAAGCTTTTTGAATCAAATAAAAGTCAAATGCATTCAACAAAGCTAATTGAGTCAAATGAAAGTCAAACACTTTCAACAAAGCGTTTAGAATCAAATGAAAGTCAAATACATTCAATAAAAGCTTTTTGAATCAAATGAAAGTCAATTGCATTCCACAATGATAATTAAGTCAAATGAAAGTCAAACACATTCAAAAAAGCTAATTGAGTCAAAAGAAAGTTAAACACATTCAGACAAAGCTTTTTGAATCAAATGAAAGTCAAATGCATTCAACAAAGCTAATTGAGTCAAACGAAAGTCAAACACTTTCAACAAAGCTAATTGAGTCAAATGAAAGTCAAACACATTCAAACAAAGCTTTTTGATTCAAATGAAAGTCAAATGCATTCAACAAAGCTAATTGAGTTAAATGAAAGTCAAACACTTTCAACAAAGCTTTTAGATTCAAATTAAAGTCAAACACATTCAAACAAAGCTTTTTAAATCAAATGAAAATAAAATGAAATCAACAAAGCTAATTGAGTCAACTGAAAGTCAAACACTTTCGTCAAAGCTTTTTGAGTCAAATGAAAGTCAAACACATTCAAACAAAGCTTTTTGAATCAAATGAAAGTCAAATGCATTCAACAAAGTAAATTGAGTCAAATGAAAGTCAAACACATTCAAATAAAGCTTCTTGATTCAAATGAAAGTTAAATGCATTCAACAAAGCTAATTGAGTCAATTGAAAGTCAAACACTTTCAACAAAGCTAATTGAGTCAAATGAAAGTCAAACACATTCAAACAAAGCTTTTTGAATCAAATAAAAGTCAAATGCATTCAACAAAGCTAATTGAGTCAAATGAAAGTCAAACACTTTCAACAAAGCGTTTATAATCAAATGAAAGTCAAATACATTCAATAAAAGCTTTTTGAATCAAATGAAAGTCAATTGCATTCCACAATGATAATTAAGTCAAATGAAAGTCAAACACATTCAACAAAGCTAATTGAGTCAAAAGAAAGTTAAACACATTCAGACAAAGCTTTTTGAATCAAATGAAAGTCAAATGCATTCAACAAAGCTAATTGAGTCAAACGAAAGTTAAACACTTTCGACAAAGCTAATTGAGTCAAATGAAACTCAAACACATTCAAACAAAGCGTTTTGATTCAAATGAAAGTCAAATGCATTCAACAAAGCTAATTGAGTTAAATGAAAGTCATACACTTTCAACAAAGCTTTTAGAATCAAATTAAAGTCAAACACATTCAAACAAAGCTTTTTGAATCAAATGAAAATCAAATGAAATCGACAAAGCTAATTGAGTCAAATGAAAGTCAAACACTTTCATCAAAGCTTTTTGAGACAAATGAAAGTCAAACACATTCAAACCAAGCTTTTTGATTCAAATGAAAGTCAAATGCATTCAGCAAAGCTAATAGAGTCAAATGAAAGTCAAACACTTTCAACAAAGCTTTTAGAATCAAATGAAAGTCAAACACATTCAAACAAAGCTTTTTGAATCAAATGAAAATCAAATGAATTCAACAAAGCTAATTGAGTCAAATGAAAGTCAAACACTTTCATCAAAGTTTTTAGAATCAAATAAAAGTCAAATACATTCAAACAAAGCTTTTTGAATCAAATAAAAGTCAAATGCAGTCAACAAAGCTAATTGAGTCAAATGAAAGTCAAACACTTTCAACAAAGCGTTTAGAATCAAATGAAAGTCAAATACATTCAATAAAAGCTTTTTGAATCAAATGAAAGTCAATTGCATTCCACAATGATAATTAAGTCAAATGAAAGTCAAACACATTCAACAAAGCTAATTGAGTCAAAAGAAAGTTAAACACATTCAGACAAAGCTTTTTGAATTAAATGAAAGCCAAATGCATTCAACAAAGCTAATTGAGTCAAACGAAAGTCAAACACTTTCAACAAAGCTAATTGAGTCAAATGAAAGTCAGTCACATTCAAACAAAGCTTTTTGATTCAAATGAAAGTCAAATGCATTCAACAAAGCTAATTGAGTTGAATGAAAGTCAAACACTTTCAACAAAGCTTTTAGAATCAAATTAAAGTCAAACACATTCAAACAAAGCTTTTTGAATCAAATGAAAATCAAATGAATTCAACAAAGCTAATTGAGTCAAATGAAAGTCAAACACATTCAAACAAAGCTTTTTGAATCAAATGAAAGTCAAATGCATTCAACAAAGCTAATTGAGTCAAACGAAAGTCAAACACTTTCAACAAAGCTAATTGAGTCAAATGAAAGTCAAACACATTCAAATAAAGCTTTTTGATTCAAATGAAAGTCAATTGCATTCCACAATGCTAATTCAGTTAAATAAAGGTCAAACACATTCAACGAAGCTAATTGAGTCAAATGAAAGTCAAACACATTCAAACAAAGCTTTTTGATTCAAATGAAAGTCAAATGCATTCAACAAAGCTAATTGAGTCAAATAAAAGTCAAACACTTTCAACAAAGCTAATTGAGTCAAATAAAAGTCAAATGCATTCAACAAAGCTAATTGAGTCAAATGAAAGTCAAACACTTTCAACAAAGCGTTTAGAATCAAATGAAAGTCAAATACATTCAATAAAAGCTTTTTGAATCAAATGAAAGTCAATTGCATTCCACAATGATAATTAAGTCAAATGAAAGTCAAACACATTCAACAAAGCTAATTGAGTCAAAAGAAAGTTAAACACATTCAGACAAAGCTTTTTGAATCAAATGAAAGTCAAATGCATTCAACAAAGCTAATTGAGTCAAACGAAAGTCAAACACTTTCAACAAAGCTAATTGAGTCAAATGAAAGTCAAACACATTCAAACAAAGCTTTTTGAATCAAATGAAAGTCAAATGCATTTAACAAAGCCAATTGAGTCAAATGAAAGTTAAACACATTCAAACATAGCTTCTTGATTCAAATGAAAGTCAAATGCATTCAATAAAGTAAATTGAGTCCAATGAAAGTCAAACACATTCAAATATAGCTTCTTGATTCAAATGAAAGTCAAATGCATTCAACAAAGCTAATTGAGTCAAATGAAAGTCAAACGCTTTCAACAAAGCTAATTGAGTCAAATGAAAGTCAAACACATTCAAAGAAAGCTTTTTGAATCAAATAAAAGTCAAATGCATTCAACAAAGCTAATTGAGTCAAATGAAAGTCAAACACTTTCAACAAAGCGTTTAGAATCAAATGAAAGTCAAATACATTCAATAAAAGCTTTTTGAATCAAATGAAAGTCAATTGCATTTCACAATGATAATTAAGTCAAATGAAAGTCAAACACATTCAACAAAGCTAATTGAGTCAAAAGAAAGTTAAACACATTCAGACAAAGCTTTTTGAATCAAATGAAATTCAAATGCATTCAACAAAGCTAATTGAGTCAAACGAAAGTCAAACACTTTCAACAAAGCTAATTGAGTCAAATGAAAATCAAACACATTCAAATAAAGCTTTTTGATTCAAATGAAAGTCAATTGCATTCCACAATGCTAATTCAGTTAAATGAAGGTCAAACACATTCAACGAAGCTAATTGAGTCAAATGAAAGTCAAACATATTCAAACAAAGCTCTTTGAATCAAGTGAAAGTCAAATGCATTAAACAAAGCTAATTGAGTCAAATGAAAGTTAAACACTTTCAACAAAGCTAATTGATTCAAATGAAAGTCAAACACATTCGAAACAAAGCTTTTTGAATCAAATGAAAGTCAAATGCATTCAACAAAGCAAATTGAGTCAAATGAAAGTCAAACACTTTCAACAAAACTAATTGAGTCAAATGAAAGTCAAACTCATTAAAACAAAGCTTTTTGATTCAAATGAAAGTCAAATGCATTCAACAAAGCTAATTGAGTCAAATAAAAGTCAAATACTTTCAACAAAGCTAATTGAGTGAAATGAAAGTCAAACACATTCAAACAAAGCTTTTTGAATCAAATAAAAGTCAAATGCATTCAACAAAGCTAATTGAGTCAAATGAAAGTCAAACACTTTCAACAAAGCGTTTAGAATCAAATGAAAGTCAAATACATTCAATAAAAGCTTTTTGAATCAAATGAAAGTCAATTGCATTCCACAATGATAATTAAGTCAAATGAAAGTCAAACACATTCAAAAAAGCTAATTGAGTCAAAAGAAAGTTAAACACATTCAGACAAAGCTTTTTGAATCAAATGAAAGTCAAATGCATTCAACAAAGCTAATTGATTCAAACGAAAGTCAAACACTTTCAACAAAGCTAATTGAGTCAAATGAAAGTCAAACACATTCAAACAAAGCTTTTTGATTCAAATGAAAGTCAAATGCATTCAACAAAGCTAATTGAGTTAAATGAAAGTTAAACACTTTAAACAAAGCTTTTAGATTCAAATTAAAGTCAAACACATTCAAACAAAGCTTTTTAAATCAAATGAAAATAAAATGAAATCAACAAAGCTAATTGAGTCAACTGAAAGTCAAACACTTTCGTCAAAGCTTTTTGAGTCAAATGAAAGTCAAACACATTCAAACAAAGCTTTTTGAATCAAATGAAAGTCAAATGCATTCAACAAAGAAAATTGAGTCAAATGAAAGTCAAACACATTCAAATAAAGCTTCTTGATTCAAATGAAAGTTAAATGCATTCAACAAAGCTAATTGAGTCAATTGAAAGTCAAACACTTTCAACAAAGCTAATTGAGTCAAATGAAAGTCAAACACATTCAAACAAAGCTTTTTGAATCAAATAAAAGTCAAATGCATTCAACAAAGCTAATTGAGTCAAATGAAAGTCAAACACTTTCAACAAAGCGTTTATAATCAAATGAAAGTCAAATACATTCAATAAAAGCATTTTGAATCAAATGAAAGTCAATTGCATTCCACAATGATAATTAAGTCAAATGAAAGTCAAACACATTCAACAAAGCTAATTGAGTCAAAAGAAAGTTAAACACATTCAGACAAAGCTTTTTGAATCAAATGAAAGTCAAATGCATTCAACAAAGCTAATTGAGTCAAACGAAAGTTAAACACTTTCGACAAAGCTAATTGAGTCAAATGAAACTCAAACACATTCAAACAAAGCGTTTTGATTCAAATGAAAGTCAAATGCATTCAACAAAGCTAATTGAGTTAAATGAAAGTCATACACTTTCAACAAAGCTTTTAGAATCAAATTAAAGTCAAACACATTCAAACAAAGCTTTTTGAATCAAATGAAAATCAAATGAAATCGACAAAGCTAATTGAGTCAAATGAAAGTCAAACACTTTCGTCAAAGCTTTTTGAGACAAATGAAAGTCAAACACATTCAAACAAAGCTTTTTGATTCAAATGAAAGTCAAATGCATTCAGCAAAGCTAATAGAGTCAAATGAAAGTCAAACACTTTCAACAAAGCTTTTAGAATCAAATGAAAGTCAAACACATTCAAACAAAGCTTTTTGAATCAAATGAAAATCAAATGAATTCAACAAAGCTAATTGAGTCAAATGAAAGTCAAACACTTTCATCAAAGTTTTTAGAATCAAATAAAAGTCAAATACATTCAAACAAAGCTTTTTGAATCAAATAAAAGTCAAATGCATTCAACAAAGCTAATTGAGTCAAATGAAAGTCAAACACTTTCAACAAAGCGTTTAGAATCAAATGAAAGTCAAATACATTCAATAAAAGCTTTTTGAATCAAATGAAAGTCAATTGCATTCCACAATGATAATTAAGTCAAATGAAAGTCAAACACATTCAACAAAGCTAATTGAGTCAAAAGAAAGTTAAACACATTCAGACAAAGCTTTTTGAATTAAATGAAAGCCAAATGCATTAAACAAAGCTAATTGAGTCAAACGAAAGTCAAACACTTTCAACAAAGCTAATTGAGTCAAATGAAAGTCAGTCACATTCAAACAAAGCTTTTTGATTCAAATGAAAGTCAAATGCATTCAACAAAGCTAATTGAGTTGAATGAAAGTCAAACACTTTCAACAAAGCTTTTAGAATCAAATTAAAGTCAAACACATTCAAACAAAGCTTTTTGAATCAAATGAAAATCAAATGAATTCAACAAAGCTAATTGAGTCAAATGAAAGTCAAACACATTCAAACAAAGCTTTTTGAATCAAATGAAAGTCAAATGCATTCAACAAAGCTAATTGAGTCAAACGAAAGTCAAACACTTTCAACAAAGCTAATTGAGTCAAATGAAAGTCAAACACATTCAAACAAAGCTTTTTGATTCTAATGAAAGTCAAATGCATTCAACAAAGCTAATTGAGTCAAACGAAAGTCAAACACTTTCAACAAAGCGTTTAGAATCAAATGAAAGTCAAATACATTCAATAAAAGCTTTTTGAATCAAATGAAAGTCAATTGCATTCCACAATGATAATTAAGTCAAATGAAAGTCAAACACATTCAAATAAAGCTTTTTGATTCAAATGAAAGTCAATTGCATTCCACAATGCTAATTCAGTTAAATAAAGGTCAAACACATTCAACGAAGCTAATTGAGTCAAATGAAAGTCAAACACATTCAAACAAAGCTTTTTGATTCAAATGAAAGTCAAATGCATTCAACAAAGCTAATTGAGTCAAATAAAAGTCAAACACTTTCAACAAAGCTAATTGAGTCAAATAAAAGTCAAATGCATTCAACAAAGCTAATTGAGTCAAATGAAAGTCAAACACTTTCAACAAAGCGTTTAGAATCAAATGAAAGTTAAATACATTCAATAAAAGCTTTTTGAATCAAATGAAAGTCAATTGCATTCCACAATGATAATTAAGTCAAATGAAAGTCAAACACATTCAACAAAGCTAATTGAGTCAAAAGAAAGTTAAACACATTCAGACAAAGCTTTTTGAATCAAATGAAAGTCAAATGCATTCAACAAAGCTAATTGAGTCAAACGAAAGTCAAACACTTTCAACAAAGCTAATTGAGTCAAATGAAAGTCAAACACATTCAAACAAAGCTTTTTGAATCAAATGAAAGTCAAATGCATTTAACAAAGCCAATTGAGTCAAATGAAAGTTAAACACATTCAAACATAGCTTCTTGATTCAAATGAAAGTCAAATGCATTCAATAAAGTAAATTGAGTCCAATGAAAGTCAAACACATTCAAATATAGCTTCTTGATTCAAATGAAAGTCAAATGCATTCAACAAAGCTAATTGAGTCAAATGAAAGTCAAACGCTTTCAACAAAGCTAATTGAGTCAAATGAAAGTCAAACACATTCAAAGAAAGCTTTTTGAATCAAATAAAAGTCAAATGCATTCAACAAAGCTAATTGAGTCAAATGAAAGTCAAACACTTTCAACAAAGCTTTTAGAATAAAATTAAAGTCAAATACATTCAAACAAAGCTTTTTGAATCAAATCGAAGTCAATTGCAGTCCACAATGCTAATTGAGTCAAACGAAAGACAAACACATTCAACGAAGCTAATTGAGTCAAATGAAAGTCAAACACATTCAAACAAAGCTTTTTGAATCAAATGAAAGTCAAATGCATTCAACAAAGCCAATTGAGTCAAATGAAAGCCAAACACATTCAAATAAAGCTTCTTGATTCAAATGAAAGTCAAATGCATTCAACAAAGCTAATTGTGTCAAATGAAAGTCAAACACTTTCAACAAAGCTTTTAGAATCAAATGAAAGTCAAACACATTCAAACAAAGCTTTTTGAATCAAATTAAAGTCAAATGCATTCAACAAAGCTAATTGAGTCAAACGAAAGTCAAACACTTTCAACAAAGCGTTTAGAATCAAATGAAAGTCAAATACATTCAATCAAAGCTTTTCGAATCAAATGAAAGTCAATTGCATTCCACAATGCTAATTAAGTCAAATGAAAGTCAAACACATTCAACAAAGCTAATTGAGTCAAAAGAAAGTTAAACACATTCAGACAAAGCTTTTTGAATCAAATGAAAGTCAAATGCATTCAACAAAGCTAATAGAGTCAAACGAAAGTCAAACACTTTCAACAAAGCTAATTGAGTCAAATGAAAGTTAAACACATTCAAACAAAGCTTTTTGAATCAAATGAAAGTCAAATGCATTCAACAAATCCAATTGAGTCAAATGAAAGTCAAACACATTCAAACAAAGCTTCTTGATTCAAATGAAAGTCAAATGCATTCAAGAAAGCTAATTGAGTCAAATGAAAGTCAAACACTTTCAACAAAGCGTTTAGAATCAAATGAAAGTCAAATACATTCAATCAAAGCTTTTTGAATCAAATGAAAGTCAATTGTATTCCACAATGCTAATTAAGTCAAATGAAAGTCAAACACATTCAACAAAGCTAATTGAGTCAAAAGAAAGTCAAACACATTCAAACAAAGCTTTTTGAATCAAATGAAAGTCAAATGCATTTAACAAAGCTAATTGAGTCAAATGAAAGTCAAACACTTTCAACAAAGCTAATTGAGCCAAATGAAAGTCAAACACATTCAAACAAAAATGTTTGATTCAAATGAAAGTCAAATGCATTCAATAAAGCTAATTGAGTTAAATGAAAGTCAAACACTTTCAACAAAGCTTTTAGAATCAAATGAAAGTCAAATACATTCAAACAAAGCTTTTTGAATCAAACGAAAATCAAATGAATTTAACAAAGCTAATTGAGTCAAATGAAACTCAAACACTTTCATCAAAGCTTTTAGAATAAAATTAAAGTCAAATACATTCAAACAAAGCTTTTTGAATCAAATCGAAGTCAATTGCATTCCACAATGCTAATTGAGTCAAACGAAAGTCAAACACATTCAACGAAGCTAATTGAGTCAAATGAAAGTCAAACACATTCAAACAAAGCTTTTTGAATCAAATGAAAGTCAAATGCATTCAACAAAGCCAATTGAGTCAAATGAAAGTCAAACCCATTCAAATAAAGTTTCTTGATTCAAATGAAAGTCAAATGCATTCAACAAAGCTAATTATGTCAAATGAAAGTCAAACACTTTCAACAAAGCTTTTAGAATCAAATGAAAGTCAAACACATTCAAACAAAGCTTTTTGAATCAAATTAAAGTCAAATGCATTCAACAAAGCTAATTGAGTCAAATGAAAGTCAAACACTTTCAACAAAGCGTTTTGAATCAAATGAAAGTCAAATACATTCAATCAAAGCTTTTCGAATCAAATGAAAGTCATTTGCATTCCACAATGCTAATTGAGTCAAATGAAAGTCAAACACATTCAACAAAGCTAATTCAGTCAAAAGAAAGTCAAACACATTCAAACAAAGCTTTTTGAATCAAATGAAAGTAAAATGCATTCAACAAAGTTAATTGTGTCAAATGAAAGTCAAACACTTTCATCAAAGCTTTTAGAATCAAACAAAAGTCAAATACATTCAAATAAAGCTTTTTGAATCAAATGAAAGTCAATTGCATTTCACAATGCTAATTGAGTCAAATGAAAGTTAAACACATTCAACGAAGCTAATTGAGTCAAATGAAAGTCAAACACATTCAAACAAAGCTTTTTGAATCAAATGAAAGTCAAATGCATTCAAAAAAGCCAATTGAGTCAAATGAAAGTCAAACACATTCAAACATAGCTTCTTGATTCAAATGAAAGTCAAATGCATTCAACAAAGCTAATTGAGTCAAATGAAAGTCAAACACTTTCAACAAAGCTTTTAGAATCAAATGAAAGTAAAACACATTCAAACAAAGCCTTTTGAATTAAATGAATGTCAAATGCATTCAACAAAGCTAATTGAGTCAAACGAAAGTCAAACACATTCAACGAAGCTAATTGAGTTAAAAGAAAGTCAAACACATTCAAACAAAGCTTCTTGAATCAAATGAAAGTCAAATGCATTCAACAAAGCCAATTGAGTCAAATAAAAGTCAAACACATTCAAATAAAGCTTTTTGAATCAAATGAAAGTCAAACGCATTCACAATAAAGCTTTTTGAATCAAATGAAAGTCAAATACATTTAAACAAAGCTTTTTGAATCAAATGAAAGTCAAATGAATTCAACAAAGCCAATTGAGTCAAATGAAAGTCAAACCCATTCAAATAAAGTTTCTTGATTCAAATGAAAGTCAAATGCATTCAACAAAGCTAATTATGTCAAATGAAAGTCAAACACTTTCAACAAAGCTTTTAGAATCAAATGAAAGTCAAACACATTCAAACAAAGCTTTTTGAATCAAATTAAAGTCAAATGCATTCAACAAAGCTAATTGAGTCAAATGAAAGTCAAACACTTTCAACAAAGCGTTTTGAATCAAATGAAAGTCAAATACATTCAATCAAAGCTTTTCGAATCAAATGAAAGTCATTTGCATTCCACAATGCTAATTGAGTCAAATGAAAGTCAAACACATTCAACAAAGCTAATTCAGTCAAAAGAAAGTCAAACACATTCAAACAAAGCTTTTTGAATCAAATGAAAGTAAAATGCATTCAACAAAGTTAATTGTGTCAAATGAAAGTCAAACACTTTCATCAAAGCTTTTAGAATCAAACAAAAGTCAAATACATTCAAATAAAGCTTTTTGAATCAAATGAAAGTCAATTGCATTTCACAATGCTAATTGAGTCAAATGAAAGTTAAACACATTCAACGAAGCTAATTGAGTCAAATGAAAGTCAAACACATTCAATCAAAGCTTTTTGAATCAAATGAAAGTCAAATGCATTCAACAAAGCCAATTGAGTCAAATGAAAGTCAAACACATTCAAACATAGCTTCTTGATTCAAATGAAAGTCAAATGTATTCAACAAAGCTAATTGAGTCTAATGAAAGTCAAACACTTTCAACAAAGCTTTTAGAATCAAATGAAAGTAAAACACATTCAAACAAAGCTTTTTGAATCAAATGAATGTCAAATGCATTCAACAAAGCTAATTGAGTTAAAAAACGTCAAACACTTTCAAACAAAGCTTTTTGAATCAAATGAAAGTCAAATGCATTCAACAATGCCAATTGAGTCAAATGAAAGTCAAACACATTCAAATAAAGATTCTTTATTCAAATGAAAGTTAAATGCATTCAACAAAGCTAATTGAGTCAAATGAAAGTTAAACACATTCAACAAAGCTTTTAGAATCAAATGAAAGTAAAACACATTCAAACAAAGCTTTTAGAATCAAATGAATGTCAAATGCATTCAACAAAGCTAATTGAGTCAAATGAAAGTCAAACACATTCAACAAAGCTAATTGAGTTAAAAGAAAGTCAAACACATTCAAACAAAGCTTTTTAAATCAAATGAAATTCAAATGCATTCAACAAAGCCAATTGAGTCAAATGAAAGTTAAACTCATTCAAATAAAGCTTCTTGATTCAAATGAAAGTCAAATGCATTCAACAAAGCTAATTGAGTCAAATGAAAGTCATACACTTTCAACAAAGCTAATTGAGTCAAATGAAAGTCAAACACATTCAAACAAAGCTTTTTGAGTCAAATGAAAGTCAAATGCATTCAACAAAGCTAATTGATTCAAATGAAAGTCAAGCACTTTCAACAAAGCATTTAGAATCAAATGAAAGACAAATACATTCAATCAAAGCTTTTTGAATCAAATGAAAGTCAATTTTATTCCACAATGCTAATTAAGTCAAATGAAAGTCAAACACATTCAACAAAGCTAATTGAGTCAAAAGAAAGTCAAACACATTCAGACAAAGCTTTTTGAATCAAATGAAAGTCAAATGCATTCAACAAAGCTAATTGAGTCAAACGAAAGTCAAACTCTTTCAACAAAGCTAATTGAGTCAAATGAAAGTCAAACACATTCAAACAAAGCTTTTTGATTCAACTGAAAGTCAAATGCATTTAACAAAGCTAATTGAGTCAAATGAAAGTCAAACACTTTCAACAAAGCTTTTAGAATCAAATGAAAGTCAAATACATTCAAACAAAGCTTTTTGAATCAAACGAAAATCAAACGAATTCAACAAAGCTAATTGAGTCAAGTGAAAGTCAAACACTTTCATCAAAGCTTTTAGAATAAAATGAAAGTCAAATACATTCAATCAAAGCTTTTTGAATCAAATCGAAGTCAATTGCATTCAACAATGCTAATTGTGTTAAATGAAAGTCAAACACATTTAACGAAGCTAATTGATTCAAATGAAAGTCAAACACATTCAAACAAAGCTTTTTGAATCAAATGAAAGTCAAAAACATTAAAATAAAACTTCTTGATTCAAATAAAAGTCAAATGCATTCAACAAAGCTAATGGTGTCAAATGAAAGTCAAACACTTTCAACAAAGCGTTTAGAATCAAATGAAAGTCAAATACATTCAATCAAAGCTTTTTGAATCAAATGAAAGTCAGTTGCATTCCACAATGCTAATTGAGTCAAATGAAAGTCAAACACATTCAAACAAAGCTTTTTGAATCAAACGAAAATCAAATTAATTCAACAAAGCTAATTGAGTCAAGTGAAAGTCAAACACTTTCATCAAAGCTTTTAGAATAAAATGAAAGTCAAATACATTCAACAAAGCCAATTGAGTCAAATGAAAGTCAAACACATTCAAATAAAGCTTCTTGATTCAAATGAAAGTGAAATACATTCAACAAAGCTAATGGTGTCAAATGAAAGTCAAACACTTTCAACAAAGCTTTTAGAATCAAATGAAATTTAAACACATTCAAACAAAGCTTTTTGAATCAAATGAAAGTCAAATGCATTCAACAAAGCTAATTGAGTCAAATGAAAGTCAAACACTTTCAACAAAGCTAATTGAGTCAAATAAAAGTCAAACACATTGAAACAAAGCTTTTTGAATCAAATGAAAGTCAAATGCATTCAACAAAGCTAATTGATTCAAATGAAAGTCAAACACTTTCAACAAAGCGTTTAGAATCAAATGAAAGTCAAATACATTCAATCAAAGGTTTTTGAATCAAATGAAAGTCAGTTGCATTCCACAATGCTAATTGAGTCAAATGAAAGTCAAACACATTCAACAAAGCTAATTGAGTCACAAGAAAGTCAAACACATTCACACAAAGCTTTTTGAATCAAATGAAAGTAAAATGCATTCAATAAAGCTAATTGAGTCAAATAAAAGTCAAACACATTCAACAAAGCTAATTGAGTTAAATGAAAGTCAAACACATTCAAACAAAGCTTTTTGATTCTAATGAAAGTCAAATGCATTCAACAAAGCTAATTGAGTCAAATGAAAGTTAAACACTTTCAACAAAGCTAATTGAGTCAAATGAAAGTCAAACACATTGAAACAAAGCTTTTTGAATCAAATGAAAGTCAAATGCATTCAACAAAGCTAATTGAGTCAAATGAAAGTCAAACACTTTCAACAAAGCGTTTAGAATCAAATGAAAGTCAAATACATTCAATCAAAGCTTTTTGAATCAAATGAAAGTCAATTGCATTCCACAATGCTAATTGAGTCAAATGAAAGTCAAACACATTCAACAAAGCTAATTGAGTCAAAAGAAAGTCAAACACATTCAAACAAAGCTTTTTGAATCAAATGAAAGTAAAATGCAATCAACAAAGCTAATTGAGTCAAATGAAAGTCAAACACTTTCAACAAAGCTAATTGAGTCAAATGAAAGTCAAACACATTCAAACAAAGCTTTTTAAATCAAATGAAAGTCAAATGCATTCAACAAAGATAATTGAGTCAAATGAAAGTCAAACACTTTCAACAAAGCTAATTGAGTCAAATGAAAGTCAAACACATTCAAACAAAGCTTTTTGATTCTATTGAAAGTCAAATGCATTCAACAAAGCTAATTGAGTCAAATGAAAGTCAAACACTTTCAACAAAGCTTTTAGAATCAAATGAAAGTCAATTACATTCAAACAAAGCTTTTTGAATCAAACGAAAATCAAATGAATTCAACAAAGCTAATTGAGTCAAGTGAAAGTCAAACACTTTCATCAAAGCTTTTAGAATAAAATGAAAGTCAAATACATTCAATCAAAGCTTTTTGAATCAAATCGAAGTCAATTGCATTCCACAATACTAATTGAGGCAAATGAAAGTCAAACACATTCATCGAAGCTAATTGAGTCAAATGAAAGTCAAACACATTCAAACAAAGCTTTTTGAATCAAATGAAAGTCAAACACATTCAAATAAAGCTTCTTGATTCAAATGAAAGTCAAATGCATTCAACAAAGCTAATTGAGTCAAATGAAAGTCAAACACATTCAACAAAGCTAATTGAGTCAAAAGAAAGTCAAACACATTCAAACAAAGCTTTTTGAATCAAATGAAAGTAAAATGCATTCAAAAAAGCTAATTGAGTCAAATGAAAGTCAAACACTTTCAACAAAGCTAATTGAGTCAAATGAAAGTCAAACACATTCAAACAAAGCTTTTTGATTCAAATGAAAGTCAAATGCATTGAACAAAGCTAATTGAGTCAAATGAAAGTCAGACACTTTCAACAAAGCTTTTAGAATCAAATGAAAGTCAAACACATTCAAACAAAGCTTTTTGAATCAAATGAAAATCAAATGAATTCAACAAAGCTAATTGAGTCAAATGAAAGTCAAACACTTTCATCAAAGCTTTTAGAATCAAATGAAAGTCAAATACATTCAAACAAAGCTTTTCGAATCAAATGAAAGTCAATTGCATTCCACAATGCTAATTGAGTCAAATGAAAGTCAAACACATTCAACGAAGCTAATTGAGTCAAATGAAAGTCAAACACATTCAAACAAAGCTTTTTTAATAAAATGAAAATCAAATGAATTCAACAAAGCTAATTGAGTCAAATGAAAGTCAAACACTTTCATCAAAGCTTTTAGAATCAAATGAAAGTCAAATACATTCAAACAAAGCTTTTTGAATCAAATGAAAGTCAATTGCATTCCACAATGCTAATTGAGTCAAATGAAACTCAAACACATTCAACGAAGCTAATTGAGTCAAAATAAAGTCAAACACATTCAAACAAAGCTTTTTTAATCAAATGAAAGTCTAATGCATTCAACAAAGCTAATTGAGTCAAATGAAAGTCAAACACATTCAAACAAAGCTTTTTAATTCAAATGAAAGTCAAATGCATTCAACAAAGCTAATTGAGTCAAATGAAAGTCAAACACTTTAACAAAGCTTTTAGAATCAAATGAAAGTCAAATACATACAAACAAAACTTTTTGAATCAAACGAAATTCAAATGAATTCAACAAAGCTAATTGAGTCAAATGAAAGTCAAACACTTTCATCAAAGCTTTTAGAATAAAATGAAAGTCAAATACATTCAATCAAAGCTTTTTGAATCAAATGAATGTCAAATGCATTCCACAATGCTAATTGAGTCAAATGAAAGTCAAACACATTCAACGAAGCTAATTGAGTCAAATGAAAGTCAAACAAATTCAAACAAAGCTTTTTGAATCAAATGAAAGTCAACTGCATTCAACAAAGCCAATTGAGTCAAATGAAAGTCAAACACATTCAAACATAGCTTCTTGATTCAAATGAAAGTCAAATGCATTCAACAAAGCTAATTGAGTCAAATGAAAGTCCAACACTTTCAACAAAGCGTTTAAAATCAAATGAAAGTCAAATACATTCAATCAAAGCTTTTTGAATCAAATGAAAGTCAATTGCATTCCACAATGGTAATTGAGTCAAATGAAAGTCAAACACATTCAGCAAAGCTAATTGAGTCAAAAGAAAGTCAAACACATTCAAACAAAGCTTTTTGAATCAAATGAAAGTAAAATGCATTCAACAAAGCTAATTGAGTCAAATGAAAGTCAAACACTTTCAACAAAGCTAATTGAGTCAAATGAAAGTCAAACACATTCAAACAAAGCTTTTTGATTCAAATGAAAGTCAAATGCATTCAACAAAGCTAATTGAGTCAAATGAAAGTCAGACACTTTCAACAAAGCTTTTAGAATCAAATGAAAGTCAAACACATTCAAACAAAACTTTTTTAATCAAATGAAAATCAAATGAATTCAGCAAAGCTAATTGAGTCAAATGAAAGTCAAACACTTTTATCAAAGCTTTTAGAATCAAATGAAAGTCAAATACATTCAAACAAAGCTTTTTGATTCAAATGAAAGTCAATTGCATTCCACAATGGTAATTGAGTCAAATGAAAGTCAAACACATTCAACAAAGCTAATTGAGTCAAAAGAAAGTCAAACACATTCAAACAAAGCTTTTTGAATCAAATGAAAGTCAAATGCATTTAACAAAGCTAATTGAGTCAAATGAAAGTCAAACACTTTCAACAAAGCTAATTGAGCCAAATGAAAGTCAAACACATTCAAACAAAAATGTTTGATTCAAATGAAAGTCAAATGCATTCAATAAAGCTAATTGAGTTAAATGAAAGTCAAACACTTTCAACAAAGCTTTTAGAATCAAATGAAAGTCAAATACATTCAAACAAAGCTTTTTGAATCAAACGAAAATCAAATGAATTTAACAAAGCTAATTGAGTCAAATGAAACTCAAACACTTTCATCAAAGCTTTTAGAATAAAATAAAAGTCAAATACATTCAAACAAAGCTTTTTGAATCAAATCGAAGTCAATTGCATTCCACAATGCTAATTGAGTCAAACGAAAGTCAAACACATTCAACGAAGCTAATTGAGTCAAATGAAAGTCAAACACATTCAAACAAAGCTTTTTGAATCAAATGAAAGTCAAATGCATTCAACAAAGCCAATTGAGTCAAATGAAAGTTAAACACATTCAAATAAAGCTTCTTGATTCAAATGAAAGTCAAATGCATTCAACAAAGCTAATTGTGTCAAATGAAAGTCAAACACTTTCAACAAAGCTTTTAGAATCAAATGAAAGTCAAACACATTCAAACAAAGCTTTTTGAATCAAATTAAAGTCAAATGCATTCAACAAAGCTAATTGAGTCAAATGAAAGTTAAACACTTTCAACAAAGCGTTTTGAATCAAATGAAAGTCAAATACATTCAATCAAAGCTTTTCGAATCAAATGAAAGTCAATTGCATTCCACAATGCTAATTGAGTCAAATGAAAGTCAAACACATTCAACAAAGCTAATTGAGTCAAAAGAAAGTCAAACACATTCAAACAAAGCTTTTTGAATCAAATGAAAGTAAAATGCATTCAACAAAGCTAATTGAGTCAAATGAAAGTCAAACACTTTCATCAAAGCTTTTAGAATCAAACAAAAGTCAAATACATTCAAATAAAGCTTTTTGAATCAAATGAAAGTCAATTGCATTTCACAATGCTAATTGAGTCAAATGAAAGTTAAACACATTCAACGAAGCTAATTGAGTCAAATGAAAGTCAAACACATTCAAACAAAGCTTTTTGAATCAAGTGAAAGTCAAATGCATTCAACAAAGCCAATTGAGTCAAATGAAAGTCAAACACATTCAAACATAGCTTCTTGATTCAAATGAAAGTCAAATGCATTCAACAAAGCTAATTGAGTCAAATGAAAGTCAAACACTTTCAACAAAGCTTTTAGAATCAAATGAAAGTAAAACACATTCAAACAAAGCTTTTTGAATCAAATGAATGTCAAATGCATTCAACAAAGCTAATTGAGTCAAATAAAAGTCAAACACGTTCAACGAAGCTAATTGAGTTAAAAGAAAGTCAAACACATTCAAACAAAGCTTCTTGAATCAAATGAAAGTCAAATGCATTCAACAAAGCGAATTGAGTCAAATGAAAGTCAAACACATTCAAATAAAGCTTTTTGAATCAAATGAAAGTCAAATGCATTCAACAAAGCTAATTGAGTCAAACAAAAGTCAAACACTTTCAACAAAGCTAATTGAGTCAAATGAAAGTCAAACACATTCAAACAAAGCTTTTTGATTCAAATGAAAGTCAAATGCATTCAACAAAGCTAATTGAGTCAAATGAAAGTCAAACATTTTCAACAAAGCTTTTAGAATCTAATGAAAGTCAAACACATTCAAACAAAGCTTTTTGAATCAAATGAAAATCAAATGAATTCAACAAAGCTAATTGAGTCAAATGAAAGTCAATTACTTTCGCCAAAGCTTTTAGAATCAAATTAAAGTCAAATATATTCAAACAAAGTTTTTTGAATCAAATGAAAGTTAATTGCATTCCACAATTCTAATTGAGTCAAATGAAGGTCAAACACATTCAACGAAGCTAATTGTGTCAAATGAAAGTCAAACACATTCAAACAAAGCTTTTTGAATCAAATGAAAGTCAAATGCATTCAACAAAGTCGATTGAGTCAAATGAAAGTCAAACACATTCAAACATAGCTTCTTGATTCAAATGAAAGTCAAATGCATTCAACAAAGCTAATTGAGTCAAATGAAAGTCAAACACTTTCAACAAAGCATTTAGAATCAAATGAAAGTCAAATACATTCAAACAAAGCTTTTTGAATCAAACAAAAATCAAATGAATTCAACAAAGCTAATGGAGTCAAATGAAAGTCAAACACTTTCATCAAAGCTTTTAGAATAAAATAAAAGTCAAATACATTCAATCAAAGCTTTTTGAATCAAATGAAAGTCAAATGCATTCAACAAAGCCAATTGAGTCAAATGAAAGTCAAACACATTCAAACATAGCTTCTTGATTCAAATGAAAGTCAAATGTATTCAACAAAGCTAATTGAGTCTAATGAAAGTCAAACACTTTCAACAAAGCTTTTAGAATCAAATGAAAGTAAAACACATTCAAACAAAGCTTTTAGAATCAAATGAATGTCAAATGCATTCAACAAAGCTAATTGAGTCAAATGAAAGTCAAACACATTCAACAAAGCTAATTGAGTTAAAAAAAAGTCAAACACATTCAAACAAAGCTTTTTAAATCAAATGAAATTCAAATGCATTCAACAAAGCCAATTGAGTCAAATGAAAGTTAAACTCATTCAAATAAAGCTTCTTAATTCAAATGAAAGTCAAATGCATTCAACAAAGCTAATTGAGTCAAATGAAAGTCATACACTTTCAACAAAGCTAATTGAGTCAAATGAAAGTCAAACACATTCAAACAAAGCTTTTTGAGTCAAATGAAATTCAAATGCATTCAACAAAGCTAATTGATTCAAATGAAAGTCAAGCACTTTCAACAAAGCATTTAGAATCAAATGAAAGACAAATACATTCAATCAAAGCTTTTTGAATCAAATGAAAGTCAATTGCATTCTACAATGCTAATTAAGTCAAATGAAAGTCAAACATATTCAACAAAGCTAATTGAGTCAAAAGAAAGTCAAACACATTCAGACAAAGCTTTTTGAATCAAATGAAAGTCAAATGCATTCAACAAAGCTAATTGAGTCAAACGAAAGTCAAACACTTTCAACAAAGCTAATTGAGTCAAATGAAAGTCAAACACATTCAAACAAAGCTTTTTGATTCAACTGAAAGTCAAATGCATTTAACAAAGCTAATTGAGTCAAATGAAAGTCAAACACTTTCAACAAAGCTTTTAGAATCAAATATAAGTCAAATACATTCAAACAAAGCTTTTTGAATCAAACGAAAATCAAACGAATTCAACAAAGCTAATTGAGTCAAGTGAAAGTCAAACACTTTCATCAAAGCTTTTAGAATAAAATGAAAGTAAAATACATTCAATCAAAGCTTTTTGAATCAAATCGAAGTCAATTGCATTCCACAATGCTAATTGAGTCAAATGAAAGTCAAACACATTCAACAAAGCTAATTGAGTCAAATGAAATTGAAACACATTCAAACAAAGATTTTTGAATCAAATGAAAGTCAAATGCATTCAACAAAGCCAATTGAGTCAAATGAAAGTCAAACACTTTCAACAAAGCGTTTAGAATCAAATGAAAGTCAAATACATTCAATCAAAGCTTTTTGAATCAAATGAAAGTTAGTTGAAATCCACAATGCTATTTAAGTCAAATGAAAGTCAAACACATTCAACAAAGCTAATTGAGTCAAAAGAAAGTCAAACACATTCAAACAAAGCTTTTTTAATCAAATGAAAGTCTAATGCATTCAACAAAGCTAATTGAGTCAAATGAAAGTCAAACACATTCAAACAAAGCTTTTTAATTCAAATGAAAGTCAAATGCATTCAACAAAGCTAATTGAGTCAAATGAAAGTCAAACACTTTCAACAAAGCTTTTAGAATCAAATGAAAGTCAAATACATTCAAACAAAGCTTTTTGAATCAAACGAAAATCAAATGAATTCAACAAAGCTAATTGAGTCAAATGAAAGTCAAACACTTTCATCAAAGCTTTTAGAATAAAATGAAAGTCAAATACATTCAATCAAAGCTTTTTGAATCAAATCGAAGTCAATTGCATTCCACAATGCTAATTGAGTCAAATGAAAGTCAAAATCATTCAACGAAGCAAATTGAGTCAAATGAAAGTCAAACAAATTCAAACTAAGCTTTTTGAATCAAATGAAAGTCAACTGCATTCAACAAAGCCAATTGAGTCAAATGAAAGTCAAACACATTCAAACATAGCTTCTTGATTCAAATGAAAGTGAAATGCATTCAACAAAGCTAATTGAGTCAAATGAAAGTCAAACACTTTCAACAAAGCGTTTAAAATCAAATGAAAGTCAAATACATTCAATCAAAGCTTTTCGAATCAAATGAAAGTCAATTGCATTCCACAATGTTAATTGAGTCAAATGAAAGTCAAACACATTCAGCAAAGCTAATTGAGTCAAAAGAAAGTCAAACACATTCAAACAAAGCTTTTTGATTCAAATGAAAGTCAAATGCATTCAACAAAGCTAATTGAGTCAAACGAAAGTCAGACACTTTCAACAAAGCTTTTAGAATCAAATGAAAGTCAAACACATTCAAACAAAGCTTTTTTAATCAAATGAAAATCAAATGAATTCAGCAAAGCTAATTGAGTCAAATGAAAGTCAAACACTTTTATCAAAGCTTTTAGAATCAAATGAAAGTCAAATACATTCAAACAAAACTTTTTGAATCAAATGAAAGTCAATTGCATTCCACAATGTTAATTCAGTCAAATGAAAGTAAAACACATTCAACGAAGCTAATTGAGTCAAATGAAAGTCAAACACATTCAAACAAAGCTTTTTGAATCAAATGAAAGTCAAATGCATTCAACAAAGCCAATTGAGTCAAATGAAAGTCAAACACATTCAAACATAGCTTCTTGATTCAAATGAAAGTCAAATGCATTCAACAAAGCTAATTGAGTCAAATGAAAGTCAAACATTTCAACAAAGCTTTTAGAATCAAATGAAAGTAAAACACATTCAAACAAAGCTTTTTGAATCAAATGAATGTCAAATGCATTCAACAAAGCTAATTGAGTCAAATGAAAGTCAAACATATTCAACAAAGCTAATTGAGTTAAAAGAAAGTCAAACACATTCAAACAAAGCTTTTTGAATCAAATGAAAGTCAAATGCATTCAACAAAGTCGATTGAGTCAAATGAAAGTCAAACACATTCAAACATAGCTTCTTGATTCAAATGAAAGTCAAATGCATTCAACAAAGCTAATTGAGTCAAATGAAAGTCAAACACTTTCAACAAAGCATTTAGAATCAAATGAAAGTCAAATACATTCAAACAAAGCTTTTTGAATCAAATGAAAGTTAGTTGAAATCCACAATGCTATTTAAGTCAAATGAAAGTCAAACACATTCAACAAAGCTAATTGAGTCAAAAGAAAGTCAAACACATTCAAACAAAGCTTTTTTAATCAAATGAAAGTCTAATGCATTCAACAAAGCTAATTGAGTCAAATGAAAGTCAAACACATTCAAACAAAGCTTTTTAATTCAAATGAAAGTCAAATGCATTCAACAAAGCTAATTGAGTCAAATGAAAGTCAAACACTTTCAACAAAGCTTTTAGAATCAAATGAAAGTCAAATACATTCAAACAAAGCTTTTTGAATCAAACGAAAATCAAATGAATTCAACAAAGCTAATTGAGTCAAATGAAAGTCAAACACTTTCATCAAAGCTTTTAGAATAAAATGAAAGTCAAATACATTCAATCAAAGCTTTTTGAATCAAATCGAAGTCAATTGCATTCCACAATGCTAATTGAGTCAAATGAAAGTCAAACACATTCAACGAAGCTAATTGAGTCAAATGAAAGTCAAACAAATTCAAACTAAGCTTTTTGAATCAAATGAAAGTCAACTGCATTCAACAAAGCCAATTGAGTCAAATGAAAGTCAAACACATTCAAACATAGCTTCTTGATTCAAATGAAAGTCAAATGCATTCAACAAAGCTAATTGAGTCAAATGAAAGTCAAACACTTTCAACAAAGCGTTTAAAATCAAATGAAAGTCAAATACATTCAATCAAAGCTTTTCGAATCAAATGAAAGTCAATTGCATTCCACAATGTTAATTGAGTCAAATGAAAGTCAAACACATTCAGCAAAGCTAATTGAGTCAAAAGAAAGTCAAACACATTCAAACAATGCTTTTTGAATCAAATGAAAGTAAAATGCATTCAACAAAGCTAATTGAGTCAAATGAAAGTCAAACACTTTCAACAAAGCTAATTGAGTCAACTGAAAGTCAAACACATTCAAACAAAGCTTTTTGATTCAAATGAAAGTCAAATGCATTCAACAAAGCTAATTGAGTCAAACGAAAGTCAGACACTTTCAACAAAGCTTTTAGAATCAAATGAAAGTCAAACACATTCAAACAAAGCTTTTTTAATCAAATGAAAATCAAATGAATTCAGCAAAGCTAATTGAGTCAAATGAAAGTCAAACACTTTTATCAAAGCTTTTAGAATCAAATGAAAGTCAAATACATTCAAACAAAACTTTTTGAATCAAATGAAAGTCAATTGCATTCCACAATGTTAATTCAGTCAAATGAAAGTCAAACACATTCAACGAAGCTAATTGAGTCAAATGAAAGTCAAACACATTCAAACAAAGCTTTTTGAATCAAATGAAAGTCAAATGCATTCAACAAAGCCAATTGAGTCAAATGAAAGTCAAACACATTCAAACATAGCTTCTTGATTCAAATGAAAGTGAAATGCATTCAACAAAGCTAATTGAGTCAAATGAAAGTCAAACACTTTCAACAAAGCGTTTAAAATCAAATGAAAGTCAAATACATTCAATCAAAGCTTTTCGAATCAAATGAAAGTCAATTGCATTCCACAATGTTAATTGAGTCAAATGAAAGTCAAACACATTCAGCAAAGCTAATTGAGTCAAAAGAAAGTCAAACACATTCAAACAAAGCTTTTTGATTCAAATGAAAGTCAAATGCATTCAACAAAGCTAATTGAGTCAAACGAAAGTCAGACACTTTCAACAAAGCTTTTAGAATCAAATGAAAGTCAAACACATTCAAACAAAGCTTTTTTAATCAAATGAAAATCAAATGAATTCAGCAAAGCTAATTGAGTCAAATGAAAGTCAAACACTTTTATCAAAGCTTTTAGAATCAAATGAAAGTCAAATACATTCAAACAAAACTTTTTGAATCAAATGAAAGTCAATTGCATTCCACAATGTTAATTCAGTCAAATGAAAGTAAAACACATTCAACGAAGCTAATTGAGTCAAATGAAAGTCAAACACATTCAAACAAAGCTTTTTGAATCAAATGAAAGTCAAATGCATTCAACAAAGCCAATTGAGTCAAATGAAAGTCAAACACATTCAAACATAGCTTCTTGATTCAAATGAAAGTCAAATGCATTCAACAAAGCTAATTGAGTCAAATGAAAGTCAAACATTTCAACAAAGCTTTTAGAATCAAATGAAAGTAAAACACATTCAAACAAAGCTTTTTGAATCAAATGAATGTCAAATGCATTCAACAAAGCTAATTGAGTCAAATGAAAGTCAAACATATTCAACAAAGCTAATTGAGTTAAAAGAAAGTCAAACACATTCAAACAAAGCTTTTTGAATCAAATGAAAGTCAAATGCATTCAACAAAGTCGATTGAGTCAAATGAAAGTCAAACACATTCAAACATAGCTTCTTGATTCAAATGAAAGTCAAATGCATTCAACAAAGCTAATTGAGTCAAATGAAAGTCAAACACTTTCAACAAAGCATTTAGAATCAAATGAAAGTCAAATACATTCAAACAAAGCTTTTTGAATCAAATGAAAGTTAGTTGAAATCCACAATGCTATTTAAGTCAAATGAAAGTCAAACACATTCAACAAAGCTAATTGAGTCAAAAGAAAGTCAAACACATTCAAACAAAGCTTTTTTAATCAAATGAAAGTCTAATGCATTCAACAAAGCTAATTGAGTCAAATGAAAGTCAAACACATTCAAACAAAGCTTTTTAATTCAAATGAAAGTCAAATGCATTCAACAAAGCTAATTGAGTCAAATGAAAGTCAAACACTTTCAACAAAGCTTTTAGAATCAAATGAAAGTCAAATACATTCAAACAAAGCTTTTTGAATCAAACGAAAATCAAATGAATTCAACAAAGCTAATTGAGTCAAATGAAAGTCAAACACTTTCATCAAAGCTTTTAGAATAAAATGAAAGTCAAATACATTCAATCAAAGCTTTTTGAATCAAATCGAAGTCAATTGCATTCCACAATGCTAATTGAGTCAAATGAAAGTCAAACACATTCAACGAAGCTAATTGAGTCAAATGAAAGTCAAACAAATTCAAACTAAGCTTTTTGAATCAAATGAAAGTCAACTGCATTCAACAAAGCCAATTGAGTCAAATGAAAGTCAAACACATTCAAACATAGCTTCTTGATTCAAATGAAAGTCAAATGCATTCAACAAAGCTAATTGAGTCAAATGAAAGTCAAACACTTTCAACAAAGCGTTTAAAATCAAATGAAAGTCAAATACATTCAATCAAAGCTTTTCGAATCAAATGAAAGTCAATTGCATTCCACAATGTTAATTGAGTCAAATGAAAGTCAAACACATTCAGCAAAGCTAATTGAGTCAAAAGAAAGTCAAACACATTCAAACAATGCTTTTTGAATCAAATGAAAGTAAAATGCATTCAATAAAGCTAATTGAGTCAAATGAAAGTCAAACACTTTCAACAAAGCTAATTGAGTCAACTGAAAGTCAAACACATTCAAACAAAGCTTTTTGATTCAAATGAAAGTCAAATGCATTCAACAAAGCTAATTGAGTCAAACGAAAGTCAGACACTTTCAACAAAGCTTTTAGAATCAAATGAAAGTCAAACACATTCAAACAAAGCTTTTTTAATCAAATGAAAATCAAATGAATTCAGCAAAGCTAATTGAGTCAAATGAAAGTCAAACACTTTTATCAAAGCTTTTAGAATCAAATGAAAGTCAAATACATTCAAACAAAACTTTTTGAATCAAATGAAAGTCAATTGCATTCCACAATGTTAATTCAGTCAAATGAAAGTCAAACACATTCAACGAAGCTAATTGAGTCAAATGAAAGTCAAACACATTCAAACAAAGCTTTTTGAATCAAATGAAAGTCAAATGCATTCAACAAAGCCAATTGAGTCAAATGAAAGTCAAACACATTCAAACATAGCTTCTTGATTCAAATGAAAGTCAAATGCATTCAACAAAGCTAATTGAGTCAAATGAAAGTCAAACATTTCAACAAAGCTTTTAGAATCAAATGAAAGTAAAACACATTCAAACAAAGCTTTTTGAATCAAATGAATGTCAAATGCATTCAACAAAGCTAATTGAGTCAAATGAAAGTCAAACATATTCAACAAAGCTAATTGAGTTAAAAGAAAGTCAAACACATTCAAACAAAGCTTTTTGAATCAAATGAAAGTCAAATGCATTCAACAAAGCCAATTGAGTCAAATGAAAGTCAAACACATTCAAATAAAGCTTCTTGATTCAAATGAAAGTCAAATGCATTCAACAAAGTTAATTGAGTCAAATGAAAGTCAAACACTTTCAACAAAGCTAATAGAGTCAAATGAAAGTCAAACACATTCAAACAAAGCTTTTTGATTCTAATGAAAGTCAAATGCATTCAACAAAGCTAATTGAGTCAAATGAAAGTCAAACACTTTCAACAAAGCTAATTGAGTCAAATGAAAGTCAAACACATTGAAACAAAGCTTTTTGAATCAAATGAAAGTCAAATGCATTCAACAAAGCTAATTGAGTCAAATGAAAGTCAAACACTTTCAACAAAGCGTTTAAAATCAAATGAAAGTCAAATACATTCAATCAAAGCTTTTTGAATCAAATGAAAGTCAATTGCATTCCACAATGCTAATTGAGTCAAATGAAAGTCAAACACATTCAACAAAGCTAATTGAGTCACATGAAAGTCAAACATATTCAAACAAAGCTTTTTTAATCAAATGAAAATCAAATGAATTTAACAAAGCTAATTGAGTCAAATGAAAGTCAAACACTTTCATCAAAGCTTTTAGAATCAAATGAAAGTCAAATACATTCAAACAAAGCTTTTTGAATCAAATGAAAGTCAATTGCATTCCACAATGCTAATTGAGTCAAATGAAAGTCAAACACATTCAACGAAGCTAATTGAGTCAAATGAAAGTCAAACACATTCAAACAAAGATTTTTGAATTAAATGAAAATCAAATGCATTCAACAAAGCCAATTGAATCAAATGAAAGTCAAACACATTCAAACATAGCTTCTTGATTTAAATGAAAGTCAAATGCATTCAACAAAGCTAATTGAGTGAAATGAAAGTCAAACACTTTCAACAAAGCTTTTAGAATCAAATGAAAGTAAAACACATTCAAACAAAGCTTTTTGAATCAAATGAATGTCAAATGCATTCAACAAAGCTAATTGAGTCAAATGAAAGTCAAACACATTCAACAAAGCTAATTGAGTTTAAAGAAAGTCAAACACATTCAAACAAAGCTTTTTGAATCAAATGAAAGTCAAATGCATTCAACAAAGCCAATTGATTCAAATGAAAGTCAAACACATTCAAATAAAGCTTCTTAATTCAAATGAAAGTCAAATGCATGCAACAAAGCTAATTGAGTCAAATGAAAGTCAAACACTTTCAACAAAGCTAATTGAGTCAAATGAAAGTCAAACACATTCAAACAAAGCTTTTTGAATCAAATGAAAGTCAAATGCATTCAACAAAGCTAATTGAGTCAAATGAAAGTCAAACACTTTCAACAAAGCGTTTAGAATCAAATGAAAGTCAAATACATTCAATCAAAGCTTTTTGAATCAAATGAAAGTCAATTGCATTCCACAATGCTAATTGAGTCAAATGAAAGTCAAACATATTCACCAAAGCTAATTGAGTCAAAATAAAGTCAAACACATTCAAACAAAGCTTTTTGAATCAAATGAAAGTAAAATGCATTCAACAAAGCTAATTGAGTCAAATGAAAGTCAAACACTTTCAACAAAGCTAATTGAGTCAAATGAAAGTCAAACACATTCAAACAAAGCTTTTTGATTCAAATGAAAGTCAAATGCATTCAACAAAGCTAATTGAGTCAAATGAAAGTCAAACACTTTCAACAAAGCTTTTAGAATCAAATGAAAGTCAAACACATTCAAACAAAGCTTTTTGAAACAAATGAAAATCAAATGAATTCAACAAAGCTAGTTGAGTCAAATGAAAGTCAAACACTTTCATCAAAGCTTTAAGAATCAAATGAAAGTCAAATACATTCAAACAAAGCTTTTTGAATCAAATGAAAGTCAATTGCATTCCACAATGCTAATTGAGGCAAATGAAAGTCAAACACATTCAACGAAGCTAATTGAGTCAAATGAAAGTCAAACACATTCAAACAAAGCTTTTTGAATCAAATGAAACTCTAATGCATTCAACAAAGCCAATTGAGTCAAATGAAATTGAAACACATTCAAACATAGCTTCTTGATTCAAATGAAAGTCAAATGCATTCAACAAAGCTAATTGAGTCAAATGAAAGTCAAACACTTTCAACAAAGCTTTTAGAATCAAATGAATGTAAAACACATTCAAACAAAGCTTTTTGAATCAAATGAATGTCAAATGCATTCAACAAAGCTAATTGAGTTAAAAGAAAGTCAAACACATTCAAACAAAGCTTTTTGAATCAAATGAAAGTCAAATGCATTCAACAAAGCCAATTGAGTCAAATGAAAGTCAAACACATTCAAACAAAGCTTCTTGATTGAAATGAAAGTCAAATGCATTCAACAAAGCTAATTGAGTCAAACGAAAGTCAAACACTTTCAACAAAGCGTTTAGAATCAAATGAAAGTCAAAAACATTCAATCAAAGCTTTTTGAATCAAATGAAAGTTAGTTGAATTCCACAATGCTAATTAAGTCAAATGAAAGTCAAACACATTCAACAAAGCTAATTGAGTCAAAAGAAAGTCAAACACATTCAAACAAAGCTTTTTTAATCAAATGAAAGTCTAATGCATTCAACAAAGCTAATTGAGTCAAATGAAAGTCAAACACATTCAAACAAAGCTTTTTAATTCAAATGAAAGTCAAATGCAGTCAACAAAGCTAATAGAGTCAAATGAAAGTCAAACACTTTCAACAAAGCTTTTAGAATCAAATGAAAGTCAAATACATTCAAACAAAGCTTTTTGAATCAAACGAAAATCAAATGAATTCAACAAAGCTAATTGAGTCAAATGAAAGTCAAACACTTTCATCAAAGCTTTTAGAATAAAATGAAAGTCAAATATATTCAATCAAAGCTTTTTGAATCAAATCGAAGTCAATTGCATTCCACAATGCTAATTGAGTCAAATGAAAGTCAAACACATTCAACGAAGCTAATTGAGTCAAATGAAAGTCAAACAAATTCAAACTAAGCTTTTTGAATCAAATGAAAGTCAACTGCATTCCACAATGTTAATTCAGTCAAATGAAAGTCAAACACATTCAAACATAGCTTCTTAATGAAAGTCAAATGCATTCAACAAAGCTAATTGAGTCAAATGAAAGTCAAACACTTTCAACAAAGCGTTTAAAATCAAATGAAAGTCAAATACATTGAATCAAAGCTTTTTGAATCAAATGAAAGTCAATTGCATTCCACAATGGTAATTGAGTCAAATGAAAGTCAAACACATTCAGCAAAGCTAATTGAGTCAAAAGAAAGTCAAACACATTCAAACAAAGCTTTTTGAATCAAATGAAAGTAAAATGCATTCAACAAAGCTAATTGAGTCAAATGAAAGTCAAACACTTTCAACAAAGCTAATTGAGTCAAATGAAAGTCAAACACATTCAAACAAAGCTTTTTGATTCAAATGAAAGTCAAATGCATTCAACAAAGCTAATTGAGTCAAATGAAAGTCAGACACTTTCAACAAAGCTTTTAGAATCAAATGAAAGTCAAACACATTCAAACAAAGCTTTTTTAATCAAATGAAAATCAAATGAATTCAGCAAAGCTAATTGAGTCAAATGAAAGTCAAACACTTTTATCAAAGTTTTTAGAATCAAATGAAAGTCAAATACATTCAAACAAAACTTTTTGAATCAAATGAAAGTCAATTGCATTCCACAATGTTAATTCAGTCAAATGAAAGTCAAACATTCAACGAAGCTAATTGAGTCAAATGAAAGTCAAACACATTCAAACAAAGCTTTTTGAATCAAATGAGAGTCAAATGCATTCAACAAAGCCAATTGAGTCAAATGAAAGTCAAACACATTCAAACATAGCTTCTTGATTCAAATGAAAGTCAAATGCATTCAACAAAGCTAATTGAGTCAAATGAAAGTCAAACATTTCAACAAAGCTTTTAGAATCAAATGAAAGTAAAACACATTCAAACAAAGCTTTTTGAATCAAATGAATGTCAAATGCATTCAACAAAGCTAATTGAGTCAAATGAAAGTCAAACATATTCAACAAAGCTAATTGAGTTAAAAGAAAGTCAAACACATTCAAACAAAGCTTTTTGAATCAAATGAAAGTCAAATGCATTCAACAAAGCCAATTGAGTCAAATGAAAGTCAATCACATTCAAATAAAGCTTCTTGATTCAAATGAAAGTCAAATGCATTCAACAAAGCTAATTGAGTCAAATGAAAGTCAAACACTTTCAACAAAGCTAATAGAGTCAAATGAAAGTCAAACACATTCAAACAAAGCTTTTTGATTCTAATGAAAGTCAAATGCATTCAACAAAGCTAATTGAGTCAAATGAAAGTCAAACACTTTCAACAAAGCTAATTGAGTCAAATGAAAGTCAAACACATTGAAACAAAGCTTTTTGAATCAAATGAAAGTCAAATGCATTCAACAAAGCTAATTGAGTCAAATGAAAGTCAAACACTTTCAACAAAGCGTTTAAAATCAAATGAAAGTCAAATACATTCAATCAAAGCTTTTTGAATCAAATGAAAGTCAATTGCATTCCACAATGCTAATTGAGTCAAATGAAAGTCAAACACATTCAACAAAGCTAATTGAGTCAAAAGAAAGTCAAACACTTTCAACAAAGCTAATAGAGTCAAATGAAAGTCAAACACATTCAAACAAAGCTTTTTGATTCTAATGAAAGTCAAATGCATTCAACAAAGCTAATTGAGTCAAATGAAAGTCAAACACTTTCAACAAAGCTAATAGAGTCAAATGAAAGTCAAACACATTCAAACAAAGCTTTTTGATTCTAATGAAAGTCAAATGCATTCAACAAAGCTAATTGAGTCAAATGAAAGTCAAACACTTTCAACAAAGCTAATTGAGTCAAATGAAAGTCAAACACATTGAAACAAAGCTTTTTGAATCAAATGAAAGTCAAATGCATTCAACAAAGCTAATTGAGTCAAATGAAAGTCAAACACTTTCAACAAAGCGTTTAAAATCAAATGAAAGTCAAATACATTCAATCAAAGCTTTTTGAATCAAATGAAAGTCAATTGCATTCCACAATGCTAATTGAGTCAAATGAAAGTCAAACACATTCAACAAAGCTAATTGAGTCACATGAAAGTCAAACATATTCAAACAAAGCTTTTTTAATCAAATGAAAATCAAATGAATTTAACAAAGCTAATTGAGTCAAATGAAAGTCAAACACTTTCATCAAAGCTTTTAGAATCAAATGAAAGTCAAATACATTCAAACAAAGCTTTTTGAATCAAATGAAAGTCAATTGCATTCCACAATGCTAATTGAGTCAAATGAAAGTCAAACACATTCAACGAAGCTAATTGAGTCAAATGAAAGTCAAACACATTCAAACAAAGATTTTTGAATTAAATGAAAATCAAATGCATTCAACAAAGCCAATTGAATCAAATGAAAGTCAAACACATTCAAACATAGCTTCTTGATTCAAATGAAAGTCAAATGCATTCAACAAAGCTAATTGAGTGAAATGAAAGTCAAACACTTTCAACAAAGCTTTTAGAATCAAATGAAAGTAAAACACATTCAAACAAAGCTTTTTGAATCAAATGAATGTCAAATGCATTCAACAAAGCTAATTGAGTCAAATGAAAGTCTAACACATTCAACAAAGCTAATTGAGTTTAAAGAAAGTCAAACACATTCAAACAAAGCTTTTTGAATCAAATGAAAGTCAAATGCATTCAACAAAGCCAATTGATTCAAATGAAAGTCAAACACATTCAAATAAAGCTTCTTAATTCAAATGAAAGTCAAATGCATGCAACAAAGCTAATTGAGTCAAATGAAAGTCAAACACTTTCAACAAAGCTAATTGAGTCAAATGAAAGTCAAACACATTCAAACAAAGCTTTTTGAATCAAATGAAAGTCAAATGCATTCAACAAAGCTAATTGAGTCAAATGAAAGTCAAACACTTTCAACAAAGCGTTTAGAATCAAATGAAAGTCAAATACATTCAATCAAAGCTTTTTGAATCAAATGAAAGTCAATTGCATTCCACAATGCTAATAAAGTCAAATGAAAGTCAAACATATTCACCAAAGCTAATTGAGTCAAAATAAAGTCAAACACATTCAAACAAAGCTTTTTGAATCAAATGAAAGTAAAATGCATTCAACAAAGCTAATTGAGTCAAATGAAAGTTAAACACTTTCAACAAAGCTAATTGAGTCAAATGAAAGTCAAACACATTCAAACAAAGCTTTTTGATTCAAATGAAAGTCAAATGCATTCAACAAAGCTAATTGAGTCAAATGAAAGTCAAACACTTTCAACAAAGCTTTTAGAATCAAATGAAAGTCAAACACATTCAAACAAAGCTTTTTGAAACAAATGAAAATCAAATGAATTCAACAAAGCTAGTTGAGTCAAATGAAAGTCAAACACTTTCATCAAAGCTTTAAGAATCAAATGAAAGTCAAATACATTCAAACAAAGCTTTTTGAATCAAATGAAAGTCAATTGCATTCCACAATGCTAATTGAGGCAAATGAAAGTCAAACACATTCAACGAAGCTAATTGAGTCAAATGAAAGTCAAACACATTCAAACAAAGCTTTTTGAATCAAATGAAACTCTAATGCATTCAACAAAGCCAATTGAGTCAAATGAAATTGAAACACATTCAAACATAGCTTCTTGATTCAAATGAAAGTCAAATGCATTCAACAAAGCTAATTGAGTCAAATGAAAGTCAAACACTTTCAACAAAGCTTTTAGAATCAAATGAATGTAAAACACATTCAAACAAAGCTTTTTGAATCAAATGAATGTCAAATGCATTCAACAAAGCTAATTGAGTTAAAAGAAAGTCAAACACATTCAAACAAAGCTTTTTGAATCAAATGAAAGTCAAATGCATTCAACAAAGCCAATTGAGTCAAATGAAAGTCAAACACATTCAAACAAAGCTTCTTGATTGAAATGAAAGTCAAATGCATTCAACAAAGCTAATTGAGTCAAACGAAAGTCAAACACTTTCAACAAAGCGTTTAGAATCAAATGAAAGTCAAAAACATTCAATCAAAGCTTTTTGAATCAAATGAAAGTTAGTTGAATTCCACAATGCTAATTAAGTCAAATGAAAGTCAAACACATTCAACAAAGCTAATTGAGTCAAAAGAAAGTCAAACACATTCAAACAAAGCTTTTTTAATCAAATGAAAGTCTAATGCATTCAACAAAGCTAATTGAGTCAAATGAAAGTCAAACACATTCAAACAAAGCTTTTTAATTCAAATGAAAGTCAAATGCAGTCAACAAAGCTAATTGAGTCAAATGAAAGTCAAACACTTTCAACAAAGCTTTTAGAATCAAATGAAAGTCAAATACATTCAAACAAAGCTTTTTGAATCAAACGAAAATCAAATGAATTCAACAAAGCTAATTGAGTCAAATGAAAGTCAAACACTTTCATCAAAGCTTTTAGAATAAAATGAAAGTCAAATATATTCAATCAAAGCTTTTTGAATCAAATCGAAGTCAATTGCATTCCACAATGCTAATTGAGTCAAATGAAAGTCAAACACATTCAACGAAGCTAATTGAGTCAAATGAAAGTCAAACAAATTCAAACTAAGCTTTTTGAATCAAATGAAAGTCAACTGCATTCCACAATGTTAATTCAGTCAAATGAAAGTCAAACACATTCAAACATAGCTTCTTAATGAAAGTCAAATGCATTCAACAAAGCTAATTGAGTCAAATGAAAGTCAAACACTTTCAACAAAGCGTTTAAAATCAAATGAAAGTCAAATACATTGAATCAAAGCTTTTTGAATCAAATGAAAGTCAATTGCATTCCACAATGGTAATTGAGTCAAATGAAAGTCAAACACATTCAGCAAAGCTAATTGAGTCAAAAGAAAGTCAAACACATTCAAACAAAGCTTTTTGAATCAAATGAAAGTAAAATGCATTCAACAAAGCTAATTGAGTCAAATGAAAGTCAAACACTTTCAACAAAGCTAATTGAGTCAAATGAAAGTCAAACACATTCAAACAAAGCTTTTTGATTCAAATGAAAGTCAAATGCATTCAACAAAGCTAATTGAGTCAAATGAAAGTCAGACACTTTCAACAAAGCTTTTAGAATCAAATGAAAGTCAAACACATTCAAACAAAGCTTTTTTAATCAAATGAAAATCAAATGAATTCAGCAAAGCTAATTGAGTCAAATGAAAGTCAAACACTTTTATCAAAGTTTTTAGAATCAAATGAAAGTCAAATACATTCAAACAAAACTTTTTGAATCAAATGAAAGTCAATTGCATTCCACAATGTTAATTCAGTCAAATGAAAGTCAAACATTCAACGAAGCTAATTGAGTCAAATGAAAGTCAAACACATTCAAACAAAGCTTTTTGAATCAAATGAGAGTCAAATGCATTCAACAAAGCCAATTGAGTCAAATGAAAGTCAAACACATTCAAACATAGCTTCTTGATTCAAATGAAAGTCAAATGCATTCAACAAAGCTAATTGAGTCAAATGAAAGTCAAACATTTCAACAAAGCTTTTAGAATCAAATGAAAGTAAAACACATTCAAACAAAGCTTTTTGAATCAAATGAATGTCAAATGCATTCAACAAAGCTAATTGAGTCAAATGAAAGTCAAACATATTCAACAAAGCTAATTGAGTTAAAAGAAAGTCAAACACATTCAAACAAAGCTTTTTGAATCAAATGAAAGTCAAATGCATTCAACAAAGCCAATTGAGTCAAATGAAAGTCAATCACATTCAAATAAAGCTTCTTGATTCAAATGAAAGTCAAATGCATTCAACAAAGCTAATTGAGTCAAATGAAAGTCAAACACTTTCAACAAAGCTAATAGAGTCAAATGAAAGTCAAACACATTCAAACAAAGCTTTTTGATTCTAATGAAAGTCAAATGCATTCAACAAAGCTAATTGAGTCAAATGAAAGTCAAACACTTTCAACAAAGCTAATTGAGTCAAATGAAAGTCAAACACATTGAAACAAAGCTTTTTGAATCAAATGAAAGTCAAATGCATTCAACAAAGCTAATTGAGTCAAATGAAAGTCAAACACTTTCAACAAAGCGTTTAAAATCAAATGAAAGTCAAATACATTCAATCAAAGCTTTTTGAATCAAATGAAAGTCAATTGCATTCCACAATGCTAATTGAGTCAAATGAAAGTCAAACACATTCAACAAAGCTAATTGAGTCAAAAGAAAGTCAAACACATTCAAACAAAGCTTTTTGAATCAAATGAAAGTAAAATGCAATCAACAAAGCTAATTGAGTCAAATGAAAGTCAAACACTTTCAACAAAGCTAATTGAGTCAAATGAAAGTCAAACACATTCAAACAAAGCTTTTTGAATCAAATGAAAGTCAAACACATTCAAGTAAAGCTTCTTGATTCAAATGAAAGTCAAATGCATTCAACAAAGCTAATTGAGTCAAATGAAAGTCAAACACATTCAACAAAGCTAATTGATTCAAAAGAAAGTCAAACACATTCAAACAAAGCTTTTTGAATCAAATGAAAGTAAAATGCATTCAACAAAGCTAATTGAGTCAAATGAAAGTCAAACACTTTCAACAAAGCTAATTGAGTCAAATGAAAGTCAAACACATTCAACGAAGCTAATTGAGCCAAATGAAAGTCAAACATATTCAAACAAAGCTAATTGAGTCAAATGAAAGTAAAATGCATTGAACAAAGCTAATTGAGTCAAATGAAAGTCAGACACTTTCAACGAAGCTTTTAGAATCAAATGAAAGTCAAACACATTCAAACAAAGCTTTTTGAATCAAATGAAAATCAAATGAATTCAACAAAGCTAATTGAGTCAAATGAAAGTCAAACACTTTCATCAAAGCTTTTAGAATCAAATGAAAGTCAAATACATTCAAACAAAGCTTTTTGAATCAAATGAAAGTCAATTGCATTCCACAATGCTAATTGAGTCAAATGAAAGTCAAACACATTCAACGAAGCTAATTGAGTCACATGAAAGTCAAACATATTCAAACAAAGCTTTTTTAATCAAATGAAAATCAAATGAATTTAACAAAGCTAATTGAGTCAAATGAAAGTCAAACACTTTCATCAAAGCTTTTAGAATCAAATGAAAGTCAAATACATTCAAACAAAGCTTTTTGAATCAAATGATAGTCAATTGCATTCCACAATGCTAATTGAGTCAAATGAAAGTCAAACACATTCAACGAAGCTAATTGAGTCAAATGAAAGTCAAACACATTCAAACAAAGATTTTTGAATTAAATGAAAATCAAATGCATTCAACAAAGCCAATTAAATCAAATGAAAGTCAAACACATTCAAACATAGCTTCTTGATTCAAATGAAAGTCAAATGCATTCAACAAAGCTAATTGAGTGAAATGAAAGTCAAACACTTTCAACAAAGCTTTTAGAATCAAATGAAAGTAAAACACATTCAAACAAAGCTTTTTCAATCAAATGAATGTCAAATGCATTCAACAAAGCTAATTGAGTCAAATGAAAGTCAAACACATTCAACAAAGCTAATTGAGTTTAAAGAAAGTCAAACACATTCAAACAAAGCTTTTTGAATCAAATGAAAGTCAAATGCATTCAACAAAGCCAATTGATTCAAATGAAAGTCAAACACATTCAAACAAAGCTTCTTGATTGAAATGAAAGTCAAATGCATTCAACAAAGCTAATTGAGTCAAACGAAAGTCAAACACTTTCAACAAAGCGTTTAGAATCAAATGAAAGTCAAATACATTCAATCAAAGCTTTTTGAATCAAATGAAAGTTAGTTGAATTCCACAATGCTAATTAAGTCAAATGAAAGTCAAACACATTCAACAAAGCTAATTGAGTCAAAAGAAAGTCAAACTCATTCAAACAAAGCTTTTTTAATCAAATGAAATTCTAATGCATTCAACAAAGCTAATTGAGTCAAATGAAAGTCAAACACATTCAAACAAAGCTTTTTAATTCAAATGAAAGTCAAATGCATTCAACAAAGCTAATTGAGTCAAATGAAAGTCAAACACTTTCAACAAAGCTTTTAGAATCAAATGAAAGTCAAATACATTCAAACAAAGCTTTTTGAATCAAACGAAAATCAAATGAATTCAACAAAGCTAATTGAGTCAAATGAAAGTCAAACACTTTCATCAAAGCTTTTAGAATAAAATAAAAGTCAAATACATTCAATCAAAGCTTTTTGAATCAAATCGAAGTCAATTGCATTCCACAATGCTAATTGAGTCAAATGAAAGTCAAACACATTCAACGAAGCTAATTGAGTTAAATGAAAGTCAAACAAATTCAAACAAAGCTTTTTGAATCAAATGAAAGTCATCTGCATTCAACAAAGCCAATTGAGTCAAATGAAAGTCAAATACATTCAATCAAAGCTTTTTGAATCAAATGAAAGTCAATTGCATTCCACAATGGTAATTGAGTCAAATGAAAGTCAAACACATTCAACAAAGCTAATTGAGTCAAAAGAAAGTCAAACACATTCAAACAAAGCTTTTTGAATCAAATGAAAGTAAAATGCATTCAACAAAGCTAATTGAGTCAAATGAAAGTCAAACACTTTCAACAAAGCTAATTGAGTCAAATGAAAGTCAAACACATTCAAACAAAGCTTTTTGATTCAAATGAAAGTCAAATGCATTCAACAAAGCTAATTGACTCAAATGAAAGTCAGACACTTTCAACAAAGCTTTTAGAATCAAATGAAAGTCAAACACATTCAAACAAAGCTTTTTTAATCAAATGAAAATCAAATGAATTCAACAAAGCTAATTGAGTCAAATGAAAGTCAAACACTTTTATCAAAGCTTTTAGAATCAATTGAAAGTCAAACACATTCAAACAAACCTTTTTGAATCAAATGAAAGTCAAATGCATTCAACAAAGCCAATTGAGTCAAATGAAAGTCAAACACATTCAAACATAGCTTCTTAATTCAAATGAAAGTCAAATGCATTCAACAAAGCTAATTGAGTTAAATGAAAGTCGAACATTTCAACAAAGCTTTTAGAATCAAATGAAAGTAAAACACATTCAAACAAAGCTTTTTGAATCAAATGAATGTCAAATGCATTCAACAAAGCTAATTGAGTCAAATGAAAGTCAAACATATTCAACAAAGCTAATTGAGTTAAAAGAAAGTCAAACACATTCAAACAAAGCTTTTTGAATCAAATGAAAGTCAAATGCATACAACAAAGCCAATTGAGTCAAATGAAAGTCAAACACATTCAAATAAAGCTTCTTGATTCAAATGAAAGTCAAATGCATTCAGCAAAGCTAATTGAGTCAAATGAAAGTCAAACACTTTCAACAAAGCTAATAGAGTCAAATGAAAGTCAAACACATTCAAACAAAGCTTTTTGAATCAAATGAAAGTCAAATGCATTCAACAAAGCTAATTGAGTCAAATGAAAGTCAAACACTTTCAACAAAGCGTTTAGAATCAAACGAAAGTCAAATACAATCAATCAAAGCTATTTGAATCAAATGAAAGTCAATTGCATTCCACAACGCTAATTGAGTCAAATGAAAGTCAAACACATTCAACAAAGCTAATTGAGTCAAAATAAAGTCAAACACATTCAAACAATGCTTTTTGAATCAAATGAAAGTAAAATGCATTCAACAAAGCTAATTGAGTCAAATGGAAGTCAAACACTTTCAACAAAGCTAATTGAGTCAAATGAAAGTCAAACACATTCAAACAAAGCTTTTTGATTCAAATGAAAGTCGAATGCATTCAACAAAGCTAATTGAGTCAAATGAAAGTCAAACACTTTCAACGAAGCTTTTGGAATCAAATGAAAGTCAAACACATTCAAACAAAGCTTTTTGAATAAAATGAAAATCAAATGAATTCAACAAAGCTAATTGAGTCAAATAAAAGTCAAACACTTTCATCAAAGCTTTTAGAATCAAATGGAAGTCAAATACATTCAAACAAAGCTTTTTGAATCAAATGAAAGTCAATTGCATTCCACAATGCTAATTGAGTCAAATGAAAGTCAAACAGATTCAACGAAGCTAATTGAGTCAAATGAAAGTCAAACACATTCAAACAAAGCTTTTTGAATCAAATGAAAGTCAACTGCATTCAACAAAGCCAATTGAGTCAAATGAAAGTCAAACACATTCAAATTAAGCTTTCTGATTAAAATGAAAGTCAAATGCATTCAACAAAGCTAATTAAATCAAATGAAAGTCAAACACTTTCAACAAAGCGTTTTGAATCAAATGAAAGTCTAATACATTGAATCAAAGCTTTTTGAATCAATTGAAAGTCAATTGCATTCCACAATGCTAATTGAGTGAAATGAAAGTCAAACACTTTCAACAAAGCTTTAAGAATAAAATGAAAGTCAAATACATTCAAACAAAGCTTTTTGAATCAAACGAAAATCAAATGAATTCAACAAAGCTAATTGAGTCAAATGAAAGTCAAACACTTTCATCAAAGCTTTTAGAATAAAATGAAAGTCAAATACATTCAATCAAACCTTTTTGAATCAAATCGAAGTCAATTGCATTCCACAATGCTAATTGAGTCAAATGAAAGTCAAACACATTCAACGAAGCTAATTGATTCAAATGAAAGTCAAATGCATTCAACAAAGCTGATTGAGTCAAATGAAAGTCAAACACTTTCAACAAAGCTTTTAGAATCAAATGAAAGTCAAACACATTCAAACAAAGCTTTTTAAATCAAATGAAAGTCAAATGCATTCAACAAAGCCAATTGAGTCAAATGAAAGTCAAACACATTCAAATAAAGCTTCTTAATTAAAATGAAAGTCAAATGCATTCAACAAAGCTAATTGTGTCAAATGAAAGTCAAACACTTTCAACAAAGCTTTTAGAATCAAATGAAAGTCAAACACATTCAAACAAAGCTTTTTGAATCAAATGAAAGTCAAATGCATTCAACAAAGCTAATTGAGTCAAATGAAAGTCAAACTTTTTCAACAAAGCGTTCTGAATCAAATGAAAGTCAAATACATTCAATCAAAGCTTTTTGAATCAAATGAAAGTCAATTGCATTCCACAATGCTAATTGAGTCAAATGAAAGTGAAATTCATTCAACAAAGCTAATTGAGTCAAAAGAAAGTCAAACACATTCAAACAAAACTTTTTGAATCAAATGAAAGTAAAATGCATTTAACAAAGCTAATTGAGTCAAATGAAAGTCAAACACTTTCATCAAGGCTTTTAGAATAAAATGAAAGTCAAATACATTCAATCAAAGCTTTTTGAATCAAATTCATTCAACAAAGCTAATTGAGTCAAATGAAAGTTAAACACTTCCAACAAAGCGTTTAGAATCAAAGGAAAGTCAAATACATTCAATCAAAGCTTTTTGAATCAAATAAAAGTCAATTGCATTCCACAATGCTAATTAAGTCAAATGAAAGTCAAACACATTCAACAAAGCTAATTGAGTCAAAATAAAGTCAAACACATTCAAACAAAGCTTTTTGAATCAAATGAAAGCCGAATGCATTCAACAAAGCTAATTTTGTCAAATGAATGTCAAACACTTTCAACAAAGCTTTTAGAATCAAATGAAAGTCAATTGCATTCCACAATTGTTATTGAGTCAAATGAAAGTCAAACACATTCAACGAAGCTAATTGAGTCTAACGAAAGTCAAACACATTCGAACAAAGCTTTTTGAATCAAATGAAAGTCAAATGCATTCAACAAAGCTAATTGAGTCAAATGAAAGTCAAACACTTTCAACAAAGCTAATTGAGTCAAATGAAAGTCAAACACATTCAACAAAGCTAATTGAGTCAAAAGAGAGTCAAACACATTCAAATAAAGCTTTTTGAATCAAATAAAAGTCAAATGCATTCAACAAAGCTAATTGAGTCAAATGAAAGTCAAACACTTTCAACAATGCTTTTAGAATCAAATGAAAGTCAAACACATTCAAACAAAGCTTTTTGAATGAAATGAAAGTCAAATGCATTCAACAAAGCTAAGTGAGTCAAATAAAAGTCAAACACTTTCAACAACGCTAATTGAGTCAAATGAAAGTCAAACACATTCAAACAAAGCTTTTTGAATCAAATGAAAGTCAAATGCATTCAACAAATCTAATTGAGTCAAATGAAAGTCAAACACTTTCAACAAAGCGTTTAGAATCAAATGAAAGTCAAATACATTCAATCAAAGCTTTTTGAATCAAATGAAAGTCAATTGGTTTCCACAATGCTAATTAAGTCAAATGAAAGTCAAACACATTCAACAAAGCTAATTGAGTAAAAAAAAGTCAAACACATTCAAACGAAGCTTTTTGAATCAAATGAAAGTCAAACACATTCAACAAAGCTAATTAAGTAAAAAAAAAGTCAAACACATTCAAACAAAGCTTTTTGAATCAAATGAAAGTCAAATGCATTCAACAAAGCTAATTGAATCAAATGAAAGTCAAACACTTTCAACAAAGCTAATTGAGTCAAATGAAAGTCAAACACATTCAAACAAAGCTTTTTGATTCAAATGAAAGTCAAATGCATTCAACAAAGCTAATTAAGTCAAATGAAAGTCAAACACATTCAAACAAAGCTCTTTGAATCAAATGAAAGCCAAATGCATTCAACAAAGCTAATTGAGTCAAATGAATGTCAGACACTTTCAACAAAGCTTTTAGAATCAAATGAAAGTCACACACATTCAAACAAAGCTTTTTGAATCAAATGAAAGTTAAATGCATTCAACAAAGCTAATTGAGTCAAATGCAAGTCAAACACTTTCAACAAAGCGTTTAGAATCAAATCAAACTCAAATACATTCAAACAAAGCTTTTTTAATCAAATGAAAGTCAATTGCATTCCACAATGCTAATTGAGTCAAATGAAAGTCAAACACATTCAACAAAGCTAATTGAGTCAAAAGAAAGTCAAACACATTCAAACAAAGCTTTTTGAATCAAATGAAAGGCAAATTCATTCAACAAAGCTAATTGAGTCAAATGAAAGTCAAGCACTTTCAACAAAGCGTTTAGAATCAAATGAAAGTCAAATACATTCAATCAAAGCTTTTTGAATCAAATGAAAGTCAGTTGCATTCCACAATGCTAATTAAGTCAAATGAAAGTCAAACACATTCAACAAAGCTAATTGAGTCAAAAGAAAGTCAAACACATTCAAACAAAGCTTTTTGAATCAAATGAAAGTGAAATGCATTCAACAAAGCTAATTGAGTCAAATGAAAGTCAAACACTTTCAACAAAGCTAATTGAGTCAAATGAAAGTTAAACACATTCAAACAAAGCTTTTTGATTTAAATGAAAGTCAAATGCATTCAACAAAGCTAATTGAGTCAAATGAAAGTCAAACACTTTCAACAATGCTTTTAGAATCAAATGAAAGTCAAACACATTCAAACAAAGCTTTTTGAATGAAATGAAAGTCAAATGCATTCAACAAAGCTAAGTGAGTCAAATAAAAGTCAAACACTTTCAACAACGCTAATTGAGTCAAATGAAAGTCAAACACATTCAAACAAAGCTTTTTGAATCAAATGAAAGTCAAATGCATTCAACAAATCTAATTGAGTCAAATGAAAGTCAAACACTTTCAACAAAGCGTTTAGAATCAAATGAAAGTCAAATACATTCAATCAAAGCTTTTTGAATCAAATGAAAGTCAATTGGTTTCCACAATGCTAATTAAGTTAAATGAAAGTCAAACACATTCAACAAAGCTAATTGAGTAAAAAAAAGTCAAACACATTCAAACAAAGCTTTTTGGATCAAATGAATGTCAAACACATTCAAGAAAGCTAATTGAGTAAAAAAAAAGTCAAACACATTCAAACAAAGCTTTTTGAATCAAATGAAAGTCAAATGCATTCAACAAAGCTAAGTGAGTCAAATAAAAGTCAAACAATTTCAACAACGCTAATTGAGTCAAATGAAAGTCAAACACATTCAAACAAAGCTTTTTGAATCAAATGAAAGTCAAATGCATTCAACAAAGCTAATTGAGTCAAATGAAAGTCAAACACTTTCAACAAAGCGTTTAGAAACAAATCAAAGTCAAATACATTCAAACAAAGCTTTTTGAATCAAATGAAAGTCAATTGTATTCCACAATGCTAATTGAGTCAAATGAAAGTCAAACACATTGAACAAAGCTAATTGAGTCAAAAGAAAGTCAAACACATTCAAACAAAGCTTTTTAAATCAAATGAAAGGCAAATTCATTCAACAAAGCTAATTGAGTCAAATGAAAGTCAAACACTTTCAACAAAGCTAATTGAGTCAAATGAAAGTCAAACACATTCAAACAAAGCTTTTTGAATCAAATGAAAGTCAAATGCATTCAACAAATCTATTTGAGTCAAATGAAAGTCAAACACTTTCTACAAAGCGTTGAGAATCAAATGAAAGTCAAATACATTCAATCAAAGCTTTTTTAAACAAATGAAAGTCAATTGCATTCCACAATGCTAGTTAAGTCAAATGAAAGTCAAACACATTCAAACAAAGCTTTTTGATTCAAATGAAAGTCAAATGTATTCAAGAAAGCTAATTGAGTCAAATGAAAGTCAAATGCATTCAACAAAGCTTTTTGAATCAAATGAAAATCAAATGAATTCAACAAAGCTAATTGAGTCAAATGAAAGTCAAACACATTCAAACAAAGCTTTTTGATTCAAATGAAAGTCAAATGCATTCAACAAAGCTTTTTGAATCAAATGAAAATCAAATGAATTCAACAAAGCTAATTGAGTCAAATGAAAATCAAACACATTCAAACAAAGCTTCTTGATTCAAATGAAAGTCAAATGCATTCAACAAAGCTAATTGAGTCAAATGAAAGTCAAACACTTTCAACAAAGCTTTTAGAATCAAATGAAAGTCAAACACATTCAAACAAAGTTTTTTGAATCAAATGAAAGTCAAATGCATTCAACAAAGCTAATTGAGTCAAATGAAAGTCAAACACTTTCAACAAAGCGTTTAGAATCAAATGAAAGTTAAATACATTCAATCAAAGCTTTTTGAATCAAATGAAAGTCAATTGCATTCCACAATGCTAATTGAGTCAAATGAAAGTCAAACACATTCAACAAAGCTAATTGACTCAAAACAAAGTCAAACACATTCAAACAAAGCTTTTTGAATCAAATGAAAGTAAAATGCATTCAACAAAGCTAATTGAGTCAAATGAAAGTCAAACACTTTCAACAAAGTTAATTGAGTCAAATGAAAGTCAAACACATTCGAACAAAGCTTTTTTAATCAAATGAAAGTCAAATGCATTCAACAAAGCTAATTGAGTCAAATGAAAGTCAAACACTTTCCACAAAGCGTTGAGAATCAAATGAAAGTCAAGTACATTCAATCAAAGCTTTTTTAATCAAATGAAAGTCAATTGCATTTCGCAATGCTAATTAAGACAAATGAAAGTCAAACACATTCAACAAAGCTAATTGAGTCAAAAGAAAGTCAAACACATTCAAACAATGCTTTTTGAATCAAATGAAAGTCAAATGCATTCAACAAAGCTAATTGAGTCAAATGAAAGTCAAATACTTTCAACAAAGCTAATTGAGTCAAATGAAAGTCAAACACATTCAAACAAAGCTTTTTGATTCAAATGAAAGTCAAATGTATTCAAGAAAGCTTTTTGAATCAAATGAAAATCAAATGAATTCAACAAAGGTAATTGAGTCAAATGAGAGTCAAACATATTCAAACAAAGCTTTTTGATTCAAATGAAAGTCAAATGCATTCAACAAAGCTTTTTGAATCAAATGAAAATCAAATGAATTCAACAAAGCTAATTGAGTCAAATGAGAGTCAAACACATTCAAACAAAGCTTTTTGATTCAAATGAAAGTCAAATGCATTCAACAAAGCTTTTTGAATCAAATGAAAATCAAATGAATTCAACAAAGCTAATTTAGTCAAATGAAAGTCAAACACTTTCAACAAAGCTCTTAGAATCAAATGAAATTTAAATACATTCAAACAAAGCTTTTTGAATCAAATAAAAGTCAATTGCATTCCACAAAGCTTCTTGATTCAAATGAAAGTCAAATGCATTCAACAAAGCTAATTGAGTAAAATGAAAGTCAAACACATTCAAACAAAGCTTTTTTATTCAAATGAAAGTCAAATGCATTCAACAAAGCTAATTGAGTCAAATGAAAGTCAAACACTTTCAACAAAGCTTTTAGAATCAAATGAAAGTCAAACAAATTCAAACAAAGCGTTTTGAATCAAACAAAAATCAAATGAATTCAACAAAGCTAATTGAGTCAAAAGAAAGTCAAACACTTTCATCAAAGCTTTTAGAATCAAATGAAATTCAAATACATTCAAACAAAGCTTTTTGAATCAAATGAAAGTCAATTGCATTCCACAATGCTAATTGAGTCAAATGAAAGTCAAACACATTCAACAAAGCTAATTGAGTCTAAAGAAAGTCAAACACATTAAAACAAAGCTTTTTGAATCAAATGAAAGTAAAATGCATTTAACAAAGCTAATTGAGTCAAATGAAAGTCAAACACTTTCAAAAAGCTAATTGAGTCAAATGAAAGTCAAACACATTCAAACAAAGCTTTTTGATTCAAATGAAAGTCAAATGCATTAAACAAAGCCAATTAGGTCAAATGAAAGTCAAACACATTCAAACAAAGCTTCTTGATTCAAATGAAAGTCAAATGCATTCAACAAAGCCAATTAGGTCAAATGAAAGTCAAACACATTCAACAAAGCTTTTAGAATGAAATGAAAGTCAAATGCATTCAACAAAGCTAATTGAGTCAAATGAAAGCCAAACACATTCAACAAAGCTAATTAAATAAAATGAAAGTCAAACACTTTCTACAAAGCTTTTAGAATCAAATGAAAGTCAAACACATTCAAACAAAGCTTTTGGAATCAAATGAAAATCAAATAAATTCAACAAAGCTAATTGAGTCAAATGAAAGTCAAACACATTCATCAAAGCTTTTAGAATCAAATGAAAGTCAAATACATTCAAACAAAGCTTTTTGAATCAAATGGAAATCAATTGCATTGCACAAAGCTAATTGAGTCAAATGAAAGCCAAACACATTCAACAATGCTAATTGAATCAAATGAAAGTCAAACACTTTCAACAAAGCTTTTAGAATCAAATGAAAGTCAAACACATTCAAACAAAGCTTTTTATATCAAATGGAAATCAATTGCATTGCACAAAGCTAATTGAATCAAATGAAAGCCAAATTCATTCAACAAAGCTAATTGAATCAAATGAAAGTCAAACACTTTCAACAAAGCTTTTAGAATCAAATGAAAGTCAAACACATTCAAACAAAGCTTTTGGAATCAAATGAAAATCAAATAAATTCAACAAAGCTAATTGAGTCAAATGAAAGTCAAACACATTCATCAAAGCTTTTAGAATCAAATGAAAGTCAAATACATTCAAACAAAGCTTTTTGAATCAAATGGAAATCATTTGCATTCCACAATGCTAATTGAGTCAAATGAAAGTCAAACACATTCAACGAAGCTAATTGAGTCAAACGAAAGTCAAACACATTTAAACAAAGCTTTTTGAATCAAATGAAAGTCAAATGCATTCAACAAAGCCAATTGAGTCAAATGAAAGTCCCAAACACATTCAAACAAAGCTTCTTGATTCAAATGAAAGTCAAATGCATTCAACAAAGCTAATTGAGTCAAATGAAAGTCAAACGCTTTCAACAAAGCTTTTAGAATGAAATGAAAATCAAACATATTTAAACAAAGCTTTTTGAATCAAATGAAGGACAATTTCATTCAACAAAGCTAATTGAGTCAAATGAAAGTCAAACACTTTCAACAAAGCTTTTGAATCAAATAAAACTCAATTGCATTCCACAATGTTAATTGAGTCAAATGAAAGTCAAACACATTCAACAAAGCTAATTGAGTCAAATGAAAGTCAAACACATTCAAACAAAGCTTCTTGATTCAAATGAAAGTCAAATGCATTCAACAAAGCTAATTGAGTCAAATGAAAGTCAAACACTTTCAACAAAGCTTTTAGAATCAAATGAAAGTCAAACACATTCAAACAAAGCTTTTTGAATCAAATGAATGACAAATGCATTCAACAAAGCTAATTGAGTCAAATGAAATTCAAACACTTTCAACAAAGCTTTTAGAATCAAATGAAAGTCAAATACATTAAACTATGCTTTTTGATCAAATAAAATCTATTGCATTCCAGAATGGTAATTGAGTCAAATGAAAGTCAAACACATTCAACAAAGCTAATTAAGTCAAATGAAAGTCAAACACATTCAAACAAAGCTTTTTGAATCAAATATAAGTCAAATGCATTCAACGAAGCTTATAGAGTCAAATGAAAGTCAAACCCTTTCAACAATTCGTTTAGAATCAAATGAAAATCAAATACATTCAATCAAAGCTTTTTGAATCAAATGAAAGTCAATTGCATTCCACAATGCTAATTAAGTCAAATGAAAGTCAAACACATTCAACAAAGCTAATTGAGTCAAAAGAAAGTCAAACACATTCAAACAAAGCTTTTTGAATCAAATGAAAGCCAAATGCATTCAACAAAGCTAATTTTGTTAAATGAATGTCAAACACTTTCAACAAAGCTTTTAGAATCAAATGAAAGTCAATTGCATTCCACAATTGTAATTGAGTCAAATGAAAGTCAAACACATTCAACGAAGCTAATTGAGTCAAACGAAAGTCAAACACATTCAAACAAAGCTTTTTTATTCAAACGAAAGTCAAATGAATTCAACAAAGCTAATTTAGTCAAATGAAAGTCAAACACATTCAAACAAAGCTTTTCGAATCAAATGAAAGTCAAATGCATTCAACAAAGCCAATTGAGTCAAATGAAAGTCAAACACATTCAAACATAGTTTCTTGATTCAAATGAAAGTCAAATGCATTCAACAAAGCTAATTGAGTCAAATGAAAGTCAAACACATTCAAACAAAGCTTTTTTATTCAAATGAAAGTCAAATGCATTCAACAAAGCCAATTGAGTCAAATGAAAGTCAAACACTTTCAACAAAGCTTTTAGAATCAAATGAAAGTCAAACACATTCAAACAAAGCTTTTTGAATCAAATGAAAATCAAATAAATTCAACAAAGCTAATAGAATCAAATGAAAGTCAAACACATTCATCAAAGCTTTTAGAATCAAATGAAAGTCAAATACATTCAAACAAAGCTTTTTGAATCAAATGGAAATCAATTGCATTGCACAAAGCTAATTGAGTCAAATGAAAGCCAAACACATTCAACAAAGCTAATTGAATCAAATGAAAGTCAAACACTTTCAACAAAGCTTTTAGAATCAAATGAAAGTCAAACACATTCAAACAAAGCTTTTGGAATCAAATGAAAATCAAATAAATTCAACAAAGCTAATTGAGTCAAATGAAAGTGAAACACATTCATCAAAGCTTTTAGAATCAAATGAAAGTCAAATACATTCAAACAAAGCTTTTTGAATCAAATGGAAATCATTTGCATTCCACAATGCTAATTGAGTCAAATGAAAGTCAAACACATTCAACGAAGCTAATTGAGTCAAACGAAAGTCAAACACATTTAAACAAAGCTTTTGGAATCAAATGAAAGTCAAATGCATTCAACAAAGCCAATTGAGTCAAATGAAAGTCAAACACATTCAAACAAAGCTTCTTGATTCAAATGAAATTCAAATGCATTCAACAAAGCTAATTGAGTCAAATGAAAGTCAAATACTTTCAACAAAGCTTTTGAATCAAATAAAAGTCAATTGCATTCCACAATGTTAATTGAGTCAAATGAAAGTCAAACACATTCAACAAAGCTAATTGAGTCAAATGAAAGTTAAACACATTCAAACAAAGCTTCTTGATTCAAGTGAAAGTCAAATGCATTCAACAAAGCTAATTGAGTCAAATGAAAGTCAAACATTTTCAACAAAGCTTTTAGAATCTAACGAAAGTTAAATACATTAAACTAAGCTTTTTGATCGAATGAAAGTCAATTGCATTCCACAATGCTCATTGAGTCAAATGAAATTCAAACACATTCAACAAAGCTAATTGAGTCAGATGAAAGTCAAACACTTTCAACAAAGCTTTTAGAATCAAATGAAAGTCAAATATATTCAAACAAAGCTTTGTGAATCAAATGAAAGTCAATTACATTCCACAATGCTAATTGAGTCAAATGAAAGTCAAACACATTCATCAAAGCTAATTGAGTCAAAAGAAAGTCAAACACATTCATACAAAGCTTTTAGAATCAAATGAAAGTCAAACAAATTCAAGCAAAGCTTTTTGAATCAAATGAAAGTCAAATAAATTCAACAAAGCTAATTGAGTCAAATGAAAGTCAAACACTTTCAACAAAGCTTTTAGAATCAAATGAAAGTCAAATACATTAAACTAAGCTTTTTGACCAAATGAAAGTCTATTGCATTCCACAATTGTAATTGAGTCAAATGAAAGTCAAACACATTCAACAAAGCTGATTGAGTCAAATGAAAGTCAAACACATTCAAACAAAGTTTTTTGAATCAAATGAAAGCCAAATGCATTCAACAAAGCTAATTTTGTCAAATGAATGTCAAACACTTTCAACAAAGCTTTTAGAATCAAATGAAAGTCAATTGCATTCCACAATTGTAATTGAGTTAAATGAAAGTCAAACACATTCAACGAAGCTAATTGAGTCAAACGAAAGTCAAACACATTCAAACAAAGCTTTTTGAATCAAATGAAAGTCAAATGCATTCAACAAAGCTAATTGAGTCAAATGAAAGTCAGACACTTTCAACAACGCTAATTGAGTCAAATGAAAGTCAAACACATTCAAACAATGCTTTTTGATTCAAATGAAAGTCAAATGCATTCAACAAAGCTAATTGAGTCAAATGAAAGTCAAACACTTTTAACAAAGCTTTTAGAATCAAATGAAAGTCAAATACATTAAACTAAGCTTTTTGAATCAAATGAAAGTCAATACCATTCCACAATGTTAATTGAGTCAAATGAAAGTCAAACACATTCAACAAAGTTAATTGAGTCAAATGAAAGTCAAACATTTTCAACAAAGCTTTTAGAATCTACTGAAAGTCAAACACATTAAAACAAAGCTTTTTGAATCACATGAAAGCCAAATGCATTCAACAAAGCTAATTGAGTCAAATGAATGTCAAACACTTTGAACAAAGCTTTTGGAATCAAATGAAAGTCAAACACATTCAAACAAAGCTTTTTGAATCAAATGAAAGTCAAATGCATTCAACAAAGCTAATTGAGTTAAATAAAAGTCAAACACTTAAAACAAAGCGTTTAGAATCAAATGAAAGTCAATTGCATTCCACAATGCAACGTGAGTCAAATGAAAGTCAAACACATTCAACAAAGATAATTAAGTCAAAAGAATGTCAAACACATTCAAACAAAGCTTTTTGAATCAAATGAAAGTCAAATGCATTCAACAAAGCTAATTGAGTCAAATGAAAGTCAAACACATATGACAAAGCTTATTGAGTCAAAAGAAAGTCAAACACATTCAAACATAGCTTTTTGAATCAAATGAAAGTCAAATGCATTCAACAAAGCTAATTGAGTCAAATGAAAGTCAAACACTTTCAACAAAGCTAATTGAGTCAAATGAAAGTCAAACAAATTCAAACAAAGCTTTTTGATTCAAATGAAAGAAAAACGCATTCAACAAAGCTAATTAAGTCAAATGAAAGTCAAACACTTTCAACAAAGCTTTTAGAATAAAATGAAAGTCAAACACATTCAAACAAAGCTTTTCGAATCAAATGAAAATCAAATGAATTCAACAAAGCTAATTGAGTCAAATGAAAGTCAAACACTTTCATCAAAGCTTTTTGAATCAAATGTAAGTCAATTGCATTCCACAATGCTAATTGAGTCAAATGAAAGTCAAACACATTCAACGAAGCGAATTGAGTCAAATGAAAATCAAACACATTCAAACAAAGCTTTTTGAATCAAATGAAAGTCAAACACATTCAAACCAAGCTTCTTGATTCAAATGAAAGTCAAATGCATTCAACAAAGCTAATTGAGTCAAATGAAAGTTAAAGACTTTCAACAAAGCTTTTAGAATCAAATGAAAGTCAAACAAATTCAAACAAAGCTTTTTGAATCAAATGAAAGACCAATGCATTCAACAAAGCTAATTGAGTAAAATGAATGTCAAACACTTTCAACAAAGCTTTTAGAATCAAATGAAAGTAAAACACATTCAAACAAAGCTTTTTGAATCAAATGAAAGTCAAATGCATTCAACAAAGCTAATTGAGTCAAATGAAAGTCAAACACTTTCAACAAAGCTAATTGAGTCAAATGAAAGTCAAACACATTCAAACAAAGCTTTTTGATTCAAATGAAAGTCAAATGCATTCAACAAAGCTAATTGAGTCAAATGAAAGTCAAACGCTTTCAAAAAAGCTAATTGAGTCAAATGAAAGTCAAACACATTCAAACAAAGCTTTTTGATTCAAATGAAAGAAAATTGCATTCAACAAAGCTAATTGAGTCAAATGAAAGTCAAACACTTTCAACAAAGCTTTTAGAATCAAATGAAAGTCAAACACATTCAAACAAAGCTTTTTGAATCAAATGAAAATCAAATGAATTCAACAAAGCTAATTGAGTCAAATGAAAGTCAAATACTTTCATCAAAGCTTTTTGGATCAAATGAATGTCAAACACATTCAAGAAAGTCAAACACATTCAAACAAAGCTTATTGAATCCAATGAACGTCATTGCATTCCACAATGCTAATTGAGTCAAATGAAAGTCAAACACATTCAAACAAAGCTTCTTGATTCAAATGGAAATCAAATGCATTCAACAAAGCTAATTGAGTCAAATGAAAGTCAAACGCTTTCAACAAAGCTTTTAGAATCAAATGAAAGTCAAACACATTAAAACAAAGCTTTTTGAATCAAATGAAAGTCAAATGCATTCAACAAAGCTAATTGAGTCAAATGAAAGTCAAACACTTTCAACAAAGCTTTTAGAATCAAATGGAAGTCATATACATTCAAACAAAGCTTATTGAATCCAATGAACGTCATTGCATTCCACAATGCTAATTGAGTCAAATGAAAGTCAAACACATTCAAACAAAGCTTTTCGAATCAAATGAAAATCAAATGCATTCAACAAAGCTACTTGAGTCAAATGAAAGTGAAACACTTTCATCAAAGCTTTTAGAATCAAATGAAAGTCTAATACATTCAAACAAAGCTTTTAGAATTAAATGAAAGTCAATTGCATTCCACAATGCTAATTGAGTCAAATGAAAGTCAAACACATTCAACGAAGCTAATTGAATCAAATGAAAATCAAATGAATTCAACAAAGCTAATTGAGTCAGATGAAAGTCAAACACTTTCATCAAAGCTTTTAGAATCAAATGAAAGTCAAACATATTCAAACAAAGCTTTTTGAATCAAATGAAAGTCAAATGCATTCAACAAAGCCAATTGAGTCAAATGAAAGTCAAACACATTCAAACATAGCTTCTTGATTCAAATGAAAGTCAAATGCATTCAACAAAGCTAATTGAGTCAAATGAAAGTCAAACACTTTCAACAAAGCTTTAAGAATCAAATGAAAGTAAAACACATTCAAACAAAGCTTTTTGAATCAAATGAATGTCAAATGCATTCAACAAAGCTAATTGAGTCAAATGAAAGTCAAACACATTCAACAAAGCTAATTGAGTTAAAAGAAAGTCAAACACATTCAAACAAAGCTTTTTGAATCAAATGAAAGTCAAATGCATTCAACAAAGCCAATTAAGTCAAATGAAAGTTAAACACATTCAAATAAAGCTTCTTGATTCAAATGAAAGTCAAATGCATCCAACAGAGCTAATTGAGTCAAATGAAAGTCAAACACTTTTAACAAAGCTAATTGAGTCAAATGAAAGTCAAACACATTCAAATAAAACTTTTTGAATCAAATGAAAGTCAAATGCATTCAACAAAGCTAATTGAGTCAAATGAAAGTCAAACACTTTCAACAAAGCGTTTAGAATCAAATGATAGTCAAACACATTCAATCAAAGCTTTTTGAATCAAATGAAAGTCAATTGCATTCCACAATGCTAATTAAGTCAAATGAAAGTCAAACACATTCAACAAAGCTAATTGAGTCAAAAGAAAGTCAAACACATTCAGACAAAGCTTTTTGAATCAAATGAAATTCAAATGCATTCAACAAAGCTAATTGAGTCAAACGAAAGTCAAACACTTTCAACAAAGCTAATTGAGTCAAATGAAAGTCAAACACATTCAAACAAAGCTTTTTAAATCAAATGAAAGTCAAATGCATTCAACAAAGCTAATTGAGTCAAATGAAAGTCAAACAATTTCAACAAAGCTAATTAAGTCAAATGAAAGTCAAACACATTTAAACAAAGCTTTTTGAATCAAATGAAAATCAAATGAATTCAACAAAGCTAATTGAATCAAATGAAAGTCAAACACTTTCATCAAAGCTTTTTGAATCAAATTAAAGTCAAATATATTCAAACAAAGCTTTTTGAATCAAATGAAAGTCAATTGCATTCCACAATGGTAATTATGTCAAATGAAGGTCAAACACATTCAACGAAGCTAATTGAGTCAAATGAAAGTCAAACACATTCAAACAAAGCTTTTTGAATCAAATGAAAGTCAAATGCATTCAACAAAGCCAATTGAGTCAAATGAAAGTCAAACACATTCAAACAAAGCTTCTTGATACAAATGAAAGTCAAATGCATTCAACAAAGCTGATTGAGTCAAATGAAAGTCAAACACTTTCAACAAAGCGTTTAGAATCAAATGAAAGTCAAATACATTCAATCAAAGCTTTTTGAATCAAATGAAAGCCAATTGCATTCCACAATGCTAATTAAGTCAAATGAAAGTCAAACACATTCAACAAAGCTAATTGAGTTAAAAGAAAGTCAAACACATTCAAACAAAGCTTTTTGAATCAAATGAAAGTCAAATGCATTCAACAAAGCTAATTGAGTCAAATGAAAGTCAAACACTTTCAACAAAGCTAATTGAGTCAAATGAAAGTCAAACACCTTCAAACAAATCTTTTTGATTCAAATGAAAGTCAAATACATTCAACAAAGCTAATTGAGACAAATGAAAGTCAAACACTTTCAACAAAGCTTTAGAATCAAATGAAAGTCAAATACATTCAAACAAAGCTTTTTGAATCAAACGAAAATCAAATGAATTCAACAAAACTAATTGAGTCTAATGAAAGTCAAACACTTTCATCAAAGCTTTTAGAATAAAATGAAAGTCAAATACATTCAAACAAAGCTTTTTGAATCAAAAGGAAGTCGATTGCATTCCACAATGCTAATTGAGTCAAATGAAAGTCAAACATATTCAACGAAGCTAATTCAGTCAAATGAAAGTCAAACACATTCAAACAAAGCTTTTTGAATCAAATGAAAGTCAAATGCATTCAACAAAGCCTATTGAGTCAAATGAAAGTCAAACACATTCAAATAAAGCTTCTTGATTCAAATGAAAGTCAAATGCATTCAACAAAGCTAATTGTGTCAAATGAAAGTCAAACACTTTCAACAAAGCTTTTAGAATCAAATGAAAGTCAAACACATTTAAACAAAGCTTTTTGAATCAAATGAAAGTCAAATGCATTCAACAAAGCCAATTGAGTCAAATGAAAGTCAAACACATTCAAACATAGCTTCTTGATTCAAATGAAAGTCAAATGCATTCAACAAAGCTAATTGAGTCAAATGAAAGTCAAACACTTTCAACAAAGCTTTAAGAATCAAATGAAAGTAAAACACATTCAAACAAAGCTTTTTGAATCAAATGAATGTCAAATGCATTCAACAAAGCTAATTGAGTCAAATGAAAGTCAAACACATTCAACAAAGCTAATTGAGTTAAAAGAAAGTCAAACACATTCAAACAAAGCTTTTTGAATCAAATGAAAGTCAAATGCATTCAACAAAGCTAATTGAGTCAAATGAAAGTCAAACACTTTCAACAAAGCTAATTGAGTCAAATGAAAGTCAAACACCTTCAAACAAATCTTTTTGATTCAAATGAAAGTCAAATACATTCAACAAAGCTAATTGAGACAAATGAAAGTCAAACACTTTCAACAAAGCTTTAGAATCAAATGAAAGTCAAATACATTCAAACAAAGCTTTTTGAATCAAACGAAAATCAAATGAATTCAACAAAACTAATTGAGTCTAATGAAAGTCAAACACTTTCATCAAAGCTTTTAGAATAAAATGAAAGTCAAATACATTCAAACAAAGCTTTTTGAATCAAAAGGAAGTCGATTGCATTCCACAATGCTAATTGAGTCAAATGAAAGTGAAACACATTCAACGAAGCTAATTCAGTCAAATGAAAGTCAAACACATTCAAACAAAGCTTTTTGAATCAAATGAAAGTCAAATGCATTCAACAAAGCCTATTGAGTCAAATGAAAGTCAAACACATTCAAATAAAGCTTCTTGATTCAAATGAAAGTCAAATGCATTCAACAAAGCTAATTGTGTCAAATGAAAGTCAAACACTTTCAACAATGCTTTTAGAATCAAATGAAAGTCAAACACATTTAAACAAAGCTTTTTGAATCAAATGAAAGTCAAATGCATTCAACAAACCTAATTGAGTCAAATGAAAGTCAAACACTTTCAACAAAGCGTTTAGAATCAAATGAAAGTCAAATACATTCAATCAAAGCTTTTTGAATCAAATGAAAGTCAATTGCATTCCACAATGCTAATTGAGTCAAATGAAAGTCAAACACATTCAACAAAGCTAATTGAGTCAAAAGAAAGTCAAACACATTCAAACAAAGGTTTTTGAATCAAATGAAAGTAAAATGCATTCAACAAAGCTAATTGAGTCAAATGAAAGTCAAACACTTTCAACGAAGCTAATTGAGTCAAATGAAAGTCAAACACGTTCAAACAAAGCTTTTTGAATCAAATGAAAGTCAAATGCATTCAACAAATCCAATTGAGTCAATTGAATGTCAAACACATTCAAACAAAGCTTCTTCATTCCAATGAAAGTCAAATGCATTCAACAAAGCTAATTGTGTCAAATGAAAGTGAAACACTTTCAACAAAGCTTTTAGAATAAAATGAAAGTCAAACACATTCAAACAAAGCTTTTTGAATCAAATGAATGTCAAATGCATTAAACAAAGCTAATTGAGTCAAATGAAAGTCAAACACATTCAACAAAGCTAATTGAGTCAAAAGAAAGTCAAACACATTCAAACAAAGCTTTTTGAATCAAATGAAAGTCAAATGCATTCAACAAAGCTAATTGAGTCAAATGAAAGTCAAACACTTTCAACAAAGCTAATTGAGTCAAAAGAAAGTCAAACACATTCAAACAAAGCTTTTTGAATCAAATGAAAGTCAAATGCATTCAACAAAGCTAATTGAGTCAAATGAAAGTCAAACACTTTCAACAAAGGTAATTGAGTCAAATGAAAGTCAAACACATTTAAACAAAGCTTTTTGAATCAAATGAAAATCAAATGAATTCAACAGAGCTAATTGAGTCAAATGAAAGTCAAACATTTTCATCAAAGCTTTTAGAATCAAATTAAAGTCAAATATATTCAAACAAAGCTTTTTGAATCAATTGAAAGTCATTTGCATTCCACAATGCTAATTGAGTCAAATGAAGGTCAAACACATTCAACGAAGCTAATTGAGTCCAATGAAAGTCAAACACATTCTAACAAAGCTTTTTGAATCAAATGAAAGTCAAATGCATTCAACAAAGCCAATTGAGTCGAATGAAAGTCAAACACATTCAAACAAAGCTTCTTGATTCAAATGAAAGTCAAATGCATTCAACAAAGCTAATTGAGTCAAATGAAAGTCAAACACTTTCAACAAAGCGTTTCGAATCAAATGAAAGTCAAATACATTCAATCAAAGCTTTTTGAATCAAATGAAAGTCAATTACATTCCACAATGCTAATTAAGTCAAATGAAAGTCAAACACATTCAACAAAGCTAATTGAGTCAAAAGAAAGTCAAACACATTCAAACAAAGCTTTTTGAATCAAATGAAAGTCAAATGCATTCAACAAAGCTAATTGAGTCAAATGAAAGTCAAACACTTTCAACAAAGCTAATAGAATCAAATGAAAGTCAAACACATTCAAACAAAGCTTTTTGAATCAAATGAAAATCAAATGAATTCAACAAAGCTAATTGAGTCAAATGAAAGTGAAAGACTTTCATCAAAGCTTTTAGAATCAAATGAAAGTCTAATACATTCAAACAAAGCTTTTAGAATCAAATGAAAGTCAATTACATTCCACAATGCTAATTGAGTCAAATGAAAGTCAAACACATTCTAAGAAGCTAATTGAATCAAATGAAAATCAAATGAATTCAACAAAGCTAATTGAGTCAAATGAAAGTCAAACACTTTCGTCAAAGCTTTTAGAATCAAATGAAAGTCAAACATATTCAAACAAAGCTTTTTGAATCAAATGAAAGTCAAATGCATTCAACAAAGCCAATTGAGTCAAATGAAAGTCAAACACATTCAAACATAGCTTCTTGATTCAAATGAAAGTCAAATCATTCAACAAAGCTAATTGAGTCAAATGAAAGTCAAACACTTTCAACAAAGCTTTAAGAATCAAATGAAAGTAAAACACATTCAAACAAAGCTTTTTGAATCAAATGAATGTCAAATGCATTCAACAAAGCTAATTGAGTCAAACGAAAGTCAAACACATTCAACAAAGCTAATTGAGTTAAAAGAAAGTCAAACACATTCAAACAAAGCTTTTTGAATCAAATGAAAGTCAAATGCATTCAACAAAGCCAATTGAGTCAAATGAAAGTTAAACACATTCAAATAAAGCTTCTTGATTCAAATGAAAGTCAAATGCATTCAACAGAGCTAATTGAGTCAAATGAAAGTCAAACACTTTCAACAAAGCTAATTGAGTCAAATGAAAGTCAAACACATTCAAATAAAACTTTTTGAATCAAATGAAAGTCAAATGCATTCAACAAAGCTAATTGAGTCAAATGAAAGTCAAACACTTTCAACAAAGCTAATTGAGTCAAATGAAAGTCAAACACATTCAAATAAAACTTTTTGAATCAAATGAAAGTTAAATGCATTCAACAAAGCTAATTGAGTCAAATGAAAGTCAAACACTTTCAACAAAGCTAATTGAGTCAAATGAAAGTAAAACACATTCTCAAACAAAGCTTTTTGATTCAAATGAAAGTGAAATGCATTCAACAAAGCTAATTGACTCAAATGAAAGTTAAACACTTTCAACAAAGCTTTTAGAATCAAATGAAAGTCAAACACTTTCAACAAAGCTAATTGAGTCAAATGAAAGTCAAACACATTCAAACAAAGCTTTTTGAATCAAATGAAAGTCAAATGAATTCAACAAAGCTAATTGAGTCAAATGAAAGTCAAACACTTTCATCAAAGCTTTTAGAATCAAATTAAAGTCAAATATATTCAAACAAAGCTTTTTGAATCAAATGAAAGTCAATTGCATTCCACAATGGTAATTAAGTCAAATGAAGGTCAAACACATTCAACGAAGCTAATTGAGTCAAATGAAAGTCAAACACATTCAAATAAAGCTTTTTGAATCAAATGAAAGTCAAATGCATTCAACAAAGCCAATTGAGTCAAATGAAAGTCAAACACATTCAAACAAAGCTTCTTGATACAAATGAAAGTCAAATGCATTCAACAAAGCTGATTGAGTCAAATGAAAGTCAAACACTTTCAACAAAGCGTTTAGAATCAAATGAAAGTCAAATACATTCAATCAAAGCTTTTTGAATCACATGAAAGTCAATTGCATTCCACAATGCTAATTAAGTCAAATGAAATTCAAACACATTCAACAAAGCTAATTGAGTTAAAAGAAAGTCAAACACATTCAAACAAAGCTTTTTGAATCAAATGAAAGTCAAATGCATTCAACAAAGCTAATTGAGTCAAATGAAAGTCAAACACTTTCAACAAAGCTAATTGAGTCAAATGAAAGTCAAACACCTTCAAACAAATCTTTTTGATTCAAATGAAAGTCAAATACATTCAACAAAGCTAATTGAGACAAATGAAAGTCAAACACTTTCAACAAAGCTTTAGAATCAAATGAAAGTCAAATACATTCAAACAAAGCTTTTTGAATCAAACGAAAATCAAATGAATTCAACAAAACTAATTGAGTCTAATGAAAGTCAAACACTTTCATCAAAGCTTTTAGAATAAAATGAAAGTCAAATACATTCAAACAAAGCTTTTTGAATCAAAAGGAAGTCGATTGCATTCCACAATGCTAATTGAGTCAAATGAAAGTGAAACCCATTCAACGAAGCTAATTCAGTCAAATGAAAGTCAAACACATTCAAACAAAGCTTTTTGAATCAAATGAAAGTCAAATGCATTCAACAAAGCCAATTGAGTCAAATGAAAGTCAAACACATTCAAATAAAGCTTCTTGATTCAAATGAAAGTCAAATGCATTCAACAAAGCTAATTGTGTCAAATGAAAGTCAAACACTTTCAACAAAGCTTTTAGAATCAAATGAAAGTCAAACACATTCAAACAAAGCTTTTTGAATCAAATGAAAGTCAAATGCATTCAACAAACCTAATTGAGTCAAATGAAAGTCAAACAATTTCAACAAAGCGTTTAGAATCAAATGAAAGTCAAATACATTCAATCAAAGCTTTTTGAATCAAATGAAAGTCAATTGCATTCCACAATGCTAATTGAGTCAAATGAAAATCAAACACATTCAACAAAGCTAATTGAGTCAAAAGAAAGTCAAACACATTCAAACAAAGCTTTTTGAATCAAATGAAAGTAAAATGCATTCAACAAAGCTAATTGAGTCAAATGAAAGTCAAACACTTTCAACGAAGCTAATTGAGTCAAATGAAAGTCAAACACGTTCAAACAAAGCTTTTTGAATCAAATGAAAGTCAAATGCATTCAACAAATCCAATTGAGTCAAATGAATGTCAAACACATTCAAACAAAGCTTCTTCATTCCAATGAAAGTCAAATGCATTCAACAAAGCTAATTGTGTCAAATGAAAGTGAAACACTTTCAACAAAGCTTTTAGAATAAAATGAAAGTCAAACACATTCAAACAAAGCTTTTTGAATCAAATGAATGTCAAATGCATTAAACAAAGCTAATTGAGTCAAATGAAAGTCAAACACATTCAACAAAGCTAATTGAGTCAAAAGAAAGTCAAACACATTCAAACAAAGCTTTTTGAATCAAATGAAAGTCAAATGCATTCAACAAAGCTAATTGAGTCAAATGAAAGTCAAACACTTTCAACAAAGCTAATTGAGTCAAAAGAAAGTCAAACACATTCAAACAAAGCTTTTTGAATCAAATGAAAGTCAAATGCATTCAACAAAGCTGATTGAGTCAAATGAAAGTCAAACACTTTCAACAAAGGTAATTGAGTCAAATGAAAGTCAAACACATTTAAACAAAGCTTTTTGAATCAAATGAAAATCAAATGAATTCAACAGAGCTAATTGAGTCAAATGAAAGTCAAACATTTTCATCAAAGCTTTTAGAATCAAATTAAAGTCAAATATATTCAAACAAAGCTTTTTGAATCAATTGAAAGTCATTTGCATTCCACTATGCTAATTGAGTCAAATGAAGGTCAAACACATTCAACGAAGCTAATTGAGTCCAATGAAAGTCAAACACATTCTAACAAAGCTTTTTGAATCAAATGAAAGTCAAATGCATTCAACAAAGCCAATTGAGTCGAATGAAAGTCAAACACATTCAAACAAAGCTTCTTGATTCAAATGAAAGTCAAATGCATTCAACAAAGCTAATTGAGTCAAATGAAAGTCAAACACTTTCAACAAAGCGTTTCGAATCAAATGAAAGTCAAATACATTCAATCAAAGCTTTTTGAATCAAATGAAAGTCAATTACATTCCACAATGCTAATTAAGTCAAATGAAAGTCAAACACATTCAACAAAGCTAATTGAGTCAAATGAAAGTCAAACACATTCAAACAAAGCTTTTTGAATCAAATGAAAGTAAAATTCATTCAACAAAGCTAATTGAGTCAAATGAAAGTCAAACACTTTCAACAAAGCTAATTGAGTCAAATGAAAGTCAAACACATTCAAACAAAGCTTTTTGATTCAAATGAAAGTCAAATGCATTCTACAAAGCTAATTGAGTCAAATGAAAGTCAAACACTTTCAACAAAGCTTTTAGAATCAAATGAAAGTCAAACACATTCAAACAAAGCTTTTTGAATCAAATGAAAATCAAATGAATTCAACAAAGCTAATTTAGTCAAATGAAAGTCAAACAATTTCATCAAAGCTTTTAGAATCAAATGAAAGTCAAATACATTCAAACAAAGCTTTTTGAATCAAATGAAAGTCAATTGCATTCCACAATGCTAATTGAGTCAAATGAAAGTCAAACACTTTCAACAAAGCTAATTGAGTCTAAAGAAAGTCAAACACATTCAGAGAAAGCTTTTTGAATCAAATGAAAGTCAAATGCATTCAACAAAGCTAATTAAGTCAAACGAAAGTCAAACACTTTCAACAAAGCTAATTGAGTCAAATGAATGTCAAACACATTCAAACAAAGCTTTTTGATTCAAATGAAAGTCAAATGCATTCAACAAAGCTAATTGAGTCAAATGAAAGTCAAACACTTTTAACAAAGCTTATAGAATCAAATGAAAGTCAAACACATTCAAACAAAGCTTTTTGAATCAAATGAAAATCAAATGAATTCAACAAAGCTAATTGAGTCAAATGAAAGTCAGACACTTTCATCAAAGCTTTTAGAATCAAATGAAAGTCAAATACATTCAAACAAAGCTTTTTGAATCAAATGAAAGAGAATTGCATTCCACAATGCTAATTGAGTCAAATGAAAGTCAAACACTTTCAACAAAGCTAATTGAGTCAAATGAATGTCAAACACATTCAAACAAAGCTTTTTGAATCAAATGAAAGTAAAATGCATTCAACAAAGCTAATTGAGTCAAATGAAAGTCAAACACTTTCAACAAAGCTAATTAAGTCAAATGAATGTCTAACACATTCAAACAAAGCTTTTTGATTCAAATGAAAGTCAAATGCAATCAACAAAGCTAATTGAGTCTAATGAAAGTCAAACACTTTCGTCAAAGCTTTTAGAATCAGATTAAAGTCAAATATATTCAAACAAAGCTTTTTGAATCAAATGAAAGTGAATTGCATTCCACAATGCTAATTGAGTCAAATCAAGGTGAAACACATTCAATGAAGCTAATTGAGTCAAATGAAAGTCAAACACATTCAAAAAAAGCTTTTTGAATCAAATGAAAGTCAAATGCATTCAACAAATCCAATTGAGTCAAATGAAAGTCGAACACATTCAAACAAAGCTTCTTGATTCAAATGAAAGTCAAATGCATTCAACAAAGCTAATTAAGTCAAATGAAAGTCAAACACTTTCATCAAAGCTTTTAGAATAAAATGAAAGTCAAATACATTCAAACAAAGCTTTTTGAATCAAATCGAAGTCAATTGCATTCCAGATTGCTAATTGAGTCAAATGAAAGTCAAACACATTCAACGAAGCTAATTGAGTCAAATGAAAGTCAAACACATTCAAACAAAGCTTTTTTAATCAAATGAAAGTCAAATGCATTTAACAAAGCCAATTGAGTCAAATCAAAGTCAAACACATTCAAATAAAGCTTCTTGATTCAAATAAAAGTCAAATGCATTCAACAAAGCTAATTGAGTCAAATGAAAGTCAAACACATTCAAACAAAGCTTTTTGAATTAAATGAAAGTCAAATGCATTCAACAAAGCTAATTGAGTCAAATGAAAGTCAAACACTTTCAACAAAGCGTTTAGAATCAAATGAAAGTCAAATACATTCAATCAAAGCTTTTTGAATCAAATGAAAGTCAATTGCATTCCACAATGCTAATTGAGTCAAATGAATGTCAAACACATTCAACAAAGCTAATTGAGTCAAAATAAAGTCAAACACATTCAAAAAAAGCTTTTTGAATCAAATGAAAGTGAAATGCATTCAACAAAGCTAATTGAGTCAAATGAAAGTCAAACACTTTCAACAAAGCTAATTAAGTCAAATGAATGTCTAACACATTCAAACAAAGCTTTTTGATTCAAATGAAAGTCAAATGCAATCAACAAAGCTAATTGAGTCAAATGAAAGTCAAACACTTTCAACAAAGCTTTTAGAATCAAATAAAAGTCAAAATTCAACAAAGCTAATTGAGTTAAATGAAAGTCAAACACTTTCAACAAAGCTTTTAGAATCAAATGAAACTCAAATACATTCAAACAAAGCTTTTTGAATCAAACGAAAATCAAATGAATTCAACAAAGCTAATTGAGTCAAATGAAAGTCAAACAATTTCATCAAAGCTTTTAGAATAAAATGAAAGTCAAATACATTCAAACAAAGCTTTTTGAATCAAATCAAAGTCAATCGCATTCCACAATGCTAATTGAGACAAATGAATGTCAAACACATTCAACGAAGCTAAATGAGTCAAATGAAAGTCAAACACATTCAAACAAAGCTTTTTGAATCAAATGAAAGTCAAATGCATTCAACAAAGCCAATTGAGTAAAATGAAAGTCAAACACATTCAAATAAAGCTTCTTGATTCAAATGAAAGTCAAATGCATTCAACAAAGCTAATTGTGTCAAATGAAAGTCAAACACTTTCAACAAAGCTTTTAGAATCAAATGAAAGTCAAACACATTCAAACAAAGCTTTTAGAATCAAATGAAAGTCAAATGCATTCAACAAAGCTAATTGAGTCAAATGAAAGTCAAACAGTTTCAACTAAGCGTTTTGAATCAAATGAAAGTCAAAAACATTCAATCAAAGCTTTTTGAATCAAATTAAAGTCAATTGCATTCCACAATGCTAATTGAATCAAAGGAAAGTCAAACACATTCAACAAAGCTAATTGAGTTAAAAGAAAGTCAAACACATTCAAACAAAGCTTTTTGAATCAAATGAAAGTCAAATGCATTCAACAAAGCCAATTGAGTCAAATGAAAGTCAAACACATTCAAACAAAGCTTTTTGAATCAAATGAAAGTCAAATGCATTCAACAAAGCTAATTGAGTCAAATGAAAGTCAAACACTTTCAACAAAGCTAATTGAGTCAAATTAAAGTCAAACACATTCAAACAAAGCTTTTTGATTCATATGAAAGTCAAATGCATTCAACAAAGCCAATTGAGTCAAATGAAAGTCAAACACATTCAAATAAAGCTTCTTGATTCAAATGAAAGTCAAATGCATTCAACAAAGCTAATTGAGTCAAATGAAAGTCAAACACATTCAAACAAAGCTTTTTAAATCAAATGAAAGTCAAATGCATTCAACAAAGCTAATTGAGTCAAATGAAAGTCAAACACTTTCAACAAAGCGTTTAGAATCAAATGAAAGTCAATTGCATTCCACAATGCTAATTGAGTCAAATGAAAGTCAAACACATTCAACAAAGCTAATTTAGTCAAAATAAAGTCAAACACATTCAAACAAAGCTTTTTGAATCAAATGAAAGTAAAATGCATTCAACAAAGCTAATTGAGTCAAATGAAAGTCAAACACTTTCAACAAAGCTAATTGAGTCAAATGAAAGTCAAACACATTCAAACAAAGCTAATTGAGTCAAATGAAGGTCAAATGCATTCCACAAAGCTAATTGAGTCAAATGAAAGTCAAACACTTTCAACAAAGCTTTTAGAATAAAATGAAAGTCAAATACATTCAAACAAAGCTTTTTGAATCAAATGAATGTCAAATGCATTCAACAAAGCTAATTGAATCAAATGAAAGTCAAACACATTCAACAAAGCTAATTGAGTTAAAAGAAAGTCAAACACATTCAAACAAAGCTTTTTGAATCAAATGAAAGTCAAATGCATTCAACAAAGCCAATTGAGTCAAATGAAAGTCAAACACATTCAAATAAAGCTTCTTTATTCAAATGAAAGTCAAATGCATTCAATAATGCTAATTGAGTCAAATGAAAGTCAAACACTTTAAACAAAGCTAATTGAGTCAAATGAAAGTCAAACACTTTCAACAAAGCTTTTAGAATCAAATGAAAGTAAAACACATTCAAACAAAGCTTTTTGAATCAAATGAATGTTAAATGCATTCAACAAAGCTAATTGAGTCAAATGGAAGTCAAACACATTCAACAAAGCTAATTGAGTTAAAAGAAAGTCAAACACATTCAAACAAAGCTTTTTGAATCAAATGAAAGTCAAATGCATTAACAAAGCCAATTGCGTCAAATGAAAGTCAAACACATTCAAATAAAGCTTCTTGATTCAAATGAAATTCAAATGCATTCAACAAAGCTAATTGAGTCAAATGAAAGTCAAACACATTTAAATAAAGCTTCTTGATTCAAATGAAATTCAAATGCATTCAACAAAGCTAATTGAGTCAAATGAAAGTCATACACTTTCAACAAAGCTAATTGAGTCAAATGAAAGTCAAACACATTCAAACAAAGCTTTTTGAATCAAATGAAAGTCAAATGCATTCAACAAATCCAATTGAGTCAAATGAAAGTCAAACACTTTCAACAAAGCGTTTAGAATCAAATGAAAGTCAAATACATTCAATTAAAGCTTTTTGAATCAAATGAAAGTCAATTGCATTCCACAATGCTAATTAAGTCAAATGAAAGTCAAACACGTTCAACAAAGCTAATTGAGTCAAAAGAAAGTCAAACACATTCAGAAAAAGCTTTTTGAATGAAATGAAAGTCAAATGCATTCAACAAAGCTAATTAAGTCAAACGAAAGTCAAACACTTTCAACAAAGCTAATTGAGTCAAATGAAAGTCAAACACATTCAAACAAAGCTTTTTGATTCAAATGAAAGTCAAATGCATTCAACAAAGCTAATTGAGTCAAAAGAAAGCCAAACACATTCAAACAAAGCTTTTTGAATCAAATGAAAGTCAAATACATTCAACAAAGCTAATTAAGTCAAACGAAAGTCAAACACTTTCAACAAAGCTAATTGAGTCAAATGAAAGTCAAACACATTCAAAAAAAGCTTTTTTATTCAAATGAAAGTCAAACACATTCAAACAAAGCTTTTTGAATCAAATGAAAATCAAATTAATTCAACAAAGCTAATTGAGTCAAATGAAAGTGAAACACTTTCGTCAAAGCTTTTAGAATCAAATTAAAGTCAAATATATTCAAACAAAGCTTTTTGAATCAAATGAAAGTCAATTGCATTCCACAATGCTAATTGAGTCAAATGAAGGTCAAACACATTCAACGAAGCTAATTGAGTCAAATGAAAGTCAAACACATTCAAACAACGCTTTTTGAATCAAATGAAAGTTAAATGCATTCAACAAATCCAATTGAGTCAAATGAAAGTCAAACACATTCAAACAAAGCTTCTTGATTCAAATGAAAGTCAAATGCATTCAACAAAGCTAATTGAGTCAAATGAAAGTCAAACACTTTTAACAAAGCGTTTAGAATCAAATGAAAGTCAAATACATTCAATCAAAGCTTTTTGAATCAAATGAAAGTCAATTGCATTCCACAATGCTAATTGAGTTAAATGAAAGTCAAACACATTCAACAAAGCTAATTGAGTCAAAAGAAAGCCAAACACATTCAAACAAAGCTTTTTGAATCAAATGAAAGTCAAATGCATTCAACAAAGCTAATTGAGTCAAATGAAAGTCAAACACTTTCAACAAAGCTAATTGAGTCAAATGAAAGTCAAACACATTCAAACAAAGCTTTTTGATTCTACTGAAAGTCAAATGCATTCAACAAAGCTAATTGAGTTAAATGAAAGTCAAAAACTTTCAACAAAGCTTTTAGAATCAAACGAAAATCAAATGAATTCAACAAAGCTAATTGAGTCAAATGAAAGTCAAACACTTTCATCAAAGCTTTTAGAATCAAATGAAAGTCAAATACATTCAAACAAAGCTTTTTGAATCAAATCGAAGTCAATTGCATTCCACAATGCTAATTAAGTCAAATGAAAGTCAAACACATTCAACGAAGCTAATTGAGTCAAATGAAAGTCAAACACATTCAAACAAAGCTTTTTGAATCAAATGGAAGTCAAATGCATTCAACAAAGCCAATTGAGTCAAATGAAAGTCAAACACATTCAAATAAAGCTTCTTGATTCAAATGAAAGTCAAATGCATTCTACAAAGCTAATTGAGTCAAATGAAAGTCAAACACATTCAAACAAAGCTTTTTGAATCAAATGAAAGTCAAATGCATTCAACAAAGCTAATTGAGTCAAATGAAAGTCAAACACATTCAAACATAGGTTCTTGATTCAAATGAAAGTCAAATGCATTCAACAAAGCTAATTGAGTCAAATGAAAGACAAACACTTTCAACAAAGCTTTTAGAATCAAATGAAAGTAAAACACATTCAAACAAAGCTTTTTGAATCAAATGAATGTAAAATGCATTCAACAAAGCTAATTGAGTCAAATGAAAGTCAAACACATTCAACAAAGCTAATTGAGTTAAAAGAAAGTCAAACACATTCAAACAAAGCTTTTTGAATCAAATGAAAGTCAAACACATTCTAACAAAGCTTTTTGAATCAAATGAAAATCAAATGAATTCAACAAAGCTAATTGACTCAAATGAAAGTCAAACACTTTCATCAAAGCTTTTAGAATCAAATGAAAGTGAAATACATTCAAACAAAGCTTTTTAAATCAAATGAAAGTGAATTGCCTTCCACAATGCTAATTGAGTCAAATGAAAGTCAAACACATTCAAACAAAGCTTTTTGAATCAAATGAAAGTCAAATGCATTCAACAAAGCCAATTGAGTCAAATGAAAGTCAAACACATTCAAACATAGGTTCTTGATTCAAATGAAAGTCAAATGCATTCAACAAAGCTAATTGAGTCAAATGAAAGTCAAACACTTTCAACAAAGCTTTTAGAATCAAATGAAAGTAAAACACATTCAAACAAAGCTTTTTGAATCAAATGAATGTCAAATGCATTCAACAAAGCTAATTGAGTCAAATGAAAGTCAAACACATTCAACAAAGCTAATTGAGTTAAAAGAAAGTCAAACATATTCAAACAAAGCTTTTTGAATCAAATGAAAGTCAAATGCATTCAACAAAGCCAATTGAGTCAAATGAAAGTCAAACACATTCAAATAAAGCTTCTTTATTTAAATGAAAGTCAAATGCATTCAACAATGCTAATTGAGTCAAAAGAAAGTCAAACACTTTCAACAAAGCTAATTGAGTCAAATGAAAGTCAAACACTTTCAACAAAGCTTTTAGAATCAAATGAAAGTCAAACACATTCAAACAAAGCTTTTAGAATCAAATGAAAGTCAAATGCATTCAACAAAGCTAATTGAGTCAAATGAAAGTCAAACAGTTTCAACTAAGCGTTTTGAATCAAATGAAAGTCAAAAACATTCAATCAAAGCTTTTTGAATCAAATTAAAGTCAATTGCATTCCACAATGCTAATTGAATCAAATGAAAGTCAAACACATTCAACAAAGCTAATTGAGTCAAAAGAAAGTCAAACACATTCAAACAAAGCTTTTTGAATCAAATGAAAGTAAAATGCATTCAACAAAGCTAATTGAGTCAAATGAAAGTCAAACACTTTCAACAAAGCTAATTGAGTCAAATGAAAGTCAAACACATTCAAACAAAGCTTTTTGATTCAAATGAAAGTCAAATGCAATCAACAAAGCTAATTGAGTCAAATGAAAGTCAAACACTTTCAACAAAGCTTTTAGAATCAAATGAAAGTCAAACACATTCAAACAAAGCTTTTGAATCAAATGAAAATCAAATGAATTCAACAAAGCTAATTAAGTCAAATGAAAGTCAAACACTTTCATCAAAGCTTTTAGAATCAAATGAAAGTCAAATACATTCAAACAAAGCTTTTTAAATCAAATGAAAGTGAATTGCATTCCACAATGCTAATTGAGTCAAATGAAAGTCAAACACATTCAAACAAAGCTTTTTGAATCAAATGAAAGTCAAATGCATTCAACAAAGCCAATTGAGTCAAATGAAAGTCAAACACATTCAAACATAGGTTCTTGATTCAAATGAAAGTCAAATGCATTCAACAAAGCTAATTGAGTCAAATGAAAGTCAAACACATTCAACAAAGCTTTTAGAATCAAATGAAAGTAAAACACATTTAAACAAAGCTTTTTGAATCAAATGAATGTCAAATGCATTCAACAAAGCTAATTGAGTCAAATGAAAGTCAAACACATTCAACAAAGCTAATTGAGTTAAAAGAAAGTCAAACACATTCAAACAAAGCTTTTTGAATCAAATGAAAGTCAAATGCATTCAACAAAGCCAATTGAGTCAAATGAAAGTCAAACACATTCAAACAAAGCTTTTTGAATCAAATGAAAGTCAAATGCATTCAACAAATATAATTTAGTCAAATGAAAGTCAAACACTTTCAACAAAGCTAATTGAGTCAAATGAAAGTCAAACACATTCAAACAAAGCTTTTTGATTCAAATGAAAGTCAAATGCATTCAATAAAGCTAATTGAGTCAAATGAAAGTCAAACACTTTCAACAAAGCTTTTAGAATCAAATGAAAGTCAAACACATTGTAACAAAGCTTTTTGAATCAAATGAAAATCAAATGAATTTAACAAAGCTAATTGAGTTAAATGAAAGTGAAACACTTTCATCAAAGCTTTTAGAATCAAATGAAAGTCGAATACATTCAAACAAAGCTTTTTGAATCAAATTAAAGACAATTGCATTCCACAATGCTAATTGAGTCAAATGAAAGTGAAACACATTCAACGAAGCTAATTGAGTCAAATGAAAGTCAAACACATTCAAACAAAGCTTTTTGAATCAAATGAAAGTCAAATGCATTCAACAAAACCAATAAAGTCAAATGAAAGTCAAACACATTCAAACATAGCTTCTTGATTCAAATGAAAGTCAAATGCATTCAACAAAGCTAATCGAGTCAAATGAAAGTCAAACACTTTCAACAAAGCTTTTAGAATCCAATGAAAGTAAAACACATTCAAACTAAGCTTTTTGAATCAAATGAATGTCAAATGCATTCAACAAAGCTAATTGAGTCAAATGAAAGTCAAACACATTCAACAAAGCTAATTGAGTTAAAAGAAAGTCAAACACATTCAAACAAAGCTTTTTGAATCAAATGAAAGTCAAATGCATTCAACAAAGCCAATTGAGTCAAATGAAAGTCAAACACATTCAAACATAGGTTCTTGATTCAAATGAAAGTCAAATGCATTCAACAAAGCTAATTGAGTCAAATGAAAGTCAAACACTTTCAACAAAGCTTTTAGAATCAAATGAAAGTAAAACACATTCGAACAAAGCTTTTTGAATCAAATGAATGTCAAATGCATTCAACAAAGCTAATTGAGTCAAATGAAAGTCAAACACATTCAACAAAGTTAATTGAGTTAAAAGAAAGTCAAACACATTCTAACAAAGCTTTTTGAATCAAATGAAAGTCAAATGCATTCAACAAAGCTAATTGAGTCAAATGAAAGTCAAACACTTTCAACAAAGCTAATTAAGTCAAATGAAAGTCAAACACATTCAAACAAAGATTTTTGATTCAAATGAAAGTCAAATGCATTCAACAAAGCTAATTGAGTCAAATGAAAGTCACACACATTCAACAAATCTTTTAAAATCAAATGAAAGTCAAATACATTCAAACAAAGCTTTTTGAATCAAACGAAAATCAAATGAATTCAACAAAGCTAATTGAGTCAAATGAAAGTCAAACACTTTCATCAAAGCTTTTAGAATAAAATGAAAGTCAAATACATTCAATCAAAGCTTTTTAAATCACATCGAAGTCAATTGCATTCCACAATGCTAATTGAGTCAAATGAAAGTCAAACACATTCAACGAAGCTAATTGAGTCAAATGAAAGTCAAACACATTCAAACAAAGCTTTTTGAATCAAATGAAAGTGAAATGCATTCAACAAAGCCAATTGAGTCAAATGAAAGTCAAACACATTCAAATAAAGCTTCTTGATTAAAATGAAAGTTAAATGCATTCAACAAAGCTAATTGTGTCGAATGAAAGTCAAACACTTTCAACAAAGCTTTTAGAATCAAATGAAAGTCAAACACAATCAAACAAAGCTTTTTGAATCAAATGAAAGTCAAATGCATTCAACAAAGCTAATTGAGTCAAATGAAAGTCAAACACTTTCAACAAAGCATTTTGAATCAAATGAAAGTCAAATACATTCAATCAAAGCTTTTTGAATCAAATGAATGTCAATTGCATTCCACAATGCTAATTGAGTCAAATGAAAGTCAAACACTTTCAACAAAGCTTTTAGAATCAAATGAAAGTCAAATACATTCAAACAAAGCTTTTTGAATCAAACGAAAATCAAATGAATTCAACAAAGCTAATTGAGTCAAATGAAAGTCAAACACTTTCATCAAAGCTTTTAGAATAAAATGAAAGTCAAATACATTCAATCAAAACTTTTTGAATCAAATCGAAGTCAATTGCATTCCACAATGGTAATTGAGTCAAATGAAAGTCAAACACATTCAACGAAGCTAATTGAGTCAAATGAAAGTCAAACACATTCAAACAAAGCTTTTTGAATCAAATGAAAGTCAAATGCATTCAACAAAGCCAATTGAGTCAAATGAAAGTCAAACACATTCAAACATAGCTTCTTGATTCAAATGAAAGTCAAATGCATTCAACAAAGCTAATTGAGTCAAATTAAAGTCAAACACTTTCAACAAAGCTTTTAGAATCAAATGAAAGTAAAACACATTCAAACAAAGCTTTTTGAATCAAATGAAAGTCAAATGCATTCAACAAAGCTAATTAAGTCAAATGAAAGTCAAATACTTTCAACAAAGCGTTTAGAATCAAATGAAAGTCAAATACATTCAATCAAAGCTTTTTGAATCAAATGAAAGTCAATTGCATACCACAATGCTAATTGAGTCAAAGAAAAAGTCAAACACATTCAACAAAGCTAATTGAGTCAAAAGAAAGTCAAACACATTCAAACAATGCTTTTTGAATCAAATGAATGTAAAATGCATTCAACAAAGCTAATTGAGTCAAATGAATGTCAAACACTTTCAACAAAGCTAATTGAGTCAAATGAAAGTCAAACAGATTCAAACAAAGCTTTTTGATTCAAATGAAAGTCAAATGCATTCAACAAAGCTAATTGAGTCAAATGAAAGTCAAACACTTTCAACAAAGCTTTTAGAATCAAATGAAAGTCAAACACATTCAAACAAAGCTTTTTGAATCAAATGAAAATCAAATGAATTCAATAAAGCTAATTGAGTCAAATGAAAGTCAAACACTTTCGTCAAAGCTTTTAGAATCAAATTAAACTCAAATATATTCAAACAAAGCTTTTTGAATCAATTGAAAGTCAATTGCATTCCACAATGCAAATTCAGTCAAATGAAGGTCAAACACATTCAACGAAGCTAATTGAGTCAAATGAAAGTCAAACACATTCAAACAAAGCTTTTTAAATCAAATGAAAGTCAAATGCATTCAACAAAGCCAATTGAGTCAATTGAAAGTCAAACACATTCAAACAAAGCTTCTTGATTCAAATGAAAGTCAAATGCATTCAACAAAGCTAATTGAGTCAAATGAAAGTCAAACACTTTCAACAAAGCTTTTAGAATCAAATGAAAGTCAAACAAATTCTAACAAAGCTTTTTGAATCAAATGAAAGTCAAATGCATTCAACAAAGCTAATTGAGTCAAATGAAAGTCAAACACTTTCAACAAAGCGTTTAGAATCAAATGAAAGTCAAATAAATTCAATCAAAGCTTTTTGAATCAAATGAAAGTCAATTGCATTCCACAATGCTATTTAAGTCAAATGAAAGTCAAACACATTCAACAAAGCTAATTGAGTCAAAAGAAAGTCAAACACATTCAAACAAAGCTTTTTGAATCAAATGAAAGTCAAATGCATTCAACAAAGTTAATTGAATCAAATGAAAGTCAAACACTTTCAACAAAGCTAATTGAGTCAAATGAAAGTCAAACACATTCAAACAAAGCTTTTTGATTCAAATGAAAGTCAAATGCATTCAACAAAGCTAATTGAGTCAAATGAAAGTCTAACACTTTCAAAAAAGATTTTAGAATCAAATGAAAGTCAAACACATTCAAACAAAGCTTTTTGAATAAAATGAAAGTCAAATGCATTCAACAAAGCTAATTGAGTCAAATGAAAGTCAAACACTTTCAACAAAGCGTTTTGAATCAAATGAAAGTCAAATACATTCAAACAAAGCTTTTTGAATCAAACGAAAATCAAATGAATTCAACAAAGCTAATTGAGTCAAATAAAAGTCAAACACATTCATCAAAGCTTTTAGAAGCAAATTAAAGTCAATTATATTCAAACAAAGCTTTTTGAATCAAATGAAAGTCAATTGCATTCCAAAATGCTAATTGAGTCAAATGAAGGTCAAACACATTCAACGAAGCTAATTGAGTCAAATGAAAGTTAAACACATTCAAACAAAGCTTTTTGAATCAAATGAAAGTCAATTGCATACCACAATGCTAATTGAGTCAAATAAAAAGTCAAACACATTCAACAAAGCTAATTGAGTCAAAAGAAAGTCAAACACATTCAAACAATGCTTTTTGAATCAAATGAAAGTAAAACGCATTCAACAAAGCTAATTGAGTCAAATGAAAGTCAAACACTTTCAACAAAGCTAATTGAGTCAAATGAAAGTCAAACAGATTCAAACAAAGCTTTTTGATTCAAATGAAAGTCAAATGCATTCAACAAAGCTAATTGAGTCAAAAGAAAGTCAAACACTTTCAACAAAGCTTTTAGAATCAAATGAAAGTCAAACACATTCAAACAAAGCTTTTTGAATCAAATGAAAATCAAATGAATTCAACAAAGCTAATTGAGTCAAATGAAAGTCAAACACTTTCGTCAAAGCTTTTAGAATCAAATTAAAGTCAAATATATTCAAACAAAGCTTTTTGAATCAATTGAAAGTCAATTGCATTCCACAATGCAAATTGAGTTAAATGAAGGTCAAACACATTCAACAAAGCTAATTGAGTCAAATGAAAGTCAAACACATTCAAACAAAGCTTTTTAAATCAAATGAAAGTCAAATGCATTCAACAAAGCCAATTGAGTCAATTGAAAGTCAAACACATTCAAACAAAGCTTCTTGATTCAAATGAAAGTCAAATGCATTCAACAAAGCTAATTGAGTCAAATGAAAGTCAAACACTTTCAACAAAGCGTTTAGAATCAAATGAAAGTCAAATAAATTCAATCAAAGCTTTTTGAATCAAATGAAAGTCAATTGCATTCCACAATGCTAATTAAGTCCAATGAAAGTCAAACACATTCAACAAAGCTAATTGAGTCAAAAGAAAGTCAAACACATTCAAACAAAGCTTTTTGAATCAAATGAAAGTCAAATGCATTCAACAAAGTTAATTGAATCAAATGAAAGTCAAACACTTTCAACAAAGCTAATTGAGTCAAATGAAAGTCAAACACATTCAAACAAAGCTTTTTGATTCAAATGAAAGTCAAATGCATTCAACAAAGCTAAATTGAGTCAAATGAAAGTCTAACACTTTCAAAAAAGATTTTAGAATCAAATGAAAGTCAAACACATTCAAACAAAGCTTTTTGAATCAAATGAAAGTCAAATGCATTCAACAAAGCTAATTGAGTCAAATGAAAGTCAAACACATTCAACAAAGCTAATTGAGTCAAAAGAAAGTCAAACACATTCAGACAAAGCTTTTTGAATCAAATGAAAGTCAAATGCATTCAACAAAGCTAATTGAGTCAAACGAAAGTCAAACACTTTCAACAAAGCTATTTGAGTCAAATGAAAGTCAAACACATTCAAACAAAGCTTTTTGATTCAAATGAAAGTCAAATGCATTCAAAACGCTAATTGAGTCAAATGAAAGTCAAACACTTTCAACAAAGCTTTAAGAATCAAATGAAAGTCAAACACATTCAAACAAAGCTTTTTGAATCAAATGAAAGTCAAATGCATTCCACAATGCTAATTAAGTCAAATGAAAGTCAAACACATTCAACAAAGCTAATTGAGTCAAAAGAAAGTCAAACACATTCAAACAAAGCTTTTTGAATCAAATGAAAGTCAAATGCATTCAACAAAGTTAATTGAATCAAATGAAAGTCAAACACTTTCAACAAAGCTAATTGAGTCAAATGAAAGTCAAAAACATTCAAACAAAGCTTCTTGATTCAAATGAAAGTCAAATGCATTCAACAAAGCTAATTGAGTCAAATGAAAGTCAAACACTTTCAGCAAAGCGTTTAGAATCAAATGAAAGTCAAATACATTCAATCAAAGCATTTTGAATCAAACGAAAATCAAATGAATTCAACAAAGCTAATTGAGTCAAATGAAAGTCAAACAATTTCATCAAAGCTTTTAGAATAAAATGAAAGTCAAATACATTCAAACAAAGCTTTTTGAATCAAATCGAAGTCAATCGCATTCCACAATGCTAATTGAGACAAATGAAAGTCAAACACATTCAACGAAGCTAAATGAGTCAAATGAAAGTCAAACACATTCAAACAAAGCTTTTTGAATTAAATGAAAGTCAAATGCATTCAACAAAGCCAATTGAGTAAAATGAAAGTCAAACACATTCAAATAAAGCTTCTTGATTCAAATGAAAGTCAAATGCATTCAACAAAGCTAATTGTGTCAAATGAAAGTCAAACACTTTCAACAAAGCTAATTGAGTCAAATGAAAGTCAAACACATTCAAACAAAGCTTTTTGATTCAAATGAAAGTCAAATGCATTCAACAAAGCTAAATTGAGTCAAATGAAAGTCAAACACTTTCAGCAAAGCGTTTAGAATCAAATGAAAGTCAAATACATTCAATCAAAGCATTTTGAATCAAATGAATGTCAATTGCATTCCACAATGCTAATTAAGTCAAATGAAAGTCAAACACATTCAACAAAGCTAATTGAGTCAAAAGAAAGTCAAACACATTCAAACAAAGCTTTTTGAATCAAATGAATGTCAATTGCATTCCACAATGCTAATTAAGTCAAATGAAAGTCAAACACATTCAACAAAGCTAATTGAGTCAAAAGAAAGTCAAACACATTCAAACAAAGCTTTTTGAATCAAATGAAAGTCAAATGCATTCAACAAAGTTAATTGAATCAAATGAAAGTCAAACACTTTCAACAAAGCTAATTGAGTCAAATCAAAGTCAAAAACATTCAAACAAAGCTTCTTGATTCAAATGAAAGTCAAATGCATTCAACAAAGCTAATTGAGTCAAATGAAAGTCAAACACTTTCAGCAAAGCGTTTAGAATCAAATGAAAGTCAAATACATTCAATCAAAGCATTTTGAATCAAATGAATGTCAATTGCATTCCACAATGCTAATTAAGTCAAATGAAAGTCAAACACATTCAACAAAGCTAATTGAGTCAAAAGAAAGTCAAACACATTCAAACAAAGCTTTTTGAATCAAATGAAAGTCAAATGCATTCAACAAAGCTAATTGAATCAAATGAAAGTCAAACACTTTAAACAAAGCTAATTGAGTCAAATGAAAGTCAAACACATTCAAACAAAGCTTTTTGATTCTTATGAAAGTCAAATGCATTCAACAAAGCTAATTGAGTTAAATGAAAGTCAAACACTTTCAACAAAGCTTTTAGAATCAAACGAAAATCAAATGAATTCAACAAAGCTAATTGAGTCAAATGAAAGTCAAACACTTTCATCAAAGCTTTTAGAATAAAATGAAAGTCAAATACATTCAAACAATGTTTTTTGAATCAAATCGAAGTTAATTGCATTCCACAATGCTAATTGAGTCAAATGAAAGTCAAACACATTCAACGAAGCTAATTGAGTCAAATGAAAGTCAAACACATTCAAACAAAGCTTTTTGAATCAAATGAAATTCAAATGCATTCAACAAAGCCAATTGAGTCAAATGAAAGTCAAACACATTCAAATAAAGCTTCTTGATTCAAATGAAAGTCAAATGCATTCAACAAAGCTAATTGTGTCAAATGAAAGTCAAACACTTTCAACAAAGCTTTTAGAATCAAATGAAAGTCAAACACATTCAAACAAAGCTTTTTGAATCAAATGAAAGTCAAATGCATTCAACACAGCTAATTGAGTCAAATGAAAGTCAAACACTTTCAACAAAGCGTTTTGAATCAAATGAAAATCAAAAACATTCAATCAAAGCTTTTTGAATCAAATTAAAGTCAATTGCATTCCACAATGCTAATTGAATCAAATGAAAGTCAAACACATTCAACAAAGCTAATTGAGTCAAAAGAAAGTCAAACACATTCAAACAAAGCTTTTTGAATCAAATTAAAGTAAAATGCATTCAACAAAGCTAATTGAGTCAAATGAAAGTCAAACACTTTCAACAAAGCTAATTGAGTCAAATGAAAGTCAAACACATTCAAACAAAGCTTTTTGATTCAAATGAAAGTCAAATGCAATCAACAAAGCTAATTGAGTCAAATGAAAGTCAAACACTTTCAACAAAGCTTTTAGAATCAAATGAAAGTCAAACACATTCAAACAAAGCTTTTGAATCAAATGAAAATCAAATGAATTCAACAAAGCTAATTGAGTCAAATGAAAGTCAAACACTTTCATCAACGCTTTTAGAATCAAATGAAAGTCAAATACATTCAATCAAAGCTTTTTGAATCAAATGAAAGTCAATTCCATTCCACAATGCTAATTTAGTCAAATGAAAGTCAAACACATTCAACAAAGCTAATTGAGTCAAAAGAAAGTCAAACACATTCAGATAAAGCTTTTTGAATAAAATGAAAGTCAAATGCATTCAACAAAGCTAATTGAGTCAAATGAAAGTCAAACACTTTCAACAAAGCTTTTAGAATCAAATGAAAGTCAAACACATTCAAATAAAGCTTTTTGAATCAAATCAAAATCAAATGAATTCAACAAAGCTAATTGAGTCAAATGAAAGTCAAACACTTTCGTCAAAGCTTTTAGAAGCAAATTAAAGTCAAATATATTCAAACAAAGCTTTTTGAATCAAATGAAAGTCAATTGCATTCCACAATGCTAATTGAGTCAAATGAAGGTCAAACACATTCAACGAAGCTAATTGAGTCAAATGAAAGTTAAACACATTCAAACAAAGCTTTTTGAATCAAATGAAAGTCAAACACTTTCAACAAAGCTAATTGAGTTAAATGAAAGTCAAACACATTCAAACAAAGCTTTTTTATTCAAATGAAAGTCAAATGCAATCAACAAAGCTAATTGAGTCAAATGAAAGTCAAACACTTTCAACAAAGCTTTTAGAATCAAATGAAAGTCAAACACATTCAAACAAAGCTTTTGAATCAAATGAAAATCAAATGAATTCAACAAAGCTAATTAAGTCAAATGAAAGTCAAACACTTTCATCAACGCTTTTAGAATCAAATGAAAGTCAAATACATTCAAACAAAGCTTTTTGAATCAAATGAAAGTCAATTGCATTCCACAATGCTAATTGAGTCAAATGAAAGTCAAACACATTCAACGAAGCTAATTGAGTCAAAAGAAAGCCAAACACATTCAAACAAAGCTTTCTGAATCAAATGAAAGTCAAATGCATTCAACAAAGCTAATTGAGTCAAATGAAATTCAAACACTTTCAACAAAGCTAATTGAGTCAAATGAAAGTCAAACACATTCAAACAAAGCGTTTTGATTCTAATGAAAGTCAAATGCATTCAACAAAGCTAATTGAGTTAAATGAAAGTCAAAAACTTTCAACAAAGCTTTTAGAATCAAACGAAAATCAAATGAATTCAACAAAGCTAATTGAGTCAAATGAAAGTCAAACACTTTCATCAAGGCATTTAGAATAAAATGAAAGTCAAATACATTCAAACAAAGCTTTTTGAATCAAATCGAAATCAATTGCATTCTACAATCCTAATTGAGTCAAATGAAAGTCAAACACATTCAACGAAGCTAATTGAGTCAAATGAAAGTCAAACACATTCAAACAAAGCTTTTTGAATCAAATGAAAATCAAATGCATTCAACAAAGCCAATTGATTCAAATGAAAGTCAAATGCATTCAACAAAGCTAATTGAGTCAAATGAAAGTCAAACACATTCAAACAAAGCTTTTTAAATCAAATGAAAGTCAAATGCATTCAACAAAGCTAATTGAGTCAAATGAAAGTCAAACACTTTCAACAAAGCGTTTAGAATCAAATGAAAGTCAATTGCATTCCACAATGCTAATTGAGTCAAATGAAAGTCAAACACATTCAACAAAGCTAATTTAGTCAAAATAAAGTCAAACACATTCAAACAAAGCTTTTTGAATCAAATGAAAGTAAAATGCATTCAACAAAGCTAATTGAGTCAAATGAAAGTCAAACACTTTCAACAAAGCTAATTGAGTCAAATGAAAGTCAAACACATTCAAACAAAGCTAATTGAGTCAAATGAAGGTCAAATGCATTCCACAAAGCTAATTGAGTCAAATGAAAGTCAAACACTTTCAACAAAGCTTTTAGAATAAAATGAAAGTCTAATACATTCAAACAAAGCTTTTTGAATCAAATGAATGTCAAATGCATTCAACAAAGCTAATTGAGTCAAATGAAAGTCAAACACATTCAACAAAGCTAATTGAGTTAAAAGAAAGTCAAACACATTCAAACAAAGCTTTTTGAATCAAATGAAAGTCAAATGCATTCAACAAAGCCAGTTGAGTCAAATGAAAGTCAAACACATTCAAATAAAGCTTCTTTATTCAAATGAAAGTCAAATGCATTCAATAATGCTAATTGAGTCAAATGAAAGTCAAACACTTTAAACAAAGCTAATTGAGTCAAATGAAAGTCAAACACTTTCAACAAAGCTTTTAGAATCAAATGAAAGTAAAACACATTCAAACAAAGCTTTTTGAATCAAATGAATGTTAAATGCATTCAACAAAGCTAATTGAGTCAAATGGAAGTCAAACACATTCAACAAAGCTAATTGAGTTAAAAGAAAGTCAAACACATTCAAACAAAGCTTTTTGAATCAAATGAAAGTCAAATGCATTAACAAAGCCAATTGCGTCAAATGAAAGTCAAACACATTCAAATAAAGCTTCTTGATTCAAATGAAATTCAAATGCATTCAACAAAGCTAATTGAGTCAAATGAAAGTCATACACTTTCAACAAAGCTAATTGAGTCAAATGAAAGTCAAACACATTCAAACAAAGCTTTTTGAATCAAATGAAAGTCAAATGCATTCAACAAATCCAATTGAGTCAAATGAAAGTCAAACACTTTCAACAAAGCGTTTAGAATCAAATGAAAGTCAAATACATTCAATTAAAGCTTTTTGAATCAAATGAAAGTCAATTGCATTCCACAATGCTAATTAAGTCAAATGAAAGTCAAACACGTTCAACAAAGCTAATTGAGTCAAAAGAAAGTCAAACACATTCAGAAAAAGCTTTTTGAATCAAATGAAAGTCAAATGCATTCAACAAAGCTAATTAAGTCAAACGAAAGTCAAACAGTTTCAACAAAGCTAATTGAGTCAAATGAAAGTCAAACACATTCAAACAAAGCTTTTTGATTCAAATGAAAGTCAAATTCATTCAACAAAGCTAATTGAGTCAAAAGAAAGCCAAACACATTCAAACAAAGCTTTTTGAATCAAATGAAAGTCAAATGCATTCAACAAAGCTAATTAAGTCAAACGAAAGTCAAACACTTTCAACAAAGCTAATTGAGTCAAATGAAAGTCAAACACATTCAAAAAAAGCTTTTTTATTCAAATGAAAGTCAAACACATTCAAACAAAGCTTTTTGAATCAAATGAAAATCAAATTAATTCAACAAAGCTAATTGAGTCAAATGAAAGTGAAACACTTTCGTCAAAGCTTTTAGAATCAAATTAAAGTCAAATATATTCAAACAAAGCTTTTTGAATCAAATGAAAGTCAATTGCATTCCACAATGCTAATTGAGTCAAATGAAGGTCAAACACATTCAACGAAGCTAATTGAGTCAAATGAAAGTCAAACACATTCAAACAAAGCTTTTTGAATCAAATGAAAGTTAAATGCATTCAACAAATCCAATTGAGTCAAATGAAAGTCAGACACATTCAAACAAAGCTTCTTGATTCAAATGAAAGTCAAATGCATTCAACAAAGCTAATTGAGTCAAATGAAAGTCAAACACTTTTAACAAAGCGTTTAGAATCAAATGAAAGTCAAATACATTCAATCAAAGCTTTTTGAATCAAATGAAAGTCAATTGCATTCCACAATGCTAATTGAGTTAAATGAAAGTCAAACACATTCAACAAAGCTAATTGAGTCAAAAGAAAGCCAAACACATTCAAACAAAGTTTTTGAATCAAATGAAAGTCAAATGCATTCAACAAAGCTAATTGAGTCAAATGAAAGTCAAACACTTTCAACAAAGCTAATTGAGTCAAATGAAAGTCAAACACATTCAAACAAAGCTTTTTGATTCTACTGAAAGTCAAATGCATTCAACAAAGCTAATTGAGTTAAATGAAAGTCAAAAACTTTCAACAAAGCTTTTAGAATCAAACGAAAATCAAATGAATTCAACAAAGCTAATTGAGTCAAATGAAAGTCAAACACTTTCATCAAAGCTTTTAGAATCAAATGAAAATCAAATACATTCAAACAAAGCTTTTTGAATCAAATCGAAGTCAATTGCATTCCACAATGCTAATTAAGTCAAATGAAAGTCAAACACATTCAACGAAGCTAATTGAGTCAAATGAAAGTCAAACACATTCAAACAAAGCTTTTTGAATCAAATGGAAGTCAAATGCATTCAACAAAGCCAATTGAGTCAAATGAAAGTCAAACACATTCAAATAAAGCTTCTTGATTCAAATGAAAGTCAAATGCATTCTACAAAGCTAATTGAGTCAAATGAAAGTCAAACACATTCAAACAAAGCTTTTTGAATCAAATGAAAGTCAAATGCATTCAACAAAGCTAATTGAGTCAAATGAAAGTCAAACACATTCAAACATAGGTTCTTGATTCAAATGAAAGTCAAATGCATTCAACAAAGCTAATTGAGTCAAATGAAAGACAAACACTTTCAACAAAGCTTTTAGAATCAAATGAAAGTAAAACACATTCAAACAAAGCTTTTTGAATCAAATGAATGTCAAATGCATTCAACAAAGCTAATTGAGTCAAATGAAAGTCAAACACATTCAACAAAGCTAATTGAGTTAAAAGAAAGTCAAACACATTCAAACAAAGCTTTTTGAATCAAATGAAAGTCAAACACATTCTAACAAAGCTTTTTGAATCAAATGAAAATCAAATGAATTCAACAAAGCTAATTGACTCAAATGAAAGTCAAACACTTTCATCAAGGCATTTAGAATCAAATGAAAGTGAAATACATTCAAACAAAGCTTTTTAAATCAAATGAAAGTGAATTGCCTTCCACAATGCTAATTGAGTCAAATGAAAGTCAAACACATTCAAACAAAGCTTTTTGAATCAAATGAAAGTCAAATGCATTCAACAAAGCCAATTGAGTCAAATGAAAGTCAAACACATTCAAACATAGGTTCTTGATTCAAATGAAAGTCAAATGCATTCAACAAAGCTAATTGAGTCAAATGAAAGTCAAACACTTTCAACAAAGCTTTTAGAATCAAATGAAAGTAAAACACATTCAAACAAAGCTTTTTGAATCAAATGAAAGTCAAATGCATTCAACAAAGCTAATTGAGTCAAATGAAAGTCAAACAGTTTCAACTAAGCGTTTTGAATCAAATGAAAGTAAAAAACATTCAATCAAAGCTTTTTGAATCAAATTAAAGTCAATTGCATTCCACAATGCTAATTGAATCAAATGAAAGTCAAACACATTCAACAAAGCTAATTGAGTCAAAAGAAAGTCAAACACATTCAAACAAAGCTTTTTGAATCAAATGAAAGTAAAATGCATTCAACAAAGCTAATTGAGTCAAATGAAAGTCAAACACTTTCAACAAAGCTAATTGAGTCAAATGAAAGTCAAACACATTCAAACAAAGCTTTTTGAATCAAATGAAAGTCAAATGCATTCAACAAAGCTAATCGAGTCAAATGAAAGTCAAACAGTTTCAACTAAGCGTTTTGAATCAAATGAAAGTCAAAAACATTCAATCAAAGCTTTTTGAATCAAATTAAAGTCAATTGCATTCCACAATGCTAATTGAATCAAATGAAAGTCAAACACATTCAACAAAGCTAATTGAGTCAAAAGAAAGTCAAACACATTCAAACAAAGCTTTTTGAATCAAATGAAAGTAAAATGCATTCAACAAAGCTAATTGAGTCAAATGAAAGTCAAACACTTTCAACAAAGCTAATTGAGTCAAATGAAAGTCAAACACATTCAAACAAAGCTTTTTGATTCAAATGAAAGTCAAATGCAATCAACAAAGCTAATTGAGTCAAATGAAAGTCAAACACTTTCAACAAAGCTTTTAGAATCAAATGAAAGTCAAACACATTCAAACAAAGCTTTTGAATCAAATGAAAATCAAATGAATTCAACAAAGCTAATTAAGTCAAACACTTTCATCAAAGCTTTTAGAATCAAATGAAAGTCAAATACATTCAAACAAAGCTTTTTAAATCAAATGAAAGTGAATTGCATTCCACAATGCTAATTGAGTCAAATGAAAGTCAAACACATTCAAACAAAGCTTTTTGAATCAAATGAAAGTCAAATGCATTCAACAAAGCCAATTGAGTCAAATGAAAGTCAAACACATTCAAACATAGGTTCTTGATTCAAATGAAAGTCAAATGCATTCAACAAAGCTAATTGAGTCAAATGAAAGTCAAACACATTCAACAAAGCTTTTAGAACCAAATGAAAGTAAAACACATTCAAACAAAGCTTTTTGAATCAAATGAATGTCAATGCATTCAACAAAGCTAATTGAGTCAAATGAAAGTCAAACACATTCAACAAAGCTAATTGAGTTAAAAGAAAGTCAAACACATTCAAACAAAGCTTTTTGAATCAAATGAAAGTCAAATGCATTCAACAAAGCCAATTGAGTCAAATGAAAGTCAAACACATTCAAACAAAGCTTTTTGAATCAAATGAAAGTCAAATGCATTCAACAAAGCTAATTGAGTCAAATGAAAGTCAAACACTTTCAACAAAGCTAATTGAGTCAAATGAAAGTCAAACACATTCAAACAAAGCTTTTTGATTCAAATGAAAGTCAAATGCATTCAACAAAGCTAATTGAGTCAAATGAAAGTCAAACACTTTCAACAAAGCTTTTAGAATCAAATGAAAGTCAAACACATTGTAACAAAGCTTTTTGAATCAAATGAATTTAACAAAGCTAATTGAGTCAAATGAAAGTGAAACACTTTCATCAAAGCTTTTAGAATCAAATGAAAGTCGAATACATTCAAACAAAGCTTTTTGAATCAAATTAAAGACAATTGCATTCCACAATGCTAATTGAGTCAAATGAAAGTGAAACACATTCAACGAAGCTAATTGAGTCAAATGAAAGTCAAACACATTCAAACAAAGCTTTTTGAATCAAATGAAAGTCAAATGCATTCAACAAAACCAATAAAGTCAAATGAAAGTCAAACACATTCAAACATAGCTTCTTGATTCAAATGAAAGTCAAATGCATTCAACAAAGCTAATCGAGTCAAATGAAAGTCAAACACTTTCAACAAAGCTTTTAGAATCCAATGAAAGTAAAACACATTCAAACTAAGCTTTTTGAATCAAATGAATGTCAAATGCATTCAACAAAGCTAATTGAGTCAAATGAAAGTCAAACACATTCAACAAAGCTAATTGAGTTAAAAGAAAGTCAAACACATTCAAACAAAGCTTTTTGAATCAAATGAAAGTCAAATGCATTCAACAAAGCCAATTGAGTCAAATGAAAGTCAAACACATTCAAACATAGGTTCTTGATTCAAATGAAAGTCAAATGCATTCAACAAAGCTAATTGAGTCAAATGAAAGTCAAACACTTTCAACAAAGCTTTTAGAATCAAATGAAAGTCAAACACATTCGAACAAAGCTTTTTGAATCAAATGAATGTCAAATGCATTCAACAAAGCTAATTGAGTCAAATGAAAGTCAAACACATTCAACAAAGTTAATTGAGTTAAAAGAAAGTCAAACACATTCTAACAAAGCTTTTTGAATCAAATGAAAGTCAAATGCATTCAACAAAGCCAATTGAGTCAAATGAAAGTCAAACACATTCAACAAAGCTTTTAAAATCAAATGAAAGTCAAATACATTCAAACAAAGCTTTTTGAATCAAACGCAAATCAAATGAATTCAACAAAGCTAATTGAGTCAAATGAAAGTCAAACACTTTCATCAAAGCTTTTAGAATAAAATGAAAGTCAAATACATTCAATCAAAGCTTTTTAAATCACATCGAAGTCAATTGCATTCCACAATGCTAATTGAGTCAAATGAAAGTCAAACACATTCAACGAAGCTAATTGAGTCAAATGAAAGTCAAACACATTCAAACAAAGCTTTTTGAATCAAATGAAAGTCAAATGCATTCAACAAAGCCAATTGACTCAAATGAAAGTCAAACACATTCAAATAAAGCTTCTTGATTAAAATGAAAGTTAAATGCATTCAACAAAGCTAATTGTGTCGAATGAAAGTCAAACACTTTCAACAAAGCTTTTAGAATCAAATGAAAGTCAAACACATTCAAACAAAGCTTTTTGAATCAAATGAAAGTCAAATGCATTCAACAAAGCTAATTGAGTCAAATGAAAGTCAAACACTTTCAACAAAGCATTTTGAATCAAATGAAAGTCAAATACATTCAATCAAAGCTTTTTGAATCAAATGAATGTCAATTGCATTCCACAATGCTAATTGAGTCAAATGAAAGTCAAACACATTCAACAAAGTTAATTGAGTTAAAAGAAAGTCAAACACATTCTAACAAAGCTTTTTGAATCAAATGAAAGTCAAATGCATTCAACAAAGCTAATTGAGTCAAATGATAGTCAAACACTTTCAACAAAGCTAATTAAGTCAAATGAAAGTCAAACACATTCAAACAAAGATTTTTGATTCAAATGAAAGTCAAATGCATTCAACAAAGCTAATTGAGTCAAATGAAAGTCAAACACATTCAACAAAGCTTTTAAAATCAAATGAAAGTCAAATACATTCAAACAAAGCTTTTTGAATCAAACGAAAATCAAATGAATTCAACAAAGCTAATTGAGTCAAATGAAAGTCAAACACTTTCATCAAAGCTTTTAGAATAAAATGAAAGTCAAATACATTCAATCAAAGCTTTTTAAATCACATCGAAGTCAATTGCATTCCACAATGCTAATTGAGTCAAATGAAAGTCAAACACATTCAACGAAGCTAATTGAGTCAAATGAAAGTCAAACACATTCAAACAAAGCTTTTTGAATCAAATGAAAGTCAAATGCATTCAACAAAGCCAATTGAGTCAAATGAAAGTCAAACACATTCAAATAAAGCTTCTTGATTAAAATGAAAGTTAAATGCATTCAACAAAGCTAATTGTGTCGAATGAAAGTCAAACACTTTCAACAAAGCTTTTAGAATCAAATGAAAGTCAAACACATTCTAACAAAGCTTTTTGAATCAAATGAAAGTCAAATGCATTCAACAAAGTTAATTGAATCAAATGAAAGTCAAACACTTTCAACAAAGTTAATTGAGTCAAATGAAAGTCAAAAACATTCAAACAAAGCTTCTTGATTCAAATGAAAGTCAAATGCATTCAACAAAGCTAATTGAGTCAAATGAAAGTCAAACACTTTCAGCAAAGCGTTTAGAATCAAATGAAAGTCAAATACATTCAATCAAAGCATTTTGGATCAAACGAAAATCAAATGAATTCAACAAAGCTAATTGAGTCAAATGAAAGTCAAACAATTTCATCAAAGCTTTTAGAATAAAATTAAAGTCAAATACATTCAAACAAAGCTTTTTGAATCAAATCGAAGTCAAGCGCATTCCACAATGCTAATTGAGACAAATGAAAGTCAAACACATTCAACGAAGCTAAATGAGTCAAATGAAAGTCAAACACATTCAAACAAAGCTTTTTGAATTAAATGAAAGTCAAATGCATTCAACAAAGCCAATTGAGTAAAATGAAAGTCAAACACATTCAAATAAAGCTTCTTGATTCAAATGAAAGTCAAATGCATTCAACAAAGCTAATTGTGTCAAATGAAAGTCAAACACTTTCAACAAAGCTAATTGAGTCAAATGAAAGTCAAACACATTCAAACAAAGCTTTTTGATTCAAATGAAAGTCAAATGCATTCAACAAAGCTAAATTGAGTCAAATGAAAGTCAAACACTTTCAGCAAAGCGTTTAAAATCAAATGAAAGTCAAATACATTCAATCAAAACTTTTTGAATCAAATGAAAGTCAATTGCATTCAACAATGCTAATTGAATCAAATGAAAGTCAAACAAATTTAACAAAGCTAATTGAGTCAAAAGAAAGTCAAACACATTCAAACAAAGCTTTTTGAATCAAATGAAAGTAAAATGCATTCAACAAAGCTAATTGAGTCAAATGAAAGTCAAACACTTTCAACAAAGCTAATTGAGTCAAATGAAAGTCAAACACATTCAAACAAAGCTTTTTTATTCAAATGAAAGTCAAATGCAATCAACAAAGCTAATTGAGTCAAATGAAAGTCTAACACTTTCAACAAAGCTTTTAGAATCAAATGAATAGTCAAATACATTCAATCAAAGCTTTTTGAATCAAATGAAAGTCAATTGCATTCCACAATGCTAATTGAGTCAAATGAAAGTCAAACACATTCAACGAAGCCAATTGAGTTAAATGAAAGTCAAACACATTCAAACATAGCTTTTTGATTCAAATGAAAGTCAAATACATTCAACAAAGCTAATTGAGTCAAATGAAAGTCAAACACTTTCAACAAAGCTTTTAGAATCAAATGAAAGTAAAACACATTCAAACAAAAGCTTTTTGAATCAAATGAATGTCAAATGCATTCAACAAATCTAATTGAGCCAAATGAAAGTCAAACACATTCAACAAAGCTAATTTACTCAAAAGAAAGTCAAACACATTCAAACAAAGCTTTTTGAATCAAATGAAAGTCAAATGCATTCAACAAAGCCAATTGAGTCAAATGAAAGTCAAACACATTCAAATAAAGCTTCTTGATTCAAATGAAAGTCAAATGCATTCAACAAAGCTAATTGAGTCAAATGAAAGTCAAACACTTTCAACAAAGCTAATTGAGTCAAATGAAAGTCAAACACATTCAAACAAAGCTTTTTGATTCAAATGAAAGTCAAATGCATTCAACAAAGCTAATTGAGTCAAATGAAAGTCAAACACTTTCAACAAAGGTTTTAGAATCAAATGAAAGTCAAACACATTCAAACAAAGGTTTTTGAATCAAATGAAAATCAAATGAATTCAACAAAGCTAATTGAGTCAAATGAAAGTCAAACACTTTCATCAAAGCTTTTAGAATTAAATGAAAGTCAAATACATTCAAACACAGCTTTTTGATTCAAATGAAAGTCAAATGCATTCAACAAAGCTAATTGAGTCAAATGAAAGTCAAACACATTCAACAAAGCTAATTGAGTTAAAAGAAAGTCAAACACATTCAAACAAATCTCTTTGAATCAAATGAAAGTCAAATGCGTTCAACAAAGCCAATTGAGTCAAATGAAAGTCAAACACATTCAAACAAAGCTTCTTGATTCAAATGAAAGTCAAATGCATTCAACAAAGCTAATTGAGTCTGACCAATATGGTCAAGACTCTAATGATCATGTTCAAGATAGTCAAGGGTCAATTGTCCAAGATGAAGAGGTTCAAAACGGTGTTAGTGTTCAAGGTGATAAAGAATTATTTTTGTCCAAATCTTTCTTTAATCCTATGCACGGTTTTGGTCCAAATATTCTTACAAGGGGTTGCACTTCACTTAGTGTAATTAACCTTGTAGAAAGTATCTAAATTGGTGGCGGTTTGGGCGTGTTTCATGCTAGCCGTTTGGAGACTTTGTGAGCTGTTTAAAGAGGCGTGTTTCATGGCACTTGTTGGGCGTGAATTATGGAGTTTGTTGGCTGAATATTGCACCTCATTATTTGGGGGTTATGTGTGTTTAAATTCAGAGTTGTTGCTAGAATAAAGGGGCGTGAATCAAGGAATTAAAATGGGAGTTACAAGCTTGAAGAATGGAGCTGTTTTGGGCGTGTGATTGATGCTCTTTGGATGCTTATTTTGGCTGGTCGTTTTTCCTTGTTTCAAGCCTAGTCCTTAGCATAATTTTATTAGCTTAATTAAGTGTGTAATGGAGATGAATGTGGACGCATATTAGCCACCTAATTCTCCTTAGTTTTGTTGTCTTTTTATTTTATTTTGTTAATTAAGTTAGGCAAGTGAAAGGGTTGTAATGAATGATGTAAGTGCTATATATAGCATACTTTGATTGAATGAAAAAATCATCCAAGAATATTTGCCTAAAACGTGAGTTTTGTTAATTGAAGTGACTTGTGTTTAGTTCACTTTGCTGTCCAAATTTGAGTGTCCAAATTTGAAGAGTGTTAATTTTGGTGAGAGTTCCCAAGGTTAAGACTTGTAGTTTGTGATTTGGTGAGAGTTCCCTTATCTAAACTACCCCAAGCAATTGAGTGAGAGTTCCTCTTTGCTATATCCTTAGCTTAGGGTGAGTGTTCCCCTAACTAAACTAATCATCCTAAAACAATACTTAAAATTCGATTGACCTTCTTTAAATCATCTTTTGTAACAAGGTTTCTCATCTTGTTTACACATCATTTGGCGCGTCAGGTAGGGGGAGTTTTTTTCTAAATACTTCCAAAGGGGTCGAATACCTACACACCATGGGAGAGAATCCAGATTTGAGGGTAGCATTGGAAGCTCTCAACCGTTCCATTGCTAGTCAAGAAAGGTTGGCCGAAACCAATGCCAATCTACAAGGGAATCTTGCTGCCTTGATGGCAAGACTCATGAACGAGCAAGATAGAAGAGATCAAGGTGAAGAACCTCCACCTAGGAGGGAGGATAGGAGTCTCAAAGTGGACGTTCCATCCTTTGATGGTTCACTTGATCCTGAGAAGTACTTGGAGTGGGAGAAATCCTTAGAAAGATACTTTGAGTACAAGGGCATCCTTGAGGAAGTCCAACAGTACAAGATAGCCAAAGTCAAACTGAAGGGCTATGGTGACAGTTGGTTGCAAGGAGAACAAAGGGCACGTACCCTTAGGGGTAAGGCTCACATTTCCACTTGGGAAAAGCTGAAGAAAAGGATGAGAGATCGTTTCATTCCTCACAATTACAAGCAAAGTCAATATGTGAAGTGGAGTACTTTGCAACAGAATGGTGACCCTGTAGAAGACTACATCAAAGAGTTTGATAGGCTTGCTATTGTATGTGAAGTTACGGAGAATGAAGAACTCAAGATGGGACGTTTCGTGGCTGGTTTGGATCAAGAGTTGCAAGAGAAACTCGAAGGTTACACCAATTTAACCTTTGTTGAAGCTTGTAAACTTGTGGTCAAATTTGATTCAAAAAGGAAGAAGAAGAAGCCGTTTGTCACCCCTCAAATGGCACGAAAACCCACCTTCCCTACAAAGGAGGGTTCTCCTTCTATCAAAACTAATGAGCCACCTAAGAAGAACACAAAAGACTTCAAGCTTAGTGACATTGTGTGTTACAAGTGTGGAGGTAGAGGACACTACAAAAAAGATTGTCCTAATTCAAGAGCCTTAACCATGCAAGAGGTTAAACTCATAGCCACCCAAAACATCAATTGGGAGGAAATTGAGACTGAAGAAGGGGAGGCCGAAACTCCCAATGAAGAGGATGAAGATAGTGATTGCTTTCCTGAGAAGGAGGACAAGACCAACCTAGTGGTGAGAAGGGCATTGCAAGCTCGTGTGGAGGAACCTTTGGCGCCACAAAGACAACACATTTTCATCACCAAATGTAAAATTGGTGACGAGGTATGTGATTTGATTATTGATGGGGGTAGTGAGGCTAATACTGTGTCAAAAACTTTAGTGTCTAGACTTGGTCTTACCACCACTAATCATCCACACCCTTACAAGTTGAGTTGGTTAGATTCTAATGCTAGTACCGGGGTTAGAAAGCAATGCATGGTGAATTTTTCTATTGGTTCATATCATGATAATCAATTGTGTGATGTTGTTTTAATGGATGCTTGTCACATTCTTCTTGGTAGACCATGGCAATCTGATAAAAAATCAATTCATGATGGGTACCATAACACTTACACTATCACTCACCAAGGGAAACAAAAAAAATTGCATCCATTACCACCCCCACGGTTTTTACAACCACAAAAACCACAAATTTCTTTGTTGTCTTGTAAAGAATTTGAGAGGGAGTTTGAAGGTGAGGAAGAGATATTCATGTTGTACTCTAAAGAAATCCATGAAAAATTTGTGAGTCAAAATCCTAAACTTGCAAAATTGATTAAGGAGTTTGAGGATGTTTTTCCTGATGAGTTACCTAAGGGATTACCACCCTTGAGAGGAATTGAGCATCAAATTGATCTCATTCCAGGCGCACCTCTACCAAATAAACCTGCCTATAGATGTAACCCTTTAGAAACTAAGGAGTTGCAAAGACAAATTGAAGAATTGATGGGTATGGGTTATGTACGTGAGTCTATGAGTCCATGTGCGGTTCCTGCTTTGTTGGTCCCTAAAAAGGATGGTACTTGGCGCATGTGTATTGATAGTAGAGCTGTTAACAATATTACTATCAAGTACAGGTTTCCAATTCCAAGACTTGATGATATGTTGGACGAATTGAGTGGTTCAAAACTATTCTCAAAGGTTGATTTGAGAAGTGGTTACCATCAAATTCGTATGAGGGAAGGTGATGAATGGAAGACTGCATTCAAGACAAAGCATGGGTTGTATGAATGGCTCGTGATGCCGTTTGGTCTTACAAATGCCCCTAGCACTTTCATGAGGTTGATGAACGAGGTGTTGAGGCCATTTCTTGGCAAGTTCGTGGTGGTGTACCTTGATGATATCCTTATTTACTCTAAAAATGAGGATGAACATTTAGATCATCTATTTCAAGTTTTTTCTGTTTTGAGAGAGCAAAAATTGTATGGAAAACTTGAAAAATGTGATTTTATGTTATATGAGGTCACTTTTCTTGGTTACATAGTTTCAGGTGATGGCGTGAAGGTGGATCCTTGCAAGATTGAAGCAATTCAGTCATGGCCTAGTCCTAAGACACTCACGGAGGTCCGTTCTTTCCATGGCCTAGCTTCTTTCTATAGAAGATTCATCAAGAATTTTAGCACACTCATGGCTCCTATAACTGAGTGTACTAAAAAGGGGACGTTTGAGTGGACTCCACAAGCTCAAAATGCGTTTGAAACCGTCAAGGAGAAGATGTGCAACACTCCTATTCTTGCGCTCCCGGATTTTTCCAAACCATTTGAAGTTGAATGTGATGCAAGTGGGAAGGGGATTGGAGCAGTTTTGATTCAAGAAGGGCGTCCAATTGCATATTTCAGTGAGAAGTTGAGTCAAGGCAAGTTGAATTATTCCACCTATGATAAAGAGTTCTATGCTATGGTACGAGCTCTAGATCATTGGTCACATTACTTGAGGCCACAACCGTTCATATTGCATTCCGATCATGAGTCCTTGAGATTTATTCATGGTCAAAAGAAGTTGAATTCGAGACATGCTAAATGGGTAGAATTCTTGCAATCATTTAACTTTTCCTCTAAATACAAGAGTGGAAAGGCTAATGTTGTTGCGGATGCCTTATCTAGGAGGCATAATTTGCTTGGTGTTGTTGAAGCAAAGGTCCTTGGTTTTGATTTGATCAAGGAATACTACAAGGAAGATGGCGATTTTAATGGCATCTTAGAGAAGTGTGTTCATGGAGTATATGATTTATTTTCCTTACATGATGGCTTTCTTTTTAAGGGAAATAGATTATGCATTCCTAAGTGTCCAATTAGAAGCTTGTTGATTCATGAGGCTCATGGAGGAGGTCTAGCTGGTCACGTTGGGATTCAAAAAACAATGGAGCTTCTTCAAGCTCACTTTTATTGGCCAAAAATGTTAGCCACGGTTCATCATGTGGTTAGTCGTTGTTCTACTTGTCAAAGGGCCAAGATGGTGTTTCACAAAGGTCTTTACAAGCCATTGCCAATTCCGGAAAGACCTTGGGAAGATATAAGCATGGATTTCATTGTGGCTTTACCTAGGACTCAAAGGGGTAAAGACTCAATCATGGTGGTTGTTGATCGATTTTCAAAGATGGCTCACTTCATTCCTTGCCATAAAACTGAAGATGCCATGAAAGTGGCTAAGTTATATTTTGAAGAAGTGGTTCGTTTTCATGGGGTGCCACGCACCATTGTGTCTGATCGTGATACAAAGTTCCTTAGTCATTTTTGGAAGTCCATATGGCGCCTAATGGGAACAAAGCTACTATTTTCTACTTCACACCATCCACAAACCGATGGGCAAACAGAAGTGGTGAATAGGATACTTGGTTCTTTGCTTAGGACCTTGGTTAGTAAGAGTACTAAGGATTGGGATGTCAAGTTAGCTCATGCCGAGTTTGCTTACAATAGGACTCCTAGTGCTACTACAAAGTACTCTCCTTTTGAGGTGGTCTATGGTGTCAATCCTTATGTTCCTATTGATCTCATAGCTTTGCCACAAGACAAATTCGTTCATGGTGGAGCTAAGGAACAAGCCGAGTTCATGTTAAAGGTCCACAAGGAAGTTAGGAAGAACATTGAGAAAGCAAATGAAGTCTACAAAAAACAAGCCAACAAGAGAGTGAAAAATGTGAAGCAATTCGAAGTTGGTGACTTAGTGTGGATTTACATGAGAAAAGAGAGATTTCCTAGCAAAAGAAAGAACAAGTTAATGCCAAGAGCCGAGGGTCCATTTGAGATCGTGGGGAAGGTCAATGACAATGCATACAAAGTTGATTTGGGAGGCCAATTTGGTGTCTCAAGTACATTCAACGTTGGTGATCTTGCTCCTTACCTTGATGATGACGAATTGAGGGCAATTCCTTTTGAAGAAGGGGAGGATGACCAATATGGTCAAGACTCTAATGATCATGTTCAAGATAGTCAAGGGTCAATTGTCCAAGATGAAGAGGTTCAAAACGGTGTTAGTGTTCAAGGTGATAAAGAATTATTTTTGTCCAAATCTTTCTTTAATCCTATGCACGGTTTTGGTCCAAATATTCTTACAAGGGGTTGCACTTCACTTAGTGTAATTAACCTTGTAGAAAGTATCTAAATTGGTGGCGGTTTGGGCGTGTTTCATGCTAGCCGTTTGGAGACTTTGTGAGCTGTTTAAAGAGGCGTGTTTCATGGCACTTGTTGGGCGTGAATTATGGAGTTTGTTGGCTGAATATTGCACCTCATTATTTGGGGGTTATGTGTGTTTAAATTCAGAGTTGTTGCTAGAATAAAGGGGCGTGAATCAAGGAATTAAAATGGGAGTTACAAGCTTGAAGAATGGAGCTGTTTTGGGCGTGTGATTGATGCTCTTTGGATGCTTATTTTGGCTGGTCGTTTTTCCTTGTTTCAAGCCTAGTCCTTAGCATAATTTTATTAGCTTAATTAAGTGTGTAATGGAGATGAATGTGGACGCATATTAGCCACCTAATTCTCCTTAGTTTTGTTGTCTTTTTATTTTATTTTGTTAATTAAGTTAGGCAAGTGAAAGGGTTGTAATGAATGATGTAAGTGCTATATATAGCATACTTTGATTGAATGAAAAAATCATCCAAGAATATTTGCCTAAAACGTGAGTTTTGTTAATTGAAGTGACTTGTGTTTAGTTCACTTTGCTGTCCAAATTTGAGTGTCCAAATTTGAAGAGTGTTAATTTTGGTGAGAGTTCCCAAGGTTAAGACTTGTAGTTTGTGATTTGGTGAGAGTTCCCTTATCTAAACTACCCCAAGCAATTGAGTGAGAGTTCCTCTTTGCTATATCCTTAGCTTAGGGTGAGTGTTCCCCTAACTAAACTAATCATCCTAAAACAATACTTAAAATTCGATTGACCTTCTTTAAATCATCTTTTGTAACAAGGTTTCTCATCTTGTTTACACATCAGAGTCAAATGAAACTCAAACACTTTCAACAAAGCATTTAGAATCAAATGAATAGTCAAATACATTCAATCAAAGCTTTTTGAATCAAATGAAAGTCAATTGCATTCCACAATGCTAATTAAGTCAAATGAAAGTCAAACACATTCAACAAAGCTAATTGAGTCAAAAGAAAGTCAAACACATTCAAACAAAGCTTTTTGAATCAAATGAAAGTCAAATGCATTCAACAAAGCCAATTGAGTCAAATGAAAGTCAAACACATTCAAACATAGCTTCTTGATTCAAATGAAAGTCAAATGCATTCTACAAATCTAATTGAGTCAAATGAAAGTCAAACACTTTCAACAAAGCGATTAGAATCAAATGAAAGTCAAATACATTCAATCAAAGTTTTTTGAATCAAATGAAAGTCAATTGCATTCAACATTGCTAATTAAGTCAACTGAAAGTCAAACACATTCAACAAAGCTAATTGAGTCAAAAGAAAGTCAAACGCATTCAAACAAAGCTTTTTGAATCAAATGAAAGTCAAATGCATTCAACAAATCTAATTGAGTCAAATGAAAGTCCAACACTTTAAACAAAGCTAATTGAGTCAAATGAAAGTCAAACACATTCAAACAAAGCTTTTTGATTCATATGAAAGTCAAATGCATTCAACAAAGCTAATTGAGTTAAATGAAAGTCAAACACTTTCAACAAAGCTTTTAGAGTCAAATGAAACTCAAATACATTCAAACAAAGCTTTTTGAATCAAACGAAAATCAAATGAATTCAACAAAGCTAATTGAGTCAAATGAAAGTCAAACACATTCAAACAAAGCTTTTTGAATCAAATCGAAGTCAATTGCATTCTACAATGGTAATTGAGTCAAATGAAAGTCAAACACATTCAACTTAGCTAATTGAGTCAAATGAAAGTCAAACACATTCAAACAAAGCTTTTTGAATCAAATGAAAGTCAAATGCATTCAACAAAGGTAATTGAGTCAAATGAAAGTCAAACACATTCAAATAAAGCTTCTTGATTCAAATGAAAGTCAAATGCATTCAACAAAGCTAATTGTGTCAAATGAAAGTCAAACACTTTCAACAAAGCTTTTAGAATCAACTGAAAGTCAAACACATTCAAACAAAGCTTTTTGAATCAAATGAAAGTCAAATGCATTCAACAAAGCTAATTGAGTCAAATGAAAGTCAAACACTTTCAACAAAGCGTTTTGAATCAAATGAAAGTCAAATACATTCAATCAAAGCTTTTTGAATCAAATGAAAGTCAATTGCATTCAACAATGCTAATTGAATCAAATGAAAGTCAAACGAATTTAACAAAGCTAATTGAGTCAAAAGAAAGTCAAACACATTCAAACAAAGCTTTTTGAATCAAATGAAAGTAAAATGCATTCAACAAAGCTAATTGAGTCAAATGAAAGTCAAACACTTTCAACAAAGCTAATTGAGTCAAATGAAAGTCAAACACATTCAAACAAAGCTTTTTTATTCAAATGAAAGTCAAATGCAATCAACAAAGCTAATTGAGTCAAATGAAAGTCTAACACTTTCAACAAAGCTTTTAGAATCAAATGAATAGTCAAATACATTCAATCAAAGCTTTTTGAATCAAATGAAAGTCAATTGCATTCCACAATGCTAATTGAGTCAAATGAAAGTCAAACACATTCAACGAAGCCAATTGAGTTAAATGAAAGTCAAACACATTCAAACATAGCTTTTTGATTCAAATGAAAGTCAAATACATTCAACAAAGCTAATTGAGTCAAATGAAAGTCAAACACTTTCAACAAAGCTTTTAGAATCAAATGAAAGTAAAACACATTCAAACAAAAGCTTTTTGAATCAAATGAATGTCAAATGCATTCAACAAATCTAATTGAGCCAAATGAAAGTCAAACACATTCAACAAAGCTAATTGACTTAAAAGAAAGTCAAACACATTCAAACAAAGCTTTATGAATCAAATGAAAGTCAAATGCATTCAACAAAGCCAATTGAGTCAAATGAAAGTCAAACACATTCAAATAAAGCTTCTTGATTCAAATGAAAGTCAAATGCATTCAACAAAGCTAATTGAGTCAAATGAAAGTCAAACACTTTCAACAAAGCTAATTGAGTCAAATGAAAGTCAAACACATTCAAACAAAGCTTTTTGATTCAAATGAAAGTCAAATGCATTCAACAAAGCTAATTGAGTCAAATGAAAGTCAAACACTTTCAACAAAGGTTTTAGAATCAAATGAAAGTCAAACACATTCAAACAAAGGTTTTTGAATCAAATGAAAATCAAATGAATTCAACAAAGCTAATTGAGTCAAATGAAAGTCAAACACTTTCATCAAAGCTTTTAGAATTAAATGAAAGTCAAATACATTCAAACAAAGCTTTTTGATTCAAATGAAAGTCAAATGCATTCAACAAAGCTAATTGAGTCAAATGAAAGTCAAACACATTCAACAAAGCTAATTGAGTTAAAAGAAAGTCAAACACATTCAAACAAATCTTTTTGAATCAAATGAAAGTCAAATGCATTCAACAAAGCCAATTGAGTCAAATGAAAGTCAAACACATTCAAACAAAGCTTCTTGATTCAAATGAAAGTCAAATGCATTCAACAAAGCTAATTGAGTCAAATGAAACTCAAACACTTTCAACAAAGCATTTAGAATCAAATGAATAGTCAAATACATTCAATCAAAGCTTTTTGAATCAAATGAAAGTCAATTGCATTCCACAATGCTAATTAAGTCAAATGAAAGTCAAACACATTCAACAAAGCTAATTGAGTCAAAAGAAAGCCAAACACATTCAAACAAAGCTTTTTGAATCAAATGAAAGTCAAATGCATTCAACAAAGCTAATTGAGTCAAATGAAAGTCAAACACTTTCAACAAAACTAATTGAGTCAAATGAAAGTCAAACACATTCAAACAAAGCTTTTTGATTCTAATGAAAGTCAAATGCATTCAACAAAGCTAATTGAGTTAAATGAAAGTCAAAAACTTTCAACAAAGCTTTCAGAATCAAACGAAAATCAAATGAATTCAACAAAGCTAATTGAGTCAAATGAAAGTCAAACACTTTCATCAAAGCTTTTAGAATAAAATGAAAGTCAAATACATTCAAACAAAGCTTTTTGAATCAAATCGAAGTCAATTGCATTCTACAATGCTAATTGAGTCAAATTAAAGTCAAACACATTCAACGAAGCTAATTGAGTCAAATGAAAGTCAAACACGTTCAAATAAAGCTTTTTGAATCAAATGAATGTCAAATGCATTCAACAAAGCCAATTGAGTCAAATGAAAGTCAAACACATTCAAATAAAGCTTCTTGATTCAAATGAAAGTTAAATGCATTCAACAAAGCTAATTGAGTCAAATGAAAGTCAAACACATTCAAACAAAGCTTTTTGAATCAAATGAAAGTCAAATGCATTCAACAAAGCTAATTGAATCAAATGAAAGTCAAACACTTTCAACAAAGCATTTAGAATCAAATGAAAGTCAATTGCATTCCAAAATGATAATTGAGTCAAATGAAAGTCAAACACATTCAACAAAGCTAATTGAGTCAAAATAAAGTCAAACACATTCAAACAAAGCTTTTTGAATCAAATGAAAGTAAAATGCATTCAACAAAGCTAATTCAGTCAAATGAAAGTCAAACACTTTCAACAAAGCTAATTGAGTCAAAATAAAGTCAAACACATTCTAACAAAGCTTTTTGAATCAAATGAAAGTAAAATGCATTCAACAAAGCTAATTGAGTCAAATGAAAGTCAAACACTTTCAACAAAGCTAATTGAGTCAAATGAAAGTCAAACACATTCAAACAAAGCTAATTGAGTCAAATGAAAGTCAAATGCATTCAACTAATCTAATTGAGTCAAATGAAAGTCAAACACTTTCAACAAAGCTTTTAGAATCAAATGAAAGTCAAACACATTCAAACAAAGCTTTTTGAATCAAATGAAAATCAAATGAATTCAACAAAGCTAATTGGGTCAAATGAAAGTCAAATGCATTCAACAAATCTAATTGAGTCAAATGAAAGTCAAACACTTTCAACAAAGCTTTTAGAATCAAATGAAAGTCAAACACATTCTAACAAAGCTTTTTGAATCAAATGAAAATCAAACGAATTCAACAAAGCTAATTGAGTCAAATGAAAGTCAAACACTTTCATCAAAGCTTTTAGAATCAAATGAAAGTCAAATACATTCCAACAAAGCTTTTTGAATCAAATGAAAATGAATTGCATTCCACAATGCTAATTAAGTCAAATGAAAGTCAAACACATTCAAACAAAGCTTTTTGAATCAAATGAAAGTCAAATGCATTCAACAAAGCCAATTGAGTCAAATGAAAGTCAAACACATTCAAACATAGCTTCTTGATTCAAATAAAAGTCAAATGCATTCAACAAAGCTAATTGAGTCAAATGAAAGTCAAACACTTTCAACAAAGCTTTTAGAATCAAATGAAAGTAAAAGACATTCAAACAAAGCTTTTTGAATCAAATGAATGTCAAATGCATTCAACAAAGCTAATTGAGTAAAATGAAAGTCAAACACATTCAACAAAGCTAATTGAGGTAAAAGAAAGTCAAACACATTCAAACAAAGCTTTTTGAATCAAATGAAAGTCAAATGCATTCAACAAAGCCAATTGAGTCAAATGAAAGTCAAACACATTCAAATAAAGCTTTTTGATTCAAATGAAAGTCAAATCCAATCAACAAAGCTAATTGAGTGAAATGAAAGTCAAATGCATTCAACAAAGCTAATTGAGTTAAAAGAAAGTCAAACACATTCAAACAAATCTTTTTGAATCAAATGAAAGTCAAATGCATTCAACAAAGCCAATTGAGTCAAATGAAAGTCAAACACATTCAAATAAAGCTTCTTGATTCAAATGAAAGTCAAATGCATTCAACAAAGCTAATTGAGTCAAATGAAAGTCAAACACTTTCAACAAAGCGTTTAGAATCAAATGAAAGTCAAATACATTCAATCAAAGCTTTTTGAATCAAATGAAAGTCAAATGCATTCAACAAAGCTAATTAAGTCAAACGAAAGTCAAACACTTTCAACAAAGCTAACTGAGTCAAATGAAAGTCAAACACATTCAAACAAAGCTTTTTGATTCAAATGAAAGTCAAATGCATTCAACAAAGCTAATTGATTCAAATGAAAGTCGAACACTTTCAACAAAGCTTTTGGAATCAAATGAAAGTCAAACACATTCAAACAAAGCTTTTTGAATCAAATGAAAATCAAATGAATTCAACAAAGCTAATTGAGTCAAATGAAAGTCAAACACTTTCAACAAAGCGATTAGAATCAAATGAAAGTCAAATACATTCAATCAAAGCTTTTTGAATCAAATGAAAGTCAATTGCATTCCACAATGCTAATTAAGTCAAATGAAAGTCAAACACATTCAACAAAGCTAATTGAGTCAAAAGAAAGTCAAAAACATTCAAACAAAGCTTTTTGAATCAAATGAAAGTCAAATGCATTCAACAAAGCTAATTGAGTCAAATGAAAGTCAAACACTTTAAACAAAGCTAATTGCGTCAAATGAAAGTCAAACACATTCAAACAAAGCTTTTTTATTCATATGAAAGTCAAATGCATTCAACAAAGCTAATTGAGTTAAATGAAAGTCAAACACTTTCAACAAAGCTTTTAGAATCAAATGAAACTCAAATACATTCAAACAAAGCTTTTTGAATCAAACGAAAATCAAAAGAATTCAACAAAGCTAATTGAGTCAAATGAAAGTCAAACACTTTCATCAAAGCTTTTAGAATAAAATGAAAGTGAAATACATTCAAACAAAGCTTTTTGAATCAAATGGAAGTCAATTGCAATCCACAATGGTAATTGAGTCAAATGAAAGTCAAACACATTCAACGAAGCTAATTGAGTCAAATGAAAGTCAAACACATTCAAACAAAGCTTTTTGAATCAAATGAAAGTCAAATGCATTCAACAAAGTTAATTTAATCAAATGAAAGTCAAACACTTTCAACAAAGCTAATTGAGTCAAATGAAAGTCAAACACATTCAAACAAAGCTTTTTGATTCAAATGAAAGTCAAATGCATTCAACAAAGCTAATTGAGTCAAATGAAAGTCAAACACTTTCAAAAAAGATTTTAGAATCAAATGAAAGTCAAATACATTCAAACAAAGCTTTTTAAATCAAACGAAAATCAAAGGAATTCAACAAAGCTAATTGAGTCAAATAAAAGTCAAACACTTTCATCAAAGCTTTTAGAAGCAAATTAAAGTCAATTATATTCAAACAAAGCTTTTTGAATCAAATGAAAGTCAATTGCATTCCACAATGCTAATTGAGTCAAATGAAGGTCAAATACATTCAACGAAGCTAATTGAGTCAAATGAAAGTTAAACACATTCAAACAAAGCTTTTTGAATCAAATGAAAGTCAAATGCATTCAACAAATCCAATTGAGTCAAATGAAAGTCAAACACATTCAAACAAAGCTTCTTGATTCAAATGAAAGTCAAATGCATTCAACAAAGCTAATTGAGTCAAATGAAAGTCAAACACTTTCAACAAAGCGATTAGAATCAAATGAAAGTCAAATACATTCAATCAAAGCTTTTTGAATCAAATGAAAGTCAATTGCATTCCACAATGCTAATTAAGTCAAATGAAAGTCAAACACATTCAACAAAGCTAATTGAGTCAAAAGAAAGTCAAAAACATTCAAACAAAGCTTTTTGAATCAAATGAAAGTCAAATGCATTCAACAAAGCTAATTGAGTCAAATGAAAGTCAAACACTTTAAACAAAGCTAATTGCGTCAAATGAAAGTCAAACACATTCAAACAAAGCTTTTTTATTCATATGAAAGTCAAATGCATTCAACAAAGATAATTGAGTTAAATGAAAGTCAAACACTTTCAACAAAGCTTTTAGAATCAAATGAAACTCAAATACATTCAAACAAAGCTTTTTGAATCAAACGAAAATCAAAAGAATTCAACAAAGCTAATTGAGTCAAATGAAAGTCAAACACTTTCATCAAAGCTAATTGAGTCAAATGAAAGTCAAACACATTCAAACAAAGCTTTTTGAATCAAATGAAAGTCAAATGCATTCAACAAAGTTAATTGAATCAAATGAAAGTCAAACACTTTCAACAAAGCTAATTGAGTCAAATGAAAGTGAAACACATTCAAACAAAGCTTTTTGATTCAAATGAAAGTCAAATGCATTCAACAAAGCTAATTGAGTCAAATGAAAGTCAAACACTTTCAAAAAAGATTTTAGAATCAAATGAAAGTCAAATACATTCAAACAAAGCTTTTTAAATCAAACGAAAATCAAAGGAATTCAACAAAGCTAATTGAGTCAAATAAAAGTCAAACACTTTCATCAAAGCTTTTAGAAGCAAATTAAAGTCAATTATATTCAAACAAAGCTTTTTGAATCAAATGAAAGTCAATTGCATTCCACAATGCTAATTGAGTCAAATGAAGGTCAAACACATTCAACGAAGCTAATTGAGTCAAATGAAAGTTAAACACATTCAAACAAAGCTTTTTGAATCAAATGAAAGTCAAATGCATTCAACAAATCCAATTGAGTCAAATGAAAGTCAAACACATTCAAACAAAGCTTCTTGATTCAAATGAAAGTCAAATGCATTCAACAAAGCTAATTGAGTCAAATGAAAGTCAAACACTTTCAACAAAGCGATTAGAATCAAATGAAAGTCAAATACATTCAATCAAAGCTTTTTGAATCAAATGAAAGTCAATTGCATTCCACAATGCTAATTAAGTCAAATGAAAGTCAAACACATTCAACAAAGCTAATTGAGTCAAAAGAAAGTCAAAAACATTCAAACAAAGCTTTTTGAATCAAATGAAAGTCAAATGCATTCAACAAAGCTAATTGAGTCAAATGAAAGTCAAACACTTTAAACAAAGCTAATTGCGTCAAATGAAAGTCAAACACATTCAAACAAAGCTTTTTTATTCATATGAAAGTCAAATGCATTCAACAAAGCTAATTGAGTTAAATGAAAGTCAAACACTTTCAACAAAGCTTTTAGAACCAATTGAAACTCAAATACATTCAAACAAAGCTTTTTGAATCAAACGAAAATCAAAAGAATTCAACAAAGCTAATTGAGTCAAATGAAAGTCAAACACTTTCATCAAAGCTAATTGAGTCAAATAAAAGTCAAACACATTCAAACAAAGCTTTTTGAATCAAATGAAAGTCAAATGCATTCAACAAAGTTAATTGAATCAAATGAAAGTCAAACACTTTCAACAAAGCTAATTGAGTCAAATGAAAGTCAAACACATTCAAACAAAGCTTTTTGATTCAAATGAAAGTCAAATGCATTCAACAAAGCTAATTGAGTCAAATGAAAGTCAAACACTTTCAAAAAAGATTTTAGAATCAAATGAAAGTCAAATACATTCAAACAAAGCTTTTTAAATCAAACGAAAATCAAAGGAATTCAACAAAGCTAATTGAGTCAAATAAAAGTCAAACACTTTCATCAAAGCTTTTAGAAGCAAATTAAAGTCAATTATATTCAAACAAAGCTTTTTGAATCAAATGAAAGTCAATTGCATTCCACAATGCTAATTGAGTCAAATGAATGTCAAACACATTCAACGAAGCTAATTGAGTCAAATGAAAGTTAAACACATTCAAACAAAGCTTTTTGAATCAAATGAAAGTCAAATGCATTCAACAAATCCAATTGAGTCAAATGAAAGTCAAACACATTCAAACAAAGCTTCTTGATTCAAATGAAAGTCAAATGCATTCAACAAAGCTAATTGAGTCAAATGAAAGTCAAACACTTTCAACAAAGCGATTAGAATCAAATGAAAGTCAAATACATTCAATCAAAGCTTTTTGAATCAAATGAAAGTCAATTGCATTCCACAATGCTAATTAAGTCAAATGAAAGTCAAACACATTCAACAAAGCTAATTGAGTCAAAAGAAAGTCAAAAACATTCAAACAAAGCTTTTTGAATCAAATGAAAGTCAAATGCATTCAACAAAGCTAATTGAGTCAAATGAAAGTCAAACACTTTAAACAAAGCTAATTGCGTCAAATGAAAGTCAAACACATTCAAACAAAGCTTTTTTATTCATATGAAAGTCAAATGCATTCAACAAAGCTAATTGAGTTAAATGAAAGTCAAACACTTTCAACAAAGCTTTTAGAATCAAATGAAACTCAAATACATTCAAACAAAGCTTTTTGAATCAAACGAAAATCAAAAGAATTCAACAAAGCTAATTGAGTCAAATGAAAGTCAAACACTTTCATCAAAGCTTTTAGAATAAAATGAAAGTGAAATACATTCAAACAAAGCTTTTTGAATCAAATGGAAGTCAATTGCAATCCACAATGGTAATTGAGTTAAATGAAAGTCAAACACATTCAACGAAGCTAATTGAGTCAAATGAAAGTCAAACACATTCAAACAAAGCTTTTTGAATCAAATGAAAGTCAAATGCATTCAACGAAGGTAATTGAGTCAAATGAAAGTCAAACACATTCAAATAAATCTTCTTGATTCAAATGAAAGTCAAATGCATTCAACAAAGCTAATTGTGTCAAATGAAAGTCAAACACTTTCAACAAAGCTTTTAGAATCAAATGAAAGTCAAACACATTCAAACAAAGCTTTTTGAATCAAATGAAAGTCAAATGCATTCAACAAAGCTAATTGAGTCAAATGAAAGCCAAACACTTTCAACAAAGCGTTTTGAATCAAATGAAAGTCAAATACATTCAATCAAAGCTTTTCGAATCAAATGAAAGTCAATTGCATTCCACAATGCTAATTGAATCAAATGAAAGTCAAACACATTCAACAAAGCTAATTGAGTCAAAAGAAAGTCAAACACATTCAAACAAAGCTTTTTGAATCAAATGAAAGTAAAATGCATTCAACAAAGCTAATTGAGTCAAATGAAAGTCAAACACATTCAAACATAGCTTCTTGATTCAAATAAAAGTCAAATGCATTCAACAAAGCTAATTGAGTCAAATGAAAGTCAAACACTTTCAACAAAGCCTTTAGAATCAAATGAAAGTAAAAGACATTCAAACAAAGCTTTTTGAATCAAATGAATGTCAAATGCATTCAACAAAGCTAATTGAGTCAAATGAAAGTCAAACACATTGAACAAAGCTAATTGAGGTAAAAGAAAGTCAAACACATTCAAACAAAGGTTTTTGAATCAAATGAAAGTCAAATGCATTCAACAAAGCCAATTGATGCATTCAACAAAGCCAATTGAGTCAAATGAAAGTCAAACACATTCAAATAAAGCTTCTTGATTCAAATGAAAGTCAAATGCATTCAACAAAGCTAATTGAGTGAAATGAAAGTCAAATGCATTCAACAAAGCCAATTGAGTCAAATGAAAGTCAAACACATTCAAATAAAGCTTCTTGATTCAAATGAAAGTCAAATGCATTCAACAAAGCTAATTGAGTCGAATGAAAGTCAAACACATTCAAACAAAGCTTTTTGAATGAAATGAAAGTCAAATGCATTCAACAAAGCTAATTAAGTCAAACGAAAGTCAAACACTTTCAACAAAGTTAACTGAGTCAAATGAAAGTCAAACACATTCAAACAAAGCTTTTTGATTCAAATGAAAGTCAAATGCATTCAACAAAGCTAATTGATTCAACTGAAAGTCGAACACTTTCAACAAAGCTTTTAGAATCAAATGAAAGTCAAACACATTCAAACAAAGCTTTTTGAATCAAATGAAAATCAAATGAATTCAACAAAGCTAATTGAGTCAAATGAAAGTCAAACACTTTCGTCAAAGCTTTTAGAATCAAATTAAAGTCAAATATATTCAAACAATGCTTTTTGAATCAAATGAAAGTCAATTGCATTCCACAATGCTAATTGAGTCAAATGAAGGTCAAACACATTCAACGAAGCTAATTGAGTCAAATGAAAGTCAAACACATTCAAACAAAGCTTCTTGATTCAAATGAAAGTCAAATGCATTCAACAAAGCTAATTGAGTCAAATGAAAGTCAAACACTTTCAACAAAGCTTTTAGAATCAAATGAAAGTCAAATACATTCAATTAAAGCTTTTTGAATCAAATGAAAGTCAATTGCATTCCACAATGCTAATTGAGTCAAATGAATTTCAAACACATTCAACAAAGCTAATTGAGTCAAAATAAAGTCAAACACATTCAAACAAAGCTGTTTGAATCAAATGAAAGTAAAATGCATTCAACAAAGCTAGTTGAGTCAAATGAAAGTCAAACACTTTCAACAAAGCTAATTGAGTCAAATGAAAGTCAAACACATTCAAACAAAGCTTTTTGAATGAAATGAAAGTCAAATGCATTCAACAAAGCTAATTGAGTCAAATGAAAGTCAAACACTTTCAACAAAGGTTTTAGAATCAAATGAAAGTCAAACACATTCAAACAAAGCTTTTTGAATCAAATGAAAATCAAATGAATTCAACAAAGCTAATTGAGTCAAATGAAAGTCAAACACTTTCATCAAAGCTTTTAGAATCAAATGAAAGTCAAATACATTCAAACAAAGCTTTTTGATTCAAATGAATGTCAAATGCATTCAACAAAGCTAATTGAGTCAAATGAAAGTCAAACACATTCAACAAAGCTAATTGAGTTAAAAGAAAGTCAAACACATTCAAACAAAGCTTTTTGAATCAAATGAAAGTCAAATGCATTCAAAAAAGCCAATTGAGTCAAATGAAAGTCAAACACATTCAAACAAAGCTTCTTGATTCAAATGAAAGTCAAATGCATTCAACAAAGCTAATTGAGTAAAATGAAAGTCAAACACTTTGAACAAAGCGTTTAGAATCAAATGAAAGTGAAATACATTCAATCAAAGCTTTTTGAATCAAATGAAAGTCAATTGCATTCCACAATGCTAATTCAGTCAAATGAAAGTCAAACACATTCAACAAAGCTAATTGAGTCAAAAGAAAGTTAAACACATTCAAACAAAGCTTTTTGAGTCAAATGAAAGTCAAATGCATTCAACAAACCTAATTGAGTCAAATGAAAGTCAAACACTTTCGTCAAAGCTTTTAGAATCAAATGAAAGTCAAACACATTCAAACAAAGCTTTTTGAATCAAATGAAAATTAAATGAATTCAACAAAGCTAATTGAGTCAAATGAAAGTCAAACACTTTCATCAAAGCTTTTAGAATCAAATGAAAGTCAAATACATTCAAACAAAGTTTTTGAATTAAATGAAAGTCAATTGCATTTCACAATGCTAATTGATTCAAATGAAAGTCAAACACATTCAACGAAGCTAATTGAGTCAAATGAAAGTCAAACACATTCAAACAAAGCTTTTTGTATCAAATGAAAGTCAAATGCATTCAACAAAGCCAATTGAGTCAAATGAAAGTCAAACACATTCAAACATAGCTTCTTGATTCAAATAAAAGTCAAATGCATTCAACAAAGCTAATTGAGTCAAATGAAAGTCAAACACTTTCAACAAAGCCTTTAGAATCAAATGAAAGTAAAACACATTCAAACAAAGCTTTTTGAATCAAATGAATGTCAAATGCATTCAACAAAGCTAATTGAGTTAAATGAAAGTCAAACACATTCAACAAAGCTAATTGAGGTAAAAGAAAGTCAAACACATTCAAACAAAGCTTTTTGAATCAAATGAAAGTCAAATGCATTCAACAAAGCCAATTGAGTCAAATGAAAGTCAAACACATTCAAATAAAGCTTCTTGATTCAAATGAAAGTCAAATGCATTCAACAAAGCTAATTGAGTCAAATGAAAGTCAAATGCATTCAACAAAGCCAATTGAGTCAAATGAAAGTCAAACACATTCAAATAAAGCTTCTTGATTCAAATGAAAGTCAAATGCATTCAACAAAGCTAATTGAGTCAAATGAAAGTCAAATGCATTCAACAAAGCCAATTGAGTCAAATGAAAGTCAAACACATTCAAATAAAGCTTCTTGATTCAAATGAAAGTCAAATGCATTCAACAAAGCTAATTGAGTCAAATGAAAGTCAAACACATTCAAACAAAGCTTTTTGAATGAAATGAAAGTCAAATGCATTCAACAAAGCTAATTAAGTCAAACGAAAGTCAAACACTTTCAACAAAGTTAACTGAGTCAAATGAAAGTCAAACACATTCAAACAAAGCTTTTTGATTCAAATGAAAGTCAAATGCATTCAACAAAGCTAATTGATTCAAATGAAAGTCGAACACTTTCAACAAAGCTTTTAGAATCAAATGAAAGTCAAACACATTCAAACAAAGCTTTTTGAATCAAATGAAAATCAAATGAATTCAACAAAGCTAATTGAGTCAAATGAAAGTCAAACACTTTCGTCAAAGCTTTTAGAATCAAATTAAAGTCAAATATATTCAAACAATGCTTTTTGAATCAAATGAAAGTCAATTGCATTCCACAATGCTAATTGAGTCAAATGAAGGTCAAACACATTTAACGAAGCTAATTGAGTCAAATGAAAGTCAAACACATTCAAACAAAGCTTCTTGATTCAAATGAAAGTCAAATGCATTCAACAAAGCTAATTGAGTCAAATGAAAGTCAAACACTTTCAACAAAGCTTTTAGAATCAAATGAATGTCAAATACATTCAATTAAAGCTTTTTGAATCAAATGAAAGTCAATTGCATTCCACAATGCTAATTGAGTCAAATGAAAGTCAAACACATTCAACAAAGCTAATTGAGTCAAAATAAAGTCAAACACATTCAAACAAAGCTGTTTGAATCAAATGAAAGTAAAATGCATTCAACAAAGCTAATTGAGTCAAATGAAAGTCAAACACTTTCAACAAAGCTAATTGAGTCAAATGAAAGTCAAACACATTCAAACAAAGCTTTTTGATTCAAATGAAAGTCAAATGCATTCAACAAAGCTAATTGAGTCAAATGAAAGTCAAACACTTTCAACAAAGGTTTTAGAATCAAATGAAAGTCAAACACATTCAACCAAAGCTTTTTGAATCAAATGAAAATCAAATGAATTCAACAAAGCTAATTGAGTCAAATGAAAGTCAAACACTTTCATCAAAGCTTTTAGAATCAAATGAAAGTCAAATACATTCAAACAAAGCTTTTTGATTCAAATGAATGTCAAATGCATTCAACAAAGCTAATTGAGTCAAATGAAAGTCAAACACATTCAACAAAGCTAATTGAGTTAAAAGAAAGTCAAACACATTCAAACAAAGCTTTTTGAATCAAATGAAAGTCAAATGCATTCAAAAAAGCCAATTGAGTCAAATGAAAGTCAAACACATTCAAACAAAGCTTCTTGATTCAAATGAAAGTCAAATGCATTCAACAAAGCTAATTGAGTAAAATGAAAGTCAAAAACTTTGAACAAAGCGTTTAGAATCAAATGAAAGTGAAATACATTCAATCAAAGCTTTTTGAATCAAATGAAAGTCAATTGCATTCCACAATGCTAATTAAGTCAAATGAAAATCAAACACATTCAACAAAGCTAATTGAGTCAAAAGAAAGCCAAACACATTCAAACAAAGCTTTTTGAGTCAAATGAAAGTCAAATGCATTCAACAAACCTAATTGAGTCAAATGAAAGTCAAACACTTTCGTCAAAGCTTTTAGAATCAAATGAAAGTCAAACACATTCAAACAAAGCTTTTTGAATCAAATGAAAATTAAATGAATTCAACAAAGCTAATTGAGTCAAATGAAAGTCAAACACTTTCATCAAAGCTTTTAGAATCAAATGAAAGTCAAATACATTCAAACAAAGTTTTTGAATTAAATGAAAGTCAATTGCATTTCACAATGCTAATTGATTCAAATGAAAGTCAAACACATTCAACGAAGCTAATTGAGTCAAATGAAAGTCAAACACATTCAAACAAAGCTTTTTGTATCAAATGAAAGTCAAATGCATTCAACAAAGCCAATTGAGTCAAATGAAAGTCAAACACATTCAAACATAGCTTCTTGATTCAAATAAAAGTCAAATGCATTCAACAAATCTAATTGAGTCAAATGAAAGTCAAACACTTTCAACAAAGCCTTTAAAATCAAATGAAAGTAAAACACATTCAAACAAAGCTTTTTGAATCAAATGAATGTCAAATGCATTCAACAAAGCTAATTGAGTCAAATGAAAGTCAAACACATTCAACAAAGCTAATTGAGGTAAAAGAAAGTCAAACACATTCAAACAAAGCTTTTTGAATCAAATGAAAGTCAAATGCATTCAACAAATCCAATTGAGTCAAATGAAAGTCAAACACATTCAAACAAAGCTTCTTGATTCAAATGAAAGTCAAATGCATTCAACAAAGCTAATTGAGTCAAATGAAAGTCAAACACTTTCAACAAAGCGATTAGAATCAAATGAAAGTCAAATACATTCAATCAAAGCTTTTTGAATCAAATGAAAGTCAATTGCATTCCACAATGCTAATTAAGTCAAATGAAAGTCAAACACATTCAACAAAGCTAATTGAGTCAAAAGAAAGTCAAAAACATTCAAACAAAGCTTTTTGAATCAAATGAAAGTCAAATGCATTCAACAAAGCTAATTGAGTCAAATGAAAGTCAAACACTTTAAACAAAGCTAATTGCGTCAAATGAAAGTCAAACACATTCAAACAAAGCTTTTTTATTCATATGAAAGTCAAATGCATTCAACAAAGCTAATTGAGTTAAATGAAAGTCAAACACTTTCAACAAAGCTTTTAGAACCAATTGAAACTCAAATACATTCAAACAAAGCTTTTTGAATCAAACGAAAATCAAAAGAATTCAACAAAGCTAATTGAGTCAAATGAAAGTCAAACACTTTCATCAAAGCTAATTGAGTCAAATAAAAGTCAAACACATTCAAACAAAGCTTTTTGAATCAAATGAAAGTCAAATGCATTCAACAAAGTTAATTGAATCAAATGAAAGTCAAACACTTTCAACAAAGCTAATTGAGTCAAATGAAAGTCAAACACATTCAAACAAAGCTTTTTGATTCAAATGAAAGTCAAATGCATTCAACAAAGCTAATTGAGTCAAATGAAAGTCAAACACTTTCAAAAAAGATTTTAGAATCAAATGAAAGTCAAATACATTCAAACAAAGCTTTTTAAATCAAACGAAAATCAAAGGAATTCAACAAAGCTAATTGAGTCAAATAAAAGTCAAACACTTTCATCAAAGCTTTTAGAAGCAAATTAAAGTCAATTATATTCAAACAAAGCTTTTTGAATCAAATGAAAGTCAATTGCATTCCACAATGCTAATTGAGTCAAATGAATGTCAAACACATTCAACGAAGCTAATTGAGTCAAATGAAAGTTAAACACATTCAAACAAAGCTTTTTGAATCAAATGAAAGTCAAATGCATTCAACAAATCCAATTGAGTCAAATGAAAGTCAAACACATTCAAACAAAGCTTCTTGATTCAAATGAAAGTCAAATGCATTCAACAAAGCTAATTGAGTCAAATGAAAGTCAAACACTTTCAACAAAGCGATTAGAATCAAATGAAAGTCAAATACATTCAATCAAAGCTTTTTGAATCAAATGAAAGTCAATTGCATTCCACAATGCTAATTAAGTCAAATGAAAGTCAAACACATTCAACAAAGCTAATTGAGTCAAAAGAAAGTCAAAAACATTCAAACAAAGCTTTTTGAATCAAATGAAAGTCAAATGCATTCAACAAAGCTAATTGAGTCAAATGAAAGTCAAACACTTTAAACAAAGCTAATTGCGTCAAATGAAAGTCAAACACATTCAAACAAAGCTTTTTTATTCATATGAAAGTCAAATGCATTCAACAAAGCTAATTGAGTTAAATGAAAGTCAAACACTTTCAACAAAGCTTTTAGAATCAAATGAAACTCAAATACATTCAAACAAAGCTTTTTGAATCAAACGAAAATCAAAAGAATTCAACAAAGCTAATTGAGTCAAATGAAAGTCAAACACTTTCATCAAAGCTTTTAGAATAAAATGAAAGTGAAATACATTCAAACAAAGCTTTTTGAATCAAATGGAAGTCAATTGCAATCCACAATGGTAATTGAGTTAAATGAAAGTCAAACACATTCAACGAAGCTAATTGAGTCAAATGAAAGTCAAACACATTCAAACAAAGCTTTTTGAATCAAATGAAAGTCAAATGCATTCAACGAAGGTAATTGAGTCAAATGAAAGTCAAACACATTCAAATAAATCTTCTTGATTCAAATGAAAGTCAAATGCATTCAACAAAGCTAATTGTGTCAAATGAAAGTCAAACACTTTCAACAAAGCTTTTAGAATCAAATGAAAGTCAAACACATTCAAACAAAGCTTTTTGAATCAAATGAAAGTCAAATGCATTCAACAAAGCTAATTGAGTCAAATGAAAGCCAAACACTTTCAACAAAGCGTTTTGAATCAAATGAAAGTCAAATACATTCAATCAAAGCTTTTCGAATCAAATGAAAGTCAATTGCATTCCACAATGCTAATTGAATCAAATGAAAGTCAAACACATTCAACAAAGCTAATTGAGTCAAAAGAAAGTCAAACACATTCAAACAAAGCTTTTTGAATCAAATGAAAGTAAAATGCATTCAACAAAGCTAATTGAGTCAAATGAAAGTCAAACACATTCAAACATAGCTTCTTGATTCAAATAAAAGTCAAATGCATTCAACAAAGCTAATTGAGTCAAATGAAAGTCAAACACTTTCAACAAAGCCTTTAGAATCAAATGAAAGTAAAAGACATTCAAACAAAGCTTTTTGAATCAAATGAATGTCAAATGCATTCAACAAAGCTAATTGAGTCAAATGAAAGTCAAACACATTGAACAAAGCTAATTGAGGTAAAAGAAAGTCAAACACATTCAAACAAAGGTTTTTGAATCAAATGAAAGTCAAATGCATTCAACAAAGCCAATTGATGCATTCAACAAAGCCAATTGAGTCAAATGAAAGTCAAACACATTCAAATAAAGCTTCTTGATTCAAATGAAAGTCAAATGCATTCAACAAAGCTAATTGAGTGAAATGAAAGTCAAATGCATTCAACAAAGCCAATTGAGTCAAATGAAAGTCAAACACATTCAAATAAAGCTTCTTGATTCAAATGAAAGTCAAATGCATTCAACAAAGCTAATTGAGTCGAATGAAAGTCAAACACATTCAAACAAAGCTTTTTGAATGAAATGAAAGTCAAATGCATTCAACAAAGCTAATTAAGTCAAACGAAAGTCAAACACTTTCAACAAAGTTAACTGAGTCAAATGAAAGTCAAACACATTCAAACAAAGCTTTTTGATTCAAATGAAAGTCAAATGCATTCAACAAAGCTAATTGATTCAACTGAAAGTCGAACACTTTCAACAAAGCTTTTAGAATCAAATGAAAGTCAAACACATTCAAACAAAGCTTTTTGAATCAAATGAAAATCAAATGAATTCAACAAAGCTAATTGAGTCAAATGAAAGTCAAACACTTTCGTCAAAGCTTTTAGAATCAAATTAAAGTCAAATATATTCAAACAATGCTTTTTGAATCAAATGAAAGTCAATTGCATTCCACAATGCTAATTGAGTCAAATGAAGGTCAAACACATTCAACGAAGCTAATTGAGTCAAATGAAAGTCAAACACATTCAAACAAAGCTTCTTGATTCAAATGAAAGTCAAATGCATTCAACAAAGCTAATTGAGTCAAATGAAAGTCAAACACTTTCAACAAAGCTTTTAGAATCAAATGAAAGTCAAATACATTCAATTAAAGCTTTTTGAATCAAATGAAAGTCAATTGCATTCCACAATGCTAATTGAGTCAAATGAATTTCAAACACATTCAACAAAGCTAATTGAGTCAAAATAAAGTCAAACACATTCAAACAAAGCTGTTTGAATCAAATGAAAGTAAAATGCATTCAACAAAGCTAGTTGAGTCAAATGAAAGTCAAACACTTTCAACAAAGCTAATTGAGTCAAATGAAAGTCAAACACATTCAAACAAAGCTTTTTGAATGAAATGAAAGTCAAATGCATTCAACAAAGCTAATTGAGTCAAATGAAAGTCAAACACTTTCAACAAAGGTTTTAGAATCAAATGAAAGTCAAACACATTCAAACAAAGCTTTTTGAATCAAATGAAAATCAAATGAATTCAACAAAGCTAATTGAGTCAAATGAAAGTCAAACACTTTCATCAAAGCTTTTAGAATCAAATGAAAGTCAAATACATTCAAACAAAGCTTTTTGATTCAAATGAATGTCAAATGCATTCAACAAAGCTAATTGAGTCAAATGAAAGTCAAACACATTCAACAAAGCTAATTGAGTTAAAAGAAAGTCAAACACATTCAAACAAAGCTTTTTGAATCAAATGAAAGTCAAATGCATTCAAAAAAGCCAATTGAGTCAAATGAAAGTCAAACACATTCAAACAAAGCTTCTTGATTCAAATGAAAGTCAAATGCATTCAACAAAGCTAATTGAGTAAAATGAAAGTCAAACACTTTGAACAAAGCGTTTAGAATCAAATGAAAGTGAAATACATTCAATCAAAGCTTTTTGAATCAAATGAAAGTCAATTGCATTCCACAATGCTAATTCAGTCAAATGAAAGTCAAACACATTCAACAAAGCTAATTGAGTCAAAAGAAAGTTAAACACATTCAAACAAAGCTTTTTGAGTCAAATGAAAGTCAAATGCATTCAACAAACCTAATTGAGTCAAATGAAAGTCAAACACTTTCGTCAAAGCTTTTAGAATCAAATGAAAGTCAAACACATTCAAACAAAGCTTTTTGAATCAAATGAAAATTAAATGAATTCAACAAAGCTAATTGAGTCAAATGAAAGTCAAACACTTTCATCAAAGCTTTTAGAATCAAATGAAAGTCAAATACATTCAAACAAAGTTTTTGAATTAAATGAAAGTCAATTGCATTTCACAATGCTAATTGATTCAAATGAAAGTCAAACACATTCAACGAAGCTAATTGAGTCAAATGAAAGTCAAACACATTCAAACAAAGCTTTTTGTATCAAATGAAAGTCAAATGCATTCAACAAAGCCAATTGAGTCAAATGAAAGTCAAACACATTCAAACATAGCTTCTTGATTCAAATAAAAGTCAAATGCATTCAACAAAGCTAATTGAGTCAAATGAAAGTCAAACACTTTCAACAAAGCCTTTAGAATCAAATGAAAGTAAAACACATTCAAACAAAGCTTTTTGAATCAAATGAATGTCAAATGCATTCAACAAAGCTAATTGAGTTAAATGAAAGTCAAACACATTCAACAAAGCTAATTGAGGTAAAAGAAAGTCAAACACATTCAAACAAAGCTTTTTGAATCAAATGAAAGTCAAATGCATTCAACAAAGCCAATTGAGTCAAATGAAAGTCAAACACATTCAAATAAAGCTTCTTGATTCAAATGAAAGTCAAATGCATTCAACAAAGCTAATTGAGTCAAATGAAAGTCAAATGCATTCAACAAAGCCAATTGAGTCAAATGAAAGTCAAACACATTCAAATAAAGCTTCTTGATTCAAATGAAAGTCAAATGCATTCAACAAAGCTAATTGAGTCAAATGAAAGTCAAATGCATTCAACAAAGCCAATTGAGTCAAATGAAAGTCAAACACATTCAAATAAAGCTTCTTGATTCAAATGAAAGTCAAATGCATTCAACAAAGCTAATTGAGTCAAATGAAAGTCAAACACATTCAAACAAAGCTTTTTGAATGAAATGAAAGTCAAATGCATTCAACAAAGCTAATTAAGTCAAACGAAAGTCAAACACTTTCAACAAAGTTAACTGAGTCAAATGAAAGTCAAACACATTCAAACAAAGCTTTTTGATTCAAATGAAAGTCAAATGCATTCAACAAAGCTAATTGATTCAAATGAAAGTCGAACACTTTCAACAAAGCTTTTAGAATCAAATGAAAGTCAAACACATTCAAACAAAGCTTTTTGAATCAAATGAAAATCAAATGAATTCAACAAAGCTAATTGAGTCAAATGAAAGTCAAACACTTTCGTCAAAGCTTTTAGAATCAAATTAAAGTCAAATATATTCAAACAATGCTTTTTGAATCAAATGAAAGTCAATTGCATTCCACAATGCTAATTGAGTCAAATGAAGGTCAAACACATTTAACGAAGCTAATTGAGTCAAATGAAAGTCAAACACATTCAAACAAAGCTTCTTGATTCAAATGAAAGTCAAATGCATTCAACAAAGCTAATTGAGTCAAATGAAAGTCAAACACTTTCAACAAAGCTTTTAGAATCAAATGAATGTCAAATACATTCAATTAAAGCTTTTTGAATCAAATGAAAGTCAATTGCATTCCACAATGCTAATTGAGTCAAATGAAAGTCAAACACATTCAACAAAGCTAATTGAGTCAAAATAAAGTCAAACACATTCAAACAAAGCTGTTTGAATCAAATGAAAGTAAAATGCATTCAACAAAGCTAATTGAGTCAAATGAAAGTCAAACACTTTCAACAAAGCTAATTGAGTCAAATGAAAGTCAAACACATTCAAACAAAGCTTTTTGATTCAAATGAAAGTCAAATGCATTCAACAAAGCTAATTGAGTCAAATGAAAGTCAAACACTTTCAACAAAGGTTTTAGAATCAAATGAAAGTCAAACACATTCAACCAAAGCTTTTTGAATCAAATGAAAATCAAATGAATTCAACAAAGCTAATTGAGTCAAATGAAAGTCAAACACTTTCATCAAAGCTTTTAGAATCAAATGAAAGTCAAATACATTCAAACAAAGCTTTTTGATTCAAATGAATGTCAAATGCATTCAACAAAGCTAATTGAGTCAAATGAAAGTCAAACACATTCAACAAAGCTAATTGAGTTAAAAGAAAGTCAAACACATTCAAACAAAGCTTTTTGAATCAAATGAAAGTCAAATGCATTCAAAAAAGCCAATTGAGTCAAATGAAAGTCAAACACATTCAAACAAAGCTTCTTGATTCAAATGAAAGTCAAATGCATTCAACAAAGCTAATTGAGTAAAATGAAAGTCAAAAACTTTGAACAAAGCGTTTAGAATCAAATGAAAGTGAAATACATTCAATCAAAGCTTTTTGAATCAAATGAAAGTCAATTGCATTCCACAATGCTAATTAAGTCAAATGAAAATCAAACACATTCAACAAAGCTAATTGAGTCAAAAGAAAGCCAAACACATTCAAACAAAGCTTTTTGAGTCAAATGAAAGTCAAATGCATTCAACAAACCTAATTGAGTCAAATGAAAGTCAAACACTTTCGTCAAAGCTTTTAGAATCAAATGAAAGTCAAACACATTCAAACAAAGCTTTTTGAATCAAATGAAAATTAAATGAATTCAACAAAGCTAATTGAGTCAAATGAAAGTCAAACACTTTCATCAAAGCTTTTAGAATCAAATGAAAGTCAAATACATTCAAACAAAGTTTTTGAATTAAATGAAAGTCAATTGCATTTCACAATGCTAATTGATTCAAATGAAAGTCAAACACATTCAACGAAGCTAATTGAGTCAAATGAAAGTCAAACACATTCAAACAAAGCTTTTTGTATCAAATGAAAGTCAAATGCATTCAACAAAGCCAATTGAGTCAAATGAAAGTCAAACACATTCAAACATAGCTTCTTGATTCAAATAAAAGTCAAATGCATTCAACAAATCTAATTGAGTCAAATGAAAGTCAAACACTTTCAACAAAGCCTTTAAAATCAAATGAAAGTAAAACACATTCAAACAAAGCTTTTTGAATCAAATGAATGTCAAATGCATTCAACAAAGCTAATTGAGTTAAATGAAAGTCAAACACATTCAACAAAGCTAATTGAGGTAAAAGAAAGTCAAACACATTCAAACAAAGCTTTTTGAATCAAATGAAAGTCAAATGCATTCAACAAAGCCAATTGAGTCAAATGAAAGTCAAACACATTCAAATAAAGCTTCTTGATTCAAATGAAAGTCAAATGCATTCAACAAAGCTAATTGAGTCAAATGAAAGTCAAATGCATTCAACAAAGCCAATTGAGTCAAATGAAAGTCAAATAAAGCTTCTTGATTCAAATGAAAGTCAAATGCATTCAACAAAGCTAATTGAGTCAAATGAAAGTCAAACACTTTCGTCAAAGCTTTTAGAATCAAATGAAAGTCAAACACATTCAAACAAAGCTTTTTGAATCAAATGAAAATTAAATGAATTCAACAAAGCTAATTGAGTCAAATGAAAGTCAAACACTTTCATCAAAGCTTCTAGAATCAAATGAAAGTCAAATACATTCAAACAAAGTTTTTGAATCAAATGAAAGTCAATTGCATTTCACAATGCTAATTGATTCAAATGAAAGTCAAAAACATTTAACGAAGCTAATTGAGTCAAATGAAAGTCAAACACATTCAAACAAAGCTTTTTGAATCAAATGAAAGTCAAATGCATTCAACAAAGCAAATTGAGTCAAATGAAAGTCAAACACATTCAAACATAGCTTCTTGATTCAAATAAAAGTCAAATGCATTCAACAAAACTAATTGAGTCAAATGAAAGTCAAACACATTCAACAAAGCTAATTGAGTCAAATGAAAGTCAAACACATTCAAACAAAGCTTTTTGAATGAAATGAAAGTCAAATGCATTCAACAAAGCTAATTAAGTCAAACGAAAGTCAAACACTTTCAACAAAGTTAACTGAGTCAAATGAAAGTCAAACACATTCAAACAAAGCTTTTTGATTCAAATGAAAGTCAAATGCATTCAACAAAGCTAATTGATTCAAATGAAAGTCGAACACTTTCAACAAAGCTTTTAGAATCAAATGAAAGTCAAACACATTCAAACAAAGCTTTTTGAATCAAATGAAAATCAAATGAATTCAACAAAGCTAATTGAGTCAAATGAAAGTCAAACACTTTCGTCAAAGCTTTTAGAATCAATTTAAAGTCAAATATATTCAAACAATGCTTTTTGAATCAAATGAAAGTCAATTGCATTCCACAATGCTAATTGAGTCAAATGAAGGTCAAACACATTCAACGAAGCTAATTGAGTCAAATGAAAGTCAAACACATTCAAACAAAGCTTCTTGATTCAAATGAAAGTCAAATGCATTCAACAAAGCTAATTGAGTCAAATGAAAGTCAAACACTTTCAACAAAGCTTTTAGAATCAAATGAATGTCAAATACATTCAATTAAAGCTTTTTGAATCAAATGAAAGTCAATTGCATTCCACAATGCTAATTGAGTCAAATGAAAGTCAAACACATTCAACAAAGCTAATTGAGTCAAAATAAAGTCAAACACATTCAAACAAAGCTGTTTGAATCAAATGAAAGTAAAATGCATTCAACAAAGCTAATTGAGTCAAATGAAAGTCAAACACTTTCAACAAAGCTAATTGAGTCAAATGAAAGTCAAACACATTCAAACAAAGCTTTTTGATTCAAATGAAAGTCAAATGCATTCAACAAAGCTAATTGAGTCAAATGAAAGTCAAACACTTTCAACAAAGGTTTTAGAATCAAATGAAAGTCAAACACATTCAACCAAAGCTTTTTGAATCAAATGAAAATCAAATGAATTCAACAAAGCTAATTGAGTCAAATGAAAGTCAAACACTTTCATCAAAGCTTTTAGAATCAAATGAAAGTCAAATACATTCAAACAAAGCTTTTTGATTCAAATGAATGTCAAATGCATTCAACAAAGCTAATTGAGTCAAATGAAAGTCAAACACATTCAACAAAGCTAATTGAGTTAAAAGAAAGTCAAACACATTCAAACAAAGCTTTTTGAATCAAATGAAAGTCAAATGCATTCAAAAAAGCCAATTGAGTCAAATGAAAGTCAAACACATTCAAACAAAGCTTCTTGATTCAAATGAAAGTCAAATGCATTCAACAAAGCTAATTGAGTAAAATGAAAGTCAAAAACTTTGAACAAAGCGTTTAGAATCAAATGAAAGTGAAATACATTCAATCAAAGCTTTTTGAATCAAATGAAAGTCAATTGCATTCCACAATGCTAATTAAGTCAAATGAAAATCAAACACATTCAACAAAGCTAATTGAGTCAAAAGAAAGCCAAACACATTCAAACAAAGCTTTTTGAGTCAAATGAAAGTCAAATGCATTCAACAAACCTAATTGAGTCAAATGAAAGTCAAACACTTTCGTCAAAGCTTTTAGAATCAAATGAAAGTCAAACACATTCAAACAAAGCTTTTTGAATCAAATGAAAATTAAATGAATTCAACAAAGCTAATTGAGTCAAATGAAAGTCAAACACTTTCATCAAAGCTTTTAGAATCAAATGAAAGTCAAATACATTCAAACAAAGTTTTTGAATTAAATGAAAGTCAATTGCATTTCACAATGCTAATTGATTCAAATGAAAGTCAAACACATTCAACGAAGCTAATTGAGTCAAATGAAAGTCAAACACATTCAAACAAAGCTTTTTGTATCAAATGAAAGTCAAATGCATTCAACAAAGCCAATTGAGTCAAATGAAAGTCAAACACATTCAAACATAGCTTCTTGATTCAAATAAAAGTCAAATGCATTCAACAAATCTAATTGAGTCAAATGAAAGTCAAACACTTTCAACAAAGCCTTTAAAATCAAATGAAAGTAAAACACATTCAAACAAAGCTTTTTGAATCAAATGAATGTCAAATGCATTCAACAAAGCTAATTGAGTTAAATGAAAGTCAAACACATTCAACAAAGCTAATTGAGGTAAAAGAAAGTCAAACACATTCAAACAAAGCTTTTTGAATCAAATGAAAGTCAAATGCATTCAACAAAGCCAATTGAGTCAAATGAAAGTCAAACACATTCAAATAAAGCTTCTTGATTCAAATGAAAGTCAAATGCATTCAACAAAGCTAATTGAGTCAAATGAAAGTCAAATGCATTCAACAAAGCCAATTGAGTCAAATGAAAGTCAAATAAAGCTTCTTGATTCAAATGAAAGTCAAATGCATTCAACAAAGCTAATTGAGTCAAATGAAAGTCAAACACTTTCGTCAAAGCTTTTAGAATCAAATGAAAGTCAAACACATTCAAACAAAGCTTTTTGAATCAAATGAAAATTAAATGAATTCAACAAAGCTAATTGAGTCAAATGAAAGTCAAACACTTTCATCAAAGCTTCTAGAATCAAATGAAAGTCAAATACATTCAAACAAAGTTTTTGAATCAAATGAAAGTCAATTGCATTTCACAATGCTAATTGATTCAAATGAAAGTCAAACACATTTAACGAAGCTAATTGAGTCAAATGAAAGTCAAACACATTCAAACAAAGCTTTTTGAATCAAATGAAAGTCAAATGCATTCAACAAAGCAAATTGAGTCAAATGAAAGTCAAACACATTCAAACATAGCTTCTTGATTCAAATAAAAGTCAAATGCATTCAACAAAACTAATTGAGTCAAATGAAAGTCAAACACTTTCAACAAAGCTTTTAGAATCAAATGAAAGTAAAACACATTCAAACAAAGCTTTTTGAATCAAATGAATGTCAAATGCATTCAACAAAGCTAATTGAGTCAAATGAAAGTCAAACACATTCAACAAAGCTAATTGAGGTAAAAGAAAGTCAAACACATTCAAACAAAGCTTTTTGAATCAAATGAAAGTCAAATGCATTCAACAAAGCCAATTGAGTCAAATGAAAGTCAAACACATTCAAATAAAGCTTCTTGATTCAAATGAAAGTCAAATGCATTCAACAAAGCTAATTGAGTCAAATGAAAGTCAAATGCATTCAACAAAGCCAATTGAGTCAAATGAAAGTGAAACACATTCAAATAAAGCTTCTTGATTCAAATGAAAGTCAAATGCATTCAACAAAGCTAATTGAGTCAAATGAAAGTCAAACACATTCAAATAAAGCTTTTTGAATGAAATGAAAGTCAAATGCATTCAACAAAGCTAATTAAGTCAAACGAAAGTCAAACACTTTCAACAAAGTTAACTGAGTCAAATGAAAGTCAAACACATTCAAACAAAGCTTTTTGATTCAAATGAAAGTCAAATGCATTCAACAAAGCTAATTGATTCAAATGAAAATCGAACACTTTCAACAAAGCTTTTAGAATCAAATGAAAGTCAAACACATTCAAACAAAGCTTTTTGAATCAAATGAAAATCAAATGAATTCAACAAAGCTAATTGAGTCAAATGAAAGTCAAACACTTTCGTCAAAGCTTTTAGAATCAAATTAAAGTCAAATATATTCAAACAATGCTTTTTGAATCAAATGAAAGTCAATTGCATTCCACAATGCTAATTGAGTCAAATGAAGGTCAAACACATTCAACGAAGCTAATTGAGTCAAATGAAAGTCAAACACATTCAAACAAAGCTTCTTGATTCAAATGAAAGTCAAATGCATTCAACAAAGCTAATTGAGTCAAATGAAAGTCAAACACTTTCAACAAAGCTTTTAGAATCAAATGAAAGTCAAATACATTCAATTAAAGCTTTTTGAATCAAATGAAAGTCAATTGCATTCCACAATACTAATTGAGTCAAATGAAAGTCAAACACATACAACAAAGCTAATTGAGTCAAAATAAAGTCAAACACATTCAAACAAAGCTGTTTGAATCAAATGAAAGTAAAATGCATTCAACAAAGCTAATTGAGTCAAATGAAAGTCAAACACTTTCAACAAAGCTAATTGAGTCAAATGAAAGTCAAACACATTCAAACAAAGCTTTTTGATTCAAATGAAAGTCAAATGCATTCAACAAAGCTAATTGAGTCAAATGAAAGTCAAACACTTTCAACAAAGGTTTTAGAATCAAATGAAAGTCAAACACATTCAAACAAAGCTTTTTGAATCAAATGAAAATCAAATGAATTCAACAAAGCTAATTGAGTCATATGAAAGTCAAACACTTTCATCAAAGCTTTTAGAATCAAATGAAAGTCAAATACATTCAAACAGAGCTTTTTGATTCAAATGAAAGTCAAATGCATTCAACAAAGCTAATTGAGTCAAATGAAAGTCAAACACATTCAACAAAGCTAATTGAGTTAAAAGAAAGTCAAACACATTCAAACAAAGCTTTTTGAATCAAATGAAAGTCAAATGCATTCAAAAAAGCCAATCAAGTCAAATGAAAGTCAAACACATTCAAACAAAGCTTCTTGATTCAAATGAAAGTCAAATGTATTCAACAAAGCTAATTGAGTAAAATGAAAGTCAAACACTTTGAACAAAGCGTTTAGAATCAAATGAAAGTCAAATACATTCAATCAAAGCTTTTTGAATCAAATGAAAGTCAATTGCATTCCACAATGCTAATTAAGTCAAATGAAAGTCAAACACATTCAACAAAGCTAATTGAGTCAAAAGAAAGCCAAACACATTCAAACAAAGCTTTTTGAATCAAATGAAAGTCAAATGCATTCAACAAACCTAATTGAGTCAAATGAAAGTCAAACACTTTCGTCAAAGCTTTTAGAATCAAATGAAAGTCAAACACATTCAAACAAAGCTTTTTGAATCAAATGAAAATTAAATGAATTCAACAAAGCTAATTGAGTCAAATGAAAGTCAAACACTTTCATCAAAGCTTTTAGAATCAAATGAAAGTCAAATACATTCAAACAAAGTTTTTGAAACAAATGAAAGTCAATTGCATTTCACAATGCTAATTGATTCAAATGAAAGTCAAACACATTCAACGAAGCTAATTGAGTCAAATGAAAGTCAAACACATTCAAACAAAGCTTTTTGAATCAAATGAAAGTCAAATGCATTCAACAAAGCAAATTGAGTCAAATGAAAGTCAAACACATTCAAACATAGCTTCTTGATTCAAATAAAAGTCAAATGCATTCAACAAAACTATTTGAGTCAAATGAAAGTCAAACACTTTCAACAAAGCTTTTAGAATCAAATGAAAGTAAAACACATTCAAACAAAGCTTTTTGAATCAAATGAATGTCAAATGCATTCAACAAAGCTAATTGAGTCAAATGAAAGTCAAACACATTCAACAAAGCTAATTGAGGTAAAAGAAAGTCAAACACATTCAAACAAAGCTTTTTGAATCAAATTAAAGTCAAATGCATTCAACAAAGCCAATTGAGTCAAATGAAAGTCAAACACATTCAAATAAAGCTTCTTGATTCAAATGAAAGTCAAATGCATTCAACAAAGCTAATTGAGTCAAATGAAAGTCAAACACTTTCAACAAAGCTTATTGAGTCTAATGAAAGTCAAACACATTCAAACAAAGCTTTTTGAATCAAATGAAAGTCAAATGCATTCAACAAAGCTAATTGAGTCAAATGAAAGTCAAACACTTTCAACAAAGCTTTTAGAATCAAATGAAAGTCAAATACATTCAATTAAAGCTTTTTGAATCAAATGAAAGTCAATTGCATTCCACAATGCTAATTGAGTCAAATGAAAGTCAAACACATTCAACAAAGCTAATTGAGTCAAAATAAAGTCAAACACATTCAAATAAAGCTTCTTGATTCAAATGAAAGTCAAATGCATTCAACAAAGCTAATTGAGTCAAATGAAAGTCAAACACATTCAAACAAAGCTTTTTGAATGAAATGAAAGTCAAATGCATTCAACAAAGCTAATTAAGTCAAACGAAATTCAAACACTTTCAACAAAGTTAACTGAGTCAAATGAAAGTCAAACACATTCAAACAAAGCTTTCTGATTCAAATGAAAGTCAAATGCATTCAACAAAGCTAATTGATTCAAATGAAAGTCGAACACTTTCAACAAAGCTTTTAGAATCAAATGAAAGTCAAACACATTCAAACAAAGCTTTTTGAATCAAATGACAATCAAATGAATTCAACAAAGCCAATTGAGTCAAATGAAAGTCAAACACTTTCGTCAAAGCTTTTAGAATCAAATTAAAATCAAATATATTCAAACAATGCTTTTTGAATCAAATGAAAGTCAATTGCATTCCACAATGCTAATTGATTCAAATGAAGGTCAAACACATTCAACGAAGCTAATTGAGTCAACTGAAAGTCAAACACATTCAAACAAAGCTTCTTGATTCAAATGAAAGTCAAATGCATTCAACAAAGCTAATTGAGTCAAATGAAAGTCAAACACTTTCAACAAAGCTTTTAGAATCAAATGAAAGTCAAATACATTCAATTAAAGCTTTTTGAATCAAATAAAAGTCAATTGCATTCCACAATGCTAATTGAGTCAAATGAAAGTCAAACACATTCAACAAAGCTAATTGAGTCAAAATAAAGTCAAACACATTCAAACAAAGCTGTTTGAATCAAATGAAAGTAAAATGCATTCAACAAAGCTAATTGAGTCAAATGAAAGTCAAACACTTTCAACAAAGCTAATTGAGTCAAATGAAAGTCAAACACATTCAAACAAAGCTTTTTGATTCAAATGAAAGTCAAATGCATTCAACAAAGCTAATTGAGTCAAATGAAAGTCAAACACTTTCAACAAAGGTTTTAGAATCAAATGAAAGTCAAACACATTCAAACAAAGCTTTTTGAATCAAATGAAAATCAAATGAATTCAACAAAGCTAATTGAGTCAAATGAAAGTCAAACACTTTCATCAAAGCTTTTAGAATCAAATGAAAGTCAAATACATTCAAACAAAGCTTTTTGATTCAAATGAAAGTCAAATGCATTCAACAAAGCTAATTGAGTCAAATGAAAGTCAAACACATTCAACAAAGCTAATTGAGTTAAAAGAAAGTCAAACACATTCAAACAAAGCTTTTTGAATCAAATGAAAGTCAAATGCATTCAAAAAAGCCAATTGAGTCAAATGAAAGTCAAACACATTCAAACAAAGCTTCTTGATTCAAATGAAAATCAAATGCATTCAACAAAGCTAATTGAGCAAAATGAAAGTCAAACACTTTGAACAAAGCGTTTAGAATCAAATGAAAGTCAAATACATTCAATCAAAGCTTTTTGAATCAAATGAAAGTCAATTGCATTCCACAATGCTAATTAAGTCAAATGAAAGTCAAACACATTCAACAAAGCTAATTGAGTCAAAAGAAAGCCAAACACATTCAAACAAAGCTTTTTGAATCAAATGAAAGTCAAATGCATTCAACAAACCTAATTCGGTCAAATGAAAGTCAAACACTTTCGTCAAAGCTTTTAGAATCAAATGAAAGTCAAACACATTCAAACAAAGCTTTTTGAATCAAATGAAAATTAAATGAATTCAACAAAGCTAATTGAGTCAAATGAAAGTCAAACACTTTCATCAAAGCTTTTAGAATCAAATGAAAGTCAAATACATTCAAACAAAGTTTTTGAATCAAATGAAAGTCAATTGCATTTCACAATGCTAATTGATTCAAATGAAAGTCAAACACATTCAACGAAGCTAATTGAGTCAAATGAAAGTCAAACACATTCAAACAAAGCTTTTTGAATCAAATGAAAGTCAAATGCATTCAACAAAGCAAATTGAGTCAAATGAAAGTCAAACACATTCAAACATAGCTTCTTGATTCAAATAAAAGTCAAATGCATTCAACAAAACTAATTGAGTCAAATGGAAGTCAAACACTTTCAACAAAGCTTTTAGAATCAAATGAAAGTAAAACACATTCAAACAAAGCTTTTTGAATCAAATGAATGTCAAATGCATTCAACAAAGCTAATTGAGTCAAATGAAAGTCAAACACATTCAACAAAGCTAATTGAGGTAAAAGAAAGTCAAACACATTCAAACAAAGCTTTTTGAATCAAATGAAAGTCAAATGTATTCAACAAAGCCAATTGAGTCAAATGAAAGTCAAACACATTCAAATAAAGCTTCTTGATTCAAATGAAAGTCAAATGCATTCAACAAAGCTAATTGAGTCAAATGAAAGTCAAACACTTTCAACAAAGCTTATTGAGTCTAATGAAAGTCAAACACATTCAAACAAAGCTTTTTGAATCAAATGAAAGTCAAATGCATTCAACAAAGCTAATTGAGTCAAATGAAAGTCAAACACTTTCAACAAAGCTTTTAGAATCAAATGAAAGTCAAATACATTCAATTAAAGCTTTTTGAATCAAATGAAAGTCAATTGCATTCCACAATGCTAATTGAGTCAAATGAAAGTCAAACACATTCAACAAAGCTAATTGAGTCAAAATAAAGTCAAACACATTCAAACAAAGCTGTTTGAATCAAATGAAAGTAAAATGCATTCAACAAAGCTAATTGAGTCAAATGAAAGTCAAACACTTTCAACAAAGCTAATTGAGTCAAATGAAAGTCAAACACATTCAAACAAAGCTTTTTGATTCAAATGAAAGTCAAATGCATTCAACAAAGCTAATTGAGTCAAATGAAAGTCAAACACTTTCAACAAAGGTTTTAGAATCAAATGAAAGTCAAACACATTCAAACAAAGCTTTTTGAATCAAACGAAAATCAAATGAATTCAACAAATCTAATTGAGTCAAATGAAAGTCAAACACTTTCATCATAGCTTTTAGAATCAAATGAAAGTCAAATACATTCAAACAAAGCTTTTTGATTCAAATGAAAGTCAAATGCATTCAACAAAGCTAATTGAGTCAAATGAAAGTCAAACACATTCAACAAAGCTAATTGAGTCAAAAGAAAGTCAAACACATTCAAACAAAGCTTTTTGAATCAAATGAAAGTCAAATGCATTCAACAAAGCAAATTGAGTCAAATGAAAGTCAAACACTTTCAAACATAGCTTCTTGATTCAAATAAAAGTCAAATGCATTCAACACAACTAATTGAGTCAAATGAAAGTCAAACACTTTCAACAAAGCTTTTAGAATCAAATGAAAGTAAAACACATTCAAACAAAGCTTTTTGAATCAAATGAATGTCAAATGCATTCAACAAAGCTAATTGAGTCAAATGAAAGTCAAACACATTCAACAAAGCTAATTGAGGTAAAAGAAAGTCAAACACATTCAAACAAAGCTTTTTGAATCAAATGAAAGTCAAATGCATTCAACAAAGCCAATTGAGTCAAATGAAAGTCAAACACATTCAAATAAAGCTTCTTGATTCAAATGAAAGTCAAATGCATTCAACAAAGCTAATTGAGTCAAATTAAAGTCAAACACTTTCAACAAAGCTTATTGAGTCTAATGAAAGTTAAACACATTCAAACAAAGCTTTTTGAATCAAATGAAAGTCAAATGCATTCAACAAAGCTAATTGAGTCAAATGAAAGTCAAACACTTTCAACAAAGCTTTTAGAATCAAATGAAAGTCAAACACATTCAAACAAAGCTTTTTGAATCAAATGAAAATCAAATGAATTCAACAAAGCTAATTGAGTCAAATGAAAGTCAAACACTTTCGTCAAAGCTTTTAGAATCAAATTAAAGTCAAATATATTCAAACAAAGCTTTTTGAATCAATTGAAAGTCAATTGCATTCCACAATGCTAATTGAGTCAAATGAAGGTCAAACACATTCAACGAAGCTAATTGAGTCAAATAAAAGTCAAACACATTCAAACAAAGCTTTTTAAATCAAATTAAAGTCAAATCCATTCAACAAAGCCAATTGAGTCAAATGAAAGTCAAACACATTCAAACAAAGCTTCTTGATTCAAATGAAAGTCAAATGCATTCAACAAAGCTAATTGAGTCAAATGAAAGTCAAACACTTTCAACAAATCGTTTAGAATCAAATGAAAGTCAAATAAATTCAATCAAAGCATTTTGAATTAAATGAAAGTCAATTGCATTCCACAATGCTAATTAAGTCAAATGAAAATCAAACACATTCAACAAAGCTAATTGAGTCAAAAGAAAGTCAAACATATTCAAACAAAGTTTTTTGAATCAAATGAAATTCAAATGCATTCAACAAAGTTAATTGAATCAAATGAAAGTCAAACACTTTCAACAAAGCTAATTGAGTCAAATGAAAGTCAAACACATTCAAACAAAGCTTTTTGATTCAAATGAAAGTCAAATGCATTCAACAAAGCTAATTGAGTCAAATGAAAGTCAAACACTTTCAAAAAAGATTTTAGAATCAAATGAAAGTCAAATACATTCAAACAAAGCTTTTCAAATCAAACGAAAATCAAAGGAATTCAACAAAGCTAATTGAGTCAAATAAAAGTTAAACACTTTCATCAAAGCTTTTAGAAGCAAATTAAAGTCAATTATATTCAAACAAAGCTTTTTGAATCAAATGAAAGTCAATTGCATTCCACAATGCTAATTGAGTCAAATGAAGGTCAAACACATTCAACGAAGCTAATTGAGTCAAATGAAAGTTAAACACATTCAAACAAAGCTTTTTGAATCAAATGAAAGTCAAATGCATTCAACAAATCCAATTGAGTCAAATGAAAGTCAAACACATTCAAACAAAGCTTCTTGATTCAAATGAAAGTCAAATGCATTCAACAAAGCTAATTGAGTCAAATGAAAGTCAAACACTTTCAACAAAGCGATTAGAATCAAATGAAAGTCAAATACATTCAATCAAAGCTTTTTGAATCAAATGAAAGTCAATTGCATTCCACAATGCTAATTAAGTCAAATGAAAGTCAAACACATTTAACAAAGCTAATTGAGTCAAAAGAAAGTCAAACACATTCAAACAAAGCTTTTTGAATCAAATGAAAGTCAAATGCATTCAACAAAGCTAATTGAGTCAAATGAAAGTCAAACACATTCAACAAAGCTAAATGAGTTAAAAGAAAGTCAAACACATTCAAACAAAGCTTTTTGAATCAAATGAAAGTCAAATGCATTCAAAAAAGCCAATTGAGTCAAATGAAAGTCAAACCTATTCAAACAAAGCTTCTTGATTCAAATGAAAGTCAAATGCATTCAACAAAGCTAATTGAGCAAAATGAAAGTCAAACACTTTGAACAAAGCGTTTAGAATCAAATAAAAGTCAAATACATTCAATCAAAGCTTTTTGAATCAAATGAAAGTCAATTGCATTCCACAATGCTAATTAAGTCAAATGAAAGTCAAACACATTCAACAAAGCTAATTGAGTCAAAAGAAAGCCAAACACATTCAAACAAAGCTTTTTGAATCAAATGAAAGTCAAATGCATTCAACAAACCTTATTGAGTCAAATGAAAGTCAAACACTTTCGTCAAAGCTTTTAGAATCAAATGAAAGTCAAACACATTCAAACAAAGCTTTTTGAATCAAATGAAAATTAAATGAATTCAACAAAGCTAATTGAGTCAAATGAAAGTCAAACACTTTCATCAAAGCTTTTAGAATCAAATGAAAGTCAAATACATTCAAACAAAGTTTTTGAATCAAATGAAAGTCAATTGCATTTCACAATGCTAATTGATTCAAATGAAAGTCAAACACATTTAACGAAGCTAATTGAGTCAAATGAAAGTCAAACACATTCAAACAAAGCTTTTTGAATCAAATGAAAGTCAAATGCATTCAACAAAGCAAATTGAGTCAAATGAAAGTCAAACACATTCAAACATAGCTTCTTGATTCAAATAAAAGTCAAATGCATTCAACAAAACTAATTGAGTCAAATGGAAGTCAAACACTTTCAACAAAGCTTTTAGAATCAAATGAAAGTAAAACACATTCAAACAAAGCTTTTTGAATCAAATGAATGTCAAATGCATTCAACAAAGCTAATTGAGTCAAATGAAAGTCAAAAACATTCAACAAAGCTAATTGAGGTAAAAGAAAGACAAACACATTCAAACAAAGCTTTTTGAATCAAATGAAAGTCAAATGTATTCAACAAAGCCAATTGAGTCAAATGAAAGTCAAACACATTCAAATAAAGCTTCTTGATTCAAATGAAAGTCAAATGCATTCAACAAAGCTAATTGAGTCAAATGAAAGTCAAACACTTTCAACAAAGCTTATTGAGTCTAATGAAAGTCAAACACATTCAAACAAAGCTTTTTGAATCAATTGAAAGTCAAATGCATTCAACAAAGCTAATTGAGTCAAATGAAAGTCAAACACTTTCAACAAAGCTTTTAGAATCAAATGAAAGTCAAATACATTCAATTAAAGCTTTTTGAATCAAATGAAAGTCAATTGCATTCCACAGTGCTAATTGAGTCAAATGAAAGTCAAACACATTCAACAAAGCTAATTGAGTCAAAATAAAGTCAAACACATTCAAACAAAGCTGTTTGAATCAAATGAAAGTAAAATGCATTCAACAAAGCTAATTGAGTCAAATGAAAGTCAAACACTTTCAACAAAGCTAATTGAGTCAAATGAAAGTCAAACACATTCAAACAAAGCTTTTTGATTCAAATGAAAGTCAAATGCATTCAACAAAGCTAATTGAGTCAAATGAAAGTCAAACACTTTCAACAAAGGTTTTAGAATCAAATGAAAGTCAAACACATTCAAACAAAGCTTTTTGAATCAAACGAAAATCAAATGAATTCAACAAAGCTAATTGAGTCAAATGAAAATCAAACACTTTCATCATAGCTTTTAGAATCAAATGAAAGTCAAATACATTCAAACAAAGCTTTTTGATTCAAATGAAAGTCAAATGCATTCAACAAAGCTAATTGAGTCAAATGAATGTCAAACACATTCAACAAAGCTAATTAAGTTAAAAGAAAGTCAAACACATTCAAAAAAAGCTTTTTGAATCAAATGAAAGTCAAATGCATTCAAAAAAGCCAATTGAGTCAAATGAAAGTCAAATACATTCAAACAAAGCTTTTAGAATCAAACGAAAATCAAATGAATTCAACAAAGCTAATTGAGTCAAATGAAAGTCAAACACTTTCATCAAAGCTTTTAGAATAAAATGAAAGTCAAATACATTCAAACAAAGCTTTTTGAATCAAATCGAAGTCAATTGCATTCCACAATGCTAATTGAGTCAAAAGAAAGTCAAACACATTCAACGAAGCTAATTGAGTCAAATGAAAGTCAAACACATTCAAACAAAGCTTTTTGAATCAAATGAAAGTCAAATGCATTCAACAAAGCCAATTGAGTCAAATGAAAGTCAAACACATTCAAATAAAGCTTCTTGATTCAAATGAAAGTCAAATGCATTCAACAAAGCTAATTGAGTCAAATGAAAGTCAAATGCATTCAACAAAGCCAATTGAGTCAAATGAAAGTCAAACACATTTAAATAAAGCTTCTTGATTCAAATGAAAGTCAAATGCATTCAACAAAGCTAATTGAGTAAAATGAAAGTCAAACACTTTGAACAAAGCGTTTAGAATCAAATGAAAGTCAAATACATTCAATCAAAGCTTTTTGAATCAAATGAAAGTCAATTGCATTCCACAATGCTAATTAACTCAAATGAAAGTCAAACACATTCAACAAAGCTAATTGAGTCAAAAGAAAGCCAAACACATTCAAACAAAGCTTTTTGAATCAAATGAAAGTCAAATGCATTCAACAAACCTAATTGAGTCAAATGAAAGTCAAACACTTTCGTCAAAGCTTTTAGAATCAAATGAAAGTCAAACACATTCAAACAAAGCTTTTTGAATCAAATGAAAATTAAATGAATTCAACAAAGCTAATTGAGTCAAATGAAAGTCAAACACTTTCATCAAAGCTTTTAGAATCAAATGAAAGTCAAATACATTCAAACAAAGTTTTTGAATCAAATGAAAGTCAATTGCATTTCACAATGCTAATTGATTCAAATGAAAGTCAAACACATTCAACGAAGCTAATTGAGTCAAATGAAAGTCAAACACATTCAAACAAAGCTTTTTGAATCAAATGAAAGTCAAATGCATTCAACAAAGCAAATTGAGTCAAATGAAAGTCAAACACATTCAAACATAGCTTCTTGATTCAAATAAAAGTCAAATGCATTCAACACAACTAATTGAGTCAAATGAAAGTCAAACACTTTCAACAAAGCTTTTAGAATCAAATGAAAGTAAAACACATTCAAACAAAGCTTTTTGAATCAAATGAATGTCAAATGCATTCAACAAAGCTAATTGAGTCAAATGAAAGTCAAACACATTCAACAAAGCTAATTGAGGTAAAAGAAAGTCAAACACATTCAAACAAAGCTTTTTGAATCAAATGAAAGTCAAATGCATTCAACAAAGCCAATTGAGTCAAATGAAAGTCAAACACATTCAAATAAAGCTTCTTGATTCAAATGAAAGTCAAATGCATTCAACAAAGCTAATTGAGTCAAATGAAAGTCAAACACTTTCAACAAAGCTTATTGAGTCTAATGAAAGTTAAACACATTCAAACAATGCTTTTTGAATCAAATGAAAGTCAAATGCATTCAACAAAGCTAATTGAGTCAAATGAAAGTCAAACACTTTCAACAAAGCTTTTAGAATCAAATGAAAGTCAAACACATTCAAACAAAGCTTTTTGAATCAAATGAAAATCAAATGAATTCAACAAAGCTAATTGAGTCAAATGAAAGTCAAACACTTTCGTCAAAGCTTTTAGAATCAAATTAAAGTCAAATATATTCAAACAAAGCGTTTTGAATCAATTGAAAGTCAATTGCATTCCACAATGCTAATTGAGTCAAATGAAGGTCAAACACATTCAACGAAGCTAATTGAGTCAAATGAAAGTCAAACACATTCAAACAAAGCTTTTTAAATCAAATTAAAGTCAAATCCATTCAACAAAGCCAATTGAGTCAAATGAAAGTCAAACACATTCAAACAAAGCTTCTTGATTCAAATGAAAGTCAAATGCATTCAACAAAGCTAATTGAGTCAAATGAAAGTCAAACACTTTCAACAAATCGTTTAGAATCAAATGAAAGTCAAATAAATTCAATCAAAGCATTTTGAATTAAATGAAAGTCAATTGCATTCCACAATGCTAATTAAGTCAAATGAAAATCAAACACATTCAACAAAGCTAATTGAGTCAAAAGAAAGTCAAACACATTCAAACAAAGCTTTTTGAATCAAATGAAAGTCAAATGCATTCAACAAAGCTAATTGAGTCAAATGAAAGTCAAACACTTTAAACAAAGCTAATTGCGTCAAATGAAAGTCAAACACATTCAAACAAAGCTTTTTTATTCATATGAAAGTCAAATGCATTCAACAAAGCTAATTGAGTTAAATGAAAGTCAAACACTTTCAACAAAGCTTTTAGAATCAAATGAAACTCAAATACATTCAAACAAAGCTTTTTGAATCAAACGAAAATCAAAAGAATTCAACAAAGCTAATTGAGTCAAATGAAAGTCAAACACTTTCATCAAAGCTTTTAGAATAAAATGAAAGTGAAATACATTCAAACAAAGCTTTTTGAATCAAATGGAAGTCAATTGCATTCCACAATGCTAATTGAGTCAAATGAAGGTCAAACACATTCAACGAAGCTAATTGAGTCAAATGAAAGTCAAACACATTCAAACAAAGCTTTTTGAATCAAATGAAAGTCAAATGCATTCAACGAAGGTAATTGAGTCAAATGAAAGTCAAACACATTCAAATAAAGCTTCTTGATTCAAATGAAAGTCAAATGCATTCAACAAAGCTAATTGTGTCAAATGAAAGTCAAACACTTTCAACAAAGCTTTTAGAATCAAATGAAAGTCAAACACATTCAAACAAAGCTTTTTGAATCAAATGAAAGTCAAATGCATTCAACAAAGCTAATTGAGTCAAATGAAAGTCAAACACTTTCAACAAAGCGTTTTGAATCAAATGTAAGTCAAATATATTCAATCAAAGCTTTTTGAATCAAATAAAAGTCAATTGCATTCCACAATGCTAATTGAATCAAATGAAAGTCAAACACATTCAACAAAGCTAATTGAGTCAAAAGAAAGTCAAACACATTCAAACAAAGCTTTTTGAATCAAATGAAAGTAAAATGCATTCAACAAAGCTAATTGAGTCAAATGAAAGTCAAACAATTTCAACAAAGCTAATTGAGTCAAATGTAAGTCAAACACATTCAAACAAAGCTTTTTGATTCAAATGAAAGTCAAATGCAATCAACAAAGCTAATTGAGTCAAATGAAAGTCAAACACTTTCAACAAAGCTTTTAGAATCAAATGAAAATCAAACACATTCAAACAAAGCTTTTTGAATCAAATGAAAATCAAATGAATTCAACAAAGCTAATTGAGTCAAATGAAAGTCAAACACTTTCATCAAAGCTTTTAGAATCAAATGAAAGGCAAATACATTCAAACAAAGCTTTTTGAATCAAATGAAAGTCAATTGCATTCCACAATGCTAATTGAGTCAAATGAAAGTCAAACACATTCAACGAAGCTAGTTGAGTCAAATGAAAGTCTAACACATTCTAACAAAGCTTTTTGAATTAAATGAAAGTCAAATGCATTCAACAAAGCCAATTGAGTCAGACGAAAGTCAAACACATTCAAATAAAGCTTCTTGATTCAAATGAAAGTCAAATGCGTTCAACAAAGCTAATTGAGTCAAATGAAAGTCATACACTTTCAACAAAGTTAATTGAGTCAAATGAAAGTGAAACACATTCAAACAAAGCTTTTCGAATCAAATGAAAGTCAAATGCATTCAACAAAGCCAATTGAGTCAAATGAAAGTCAAACACATTCAAATAAAGCTTCTTGATTCAAATGAAAGTCAAATGCATTCAATAAAGCTAATTGAGTCAAATGAAAGTCATACACTTTCAACAAAGCTAATTGAGTCAAATGAAAGTCAAACACATTCAAACAAAGCTTTTTGAATTAAATGAAAGTCAAATGCATTCAACAAAGCCAATTGAGTCAAATGAAAGTCAAACACATTCAAATAAAGCTTCTTGATTCAAATGAAAGTCAAATGCATTCAACAAAGCTAATTGAGTCAAATGAAAGTCATACACTTTCAACAAAGCTAATTGAGTCAAATGAAAGTCAAACACATTCAAACAAAGCTTTTTGAATTAAATGAAAGTCAAATGCATTCAACAAAGCTAATTGTGTCAAATGAAAGTCAAACACTTTCAACAAAGCTTTTAGAATCAAATGAAAGTCAAACACATTCAAACAAAGCTTTTTGAATCAAATGAAAATCAAATGAATTCAACAAAGCTAATTGAGTCAAATGAAAGTCAAACACTTTCTTCAAAGCTTTTAGAATCAAATTAAAGTCAAATATATTCAACCAAAGCTTTTTGAATCAAATGAAAGTAAATTGCATTCCACAATGCTAATTGAGTCAAATGAAGGTCAAACACATTCAACGAAGCTAATTGAGTCAAATGAAAGTCAAACACATTCAAACAAAGCTTTTTGAATCAAATGAAAGTCAAATGCATTCAACAAATCCAATTGAGTCAAATGAAAGTCAAACACATTCAAACAAAGCTTCTTGATTCAAATGAAAGTCAAATGCATTCAACAAAGCTAATTGTGTCAAATGAAAGTCAAACACTTTCAACAAAGCTTTTAGAATCAAATGAAATTCAAACACATTCAAACAAAGCTTTTTGAATCAAATGAAAGTCAAATGCATTCAACAAAGCTAATTGATTCAAATGAAAGTCAAACACTTTTAACAAAGCGTTTTGAATCAAATGAAAGTAAAAAACATTCAATCAAAGCTTTTTGAATCAAATTAAAGTCAAATGCATTCAACAAAGTTAATTGAGTCAAATGAAAGTCAAACACTATCAACAAAACTAATTGAGTCAAATGAAAGTCAAACACATTCAAACAAAGCTTTTTGATTCTAATTAAAGTCAAATGCATTCAACAAAGCTAGTTGAGTTAAATGAAAGTCAAAAACTTTCAACAAAGCTTTTAGAATCAAACGAAAATCAAATGAATTCAACAAAGCTAATTGAGTCAAATGAAAGTCAAACACTTTCATCAAAGCTTTTAGAATAAAATGAAAGTCAAATACATTCAAACAAAGCTTTTTGAATCAAATCGAAGTCAATTGCATTCCACAATGCTAATTGAGTCAAAAGAAAGTCAAACACATTCAACGAAGCTAATTGAGTCAAATGAAAGTCAAACACATTCAAACAAAGCTTTTTGAATCAAATGAAAGTCAAATGCATTCAACAAAGCCAATTGAGTCAAATGAAAGTCAAACACATTCAAATAAAGCTTCTTGATTCAAATGAAAGTCAAATGCATTCAACAAAGCTAATTGAGTCAAATGAAAGTCAAATGCATTCAACAAAGCCAATTGAGTCAAATGAAAGTCAAACACATTTAAATAAAGCTTCTTGATTCAAATGAAAGTCAAATGCATTCAACAAAGCTAATTGAGTAAAATGAAAGTCAAACACTTTGAACAAAGCGTTTAGAATCAAATGAAAGTCAAATACATTCAATCAAAGCTTTTTGAATCAAATGAAAGTCAATTGCATTCCACAATGCTAATTAACTTAAATGAAAGTCAAACACATTCAACAAAGCTAATTGAGTCAAAAGAAAGCCAAACACATTCAAACAAAGCTTTTTGAATCAAATGAAAGTCAAATGCATTCAACAAACCTAATTGAGTCAAATGAAAGTCAAACACTTTCGTCAAAGCTTTTAGAATCAAATGAAAGTCAAACACATTCAAACAAAGCTTTTTGAATCAAATGAAAATTAAATGAATTCAACAAAGCTAATTGAGTCAAATGAAAGTCAAACACTTTCATCAAAGCTTTTAGAATCAAATGAAAGTCAAATATATTCAAACAATGCTTTTTGAATCAAATGAAATTCAATTGCATTCCACAATGCTAATTGAGTCAAATGAAGGTCAAACACATTCAACGAAGCTAATTGAGTCAAATGAAAGTCAAACATATTCAAACAAAGCTTCTTGATTCAAATGAAAGTCAAATGCATTCAACAAAGCTAATTGAGTCAAATGAAAGTCAAACACTTTCAACAAAGCTTTTAGAATCAAATGAAAGTCAAATACATTCAATTAAAGCTTTTTGAATCAAATGAAAGTCAATTGCATTCCACAATGCTAATTGAGTCAAATGAAAGTCAAACACATTCAACAAAGCTAATTGAGTCAAAATAAAGTCAAACACATTCAAACAATGCTGTTTGAATCAAATGAAAGTAAAATGCATTCAACAAAGCTAATTGAGTCAAATGAAAGTCAAACACTTTCAACAAAGCTAATTGAGTCAAATGAAAGTCAAACACATTCAAACAAAGCTTTTTGATTCAAATGAAAGTCAAATGCATTCAACAAAGCTAATTGAGTCAAATGAAAGTCAAACACTTTCAACAAAGGTTTTAGAATCAAATGAAAGTCAAACACATTCAAACAAAGCTTTTTGAATCAAATGAAAATCAAATGAATTCAACAAAGCTAATTGAGTCAAATGAAAGTCAAACACTTTCATCAAAGCTTTTAGAATCAAATGAAAGTCAATTACATTCAAACAAAGCTTTTTGATTCAAATGAAAGTCAAATGCATTCAACAAAGCTAATTGAGTCAAATGAAAGTCAAACACATTCAACAAAGCTAATTGAGTTAAAAGAAAGTCAAACACATTCAAACAAAGCTTTTTGAATCAAATGAAAGTCAAATGCATTCAAAAAAGCCAATTGAGTCAAATGAAAGTCAAACACATTCAAACAAAGCTTCTTGATTCAAATGAAAGTCAAATGCATTCAACAAAGCTAATTGAGTAAAATGAAAGTCAAACACTTTGAACAAAGCGTTTAGAATCAAATGAAAGTCAAATACATTCAATCAAAGCTTTTTGAATCAAATGAAAGTCAATTGCATTCCACAATGCTAATTAAGTCAAATGAAAGTCAAACACATTCAACAAAGCTAATTGAGTCAAAAGAAAGCCAAACACATTCAAACAAAGCTTTTTGAATCAAATGAAAGTCAAATGCATTCAACAAACCTAATTGAGTCAAATGAAAGTCAAACACTTTCGTCAAAGCTTTTAGAATCAAATGAAAGTCAAACACATTCAAACAAAGCTTTTTGAATCAAATGAAAATTAAATGAATTCAACAAAGCTAATTGAGTCAAATGAAAGTCAAACACTTTCATCAAAGCTTTTAGAATCAAATGAAAGTCAAATACATTCAAACAAAGTTTTTGAATCAAATGAAAGTCAATTGCATTTCACAATGCTAATTGATTCAAATGAAAGTTAAACACATTCAACGAAGCTAATTGAGTCAAATGAAAGTCAAACACATTCAAACAAAGCTTTTTGAATCAAATGAAAGTCAAATGCATTCAACAAAGCCAATTGAGTCAAATGAAAGTCAAACACATTCAAACATAGCTTCTTGATTCAAATAAAAGTCAAATGCATTCAACAAAACTAATTGAGTCAAATGAAAGTCAAACACTTTCATCAAAGCTTTTAGAATCAAATGAAAGTCAAATACATTCAAACAAAGTTTTTGAATCAAATGAAAGTCAATTGCATTTCACAATGCTAATTGATTCAAATGAAAGTTAAACACATTCAACGAAGCTAATTGAGTCAAATGAAAGTCAAACACATTCAAACAAAGCTTTTTGAATCAAATGAAAGTCAAATGCATTCAACAAAGCCAATTGAGTCAAATGAAAGTCAAACACATTCAAACATAGCTTCTCGATTCAAATAAAAGTCAAATGCATTCAACAAAACTAATTGAGTCAAATGAAAGTCAAACACTTTCAACAAAGCTTTTAGAATCAAATGAAAGTAAAACACATTCAAACAAAGCTTTTTGAATCAAATAAATGTCAAATGCATTCAACAAAGCTAATTGAGTCAAATGAAAGTCAAACACAATTAACAAAGCTAATTGAGGTAAAAGAAAGTCAAACACATTCAAACAAAGCTTTTTGAATCATATGAATGTCAAATGCATTCAACAAAGCCAATTGAGTCAAATGAAAGTCAAACACATTCAAATAAAGCTTCTTGATTCAAATGAAAGTCAAATGCATTCAACGAAGCTAATTGAGTCAAATGAAAGTCAAACACTTTCAACAAAGCTTATTGAGTCTAATGAAAGTCAAACACATTTAAACAAAGCTTTTTGAATCAAATGAAAGTCAAATGCATTCAACAAAGCTAATTGAGTCAAATGAAAGTCAAACACTTTCAACAAAGCTTTTAGAATCAAATGAAAGTCAAACTCATTCAAACAAAGCTTTTTGAATCAAATGAAAATCAAATGAATTCAACAAAGCTAATTGAGTCAAATGAAAGTCAAACACTTTCGTCAAAGCTTTTAGAATCAAATTAAAGTTAAATATATTCAAACAAAGCTTTTTAAATCAATTGAAAGTCAATTGCATTCCACAATGCTAATTGAGTCAAATGAAGGTCAAACACATTCAACGAAGCTAATTGAGTCAAATGAAAGTCAAACACATTCAAACAAAGCTTTTTGAATCAAATGAAAGTCAAATGCATTCAACAAAGCTAATTGAGTCAAATGAAAGTCAAACACTTTAAACAAAGCTAATTGCGTCAAATGAAAGTCAAACACATTCAAACAAAGCTTTTTTATTCATATGAAAGTCAAATGCATTCAACAAAGCTAATTGAGTTAAATGAAAGTCAAACACTATCAACAAAGCTTTTAGAATCAAATGAAACTCAAATACATTCAAACAAAGCTTTTTGAATCAAACGAAAATCAAAAGAGTTCAACAAAGCTAATTGAGTCAAATGAAAGTCAAACACTTTCATCAAAGCTTTTGGAATAAAATGAAAGTGAAATACATTCAAACAAAGCTTTTTGAATCAAATGGAAGTCAATTGCATTCCACAATGGTAATTGAGTCAAATGAAAGTCAAACACATTCAACGAAGCTAATTGAGTCAAATGAAAGTCAAACACATTCAAACAAAGCTTTTTGAATCAAATGAAAGTCAAATGCATTCAACGAAGGTAATTGAGTCAAATGAAAGTCAAACATATTCAAATAAAGCTTCTTGATTCAAATGAAAGTCAAATGCATTCAACAAAGCTAATTGTGTCAAATGAAAGTCAAACACTTTCAACAAAGCTTTTAGAATCAAATGAAAGTCAAACACATTCAAACAAAGCTTTTTGAATCAAATGAAAGTCAAATGCATTCAACAAAGCTAATTGAGTACAATGAAAGTCAAACACTTTCAACAAAGCGTTTTGAATCAAATGAAAGTCAAATACATTGAATCAAAGCTTTTTGAATCAAATGAAAGTCAATTGCATTCCACAATGCTAATTAAATCAAATGAAAGTCAAACACATTCAACAAAGCTAATTGAGTCAAAAGAAAGTCAAACACATTCAAACAAAGCTTTTTGAATCAAATGAAAGTAAAATGCATTCAACAAAGCTAATTGAGTCAAATGAAAGTCAAACAATTTCAACAAAGCTAATTGAGTCAAATGAAAGTCAAACACATTCAAACAAAGCTTTTTGATTCAAATGAAAGTCAAATGCAATCAACAAAGCTAATTGAGTCAAATGAAAGTCAAACACTTTCAACAAAGCTTTTAGAATAAAATGAAAGTCAAACACATTCAAACAAAGCTTTTTGAATCAAATGAAAATCAAATGAATTCAACAAAGCTAATTGAGTCAAATGAAAGTCAAACACTTTCATCAAAGCTTTTAGAATCAAATGAAAGTCAAATACATTCAAACAAAGCTTTTTGAATCAAATGAAAGTCAATTGCATTCCACAATGCTAATTGAGTCAAATGAAAGTCAAACACATTCAACGAAGCTAATTGAGTCAAATGAAAGTCTAACACATTCTAACAAAGCTTTTTGAATCAAATGAAAGTCAAATAAATTCAACAAAGCCAATTGAGTTAAATGAAAGTCAAACACATTCAAACATAGCTTCTTAATTCAAATGAAAGTCAAATGCATTCAACAAAGCTAATTGAGTCAAATGAAAGTCAAACACTTTCAACAAAGCTTTTAGAATCAAATGAAAGTAAAACACATTCAAACAAAAGCTTTTTGAATCAAATGAATGTCAAATGCATTCAACAAAGCTAATTGAGCCAAATGAAAGTCAAACACATTCAACAAAGCTAATTGAGTTAAAAGAAAGTCAAACACATTCAAACAAAGCTTTTTGAATCAAATGAAAGTCAAATGCATTCAACAAAGCCAATTTGAGTCAAATGAAAGTCAAACACATTCAAATAAAGCTTCTTGATTCAAATGAAAGTCAAATGCATTGAACAAAGCTAATTGAGTCAAATGAAAGTCATACACTTTCAACAAAGCTAATTGAGTCAAATGAAAGTCAAACACATTCAAACAAAGCTTTTTGAATCAAATGAAAGTCAAATGCATTCAACAAAGCTAATTAAGTCAAATGAAAGTGAAACACTTTCAACAAAGCGTTTAGAATCAAATGAAAGTGAAATACATTCAATCAAAGCTTTTTGAATCAAATGAAAGTCAATTGCATTCCACAATGCTAATTGAGTCAAATAAAAAGTCAAACACATTCAACAAAGCTAATTGAGTCAAAAGAAAGTCAAACACATTCAAACAATGCTTTTTGAATCAAATGAAAGTAAAATGCATTCAACAAAGCTAATTGAGTCAAATGAAAGTCAAACACTTTCAACAAAGCTAATTGAGTCAAATGAAAGTCAAACACATTCAAACAAAGCTTTTTGATTAAAATGAAAGTCAAATGCATTCAACAAAGCTAATTGAGTCAAATGAAAGTCAAACACTTTCAACAAAGCTTTTAGAATCAAATGAAAGTCAAACACATTCAAACAAAGCTTTTTGAATCAAATGAAAATCAAATGAATTCAACAAAGCTAATTGAGTCAAATGAAAGTCAAACACTTTCTTCAAAGCTTTTAGAATCAAATTAAAGTCAAATATATTCAACCAAAGCTTTTTGAATCAAATGAAAGTGAATTGCATGCCACAATGCTAATTGAGTCAAATGAAGGTCAAACACATACAACGAAGCTAATTGAGTCAAATGAAAGTCAAACACATTCAAACAAAGCTTTTTGAATCAAATGAAAGTCAAATGCATTCAACAAATCCAATTGAGTCAAATGAAAGTCAAACACATTCAAACAAAGCTTCTCGATTCAAATGAAATTCAAATGCATTCAACAAAGCTAATTGTGTCAAATGAAAGTCAAACACTTTCAAACAAAGCTTTTTGAATCAAATGAATGTAAATTACATTCAACAAAGCTAATTGAGTCAAATGAAAGTCAAACACTTTCAACAAAGCTAACTGAGTCAAATGAAAGTCAAACAAATTCAAACAAAGCTTTTTGATTCAAATGAAAGTTAAATGCATTCAACAAAGCTAATTGAGTTAAATGAAAGTCAAACACTTTCAACAAAGCTTATAGAATCAAATGAAACTCAAATACATTCAAACAAAGCTTTTTGAATCAAACGAAAATCAAATGAATTCAACAAAGCTAATTGAGTCAAATGAAAGTCAAACACTTTCATCAAAGCTTTTAGAATAAAATGAAAGTCAAATACATTCAAACAAAGCTTTTTGAATAAAATCGAAGTCGATTGCATTCCACAATGGTAATTGAGTCAAATGAAAGTCAAACACATTCAACGAAGCTAATTGAGTCAAATGAAAGTCAAACATATTCAAACAAAGCTTTTTAAATCAAATGAAAGTCAAATACATTCAACAAAGCTAATTGAGTCAAATGAAAGTCAAACACATTCAAATAAAGCTTCTTGTTTCAAATGAAAGTCAAATGCATTCAACAAAGCTAATTGTGTCAAATGAAAGTCAAACACTTTCAACAAAGCTTTTAGAATCAAATGAAAGTCAAACACATTCAAACAAAGCTTTTTGAATAAAATGAAAGTCAAATGCATTCAACAAAGCTAATTGAGTCAAATGAAAGTCAAACACTTACAACAAAGCGTTTTGAATCAAATGAAAGTAAAAAACATTGAATCAAAGCTTTTTGAATCAAATTAAAGTCAATTGCATTCCACAGTGCTAATTGAATCAAATGAAAGTCAAACACATTCAACAAAGCTAATTGAGTCAAAAGAAAGTCAAACACATTCAAACAAAGCTTTTTGAATCAAATGAAAGTCAAATGCAATCAACAAAGCTAATTGAGTCAAATGAAAGTCAAACACTTTCGTCAAAGCTTTTAGAATCAAATGAAAGTCAAATACATTCAAACAAAGCTTTTTGAATCAAATGAAAGTTAATTGCATTCCACAATGCTAATTGAGTCAAATGAAAGTCAAACACATTCAACGAAGCTAATTGAGTCAAATGAAAGTCTAACACATTCAAACAAAGCTTTTTGAATTAAATGAAAGTCAAATGCATTCAACAAAGCCAATTGAGTCAAATGAAAGTCAAACACATTCAAACAAAGCTTCTTGATTCAATGAAAGTCAAATGCATTCAACAAAGCTAATTAAGTCAAATGAAAGTCAAACACTTTCAACAAAGCGTTTAGAATCAACTCAAAGTCAAATACATTCAATCAAAGCTTTTTGAATCAAATGAAAGTCAATTGCATTCCACAATGCTAATTAAGTCAAATGAAAGTCAAACCCATTCAACAATGCTAATTGAGCCAAAGAAAGCCAAACATATTCAAACAAAGCTTTTTGAATCAAATGAAAGTCAAATACATTCAACAAAGCTAATTGAGTCAAATGAAAGTCAAACACTTTCAACAAAGCTAATTGAGTCAAATGAAAGTCAAACACATTCAAACAAAGCTTTTTGATTCTAATGAAAGTCAAATGCATTAAACAAAGCTAATTGAGTTAAATGAAAGTCAAAAACTTTCATCAAAGCTTTTAGAATAAAATGAAAGTCAAATACATTCAAACAAAGCTTTTTGAATCAAATCGAAGTCAATTGCATTCCACAATGCTAATTGAGTCAAATGAAAGTCAAACACATGCAACGAAGCTAATTGAGTCAAATGAAAGTCAAACACATTCAAACAAAGCTTTTTGAATCAAATGAAAGTCAAATGCATTCAACAAAGCCAATTGATTTAAATGAAAGTCCAACACATTCAAATAAAGCTTCTTGATTCAAATGAAAGTCAAATGCATTCAACAAAGCTAATTGAGTCAAATGAAAGTCAAACACATTCAAACAAAGCTTTTTGAATCAAATGAAAGTCAAATGCATTCAACAAAGCTAATTGAATCAAATGAAAGTCAAACACTTTCATCAAAGCTTTTAGAATAAAATGAAAGTCAAATACATTCAAACAAAGCTTTTTGAATCAAATCGAAGTCAATTGCATTCCACAATGCTAATTGAGTCAAATGAAAGTCAAACACATGCAACGAAGCTAATTGAGTCAAATGAAAGTCAAACACATTCAAACAAAGCTTTTTGAATCAAATGAAAGTCAAATGCATTCAACAAAGCCAATTGATTTAAATGAAAGTCCAACACATTCAAATAAAGCTTCTTGATTCAAATGAAAGTCAAATGCATTCAACAAAGCTAATTGAGTCAAATGAAAGTCAAACACATTCAAACAAAGCTTTTTGAATCAAATGAAAGTCAAATGCATTCAACAAAGCTAATTGAATCAAATGAAAGTCAAACACTTTCAACAAAGCGTTTAGAATCAAATGAAAGTCAATTGCATTCCACAATGCTAATTGAGTTAAATGAAAGTCAAACACATTCAACAAAGCTAATTGAGTCAAAATAAAGTCAAACACATTCAAACAAAGCTTTTTGAATCAAATGAAAGTAAAATGCATTCAACAAAGCTAATTGAGTCAAATGAAAGTCAAACACTTTCAACAAAGCTAATTGAGTCAAATGAAAGTCAAACACATTCAAACAAAGCTAATTGAGTCAAATGAAAGTCAAACACTTTCAACAAAGCTAATTGAGTCAAATGAAAGTCAAATTCTTTCAACAAAGCTTTTAGAATCAAATGAAAGTCAAACACATTCTAACAAAGCTTTTTGAATCAAATGAAAATCAAATGAATTCAACAAAGCTAATTGAGTCAAATGAAAGTCAAACACTTTCATCAAAGCTTTTAGAATCAAATGAAAGTCAAATACATTTCAACCAAGCTTTTTGAATCAAATGAAAGTGAATTGCATTGCACAATGCTAATTGAGTCAAATGAAAGTCAAACACATTCAAACAAAGCTTTTTGAATCAAATGAAAGTCAAATGCATTCAACAACGCCAATTGAGTCAAATGAAAGTCAAACACATTCAAACATAGCTTCTTGATTCAAATAAAAGTCAATTGCATTCCACAATGCTAATTGAGTCAAATGAAAGTCAAACACATTCAACGAAGCTTATTGAGTCAAATGAAAGTCAAACACTTTCAACAAAGCTAATTGAGTCAAATGATAGTCAAACACTTTCAACAAAGCTTTTAGAATCAAATGAAAGACAAACACATTCAAACAAAACTTTTTGAATCAAATGAAAATCAAATGAATTCAACACAGCTAATTGAGTCAAATGAAAGTCAAACACTTTCGTCAAAGCTTTTAGAATCAAATTAAAGTCAAATATATTCAAACAAAGCTTTTTGAATCAAATGAAAGTCAATTGCATTCCACAATGCTAATTGAGTCAAATGAAGGTCAAACACATTCAACGAAGCTAATTTAGTCAAATGAAAGTCAAACACATTCAAACAAAGCTTTTTGAATCAAATGAAAGTCAAATGCATTCAACAAAGCTAATTGAGTCAAATGAAAGTCAAACACATTCAAACAAAGCTTTTTGAATCAAATGAAAGTCAAATGCATTCAACGAAGCTAATTGAATCAAATGAAAGTCAAACACTTTCAACAAAGAGTTTAGAATCAAATGAAAGTCAATTGCATTCCACAATGCTAATTGAGTCAAATGAAAGTCAAACACATTCAACAAAGCTAATTTAGTCAAAATAAAGTGAAACACATTCAAACAAAGCTTTTTTAATCAAATGAAAGTAAAATGCATTCAACAAAGCTAATTGAGTCAAATGAAAGTCAAACACTTTCAACAATGCTAATTGAGTCAAATGAAAGTCAAACACATTCAAACAAAGCTAATTAAGTCAAATGAAAGTCAAACACTTTCAACAAAGCTAATTGAGTCAAATGAAAGTCAAACACTTTCAACAAAGCTTTTAGAATCAAATGAAAGTCAAACACATTCTAACAAAGCTTTTTGAATCAAATGAAAATCAAATGAATTCAACAAAGCTAATTGAGTCAAATGAAAGTCAAACACTTTCATCAAAGCTTTTAGAATCAAATGAAAGTCAAATACATTCCAACAAAGCTTTTTGAATCAAATGAAAGTGAATTGCATTGCACAATGCTAATTGAGTCAAATGAAAGTCAAACACATTCAAACAAAGCTTTTTGAATCAAATGAAAGTCAAATGCATTCAACAAAGCCAATTGAGTCAAATGAAAGTCAAACACATTCAAACATAGCTTCTTGATTCAAATAAAAGTCAAATGCATTCAACAAAGCTAATTGAGTCAAATGAAAGTCAAACACTTTCAACAAAGCTTTCAGAATCAAATGAAAGTAAAACACATTCAAACAAAGCTTTTGGAATCAAATGAATGTCAAAGGCATTCAACAAAGCTAATTGAGTCAAATGAAAGTCAAACACATTCAACAAAGCTAATTGAGGTAAAAGAAAGTCAAACACATTCAAACAAAGCTTTTTGAATCAAATGAAAGTCAAATGCATTCAACAAAGCAAATTGAGTCAAATGAAAGTCAAACACATGCAAATAAAGTTTCTTGATTCAAATGAAAGTCAAACGCATTCAACAAAGCTAATTGAGTGAAATGAAAGTCAAATGCATTCAACAAAGCCAATTGAGTCAAATGAAAGTCAAACACATTCAAATAAAGCTTTTTGATTCAAATGAAAGTCAAATGCATTCAACAAAGCTAATTGAGTCAAATGAAAGTCAAACACTTTAAACAAAGCGTTTAGAATCAAATGAAAGTCAAATACATTCAATCAAAGCTTTTTGAATCAAATGAAAGTCAAATGCATTCATCAAAGCTAATTAAGTCAAACGAAAGTCAAACACTTTCAACAAAGCTAACTGAGTCAAATGAAAGTCAAACACATTCAAACAAAGCTTTTTGATTCAAATGAAAGTCAAATGCATTCAACAAAGCTAATTGATTCAATTGAAAGTCGAACACTTTCAACAAAGCTTTTAGAATCAAATGAAAGTCAAACACATTCAAACAAAGCTTTTTGAATCAAATGAAAATCAAATGAATTCAACAAAGCTAATTGAGTCAAATGAAAGTCAAACACTTTCGTCAAAGCTTTTAGAATCAAATGAAAGTCAAACACATTCAAACAAAGCTTTTTGAATCAAATGAAAATCAATTGCATTCCACAATGCTAATTGAGTCAAATGAAGGTCAAACACTTTCAACAAAGCTAATTGAGTCAAATGAAAAGTCAAACACATTCAAACAAAGCTTTTTGATTCTAATGAAAGTCAAAAGCATTAAACAAAGCTAATTGAGTTAAATGAAAGTCAAAAACTTTCAACAAAGCTTTTAGAATCAAACGAAAATCAAAATGAATTCAACAAAGCTAATTGAGTCAAATGATATTCAAACACTTTCATCAAAGCTTTTAGAATAAAATGAAAGTCAAATACATTCAAACAACGCTTTTTGAATCAAATCGAAGTCAATTGCATTCCACAATGCTAATTGAGTCAAATGAAAGTCAAACACATTCAACGAAGCTAATTGAGTCAAATAAAAGTCAAACACATTCAAACAAAGCTTTTTGAATCAAATGAAAGTCAAATGCATTCAACAAAGCCAATTGAGTCAAATGAAAGTCAAACACATTCAAATAAAGCTTCTTGATTCAAATGAAAGTCAAATGCATTCAACAAAGCTAATTGAGTCAAATGAAAGTCAAACACATTCAAACAAAGCTTTTTGAATCAAATGAAAATCAAATACATTCAACAAAGCTAATTGAATCAAATGAAAGTCAAACACTTTCAACAAAGCGTTTAGAATCAAATGAAAGTCAATTGCATTCCACAATGCTAATTGAGTCAAATGAAGGTCAAACACTTTCAACAAAGCTAATTGAGTCAAATGAAAAGTCAAACACATTCAAACAAAGCTTTTTGATTCTAATGAAAGTCAAAAGCATTCAACAAAGCTAATTGAGTTAAATGAAAGTCAAACACTTTCAACAAAGCTTTTAGAATCAAACGAAAATCAAAATGAATTCAACAAAGCTAATTGAGTCAAATGATATTCAAACAATTTCATCAAAGCTTTTAGAATAAAATGAAAGTCAAATACATTCAAACAAAGCTTTTTGAATCAAATCGAAGTCAATTGCATTCCACAATGCTAATTGAGTCAAATGAAAGTCAAACACATTCAACGAAGCTAATTGAGTCAAATAAAAGTCAAACACAGTCAAACAAAGCTTTTTGAATCAAATGAAAGTCAAATGCATTCAACAAAGCCAATTGAGTCAAATGAAAGTCAAACACATTCAAATAAAGCTTCTTGATTCAAATGAAAGTCAAATGCATTCAACAAAGCTAATTGAGTCAAATGAAAGTCAAACACATTCAAACAAAGCTTTTTGAATCAAATGAAAGTCAAATGCATTCAACAAAGCTAATTGAATCAAATAAAAGTCAAACACTTTCAACAAAGCGTTTAGAATCAAATGAAAGTCAATTGCATTCCACAATGCTAATTGAGTCAAATGAAAGTCAAACACATTCAACAAAGCTAATTGAGTCAAAATAAAGTCAAATACATTCAAACAAAGCTTTTTGAATCACATGAAAGTAAAATGCATTCAACAAAGCTAATTGAGTCAAATGAAAGTCAAACACTTTCAACAAAGCTAATTGAGTCAAATGAAAGTAAAACACATTCAACCAAAGCTAATTGAGTCAAATGAAAGTCAAACACTTTCAACAAAGCTAATTGAGTCAAATGAAAGTCAAACACTTTCAACAAAGCTTTTAGAATCAAATGAAAGTCAAACACATTCTAACAAAGCTTTTTGAATCAAATGAAAATCAAATGAATTCAACAAAGCTAATTGAGTCAAATGAAAGTCAAACACTTTCATCAAAGCTTTTAGAATCAAATGAAAGTCAAATACATTCCAACAAAGCTTTTTGAATCAAATGAAAGTGAATTGCATTCCAGAATGCTAATTGAGTCAAATGAAAGTCAAACACATTCAAACAAAGCTTTTTGAATCAAATGAAAGTCAAATGCATTCAACAAAGCCAATTGAGTCAAATGAAAGTCAATCACATTCAAACATAGCTTCTTGATACAAATAAAAGTCAAATGCATTCAACAAAGCTAATTGAGTCAAATGAAAGTCAAACACTTTCAACAAAGCTTTTAGAATCAAATGAAAGTAAAACACATTCAAACAAAGCTTTTTGAATCAAATGAATGTCAAATGCATTCAACAAAGCTAAATGAGTCAAATGAAAGTCAAACACATTCAACAAAGCTAATTGAGGTAAAAGAAAGTCAAACACATTCAAACAAAGCTTTTTGAATCAAATGAAAGTCAAATGCATTCAACAAAGCCAATTGAGTCAAATGAAAGTCAAAACACATTCAAAGAAAGCTTCTTGATTCAAATGAAAGTCAAATGCATTCAACAAAGCTAATTGAGTGAAATGAAAGTCAAATGCATTCAACAAAGCCAATTGAGTCAAATGAAAGTCAAACACATTCAAATAAAGCTTCTTGATTCAAATGAAAGTCAAATGCATTCAACAAAGCTAATTGAGTCAAATGAAAGTCAAACACTTTCAACAAAGCGTTTAGAATCAAATGAAAGTCAAATACATTCAATCAAAGCTTTTTGAATCAAATGAAGGTCAAATGCATTCATCAAAGCTAATTAAGTCAAACGAAAGTCAAACACTTTCAACCAAAACTAACGAAGTCAAATGAAAGTCAAACACATTCAAACAAAGCTTTTTGATTCAAATGAAAGTCAAATGCATTCAACAAAGCTAATTGATTCAAATGAAAGTCGAACACTTTCAACAAAGCTTTTAGAATCTAATGAAAGTCAAACACATTCAAACAAAACTTTTTGAATCAAATGAAAATCAAATAAATTCAACAAAGCTAATTGAGTCAAATGAAAGTCAAACACTTTCGTCAAAGCTTTTAGAATCAAATTAAAGTCAAATATATTCAAACAAAGCTTTTTGAATCAAATGAAAGTCAATTGCATTCCACAATGCTAATTGAGTCAAATGAAGGTCAAACACATTCAACGAAGCTAATTTAGTCAAATGAAAGTCAAACACATTCAAACAAAGCTTTTTGAATCAAATGAAAGTCAAATGCATTCAACAAAGCTAATTAAGTCAAATGAAAGTCAAACACTTAAAACAAAGCTAATTGAGTCAAATGAAAGTCAAACACATTCAAACAAAGCTTTTTGATTCTAATGAAAGTCAAATGCATTAAACAAAGCTAATTGAGTTAAATGAAAGTCAAAAACTTTCAACAAAGCTTTTAGAATCAAACGAAAGTTAAATACATTCAAACAAAGCTTTTTGAATCAAATCGAAGTCAATTGCATTCCACAATGCTAATTGAGTCAAATGAAAGTCAAACACATTCAACGAAGCTAATTGAGTCAAATGAAAGTCAAACACATTCAAACAAAACTTTTTGAATCAAATGAAAGTCAAATGCATTCAACAAAGCCAATTGAGTCAAATGAAAGTCAAACACATTCAAATAAAGCTTCTTGATTCAAATGAAAGTCAAATGCATTCAACAAAGCTAATTGAGTCAAATGAAAGTCAAACACCTTCAAACAAAGATTTTTGAATCAAATGAAAGTCAAATGCATTCAACAAAGCTAATTGAATCAAATGAAAGTCAAACACTTTCAACAAAGCTTTTAGAATCAAATGAAAGTCAATTGCATTCCACAATGCTAATTGAGTCAAATGAAAGTCAAACACATTCAACAAAGCTAATTGAGTCAAAAAAAAGTCAAACACATTCAAACAAAGCTTTTTGAATCAAATGAAAGTAAAATGCATTCAACAAAGCTAATTGAGTCAAATGAAAGTCAAACACTTTCAACAAAGCTAATTGAGTCAAATGAAAGTCAAACACATTCAAACAAAGCTAATTGAGTCAAATGAAAGTCAAACACTTTCAACAAAGCTAATTGAGTCAAATGAAAGTCTAACACTTTCAACAAAGCTTTTAGAATCAAATGAAAGTCAAACACATTCTAACAAAGCTTTTTGAATCTAATGAAAATCAAATGAATTCAACAAAGGTAATAGAGTCAAATGAAAGTCAAACACTTTCATCAAAGCTTTTAGAATCAAATGAAAGTCAAATACATTCAACCAAAGCTTTTTGAATCAAATGAAAGTCAAATGCATTCATCAAAGCTAATTAAGTCAAACGAAAGTCAAACACATTCAAACATAGCTTCTTGGTTCATTTAAAAGTCAAATGCATTCAACAAAGCTAATTGAGTCAAATGAAAGTCAAACACTTTCAACAAAGTTTTTAGAATCAAATGAAAGTAAAACACATTCAAACAAAGCTTTTTGAATCAAATGAATGTCAAATGCATTCGACAAAGCTAATAGAGTCAAATGAAAGTCACACACATTCAACAAAGCTAATTGAGGTAAAAGAAAGTCAAACACATTCAAACAAAGCTTTTTGAATCAAATGAAAGTCAAATGCATTCAACAAAGCCAATTGAGTCAAATGAAAGTCAAACACATTCAAATAAAGCTTCTTGATTCAAATGAAAGTCAAATGCATTCAACAAAGCTAATTGAGTGAAATGAAAGTCAAATGCATTCAACAAAGCCAATTAAGTCAAATGAAAGTCAAACACATTCAAATAAAGCTTCTTGATTCAAATGAAAGTCAAATGCATTCAACAAAGCTAATTGAGTCAAATGAAAGTCAAACACTTTCAACAAAGCGTTTAGAATCAAATGAAAGTCAAATACATTCAATCAAAGCGTTTTGAATCAAATGAAAGTCAAATGCATTCATCAAAGCTAATTAAGTCAAACGAAAGTCAAACACTTTCAACAAAGCTAACTGAGTCAAATGAAAGTCAAACACATTCAAACAAAGCTTTTTGATTCAAATGAAAGTCAAATGCATTCAACAAAGCTAATTGATTCAAATGAAAGTCGAACACTTTCAACAAAGCTTTTAGAATCAAATGAAAGTCAAACACATTCAAACAAAGCTTTTTGAATCAAATGAAAATCAAATGAATTCAACAAAGCTAATTGAGTCAAATGAAAGTCAAACACTTTCGTCAAAGCTTTTAGAATCAAATTAAAGTCAAATATATTCAAACAATGCTTTTTGAATCAAATGAAAGTCAATTGCATTCCACAATGCTAATTGAGTCAAATGAAGGTCAAACACATTCAACGAAGCTAATTGAGTCAAATGAAAGTCAAACACATTCAAACAAAGCTTCTTGATTCAAATGAAAGTCAAATGCATTCAACAAAGCTAATTGAGTCAAATGAAAGTCAAACACTTTCAACAAAGCTTTTAGAATCAAATGAAAGTCAAATACATTCAATTAAAGCTTTTTGAATCAAATGAAAGTCAATTGCATTCCACAATGCTAATTGAGTCAAATGAAATTCAAACACATTCAACAAAGTTAATTGAGTCAAAATAAAGTCAAACACATTCAAACAAAGCTGTTTGAATCAAATCGAAGTCAATTGCATTCCACAATGCTAATTGAGTCAAATGAAAGTCAAACACATTCAACGAAGCTAATTGAGTCAAATGAAAGTCAAACACATTCAAACAAAGCTTTTTGAATCAAATGAAAGTCTAATGCATTCAACAAAGCCAATTGAGTCAAATGAAAGTCAAACACATTCAAATAAAGCTTCTTGATTCAAATGAAAGTCAAATGCATTCAACAAAGCTAATTGAGTCAAATGAAAGTCAAACACATTCAAACAAAGCTTTTTGAATCAAATGAACGTCAAATGCATTCAACAAAGCTAATTGAATCAAATGAAAGTCAAACACTTTCAACAAAGCGTTTAGAATCAAATGAAAGTCAATTGCATTCCACAATGCTAATTGAGTCAAATGAAAGTCAAACACATTCAACAAAGCTAATTGAGTCAAAATAAAGTCAAACACATTCAAACAAAGCTTTTTGAATCAAATGAAAGTCAAATGCATTCATCAAAGCTAATTGAGTCAAATGAAAGTCAAACACATTCAACAAAGCTAATTGAGTCAAATGAAAGTCAAACACATTCAAACAAAGCTAATTGAGTCAAATGAAAGTCAAACACTTTCAACAAAGCTAATTGAGTCAAATGAAAGTCAAACACTTTCAACAAAGCTTTTAGAATCAAATGAAAGTCAAACGCATTCTAACAAAGCTTTTTGAATCAAATGAAAATCAAATGAATTCAACAAAGCTAATTGAGTCAAATGAAAGTCAAACACTTTCATCAAAGCTTTTAGTATCAAATGAAAGTCAAATACATACCAACAAAGCTTTTTGAATCAAATGAAAGTGAATTGCATTCCACAATGCTAATTGAGTCAAATGAAAGTCAAACACATTAAACAAAGCTTTTTGAATCAAATGAAAGTCAAATGTATTCAACAAAGCCAATTGAGTCAAATGAAAGTCAAACACATTCAAACATAGCTTCTTGATTCATTTAAAAGTCAAATGCATTCAACAAAGCTAATTGAGTCAAATGAAAGTCAAACACTTTCAACAAAGCTTTTAGAATCAAATGAAAGTAAAACACATTCAAACAAAGCTTTTTGAATCAAATGAATGTCAAATGCATTCAACAAAGCTAATTGAGTCAAATGAAAGTCAAACACATTCAACAAAGCTAATTGAGGTAAAAGAAAGTCAAACACATTCAAATAAAGCTTTTTGAATCAAATGAAAGTCAAATGCATTCAACAAAGCCAATTGAGTCAAATGAAAGTCAAACACATTCAAATAAAGCTTCTTGATTCTAATGAAAGTCAAATGCATTAAACAAAGCTAATTGAGTCAAATGAAAGTTAAATGCATTCAACAAAGACAATTGAGTCAAATGTAAGTCAAACACATTCAAATAAAGCTTCTTGATTCAAATGAAAGTCAAATGCATTCAACAAAGCTAATTGAGTCAAATGAAAGTCAAACACTTTCAACAAAGCGTTTAGAATCAAATCAAAGTCAAATTACATTCAATCAAAGCGTTTTGAATCAAATGAAAGTCAAATGCATTCATCAAAGCTAATTAAGTCAAACGAAAGTCAAACACTTTCAACAAAGCTAACTGAGTCAAATGAAAGTCAAACACATTCAAACAAAGCTTTTTGAATCAAATGAAAGTCAAATGCATTCAACAAAGCTAATTGATTCAAATGAAAGTCGAACACTTTCAACAAAGCTTTTAGAATCAAATGAAAGTCAAACACATTCAAACAAAGCTTTTTGAATCAAATGAAAATCAAATGAATTCAACAAAGCTAATTAAGTCAAATGAAAGTGAAACACTTTCGTCAAAGCTTTTAGAATAAAATGAAAGTCAAATACATTCAAACAAAGCTTTTTGAATCAAATCGAAGTCAATTACATTCCACAATGCTAATTGAGTCAAATGAAAGTCAAACACATTCAACGAAGCTAATTGAGTCAAATGAAAGTCAAACACATTCAAACAAAGCTTTTTGAATCAAATGAAACTCAAATGAATTCAACAAAGCTAATTGAGTCAAATGAAAGTCAAACACTTTCATCAAAGCTTTAAGAATAAAATGAAAGTCAAATACATTCAAACAAAGCTTTTTGAATCAAATCGAAGTCAATTGCATTCCACAATGCTAATTGAGTCAAATGAAAGTCAAACACATTCAACGAAGCTAATTGAGTCAAATGAAAGTCAAACACATTCAAACAAAGCTTTTTGAATCAAATGAAAGTCAAATGCATTCAACAAAGCCAATTGAGTCAAATGAAAGTCAAACACATTCAAATAAAGCTTCTTGATTCAAATGAAAGTCAAATGCATTCAACAAAGCTAATTGAGTCAAATGAAAGTCAAACACATTCAAACAAAGCTTTTTGAATCAAATGAAAGTCAAATGCATTCAACAAACCTAATTGAATCAAATGAAAGTCAAACACTTTCAACAAAGCGTTTAGAATCAAATGAAAGTCAATTGCATTCCACAATGCTAATTGAGTCAAATGAAAGTCAAACACATTCAACAAAGCTAATTGAGTCAAAATAAAGTCAAACACATTCAAACAAAGCTTTTTGAATCAAATGAAAGTAAAATGCATTCAACAAAGCTAATTGAGTCAAATGAAAGTCAAACACTTTCAACAAAGCTAATTGAGTCAATTGAAAGTCAAACACATTCAAACAAAGCTAATTGAGTCAAATGAAAGTCAAACACTTTCAACAAAGCTAATTGAGTCAAATGAAAGTCAAACACTTTCAACAAAGCTTTTAGAATCAAATGAAAGTCAAACGCATTCTAACAAAGCTTTTTGAATCAAATGAAAATCAAATGAATTCAACAAAGCTAATTAAGTCAAATGAAAGTCAAACACTTTCATCAAAGCTTTTAGAATCAAATGAAAGTCAAATACATTCCAACAAAGCTTTTTGAATCAAATGAAAGTGAATTGCATTCCACAATGCTAATTGAGTCAAATGAAAGTCAAACACATTCAAACAAAGCTTTTTGAATCAAATGAAAGTCAAATGCATTCAACAAAGCCAATTGAGTCAAATGAAAGTCAAACACATTCAAACATAGCTTCTTGATTCAAATAAAAGTCAAATGCATTCAACAAAGCTAATTGAGTCAAATGAAAGTCAAACACTTTCAACAAAGCTTTCAGAATCAAATGAAAGTAAAACACATTCAAACAAAGCTTTTGGAATCAAATGAATGTCAAATGCATTCAACAAAGCTAATTGAGTCAAATGAAAGTCAAACACATTCAACAAAGCTAATTGAGGTAAAAGAAAGTCAAACACATTCAAACAAAGCTTTTTGAATCAAATGAAAGTCAAATGCTTTTAACAAAGCCAATTGAGTCAAATAAAAGTCAAACACATGCAAATAAAGCTTCTTGATTCAAATGAAAGTCAAACGCATTCAACAAAGCTAATTGAGTGAAATGAAAGTCAAATGCATTCAACAAAGCCAATTGAGTCAAATGAAAGTCAAACACATTCAAATAAAGCTTTTTGATTCAAATGAAAGTCAAATGCATTCAACAAAGCTAATTGAGTCAAATGAAAGTCAAACACTTTAAACAAAGCGTTTAGAATCAAATGAAAGTCAAATACATTCAATCAAAGCTTTTTGAATCAAATGAAAGTCAAATGCATTCATCAAAGCTAATTAAGTCAAACGAAAGTCAAACACTTTCAACAAAGCTAACTGAGTCAAATGAAAGTCAAACACATTCAAACAAAGCTTTTTGATTCAAATGAAAGTCAAATGCATTCAACAAAGCTAATTGATTCAATTGAAAGTCGAACACTTTCAACAAAGCTTTTAGAATCAAATGAAAGTCAAACACATTCAAACAAAGCTTTTTGAATCAAATGAAAATCAAATGAATTCAACAAAGCTAATTGAGTCAAATGAAAGTCAAACACTTTCGTCAAAGCTTTTAGAATCAAATGAAAGTCAAACACATTCAAACAAAGCTTTTTGAATCAAATGAAAATCAATTGCATTCCACAATGCTAATTGAGTCAAATGAAGGTCAAACACTTTCAACAAAGCTAATTGAGTCAAGTGAAAAGTCAAACACATTCAAACAAAGCTTTTTGATTCTAATGAAAGTCAAATGCATTCAACAAAGATAATTGAGTCAAATGAAAGTCAAACACTTTCAACAAAGCTTTTAGAATCAAATGAAAGTCAAAATGAATTCAACAAAGCTAATTGAGTCAAATGATATTCAAACACTTTCATCAAAGCTTTTAGAATAAAATGAAAGTCAAATACATTCAAACAAAGCTTTTTGAATCAAATCGAAGTCAATTGCATTCCACAATGCTAATTGAGTCAAATGAAAGTCAAACATATTCAACGAAGCTAATTGAGTCAAATAAAAGTCAAACAAATTCAAACAAAGCTTTTTGAATCAAATGAAAGTCAAATGCATTCAACAAAGCCAATTGAGTCAAATGAAAGTCAAGCACATTCTAATAAAGCTTCTTGATTCAAATGAAAGTCAAATGCATTCAACAAAGCTAATTGAGTCAAATGAAAGTCAAACACATTCAAACAAAGCTTTTTGAATCAAATGAAAGTCAAATGCATTCAACAAAGCTAATTGAATCAAATGAAAGTCAAACACTTTCAACAAAGCGTTTAGAATCAAATGAAAGTCAATTGCATTCCACAATGCTAATTGAGTCAAATGAAAGTCAAACACATTCAACAAAGCTAATTGAGTCAAAATAAAGTCAAATACATTCAAACAAAGCTTTTTGAATCAAATGAAAGTAAAATGCATTCAACAAAGCTAATTGAGTCAAATGAAAGTCAAACACTTTCAACAAAGCTAATTGAGTCAAATGAAAGTCAAACACATTCAAACAAAGTTAATTGAGTCAAATGAAAGTCAAACACTTTCAACAAAGCTAATTGAGTCAAATGAAAGTCAAACACTTTCAACAAAGCTTTTAGAATCAAATGAAAGTCAAACACATTCTAACAAAGCTTTTTTAATCAAATGAAAATCAAATGAATTCAACAAAGCTAATTGAGTCAAATGAAAGTCAAACACTTTCATCAAAGCTTTTAGAATCAAATGAAAGTCAAATACATTCCAACAAAGCTTTTTGAATCAAATGAAAGTGAATTTCATTGCACAATGCTAATTGAGTCAAATGAAAGTCAAACACATTCAAACAAAGCTTTTTGAATCAAATGAAAGTCAAATGCATTCAACAAAGCCAATTGAGTCAAATGAAAGTCAAACACATTCAAACATAGCTTCTTGATACAAATAAAAGTCAAATGCATTCAACAAAGCTAATTGAGTCAAATGAAAGTCAAACACTTTCAACAAAGCTTTTAGAATCAAATGAAAGTAAAACACATTCAAACAAAGCTTTTTGAATCAAATGAATGTCAAATGCATTCAACAAAGCTAATTGAGTCAAATGAAAGTCAAACACATTCAACAAAGCTAATTGAGGTAAAAGAAAGTCAAACACATTCAAACAAAGCTTTTTGAATTAAATGAAAGTCAAATGCATTCAACAAAGCCAATTGAGTCAAATGAAAGTCAAAACACATTCAAAGAAAGCTCCTTGATTCAAATGAAAGTCAAATGCATTCAACAAAGCTAATTGAGTAAAATGAAAGTCAAATGCATTCAACAAAGCCAATTGAGTCAAATGAAAGTCAAACACATTCAAATAAAGCTTCTTGATTCAAATGAAAGTCAAATGCATTCAACAAAGCTAATTGAGTCAAATCAAAGTCAAATACATTCAATCAAAGCGTTTTGAATCAAATGAAAGTCAAATGCATTCATCAAAGCTAATTAAGTCAAACGAAGGTCAAACACTTTCAACAAAGCTAACTGAGTCAAATGAAAGTCAAACACATTCAAACAAAGCTTTTTGAATCAAATGAAAGTCAAATGCATTCAACAAAGCTAATTGATTCAAATGAAAGTCGAACACTTTCAACAAAGCTTTTAGAATCAAATGAAAGTCAAACACATTCAAACAAAGCTTTTTGAATCAAATGAAAATCAAATGAATTCAACAAAGCTAATTAAGTCAAATGAAAGTGAAACACTTTCGTCAAAGCTTTTAGAATAAAATGAAAGTCAAATACATTCAAACAAAGCTTTTTGAGTCAAATGAAAGTCAAACACTTTCGTCAAAGCTTTTAGAATCAAATTAAAGTCAAATATATTCAAACAATGCTTTTTGAATCAAATGAAAGTCAATTGCATTCCACAATGCTAATTGAGTCAAATGAAGGTCTAACACATTCAACGAAGCTAATTGAGTCAAATGAAAGTCAAACACATTCAAACAAAGCTTCTTGATTCAAATGAAAGTCAAATGCATTCAACAAAGCTAATTGAGTCAAATGAAAGTCAAACACTTTCAACAAAGCTTTTAGAATCAAATGAAAGTCAAATACATTCAATTAAAGCTTTTTGAATCAAATGAAAGTCAATTGCATTCCACAATGCTAATTGAGTCAAATGAAATTCAAACACATTCAACAAAGCTAATTGAGTCAAAATAAAGTCAAACACATTCAAACAAAGCTGTTTGAATCAAATCGAAGTCAATTGCATTCCACAATGCTAATTGAGTCAAATGAAAGTCAAACACATTCAACGAAGCTAATTGAGTCAAATGAAAGTCAAACACATTCAAACAAAGCTTTTTGAATCAAATGAAAGTCTAATGCATTCAACAAAGCCAATTGAGTCAAATGAAAGTCAAACACATTCAAATAAAGCTTCTTGATTCAAATGAAAGTCAAATGCATTCAACAAAGCTAATTGAGTCAAATGAAAGTCAAACACATTCAAACAAAGCTTTTTGAATCAAATGAACGTCAAATGCATTCAACAAAGCTAATTGAATCAAATGAAAGTCAAACACTTTCAACAAAGCGTTTAGAATCAAATGAAAGTCAATTGCATTCCACAATGCTAATTGAGTCAAATGAAAGTCAAACACATTCAACAAAGCTAATTGAGTCAAAATAAAGTCAAACACATTCAAACAAAGCTTTTTGAATCAAATGAAAGTCAAATGCATTCATCAAAGCTAATTGAGTCAAATGAAAGTCAAACACATTCAACAAAGCTAATTGAGTCAAATGAAAGTCAAACACATTCAAACAAAGCTAATTGAGTCAAATGAAAGTCAAACACTTTCAACAAAGCTAATTGAGTCAAATGAAAGTCAAACACTTTCAACAAAGCTTTTAGAATCAAATGAAAGTCAAACGCATTCTAACAAAGCTTTTTGAATCAAATGAAAATCAAATGAATTCAACAAAGCTAATTGAATCAAATGAAAGTCAAACACTTTCATCAAAGCTTTTAGTATCAAATGAAAGTCAAATACATACCAACAAAGCTTTTTGAATCAAATGAAAGTGAATTGCATTCCACAATGCTAATTGAGTCAAATGAAAGTCAAACACATTAAACAAAGCTTTTTGAATCAAATGAAAGTCAAATGTATTCAACAAAGCCAATTGAGTCAAATGAAAGTCAAACACATTCAAACATAGCTTCTTGATTCATTTAAAAGTCAAATGCATTCAACAAAGCTAATTGAGTCAAATGAAAGTCAAACACTTTCAACAAAGCTTTTAGAATCAAATGAAAGTAAAACACATTCAAACAAAGCTTTTTGAATCAAATGAATGTCAAATGCATTCAACAAAGCTAATTGAGTCAAATGAAAGTCAAACACATTCAACAAAGCTAATTGAGGTAAAAGAAAGTCAAACACATTCAAATAAAGCTTTTTGAATCAAATGAAAGTCAAATGCATTCAACAAAGCCAATTGAGTCAAATGAAAGTCAAACACATTCAAATAAAGCTTCTTGATTCTAATGAAAGTCAAATGCATTAAACAAAGCTAATTGAGTCAAATGAAAGTTAAATGCATTCAACAAAGACAATTGAGTCAAATGTAAGTCAAACACATTCAAATAAAGCTTCTTGATTTAAATGAAAGTCAAATGCATTCAACAAAGCTAATTGAGTCAAATGAAAGTCAAACACTTTCAACAAAGCGTTTAGAATCAAATCAAAGTCAAATACATTCAATCAAAGCGTTTTGAATCAAATGAAAGTCAAATGCATTCATCAAAGCTAATTAAGTCAAACGAAAGTCAAACACTTTCAACAAAGCTAACTGAGTCAAATGAAAGTCAAACACATTCAAACAAAGCTTTTTGAATCAAATGAAAGTCAAATGCATTCAACAAAGCTAATTGATTCAAATGAAAGTCGAACACTTTCAACAAAGCTTTTAGAATCAAATGAAAGTCAAACACATTCAAACAAAGCTTTTTGAATCAAATGAAAATCAAATGAATTCAACAAAGCTAATTAAGTCAAATGAAAGTGAAACACTTTCGTCAAAGCTTTTAGAATAAAATGAAAGTCAAATACATTCAAACAAAGCTTTTTGAATCAAATCGAAGTCAATTGCATTCCACAATGCTAATTGAGTCAAATGAAAGTCAAACACATTCAACGAAGCTAATTGAGTCAAATGAAAGTCAAACACATTCAAACAAAGCTTTTTGAATCAAATGAAAGTCAAATGAATTCAACAAAGCTAATTGAGTCAAATGAAAGTCAAACACTTTCATCAAAGCTTTAAGAATAAAATGAAAGTCAAATACATTCAAACAAAGCTTTTTGAATCAAATCGAAGTCAATTGCATTCCACAATGCTAATTGAGTCAAATGAAAGTCAAACACATTCAACGAAGCTAATTGAGTCAAATGAAAGTCAAACACATTCAAACAAAGCTTTTTGAATCAAATGAAAGTCAAATGCATTCAACAAAGCCAATTGAGTCAAATGAAAGTCAAACACATTCAAATAAAGCTTCTTGATTCAAATGAAAGTCAAATGCATTCAACAAAGCTAATTGAGTCAAATGAAAGTCAAACACATTCAAACAAAGCTTTTTGAATCAAATGAAAGTCAAATGCATTCAACAAACCTAATTGAATCAAATGAAAGTCAAACACTTTCAACAAAGCGTTTAGAATCAAATGAAAGTCAATTGCATTCCACAATGCTAATTGAGTCAAATGAAAGTCAAACACATTCAACAAAGCTAATTGAGTCAAAATAAAGTCAAACACATTCAAACAAAGCTTTTTGAATCAAATGAAAGTAAAATGCATTCAACAAAGCTAATTGAGTCAAATGAAAGTCAAACACTTTCAACAAAGCTAATTGAGTCAATTGAAAGTCAAACACATTCAAACAAAGCTAATTGAGTCAAATGAAAGTCAAACACTTTCAACAAAGCTAATTGAGTCAAATGAAAGTCAAACACTTTCAACAAAGCTTTTAGAATCAAATGAAAGTCAAACGCATTCTAACAAAGCTTTTTGAATCAAATGAAAATCAAATGAATTCAACAAAGCTAATTAAGTCAAATGAAAGTCAAACACTTTCATCAAAGCTTTTAGAATCAAATGAAAGTCAAATACATTCCAACAAAGCTTTTTGAATCAAATGAAAGTGAATTGCATTCCACAATGCTAATTGAGTCAAATGAAAGTCAAACACATTCAAACAAAGCTTTTTGAATCAAATGAAAGTCAAATGCATTCAACAAAGCCAATTGAGTCAAATGAAAGTCAAACACATTCAAACATAGCTTCTTGATTCAAATAAAAGTCAAATGCATTCAACAAAGCTAATTGAGTCAAATGAAAGTCAAACACTTTCAACAAAGCTTTCAGAATCAAATGAAAGTAAAACACATTCAAACAAAGCTTTTGGAATCAAATGAATGTCAAATGCATTCAACAAAGCTAATTGAGTCAAATGAAAGTCAAACACATTCAACAAAGCTAATTGAGGTAAAAGAAAGTCAAACACATTCAAACAAAGCTTTTTGAATCAAATGAAAGTCAAATGCATTCAACAAAGCCAATTGAGTCAAATGAAAGTCAAACACATTCAAATAAAGCTTCTTGATTCTAATGAAAGTCAAATGCATTAAACAAAGCTAATTGAGTCAAATGAAAGTTAAATGCATTCAACAAAGACAATTGAGTCAAATGTAAGTCAAACACATTCAAATAAAGCTTCTTGATTCAAATGAAAGTCAAATGCATTCAACAAAGCTAATTGAGTCAAATGAAAGTCAAACACTTTCAACAAAGCGTTTAGAATCAAATCAAAGTCAAATACATTCAATCAAAGCGTTTTGAATCAAATGAAAGTCAAATGCATTCATCAAAGCTAATTAAGTCAAACGAAAGTCAAACACTTTCAACAAAGCTAACTGAGTCAAATGAAAGTCAAACACATTCAAACAAAGCTTTTTGAATCAAATGAAAGTCAAATGCATTCAACAAAGCTAATTGAATCAAATGAAAGTCAAACACTTTCAACAAAGCGTTTAGAATCAAATGAAAGTCAATTGCATTCCACAATGCTAATTGAGTCAAATGAAAGTCAAACACATTCAACAAAGCTAATTGAGTCAAAATAAAGTCAAATACATTCAAACAAAGCTTTTTGAATCAAATGAAAGTAAAATGCATTCAACAAAGCTAATTGAGTCAAATGAAAGTCAAACACTTTCAACAAAGCTAATTGAGTCAAATGAAAGTCAAACACATTCAAACAAAGTTAATTGAGTCAAATGAAAGTCAAACACTTTCAACAAAGCTAATTGAGTCAAATGAAAGTCAAACACTTTCAACAAAGCTTTTAGAATCAAATGAAAGTCAAACACATTCTAACAAAGCTTTTTTAATCAAATGAAAATCAAATGAATTCAACAAAGCTAATTGAGTCAAATGAAAGTCAAACACTTTCATCAAAGCTTTTAGAATCAAATGAAAGTCAAATACATTCCAACAAAGCTTTTTGAATCAAATGAAAGTGAATTTCATTGCACAATGCTAATTGAGTCAAATGAAAGTCAAACACATTCAAACAAAGCTTTTTGAATCAAATGAAAGTCAAATGCATTCAACAAAGCCAATTGAGTCAAATGAAAGTCAAACACATTCAAACATAGCTTCTTGATACAAATAAAAGTCAAATGCATTCAACAAAGCTAATTGAGTCAAATGAAAGTCAAACACTTTCAACAAAGCTTTTAGAATCAAATGAAAGTAAAACACATTCAAACAAAGCTTTTTGAATCAAATGAATGTCAAATGCATTCAACAAAGCTAATTGAGTCAAATGAAAGTCAAACACATTCAACAAAGCTAATTGAGGTAAAAGAAAGTCAAACACATTCAAACAAAGCTTTTTGAATTAAATGAAAGTCAAATGCATTCAACAAAGCCAATTGAGTCAAATGAAAGTCAAAACACATTCAAAGAAAGCTCCTTGATTCAAATGAAAGTCAAATGCATTCAACAAAGCTAATTGAGTAAAATGAAAGTCAAATGCATTCAACAAAGCCAATTGAGTCAAATGAAAGTCAAACACATTCAAATAAAGCTTCTTGATTCAAATGAAAGTCAAATGCATTCAACAAAGCTAATTGAGTCAAATCAAAGTCAAATACATTCAATCAAAGCGTTTTGAATCAAATGAAAGTCAAATGCATTCATCAAAGCTAATTAAGTCAAACGAAAGTCAAACACTTTCAACAAAGCTAACTGAGTCAAATGAAAGTCAAACACATTCAAACAAAGCTTTTTGAATCAAATGAAAGTCAAATGCATTCAACAAAGCTAATTGATTCAAATGAAAGTCGAACACTTTCAACAAAGCTTTTAGAATCAAATGAAAGTCAAACACATTCAAACAAAGCTTTTTGGATCAAATGAAAATCAAATGAATTCAACAAAGCTAATTAAGTCAAATGAAAGTGAAACACTTTCGTCAAAGCTTTTAGAATAAAATGAAAGTCAAATACATTCAAACAAAGCTTTTTGAATCAAATCGAAGTCAATTGCATTCCACAATGCTAATTGAGTCAAATGAAAGTCAAACACATTCAACGAAGCTAATTGAGTCAAATGAAAGTCAAACACATTCAAACAAAGCTTTTTGAATCAAATGAAAGTCAAATGAATTCAACAAAGCTAATTGAGTCAAATGAAAGTCAAACACTTTCATCAAAGCTTTAAGAATAAAATGAAAGTCAAATACATTCAAACAAAGCTTTTTGAATCAAATCGAAGTCAATTGCATTCCACAATGCTAATTGAGTCAAATGAAAGTCAAACACATTCAACGAAGCTAATTGAGTCAAATGAAAGTCAAACACATTCAAACAAAGCTTTTTGAATCAAATGAAAGTCAAATGCATTCAACAAAGCCAATTGAGTCAAATGAAAGTCAAACACATTCAAATAAAGCTTCTTGATTCAAATGAAAGTCAAATGCATTCAACAAAGCTAATTGAGTCAAATGAAAGTCAAACACATTCAAACAAAGCTTTTTGAATCAAATGAAAGTCAAATGCATTCAACAAACCTAATTGAATCAAATGAAAGTCAAACACTTTCAACAAAGCGTTTAGAATCAAATGAAAGTCAATTGCATTCCACAATGCTAATTGAGTCAAATGAAAGTCAAACACATTCAACAAAGCTAATTGAGTCAAAATAAAGTCAAACACATTCAAACAAAGCTTTTTGAATCAAATGAAAGTAAAATGCATTCAACAAAGCTAATTGAGTCAAATGAAAGTCAAACACTTTCAACAAAGCTAATTGAGTCAATTGAAAGTCAAACACATTCAAACAAAGCTAATTGAGTCAAATGAAAGTCAAACACTTTCAACAAAGCTAATTGAGTCAAATGAAAGTCAAACACTTTCAACAAAGCTTTTAGAATCAAATGAAAGTCAAACGCATTCTAACAAAGCTTTTTGAATCAAATGAAAATCAAATGAATTCAACAAAGCTAATTAAGTCAAATGAAAGTCAAACACTTTCATCAAAGCTTTTAGAATCAAATGAAAGTCAAATACATTCCAACAAAGCTTTTTGAATCAAATGAAAGTGAATTGCATTCCACAATGCTAATTGAGTCAAATGAAAGTCAAACACATTCAAACAAAGCTTTTTGAATCAAATGAAAGTCAAATGCATTCAACAAAGCCAATTGAGTCAAATGAAAGTCAAACACATTCAAACATAGCTTCTTGATTCAAATAAAAGTCAAATGCATTCAACAAAGCTAATTGAGTCAAATGAAAGTCAAACACTTTCAACAAAGCTTTCAGAATCAAATGAAAGTAAAACACATTCAAACAAAGCTTTTGGAATCAAATGAATGTCAAATGCATTCAACAAAGCTAATTGAGTCAAATGAAAGTCAAACACATTCAACAAAGCTAATTGAGGTAAAAGAAAGTCAAACACATTCAAACAAAGCTTTTTGAATCAAATGAAAGTCAAATGCATTCAACAAAGCCAATTGAGTCAAATGAAAGTCAAACACATTCAAATAAAGCTTCTTGATTCTAATGAAAGTCAAATGCATTAAACAAAGCTAATTGAGTCAAATGAAAGTTAAATGCATTCAACAAAGACAATTGAGTCAAATGTAAGTCAAACACATTCAAATAAAGCTTCTTGATTCAAATGAAAGTCAAATGCATTCAACAAAGCTAATTGAGTCAAATGAAAGTCAAACACTTTCAACAAAGCGTTTAGAATCAAATCAAAGTCAAATACATTCAATCAAAGCGTTTTGAATCAAATGAAAGTCAAATGCATTCATCAAAGCTAATTAAGTCAAACGAAAGTCAAACACTTTCAACAAAGCTAACTGAGTCAAATGAAAGTCAAACACATTCAAACAAAGCTTTTTGAATCAAATGAAAGTCAAATGCATTCAACAAAGCTAATTGAATCAAATGAAAGTCAAACACTTTCAACAAAGCGTTTAGAATCAAATGAAAGTCAATTGCATTCCACAATGCTAATTGAGTCAAATGAAAGTCAAACACATTCAACAAAGCTAATTGAGTCAAAATAAAGTCAAATACATTCAAACAAAGCTTTTTGAATCAAATGAAAGTAAAATGCATTCAACAAAGCTAATTGAGTCAAATGAAAGTCAAACACTTTCAACAAAGCTAATTGAGTCAAATGAAAGTCAAACACATTCAAACAAAGTTAATTGAGTCAAATGAAAGTCAAACACTTTCAACAAAGCTAATTGAGTCAAATGAAAGTCAAACACTTTCAACAAAGCTTTTAGAATCAAATGAAAGTCAAACACATTCTAACAAAGCTTTTTTAATCAAATGAAAATCAAATGAATTCAACAAAGCTAATTGAGTCAAATGAAAGTCAAACACTTTCATCAAAGCTTTTAGAATCAAATGAAAGTCAAATACATTCCAACAAAGCTTTTTGAATCAAATGAAAGTGAATTTCATTGCACAATGCTAATTGAGTCAAATGAAAGTCAAACACATTCAAACAAAGCTTTTTGAATCAAATGAAAGTCAAATGCATTCAACAAAGCCAATTGAGTCAAATGAAAGTCAAACACATTCAAACATAGCTTCTTGATACAAATAAAAGTCAAATGCATTCAACAAAGCTAATTGAGTCAAATGAAAGTCAAACACTTTCAACAAAGCTTTTAGAATCAAATGAAAGTAAAACACATTCAAACAAAGCTTTTTGAATCAAATGAATGTCAAATGCATTCAACAAAGCTAATTGAGTCAAATGAAAGTCAAACACATTCAACAAAGCTAATTGAGGTAAAAGAAAGTCAAACACATTCAAACAAAGCTTTTTGAATTAAATGAAAGTCAAATGCATTCAACAAAGCCAATTGAGTCAAATGAAAGTCAAAACACATTCAAAGAAAGCTCCTTGATTCAAATGAAAGTCAAATGCATTCAACAAAGCTAATTGAGTAAAATGAAAGTCAAATGCATTCAACAAAGCCAATTGAGTCAAATGAAAGTCAAACACATTCAAATAAAGCTTCTTGATTCAAATGAAAGTCAAATGCATTCAACAAAGCTAATTGAGTCAAATCAAAGTCAAATACATTCAATCAAAGCGTTTTGAATCAAATGAAAGTCAAATGCATTCATCAAAGCTAATTAAGTCAAACGAAAGTCAAACACTTTCAACAAAGCTAACTGAGTCAAATGAAAGTCAAACACATTCAAACAAAGCTTTTTGAATCAAATGAAAGTCAAATGCATTCAACAAAGCTAATTGATTCAAATGAAAGTCGAACACTTTCAACAAAGCTTTTAGAATCAAATGAAAGTCAAACACATTCAAACAAAGCTTTTTGGATCAAATGAAAATCAAATGAATTCAACAAAGCTAATTAAGTCAAATGAAAGTGAAACACTTTCGTCAAAGCTTTTAGAATAAAATGAAAGTCAAATACATTCAAACAAAGCTTTTTGAATCAAATCGAAGTCAATTGCATTCCACAATGCTAATTGAGTCAAATGAAAGTCAAACACATTCAACGAAGCTAATTGAGTCAAATGAAAGTCAAACACATTCAAACAAAGCTTTTTGAATCAAATGAAAGTCAAATGAATTCAACAAAGCTAATTGAGTCAAATGAAAGTCAAACACTTTCATCAAAGCTTTAAGAATAAAATGAAAGTCAAATACATTCAAACAAAGCTTTTTGAATCAAATCGAAGTCAATTGCATTCCACAATGCTAATTGAGTCAAATGAAAGTCAAACACATTCAACGAAGCTAATTGAGTCAAATGAAAGTCAAACACATTCAAACAAAGCTTTTTGAATCAAATGAAAGTCAAATGCATTCAACAAAGCCAATTGAGTCAAATGAAAGTCAAACACATTCAAATAAAGCTTCTTGATTCAAATGAAAGTCAAATGCATTCAACAAAGCTAATTGAGTCAAATGAAAGTCAAACACATTCAAACAAAGCTTTTTGAATCAAATGAAAGTCAAATGCATTCAACAAACCTAATTGAATCAAATGAAAGTCAAACACTTTCAACAAAGCGTTTAGAATCAAATGAAAGTCAATTGCATTCCACAATGCTAATTGAGTCAAATGAAAGTCAAACACATTCAACAAAGCTAATTGAGTCAAAATAAAGTCAAACACATTCAAACAAAGCTTTTTGAATCAAATGAAAGTAAAATGCATTCAACAAAGCTAATTGAGTCAAATGAAAGTCAAACACTTTCAACAAAGCTAATTGAGTCAATTGAAAGTCAAACACATTCAAACAAAGCTAATTGAGTCAAATGAAAGTCAAACACTTTCAACAAAGCTAATTGAGTCAAATGAAAGTCAAACACTTTCAACAAAGCTTTTAGAATCAAATGAAAGTCAAACGCATTCTAACAAAGCTTTTTGAATCAAATGAAAATCAAATGAATTCAACAAAGCTAATTAAGTCAAATGAAAGTCAAACACTTTCATCAAAGCTTTTAGAATCAAATGAAAGTCAAATACATTCCAACAAAGCTTTTTGAATCAAATGAAAGTGAATTGCATTCCACAATGCTAATTGAGTCAAATGAAAGTCAAACACATTCAAACAAAGCTTTTTGAATCAAATGAAAGTCAAATGCATTCAACAAAGCCAATTGAGTCAAATGAAAGTCAAACACATTCAAACATAGCTTCTTGATTCAAATAAAAGTCAAATGCATTCAACAAAGCTAATTGAGTCAAATGAAAGTCAAACACTTTCAACAAAGCTTTCAGAATCAAATGAAAGTAAAACACATTCAAACAAAGCTTTTGGAATCAAATGAATGTCAAATGCATTCAACAAAGCTAATTGAGTCAAATGAAAGTCAAACACATTCAACAAAGCTAATTGAGGTAAAAGAAAGTCAAACACATTCAAACAAAGCTTTTTGAATCAAATGAAAGTCAAATGCATTCAACAAAGCCAATTGAGTCAAATGAAAGTCAAACACATTCAAATAAAGCTTCTTGATTCTAATGAAAGTCAAATGCATTAAACAAAGCTAATTGAGTCAAATGAAAGTTAAATGCATTCAACAAAGACAATTGAGTCAAATGTAAGTCAAACACATTCAAATAAAGCTTCTTGATTCAAATGAAAGTCAAATGCATTCAACAAAGCTAATTGAGTCAAATGAAAGTCAAACACTTTCAACAAAGCGTTTAGAATCAAATCAAAGTCAAATACATTCAATCAAAGCGTTTTGAATCAAATGAAAGTCAAATGCATTCATCAAAGCTAATTAAGTCAAACGAAAGTCAAACACTTTCAACAAAGCTAACTGAGTCAAATGAAAGTCAAACACATTCAAACAAAGCTTTTTGAATCAAATGAAAGTCAAATGCATTCAACAAAGCTAATTGAATCAAATGAAAGTCAAACACTTTCAACAAAGCGTTTAGAATCAAATGAAAGTCAATTGCATTCCACAATGCTAATTGAGTCAAATGAAAGTCAAACACATTCAACAAAGCTAATTGAGTCAAAATAAAGTCAAATACATTCAAACAAAGCTTTTTGAATCAAATGAAAGTAAAATGCATTCAACAAAGCTAATTGAGTCAAATGAAAGTCAAACACTTTCAACAAAGCTAATTGAGTCAAATGAAAGTCAAACACATTCAAACAAAGTTAATTGAGTCAAATGAAAGTCAAACACTTTCAACAAAGCTAATTGAGTCAAATGAAAGTCAAACACTTTCAACAAAGCTTTTAGAATCAAATGAAAGTCAAACACATTCTAACAAAGCTTTTTTAATCAAATGAAAATCAAATGAATTCAACAAAGCTAATTGAGTCAAATGAAAGTCAAACACTTTCATCAAAGCTTTTAGAATCAAATGAAAGTCAAATACATTCCAACAAAGCTTTTTGAATCAAATGAAAGTGAATTTCATTGCACAATGCTAATTGAGTCAAATGAAAGTCAAACACATTCAAACAAAGCTTTTTGAATCAAATGAAAGTCAAATGCATTCAACAAAGCCAATTGAGTCAAATGAAAGTCAAACACATTCAAACATAGCTTCTTGATACAAATAAAAGTCAAATGCATTCAACAAAGCTAATTGAGTCAAATGAAAGTCAAACACTTTCAACAAAGCTTTTAGAATCAAATGAAAGTAAAACACATTCAAACAAAGCTTTTTGAATCAAATGAATGTCAAATGCATTCAACAAAGCTAATTGAGTCAAATGAAAGTCAAACACATTCAACAAAGCTAATTGAGGTAAAAGAAAGTCAAACACATTCAAACAAAGCTTTTTGAATTAAATGAAAGTCAAATGCATTCAACAAAGCCAATTGAGTCAAATGAAAGTCAAAACACATTCAAAGAAAGCTCCTTGATTCAAATGAAAGTCAAATGCATTCAACAAAGCTAATTGAGTAAAATGAAAGTCAAATGCATTCAACAAAGCCAATTGAGTCAAATGAAAGTCAAACACATTCAAATAAAGCTTCTTGATTCAAATGAAAGTCAAATGCATTCAACAAAGCTAATTGAGTCAAATCAAAGTCAAATACATTCAATCAAAGCGTTTTGAATCAAATGAAAGTCAAATGCATTCATCAAAGCTAATTAAGTCAAACGAAAGTCAAACACTTTCAACAAAGCTAACTGAGTCAAATGAAAGTCAAACACATTCAAACAAAGCTTTTTGAATCAAATGAAAGTCAAATGCATTCAACAAAGCTAATTGATTCAAATGAAAGTCGAACACTTTCAACAAAGCTTTTAGAATCAAATGAAAGTCAAACACATTCAAACAAAGCTTTTTGGATCAAATGAAAATCAAATGAATTCAACAAAGCTAATTAAGTCAAATGAAAGTGAAACACTTTCGTCAAAGCTTTTAGAATAAAATGAAAGTCAAATACATTCAAACAAAGCTTTTTGAATCAAATCGAAGTCAATTGCATTCCACAATGCTAATTGAGTCAAATGAAAGTCAAACACATTCAACGAAGCTAATTGAGTCAAATGAAAGTCAAACACATTCAAACAAAGCTTTTTGAATCAAATGAAAGTCAAATGAATTCAACAAAGCTAATTGAGTCAAATGAAAGTCAAACACTTTCATCAAAGCTTTAAGAATAAAATGAAAGTCAAATACATTCAAACAAAGCTTTTTGAATCAAATCGAAGTCAATTGCATTCCACAATGCTAATTGAGTCAAATGAAAGTCAAACACATTCAACGAAGCTAATTGAGTCAAATGAAAGTCAAACACATTCAAACAAAGCTTTTTGAATCAAATGAAAGTCAAATGCATTCAACAAAGCCAATTGAGTCAAATGAAAGTCAAACACATTCAAATAAAGCTTCTTGATTCAAATGAAAGTCAAATGCATTCAACAAAGCTAATTGAGTCAAATGAAAGTCAAACACATTCAAACAAAGCTTTTTGAATCAAATGAAAGTCAAATGCATTCAACAAACCTAATTGAATCAAATGAAAGTCAAACACTTTCAACAAAGCGTTTAGAATCAAATGAAAGTCAATTGCATTCCACAATGCTAATTGAGTCAAATGAAAGTCAAACACATTCAACAAAGCTAATTGAGTCAAAATAAAGTCAAACACATTCAAACAAAGCTTTTTGAATCAAATGAAAGTAAAATGCATTCAACAAAGCTAATTGAGTCAAATGAAAGTCAAACACTTTCAACAAAGCTAATTGAGTCAATTGAAAGTCAAACACATTCAAACAAAGCTAATTGAGTCAAATGAAAGTCAAACACTTTCAACAAAGCTAATTGAGTCAAATGAAAGTCAAACACTTTCAACAAAGCTTTTAGAATCAAATGAAAGTCAAACGCATTCTAACAAAGCTTTTTGAATCAAATGAAAATCAAATGAATTCAACAAAGCTAATTAAGTCAAATGAAAGTCAAACACTTTCATCAAAGCTTTTAGAATCAAATGAAAGTCAAATACATTCCAACAAAGCTTTTTGAATCAAATGAAAGTGAATTGCATTCCACAATGCTAATTGAGTCAAATGAAAGTCAAACACATTCAAACAAAGCTTTTTGAATCAAATGAAAGTCAAATGCATTCAACAAAGCCAATTGAGTCAAATGAAAGTCAAACACATTCAAACATAGCTTCTTGATTCAAATAAAAGTCAAATGCATTCAACAAAGCTAATTGAGTCAAATGAAAGTCAAACACTTTCAACAAAGCTTTCAGAATCAAATGAAAGTAAAACACATTCAAACAAAGCTTTTGGAATCAAATGAATGTCAAATGCATTCAACAAAGCTAATTGAGTCAAATGAAAGTCAAACACATTCAACAAAGCTAATTGAGGTAAAAGAAAGTCAAACACATTCAAACAAAGCTTTTTGAATCAAATGAAAGTCAAATGCATTCAACAAAGCCAATTGAGTCAAATGAAAGTCAAACACATGCAAATAAAGCTTCTTGATTCAAATGAAAGTCAAATGCATTCAACAAAGCTAATTGAGTGAAATGAAAGTCAAATGCATTCAACAAAGCTAATTGTGTCAAATGAAAGTCAAACACATTCAAATAAAGCTTTTTGATTCAAATGAAAGTCAAATGCATTCAACAAATCTAATTGAGTCAAATGAAAGTCAAACACTTTAAACAAAGCGTTTAGAATCAAATGAAAGTCAAATACATTCAATCAAAGCTTTTTGAATCAAATGAAAGTCAAATGCATTCATCAAAGCTAATTAAGTCAAACGAAAGTCAAACACTTTCAACAAAGCTAACTGAGTCAAATGAAAGTCAAACACATTCAAACAAAGCTTTTTGATTCAAATGAAAGTCAAATGCATTCAACAAAGCCAATTGAGTCAAATGAAAGTCAAAAACTTTCAACAAAGCTAATTGAGTCAAATGAAAGTCAAACACATTTAAACAAAGCTTTTTGATTCAAATGAAAGTCAAATGCATTCAACAAAGCTAATTAAGTCAAATGAAAGTCAAACACTTTCAACAAAGCTTTTAGAATCAAATGAAAGTCAAACACATTCAAACAAAGCTTTTTGAATCAAATGAAAATCAAATGAATTCAACAAAGCTAATTGAGTCAAATGAAAGTCAAACACTTTCATCAAAGCTTTTAGAGTCAAATGAAAGTCAAATACATTCCAACAAAGCTTTTTGAATCAAATGAAAGTGAATTGCATTGCACAATGCTAATTGAGTCAAATGAAAGTCAAACACATTCAAACAAAGCTTTTTGAATCAAATGAAAGTCAAATGCATTCAACAAAGCCAATTGAGTCAAATGAAAGTCAAACACATTCAAACATAGCTTCTTGATACAAATAAAAGTCAAATGCATTCAACAAAGCTAATTGAGTCAAATGAAAGTCAAACACTTTCAACAAAGCTTTTAGAATCAAATGAAAGTAAAACACATTCAAACAAAGCTTTTTGAATCAAATGAATGTCAAATGCATTCAACAAAGCTAATTGAGTCAAATGAAAGTCAAACACATTCAACAAAGCTAATTGAGGTAAAAGAAAGTCAAACACATTCAAACAAAGCTTTTTGAATCAAATGAAAGTCAAATGCATTCAACAATGCTAATTGAATCAAATAAAAGTCAAACACTTTCAACAAAGCGTTTAGAATCAAATGAAAGTCAATTGCATTCCACAATGCTAATTGAGTCAAATGAAAGTCAAACACATTCAACAAAGCTAATTGAGTCAAAATAAAGTCAAATACATTCAAACAAAGCTTTTTGAATCACATGAAAGTAAAATGCATTCAACAAAGCTAATTGAGTCAAATGAAAGTCAAACACTTTCAACAAAGCTAATTGAGTCAAATGAAAGTCAAACACATTCAACCAAAGCTAATTGAGTCAAATGAAAGTCAAACACTTTCAACAAAGCTAATTGAGTCAAATGAAAGTCAAACACTTTCAACAAAGCTTTTAGAATCAAATGAAAGTCAAACACATTCTAACAAAGCTTTTTGAATCAAATGAAAATCAAATGAATTCAACAAAGCTAATTGAGTCAAATGAAAGTCAAACACATTCATCAAAGCTTTTAGATTCAAATGAAAGTCAAATACATTCAACCAAAGCTTTTTGAATCAAATGAAAGTGAATTGCATTGCACAATGCTAATTGAGTCAAATGAAAGTCAAACACATTCAAACAAAGATTTTTGAATCAAATGAAAGTCAAATGCATTCAACAAAGCCAATTGAGTCAAATGAAAGTCAAACACATTCAAACATAGCTTCTTGATTCATTTAAAAGTCAAATGCATTCAACAAAGCTAATTGAGTCAAACACTTTCAACAAAGTTTTTAGAATCAAATGAAAGTAAAACACATTCAAACAAAGCTTTTTGAATCAAATGAATGTCAAATGCATTCGACAAAGCTAATTGAGTCAAATGAAAGTCAAACACATTCAACAAAGCTAATTGAGGTAAAAGAAAGTCAAACACATTCAAACAAAGCTTTTTGAATCAAATGAAAGTCAAATGCATTCAACAAAGCCAATTGAGTCAAATGAAAGTCAAACACATTCAAATAAAGCTTCTTGATTCAAATGAAAGTCAAATGCATTCAACAAAGCTAATTGAGTGAAATGAAAGTCAAATGCATTCAACAAAGCCAATTGAGTCAAATGAAAGTCAAACACATTCAAATAAAGCTTCTAGATTCAAATGAAAGTCAAATGCATTCAACAAAGCTAATTGAGTCAAATGAAAGTCAAACACTTTCAACAAAGCTAATTGAGTCAAATGAAAGTCTAACACTTTCAACAAAGCTTTTAGAATCAAATGAAAGTCAAACACATTCTAACAAAGCTTTTTGAATCTAATGAAAATCAAATGAATTCAACAAAGCTAATTGAGTCAAATGAAAGTCAAACACTTTCATCAAAGCTTTTAGAATCAAATGAAAGTCAAATACATTCAACCAAAGCTTTTTGAATCAAATGAAAGTGAATTGCATTGCACTATTCTAATTGAGTCAAATGAAAGTCAAACACATTCAAACAAAGCTTTTTGAATCAAATGAAAGTCAAATGCATTCAACAAAGCCAATTGAGTCAAATGAAAGTCAAACACATTCAAACATAGCTTCTTGATTCATTTAAAAGTCAAATGCATTCAACAAAGCTAATTGAGTCAAATGAAAGTCAAACACTTTCAACAAAGTTTTTAGAATCAAATGAAAGTAAAACACATTCAAACAAAGCTTTTTGAATCAAATGAATGTCAAATGCATTCGACAAAGCTAATTTAGTCAAATGAAAGTCAAACACATTCAACAAAGCTAATTGAGGTAAAAGAAAGTCAAACACATTCAAACAAAGCTTTTTGAATCAAATGAAAGTCAAATGCATTCAACAAAGCCAATTGAGTCAAATGAAAGTCAAACACATTCAAATAAAGCTTCTTGATTCAAATGAAAGTCAAATGAATTCAACAAAGCTAATTGAGTGAAATGAAAGTCAAATGCATTCAACAAAGCCAATTGAGTCAAATGAAAGTCAAACACATTCAAATAAAGCTTCTTGATTCAAATGAAAGTCAAATGCATTCAACAAAGCTAATTGAGTCAAATGAAAGTCAAACACTTTCAACAAAGCGTTTAGAATCAAATGAAAATCAAATACATTCAATCAAAGCGTTTTGAATCAAATGAACGTCAAATGCATTCATCAAAGCTAATTAAGTCAAACGAAAGTTAAACACTTTCAACAAAGCTAACTGAGTCAAATGAAAGTCAAACACATTCAAACAAAGCTTTTTGATTCAAATGAAAGTCAAATGCATTCAACAAAGCTAATTGATTCAAATGAAAGTCGAACACTTTCAACAAAGCTTTTAGAATCAAATGAAAGTCAAACACATTCAAACAAAGCTTTTTGAATCAAATGAAAATCAAATGAATTCAACAAAGCTAATTGAGTCAAATGAAAGTCAAACACTTTCGTCAACGCTTTTAGAATCAAATTAAAGTCAAATATATTCAAACAAAGCTTTTTGAATCAAATGAAAGTCAATTGCATTCCACAATGCTAATTGAGTCAAATGAAGGTCAAACACATTCAACGAAGCTAATTGAGTCAAATGAAAGTCAAACACATTCAAACAAAGCTTTTTGAATCAAATGAAAGTCAAATGCATTCAACAAAGCTAATTGAGTCAAATGAAAGTCAAACACTTTCAACAAAGCTAATTGAGTCAAATGAAAGTCAAACACATTCAAACAAAGCTTTTTGATTCTAATGAAAGTCAAATGCATTAAACAAAGCTAATTGAGTTAAATGAAAGTCAAAAACTTTCAACAAAGCTTTTAAAATCAAACGAAAATCAAATGAATTCAACAAAGCTAATTGAGTCAAATGAAAGTCAAACACTTTCATCAAAGCTTTTAGAATAAAATGAAAGTCAAATACATTCAAACAAAGCTTTTTGAATCAAATCGAAGTCAATTGCATTCCACAATGCTAATTGAGTCAAATGAAAGTCAAACACATTCAACGAAACTAATTGAGTCAAATGAAAGTCAAACACATTCAAACAAAGCTTTTTGAATCAAATGAAAGTCTAATGCATTCAACAAAGCCAATTGAGTCAAATGAAAGTCAAACACATTCAAATAAAGCTTCTTGATTCAAATGAAAGTCAAATGCATTCAACAAAGCTAATTGAGTCAAATGAAAGTCAAACACATTCAAACAAAGCTTTTTGAATCAAATGACATCAAATGCATTCAACAAAGCTAATTGAATCAAATGAAAGTCAAACACTTTCAACAAAGCGTTTAGAATCAAATGAAAGTCAATTGCATTCCACAATGCTAATTGAGTCAAATCAAAGTCAAACACATTCAACAAAGCTAATTGAGTCAAAATAAAGTCAAACACATTCAAACAAAGCTTTTTGAATCAAATGAAAGTAAAATGCATTCATCAAAGCTAATTGAGTCAAATGAAAGTCAAACACATTCAACAAAGCTAATTGAGTCAAATGAAAGTCAAACACATTCAAACAAAGCTAATTGAGTCAAATGAAAGTCAAACACTTTCAACAAAGCTAATTGAGTCAAATAAAAGTCAAACACTTTCAACAAAGCTTTTAGAATCAAATGAAAGTCAAACGCATTCTAACAAAGCTTTTTGAATCAAATGAAAATCAAATGAATTCAACAAAGCTAATTGAGTCAAATGAAAGTCAAACACTTTCATCAAAGCTTTTAGAATCAAATGAAAGTCAAATACATACCAACAAAGCTTTTTGAATCAAATGAAAGTGAATTGCATTCCACAATGCTAATTGAGTCAAATGAAAGTCAAACACATTAAACAAAGCTTTTTGAATCAAATGAAAGTCAAATGCATTCAACAAAGCCAATTGAGTCAAATGAAAGTCAAACACATTCAAACATAGCTTCTTGATTCATTTAAAAGTCAAATGCATTCAACAAAGCTAATTGAGTCAAATGAAAGTCAAACACTTTCAACAAAGCTTTTAGAATCAAATGAAAGTAAAACACATTCAAACAAAGCTTTTTGAATCAAATGAAAGTCAAATGCATTCAACAAAGCTAATTGATTCAAATGAAAGTCGAACACTTTCAACAAAGCTTTTAGAATCAAATGAAAGTCAAACACATTCAAACAAAGCTTTTTGAATCAAATGAAAATCAAATGAATTCAACAAAGCTAATTGAGTCAAATGAAAGTCAAACACTTTCATCAAAGCTTTTAGAATCAAATGAAAGTCAAATACATACCAACAAAGCTTTTTGAATCAAATGAAAGTGAATTGCATTCCACAATGCTAATTGAGTCAAATGAAAGTCAAACACATTAAACAAAGCTTTTTGAATCAAATGAAAGTCAAATGCATTCAACAAAGCCAATTGAGTCAAATGAAAGTCAAACACATTCAAACATAGCTTCTTGATTCATTTAAAAGTCAAATGCATTCAACAAAGCTAATTGAGTCAAATGAAAGTCAAACACTTTCAACAAAGCTTTTAGAATCAGATGAAAGTAAAACACATTCAAACAAAGCTTTTTGAATCAAATGAAAGTCAAATTTATTCAACAAAGCTAATTGAGTCAAATGAAAGTCAAACACTTTCAACAAAGCTAATTGAGTCAAATGAAAGTCAAACACATTCAAACAAAGCTTTTTGATTATAATAAAAGTCAAATGCATTAAACAAAGCTAATTGAGTTAAATGAAAGTCAAAAACTTTCAACAAAGCTTTTAAAATCAAACGAAAATCAAATGAATTCAACAAAACTAATTGAGTCAAATGAAAGTCAAACACTTTCATCAAAGCTTTTAGAATAAAATGAAAGTCAAATACATTCAAACAAAGCTTTTTGAATCAAATCGAAGTCAATTGCATTCCACAATGCTAATTGAGTCAAATGAAAGTCAAACACATTCAACGAAGCTAATTGAGTCAAATGAAAGTCAAACACATTCAAACAACGCTTTTTGAATCAAATGAAAGTCTAATGCATTCAACAAAGCCAATTGAGTCAAATGAAAGTCAAACACATTCAAATAAAGCTTCTTGATTCAAATGAAAGTCAAATGCATTCAACAAAGCTAATTGAGTCAAATGAAAGTCAAACACATTCAAACAAAGCTTTTTGAATCAAATGAACGTCAAATGCATTCAACAAAGCTAATTGAATCAAATGAAAGTCAAACACTTTCAACAAAGCGTTTAGAATGAAATGAAAGTCAATTGCATTCCACAATGCTAATTGAGTCAAATCAAAGTCAAACACATTCAACAAAGCTAATTGAGTCAAAATAAAGTCAAACACATTCAAACAAAGCTTTTTGAATCAAATGAAAGTAAAATGCATTCATCAAAGCTAATTGAGTCAAATGAAAGTCAAACACATTCAACAAAGCTAATTGAGTCAAATGAAAGTCAAACACATTCAAACAAAGCTAATTGAGTCAAATGAAAGTCAAACACTTTCAACAAAGCTAATTGAGTCAAATGAAAGTCAAACACTTTCAACAAAGCTTTTAGAATCAAATGAAAGTCAAACGCATTCTAACAAAGCTTTTTGAATCAAATGAAAATCAAATGAATTCAACAAAGCTAATTGAGTCAAATGAAAGTCAAACACTTTCATCAAAGCTTTTAGAATCAAATGAAAGTCAAATACATACCAACAAAGCTTTTTGAATCAAATGAAAGTGAATTGCATTCCACAATGCTAATTGAGTCAAATGAAAGTCAAACACATTAAACAAAGCTTTTTGAATCAAATGAAAGTCAAATGCATTCAACAAAGCCAATTGAGTCAAATGAAAGTCAAACACATTCAAACATAGCTTCTTGATTCATTTAAAAGTCAAATGCATTCAACAAAGCTAATTGAGTCAAATGAAAGTCAAACACTTTCAACAAAGCTTTTAGAATCAAATGAAAGTAAAACACATTCAAACAAAGCTTTTTGAATCAAATGAAAGTCAAATGCATTCAACAAAGCTAATTGATTCAAATGAAAGTCGAACACTTTCAACAAAGCTTTTAGAATCAAATGAAAGTCAAACACATTCAAACAAAGCTTTTTGAATCAAATGAAAATCAAATGAATTCAACAAAGCTAATTGAGTCAAATGAAAGTCAAACACTTTCATCAAAGCTTTTAGAATCAAATGAAAGTCAAATACATACCAACAAAGCTTTTTGAATCAAATGAAAGTGAATTGCATTCCACAATGCTAATTGAGTCAAATGAAAGTCAAACACATTAAACAAAGCTTTTTGAATCAAATGAAAGTCAAATGCATTCAACAAAGCCAATTGAGTCAAATGAAAGTCAAACACATTCAAACATAGCTTCTTGATTCATTTAAAAGTCAAATGCATTCAACAAAGCTAATTGAGTCAAATGAAAGTCAAACACTTTCAACAAAGCTTTTAGAATCAAATGAAAGTAAAACACATTCAAACAAAGCTTTTTGAATCAAATGAAAGTCAAATGCATTCAACAAAGCTAATTGATTCAAATGAAAGTCGAACACTTTCAACAAAGCTTTTAGAATCAAATGAAAGTCAAACACATTCAAACAAAGCTTTTTGAATCAAATGAAAATCAAATGAATTCAACAAAGCTAATTGAGTCAAATGAAAGTGAAACACTTTCGTCAAAGCTTTTAGAATAAAATGAAAGTCAAATACATTCAAACAAAGCTTTTTGAATCAAATCGAAGTCAATTGCATTCCACAATGCTAATTGAGTCAAATGAAAGTCAAACACATTCAACGAAGCTAATTGAGTCAAATGAAAGTCAAACACATTCAAACAAAGCTTTTTGAATCAAATGAAAGTCAAATGAATTCAACAAAGCTAATTGAGTCAAATGAAAGTCAAACACTTTCATCAAAGCTTTAAGAATAAAATGAAAGTCAAATACATTCAAACAAAGCTTTTTGAATCAAATCGAAGTCAATTGCATTCCACAATGCTAATTGAGTCAAATGAAAGTCAAACACATTCAACGAAGCTAATTGAGTCAAATGAAAGTCAAACACATTCAAACAAAGCTTTTTTAATCAAATGAAAGTGAATTGCATTCCACAATGCTAATTGAGTCAAATGAAAGTCAAACACATTAAACAAAGCTTTTTGAATCAAATGAAAGTCAAATGCATTCAACAAAGCTAATTGAGTCAAATGAAAGTCAAACACATTCAAACAAAGCTTTTTGAATCAAATGAAAGTCAAATGCATTCAACAAACCTAATTGAATCAAATGAAAGTCAAACACTTTCAACAAAGCGTTTAGAATCAAATGAAAGTCAATTGCATTCCACAATGCTAATTGAGTCAAATGAAAGTCAAACACATTCAACAAAGCTAATTGAGTCAAAATAAAGTCAAACACATTCAAAAAAAGCTTTTTGAATCAAATGAAAGTAAAATGCATTCAACAAAGCTAATTGAGTCAAATGAAAGTCAAACACTTTCAACAAAGCTAATTGAGTCAATTGAAAGTCAAACACATTCAAACAAAGCTAATTGAGTCAAATGAAAGTCAAACACTTTCAACAAAGCTAATTGAGTCAAATGAAAGTCAAACACTTTCAACAAAGCTTTTAGAATCAAATGAAAGTAAAACACATTCAAACAAAGCTTTTTGAATCAAATGAAAGTCAAATGCATTCAACAAAGCTAATTGAGTCAAATGAAAGTCAAACACTTTCAACAAAGCTAATTGAGTCAAATGAAAGTCAAACACTTTCAACAAAGCTTTTAGAATCAAATGAAAGTCAAACGCATTCTAACAAAGCTTTTTGAATCAAATGAAAATCAAATGAATTCAACAAAGCTAATTGAGTCAAATGAAAGTCAAACACTTTCATCAAAGCTTTTAGAATCAAATGAAAGTCAAATACATACCAACAAAGCTTTTTGAATCAAATGAAAGTGAATTGCATTCCACAATGCTAATTGAGTCAAATGAAAGTCAAACACATTAAACAAAGCTTTTTGAATCAAATGAAAGTCAAATGCATTCAACAAAGCCAATTGAGTCAAATGAAAGTCAAACACATTCAAACATAGCTTCTTGATTCATTTAAAAGTCAAATGCATTCAACAAAGCTAATTGAGTCAAATGAAAGTCAAACACTTTCAACAAAGCTTTTAGAATCAAATGAAAGTAAAACACATTCAAACAAAGCTTTTTGAATCAAATGAAAGTCAAATGCATTCAACAAAGCTAATTGATTCAAATGAAAGTCGAACACTTTCAACAAAGCTTTTAGAATCAAATGAAAGTCAAACACATTCAAACAAAGCTTTTTGAATCAAATGAAAATCAAATGAATTCAACAAAGCTAATTGAGTCAAATGAAAGTGAAACACTTTCGTCAAAGCTTTTAGAATAAAATGAAAGTCAAATACATTCAAACAAAGCTTTTTGAATCAAATCGAAGTCAATTGCATTCCACAATGCTAATTGAGTCAAATGAAAGTCAAACACATTCAACGAAGCTAATTGAGTCAAATGAAAGTCAAACACATTCAAACAAAGCTTTTTGAATCAAATGAAAGTCAAATGAATTCAACAAAGCTAATTGAGTCAAATGAAAGTCAAACACTTTCATCAAAGCTTTAAGAATAAAATGAAAGTCAAATACATTCAAACAAAGCTTTTTGAATCAAATCGAAGTCAATTGCATTCCACAATGCTAATTGAGTCAAATGAAAGTCAAACACATTCAACGAAGCTAATTGAGTCAAATGAAAGTCAAACACATTCAAACAAAGCTTTTTGAATCAAATGAAAGTCAAATGCATTCAACAAAGCCAATTGAGTCAAATGAAAGTCAAACACATTCAAATAAAGCTTCTTGATTCAAATGAAAGTCACATGCATTCAACAAAGCTAATTGAGTCAAATGAAAGTCAAACACATTCAAACAAAGCTTTTTGAATCAAATGAAAGTCAAATACATTCAACAAACCTAATTGAATCAAATGAAAGTCAAACACTTTCAACAAAGCGTTTAGAATCAAATGAAAGTCAATTGCATTCCACAATGCTAATTGAGTCAAATGAAAGTCAAACACATTCAACAAAGCTAATTGAGTCAAAATAAAGTCAAACACATTCAAAAAAAGCTTTTTGAATCAAATAAAAGTAAAATGCATTCAACAAAGCTAATTGAGTCAAATGAAAGTCAAACACTTTCAACAAAGCTAATTGAGTCAATTGAAAGTCAAACACATTCAAACAAAGCTAATTGAGTCAAATGAAAGTCAAACACTTTCAACAAAGCTAATTGAGTCAAATGAAAGTCAAACACTTTCAACAAAGCTTTTAGAATCAAATGAAAGTAAAACACATTCAAACAAAGCTTTTTGAATCAAATGAAAGTCAAATGCATTCAACAAAGCTAATTGAGTCAAATGAAAGTCAAACACTTTCAACAAAGCTAATTGAGTCAAATGAAAGTCAAACACTTTCAACAAAGCTTTTAGAATCAAATGAAAGTCAAACGCATTCTAACAAAGCTTTTTGAATCAAATGAAAATCAAATGAATTCAACAAAGCTAATTGAGTCAAATGAAAGTCAAACACTTTCATCAAAGCTTTTAGAATCAAATGAAAGTCAAATACATACCAACAAAGCTTTTTGAATCAAATGAAAGTGAATTGCATTCCACAATGCTAATTGAGTCAAATGAAAGTCAAACACATTAAACAAAGCTTTTTGAATTAAATGAAAGTCAAATGCATTCAACAAAGCCAATTGAGTCAAATGAAAGTCAAACACATTCAAACATAGCTTCTTGATTCATTTAAAAGTCAAATGCATTCAACAAAGCTAATTGAGTCAAATGAAAGTCAAACACTTTCAACAAAGCTTTTAGAATCAAATGAAAGTAAAACACATTCAAACAAAGCTTTTTGAATCAAATGAAAGTCAAATGCATTCAACAAAGCTAATTGATTCAAATGAAAGTCGAACACTTTCAACAAAGCTTTTAGAATCAAATGAAAGTCAAACACATTCAAACAAAGCTTTTTGAATCAAATGAAAATCAAATGAATTCAACAAAGCTAATTGAGTCAAATGAAAGTGAAACACTTTCGTCAAAGCTTTTAGAATAAAATGAAAGTCAAATACATTCAAACAAAGCTTTTTGAATCAAATCGAAGTCAATTGCATTCCACAATGCTAATTGAGTCAAATGAAAGTCAAACACATTCAACGAAGCTAATTGAGTCAAATGAAAGTCAAACACATTCAAACAAAGCTTTTTGAATCAAATGAAAGTCAAATGAATTCAACAAAGCTAATTGAGTCAAATGAAAGTCAAACACTTTCATCAAAGCTTTAAGAATAAAATGAAAGTCAAATACATTCAAACAAAGCTTTTTGAATCAAATCGAAGTCAATTGCATTCCACAATGCTAATTGAGTCAAATGAAAGTCAAACACATTCAACGAAGCTAATTGAGTCAAATGAAAGTCAAACACATTCAAACAAAGCTTTTTGAATCAAATGAAAGTCAAATGCATTCAACAAAGCCAATTGAGTCAAATGAAAGTCAAACACATTCAAATAAAGCTTCTTGATTCAAATGAAAGTCAAATGCATTCAACAAAGCTAATTGAGTCAAATGAAAGTCAAACACATTCAAACAAAGCTTTTTGAATCAAATGAAAGTCAAATGCATTCAACAAACCTAATTGAATCAAATGAAAGTCAAACACTTTCAACAAAGCGTTTAGAATCAAATGAAAGTCAATTGCATTCCACAATGCTAATTGAGTCAAATGAAAGTCAAACACATTCAACAAAGCTAATTGAGTCAAAATAAAGTCAAACACATTCAAAAAAAGCTTTTTGAATCAAATGAAAGTAAAATGCATTCAACAAAGCTAATTGAGTCAAATGAAAGTCAAACACTTTCAACAAAGCTAATTGAGTCAATTGAAAGTCAAACACATTCAAACAAAGCTAATTGAGTCAAATGAAAGTCAAACACTTTCAACAAAGCTAATTGAGTCAAATGAAAGTCAAACACTTTCAACAAAGCTTTTAGAATCAAATGAAAGTAAAACACATTCAAACAAAGCTTTTTGAATCAAATGAAAGTCAAATGCATTCAACAAAGCTAATTGAGTCAAATGAAAGTCAAACACTTTCAACAAAGCTAATTGAGTCAAATGAAAGTCAAACACTTTCAACAAAGCTTTTAGAATCAAATGAAAGTCAAACGCATTCTAACAAAGCTTTTTGAATCAAATGAAAATCAAATGAATTCAACAAAGCTAATTGAGTCAAATGAAAGTCAAACACTTTCATCAAAGCTTTTAGAATCAAATGAAAGTCAAATACATACCAACAAAGCTTTTTGAATCAAATGAAAGTGAATTGCATTCCACAATGCTAATTGAGTCAAATGAAAGTCAAACACATTAAACAAAGCTTTTTGAATCAAATGAAAGTCAAATGCATTCAACAAAGCCAATTGAGTCAAATGAAAGTCAAACACATTCAAACATAGCTTCTTGATTCATTTAAAAGTCAAATGAATTCAACAAAGCTAATTGAGTCAAATGAAAGTCAAACACTTTCATCAAAGCTTTAAGAATAAAATGAAAGTCAAATACATTCAAACAAAGCTTTTTGAATCAAATCGAAGTCAATTGCATTCCACAATGCTAATTGAGTCAAATGAAAGTCAAACACATTCAACGAAGCTAATTGAGTCAAATGAAAGTCAAACACATTCAAACAAAGCTTTTTGAATCAAATGAAAGTCAAATGCATTCAACAAAGCCAATTGAGTCAAATGAAAGTCAAACACATTCAAATAAAGCTTCTTGATTCAAATGAAAGTCAAATGCATTCAACAAAGCTAATTGAGTCAAATGAAAGTCAAACACATTCAAACAAAGCTTTTTGAATCAAATGAAAGTCAAATGCATTCAACAAACCTAATTGAATCAAATGAAAGTCAAACACTTTCAACAAAGCGTTTAGAATCAAATGAAAGTCAATTGCATTCCACAATGCTAATTGAGTCAAATGAAAGTCAAACACATTCAACAAAGCTAATTGAGTCAAAATAAAGTCAAACACATTCAAAAAAAGCTTTTTGAATCAAATGAAAGTAAAATGCATTCAACAAAGCTAATTGAGTCAAATGAAAGTCAAACACTTTCAACAAAGCTAATTGAGTCAATTGAAAGTCAAACACATTCAAACAAAGCTAATTGAGTCAAATGAAAGTCAAACACTTTCAACAAAGCTAATTAAGTCAAATGAAAGTCAAACACTTTCAACAAAGCTTTTAGAATCAAATGAAAGTAAAACACATTCAAACAAAGCTTTTTGAATCAAATGAAAGTCAAATGCATTCAACAAAGCTAATTGAGTCAAATGAAAGTCAAACACTTTCAACAAAGCTAATTGAGTCAAATGAAAGTCAAACACTTTCAACAAAGCTTTTAGAATCAAATGAAAGTCAAACGCATTCTAACAAAGCTTTTTGAATCAAATGAAAATCAAATGAATTCAACAAAGCTAATTGAGTCAAATGAAAGTCAAACACTTTCATCAAAGCTTTTAGAATCAAATGAAAGTCAAATACATACCAACAAAGCTTTTTGAATCAAATGAAAGTGAATTGCATTCCACAATGCTAATTGAGTCAAATGAAAGTCAAACACATTAAACAAAGCTTTTTGAATCAAATGAAAGTCAAATGCATTCAACAAAGCCAATTGAGTCAAATGAAAGTCAAACACATTCAAACATAGCTTCTTGATTCATTTAAAAGTCAAATGCATTCAACAAAGCTAATTGAGTCAAATGAAAGTCAAACACTTTCAACAAAGCTTTTAGAATCAAATGAAAGTAAAACACATTCAAACAAAGCTTTTTGAATCAAATGAAAGTCAAATGCATTCAACAAAGCTAATTGATTCAAATGAAAGTCGAACACTTTCAACAAAGCTTTTAGAATCAAATGAAAGTCAAACACATTCAAACAAAGCTTTTTGAATCAAATGAAAATCGAATGAATTCAACAAAGCTAATTGAGTCAAATGAAAGTGAAACACTTTCGTCAAAGCTTTTAGAATAAAATGAAAGTCAAATACATTCAAACAAAGCTTTTTGAATCAAATCGAAGTCAATTGCATTCCACAATGCTAATTGAGTCAAATGAAAGTCAAACACATTCAACGAAGCTAATTGAGTCAAATGAAAGTCAAACACATTCAAACAAAGCTTTTTGAATCAAATGAAAGTCAAATGAATTCAACAAAGCTAATTGAGTCAAATGAAAGTCAAACACTTTCATCAAAGCTTTAAGAATAAAATGAAAGTCAAATACATTCAAACAAAGCTTTTTGAATCAAATCGAAGTCAATTGCATTCCACAATGCTAATTGAGTCAAATGAAAGTCAAACACATTCAACGAAGCTAATTGAGTCAAATGAAAGTCAAACACATTCAAACAAAGCTTTTTGAATCAAATGAAAGTCAAATGCATTCAACAAAGCCAATTGAGTCAAATGAAAGTCAAACACATTCAAATAAAGCTTCTTGATTCAAATGAAAGTCACATGCATTCAACAAAGCTAATTGAGTCAAATGAAAGTCAAACACATTCAAACAAAGCTTTTTGAATCAAATGAAAGTCAAATACATTCAACAAACCTAATTGAATCAAATGAAAGTCAAACACTTTCAACAAAGCGTTTAGAATCAAATGAAAGTCAATTGCATTCCACAATGCTAATTGAGTCAAATGAAAGTCAAACACATTCAACAAAGCTAATTGAGTCAAAATAAAGTCAAACACATTCAAAAAAAGCTTTTTGAATCAAATAAAAGTAAAATGCATTCAACAAAGCTAATTGAGTCAAATGAAAGTCAAACACTTTCAACAAAGCTAATTGAGTCAATTGAAAGTCAAACACATTCAAACAAAGCTAATTGAGTCAAATGAAAGTCAAACACTTTCAACAAAGCTAATTGAGTCAAATGAAAGTCAAACACTTTCAACAAAGCTTTTAGAATCAAATGAAAGTAAAACACATTCAAACAAAGCTTTTTGAATCAAATGAAAGTCAAATGCATTCAACAAAGCTAATTGAGTCAAATGAAAGTCAAACACTTTCAACAAAGCTAATTGAGTCAAATGAAAGTCAAACACTTTCAACAAAGCTTTTAGAATCAAATGAAAGTCAAACGCATTCTAACAAAGCTTTTTGAATCAAATGAAAATCAAATGAATTCAACAAAGCTAATTGAGTCAAATGAAAGTCAAACACTTTCATCAAAGCTTTTAGAATCAAATGAAAGTCAAATACATACCAACAAAGCTTTTTGAATCAAATGAAAGTGAATTGCATTCCACAATGCTAATTGAGTCAAATGAAAGTCAAACACATTAAACAAAGCTTTTTGAATCAAATGAAAGTCAAATGCATTCAACAAAGCCAATTGAGTCAAATGAAAGTCAAACACATTCAAACATAGCTTCTTGATTCATTTAAAAGTCAAATGCATTCAACAAAGCTAATTGAGTCAAATGAAAGTCAAACACTTTCAACAAAGCTTTTAGAATCAAATGAAAGTAAAACACATTCAAACAAAGCTTTTTGAATCAAATGAAAGTCAAATGCATTCAACAAAGCTAATTGATTCAAATGAAAGTCGAACACTTTCAACAAAGCTTTTAGAATCAAATGAAAGTCAAACACATTCAAACAAAGCTTTTTGAATCAAATGAAAATCAAATGAATTCAACAAAGCTAATTGAGTCAAATGAAAGTGAAACACTTTCGTCAAAGCTTTTAGAATAAAATGAAAGTCAAATACATTCAAACAAAGCTTTTTGAATCAAATCGAAGTCAATTGCATTCCACAATGCTAATTGAGTCAAATGAAAGTCAAACACATTCAACGAAGCTAATTGAGTCAAATGAAAGTCAAACACATTCAAACAAAGCTTTTTGAATCAAATGAAAGTCAAATGAATTCAACAAAGCTAATTGAGTCAAATGAAAGTCAAACACTTTCATCAAAGCTTTAAGAATAAAATGAAAGTCAAATACATTCAAACAAAGCTTTTTGAATCAAATCGAAGTCAATTGCATTCCACAATGCTAATTGAGTCAAATGAAAGTCAAACACATTCAACGAAGCTAATTGAGTCAAATGAAAGTCAAACACATTCAAACAAAGCTTTTTGAATCAAATGAAAGTCAAATGCATTCAACAAAGCCAATTGAGTCAAATGAAAGTCAAACACATTCAAATAAAGCTTCTTGATTCAAATGAAAGTCAAATGCATTCAACAAAGCTAATTGAGTCAAATGAAAGTCAAACACATTCAAACAAAGCTTTTTGAATCAAATGAAAGTCAAATGCATTCAACAAACCTAATTGAATCAAATGAAAGTCAAACACTTTCAACAAAGCGTTTAGAATCAAATGAAAGTCAATTGCATTCCACAATGCTAATTGAGTCAAATGAAAGTCAAACACATTCAACAAAGCTAATTGAGTCAAAATAAAGTCAAACACATTCAAAAAAAGCTTTTTGAATCAAATGAAAGTAAAATGCATTCAACAAAGCTAATTGAGTCAAATGAAAGTCAAACACTTTCAACAAAGCTAATTGAGTCAATTGAAAGTCAAACACATTCAAACAAAGCTAATTGAGTCAAATGAAAGTCAAACACTTTCAACAAAGCTAATTGAGTCAAATGAAAGTCAAACACTTTCAACAAAGCTTTTAGAATCAAATGAAAGTAAAACACATTCAAACAAAGCTTTTTGAATCAAATGAAAGTCAAATGCATTCAACAAAGCTAATTGAGTCAAATGAAAGTCAAACACTTTCAACAAAGCTAATTGAGTCAAATGAAAGTCAAACACTTTCAACAAAGCTTTTAGAATCAAATGAAAGTCAAACGCATTCTAACAAAGCTTTTTGAATCAAATGAAAATCAAATGAATTCAACAAAGCTAATTGAGTCAAATGAAAGTCAAACACTTTCATCAAAGCTTTTAGAATCAAATGAAAGTCAAATACATACCAACAAAGCTTTTTGAATCAAATGAAAGTGAATTGCATTCCACAATGCTAATTGAGTCAAATGAAAGTCAAACACATTAAACAAAGCTTTTTGAATCAAATGAAAGTCAAATGCATTCAACAAAGCCAATTGAGTCAAATGAAAGTCAAACACATTCAAACATAGCTTCTTGATTCATTTAAAAGTCAAATGCATTCAACAAAGCTAATTGAGTCAAATGAAAGTCAAACACTTTCAACAAAGCTTTTAGAATCAAATGAAAGTAAAACACATTCAAACAAAGCTTTTTGAATCAAATGAAAGTCAAATGCATTCAACAAAGCTAATTGATTCAAATGAAAGTCGAACACTTTCAACAAAGCTTTTAGAATCAAATGAAAGTCAAACACATTCAAACAAAGCTTTTTGAATCAAATGAAAATCAAATGAATTCAACAAAGCTAATTGAGTCAAATGAAAGTGAAACACTTTCGTCAAAGCTTTTAGAATAAAATGAAAGTCAAATACATTTAAACAAAGCTTTTTGAATCAAATCGAAGTCAATTGCATTCCACAATGCTAATTGAGTCAAATGAAAGTCAAACACATTCAACGAAGCTAATTGAGTCAAATGAAAGTCAAACACATTCAAACAAAGCTTTTTGAATCAAATGAAAGTCAAATGAATTCAACAAAGCTAATTGAGTCAAATGAAAGTCAAACACTTTCATCAAAGCTTTAAGAATAAAATGAAAGTCAAATACATTCAAACAAAGCTTTTTGAATCAAATCGAAGTCAATTGCATTCCACAATGCTAATTGAGTCAAATGAAAGTCAAACACATTCAACGAAGCTAATTGAGTCAAATGAAAGTCAAACACATTCAAACAAAGCTTTTTGAATCAAATGAAAGTCAAATGCATTCAACAAAGCCAATTGAGTCAAATGAAAGTCAAACACATTCAAATAAAGCTTCTTGATTCAAATGAAAGTCAAATGCATTCAACAAAGCTAATTGAGTCAAATGAAAGTCAAACACATTCAAACAAAGCTTTTTGAATCAAATGAAAGTCAAATGCATTCAACAAACCTAATTGAATCAAATGAAAGTCAAACACTTTCAACAAAGCGTTTAGAATCAAATGAAAGTCAATTGCATTCCACAATGCTAATTGAGTCAAATGAAAGTCAAACACATTCAACAAAGCTAATTGAGTCAAAATAAAGTCAAACACATTCAAAAAAAGCTTTTTGAATCAAATGAAAGTAAAATGCATTCAACAAAGCTAATTGAGTCAAATGAAAGTCAAACACTTTCAACAAAGCTAATTGAGTCAATTGAAAGTCAAACACATTCAAACAAAGCTAATTGAGTCAAATGAAAGTCAAACACTTTCAACAAAGCTAATTAAGTCAAATGAAAGTCAAACACTTTCAACAAAGCTTTTAGAATCAAATGAAAGTAAAACACATTCAAACAAAGCTTTTTGAATCAAATGAAAGTCAAATGCATTCAACAAAGCTAATTGAGTCAAATGAAAGTCAAACACTTTCAACAAAGCTAATTGAGTCAAATGAAAGTCAAACACTTTCAACAAAGCTTTTAGAATCAAATGAAAGTCAAACGCATTCTAACAAAGCTTTTTGAATCAAATGAAAATCAAATGAATTCAACAAAGCTAATTGAGTCAAATGAAAGTCAAACACTTTCATCAAAGCTTTTAGAATCAAATGAAAGTCAAATACATACCAACAAAGCTTTTTGAATCAAATGAAAGTGAATTGCATTCCACAATGCTAATTGAGTCAAATGAAAGTCAAACACATTAAACAAAGCTTTTTGAATCAAATGAAAGTCAAATGCATTCAACAAAGCCAATTGAGTCAAATGAAAGTCAAACACATTCAAACATAGCTTCTTGATTCATTTAAAAGTCAAATGCATTCAACAAAGCTAATTGAGTCAAATGAAAGTCAAACACTTTCAACAAAGCTTTTAGAATCAAATGAAAGTAAAACACATTCAAACAAAGCTTTTTGAATCAAATGAAAGTCAAATGCATTCAACAAAGCTAATTGATTCAAATGAAAGTCGAACACTTTCAACAAAGCTTTTAGAATCAAATGAAAGTCAAACACATTCAAACAAAGCTTTTTGAATCAAATGAAAATCGAATGAATTCAACAAAGCTAATTGAGTCAAATGAAAGTGAAACACTTTCGTCAAAGCTTTTAGAATAAAATGAAAGTCAAATACATTCAAACAAAGCTTTTTGAATCAAATCAAAGTCAATTGCATTCCACAATGCTAATTGAGTCAAATGAAAGTCAAACACATTCAACGAAGCTAATTGAGTCAAATGAAAGTCAAACACATTCAAACAAAGCTTTTTGAATCAAATGAAAGTCAAATGAATTCAACAAAGCTAATTGAGTCAAATGAAAGTCAAACACTTTCATCAAAGCTTTAAGAATAAAATGAAAGTCAAATACATTCAAACAAAGCTTTTTGAATCAAATCGAAGTCAATTGCATTCCACAATGCTAATTGAGTCAAATGAAAGTCAAACACATTCAACGAAGCTAATTGAGTTAAATGAAAGTCAAACACATTCAAACAAAGCTTTTTGAATCAAATGAAAGTCAAATGCATTCAACAAACCTAATTGAATCAAATGAAAGTCAAACACTTTCAACAAAGCGTTTAGAATCAAATGAAAGTCAATTGCATTCCACAATGCTAATTGAGTCAAATGAAAGTCAAACACATTCAACAAAGCTAATTGAGTCAAAATAAAGTCAAACACATTCAAAAAAAGCTTTTTGAATCAAATGAAAGTAAAATGCATTCAACAAAGCTAATTGAGTCAAATGAAAGTCAAACACTTTCAACAAAGCTAATTGAGTCAATTGAAAGTCAAACACATTCAAACAAAGCTAATTGAGTCAAATGAAAGTCAAACACTTTCAACAAAGCTAATTGAGTCAAATGAAAGTCAAACACTTTCAACAAAGCTTTTAGAATCAAATGAAAGTAAAACACATTCAAACAAAGCTTTTTGAATCAAATGAAAGTCAAATGCATTCAACAAAGCTAATTGAGTCAAATGAAAGTCAAACACTTTCAACAAAGCTAATTGAGTCAAATGAAAGTCAAACACTTTCAACAAAGCTTTTAGAATCAAATGAAAGTCAAACGCATTCTAACAAAGCTTTTTGAATCAAATGAAAATCAAATGAATTCAACAAAGCTAATTGAGTCAAATGAAAGTCAAACACTTTCATCAAAGCTTTTAGAATCAAATGAAAGTCAAATACATACCAACAAAGCTTTTTGAATCAAATGAAAGTGAATTGCATTCCACAATGCTAATTGAGTCAAATGAAAGTCAAACACATTAAACAAAGCTTTTTGAATCAAATGAAAGTCAAATGCATTCAACAAAGCCAATTGAGTCAAATGAAAGTCAAACACATTCAAACATAGCTTCTTGATTCATTTAAAAGTCAAATGCATTCAACAAAGCTAATTGAGTCAAATGAAAGTCAAACACTTTCAACAAAGCTTTTAGAATCAAATGAAAGTAAAACACATTCAAACAAAGCTTTTTGAATCAAATGAAAGTCAAATGCATTCAACAAAGCTAATTGATTCAAATGAAAGTCGAACACTTTCAACAAAGCTTTTAGAATCAAATGAAAGTCAAACACATTCAAACAAAGCTTTTTGAATCAAATGAAAATCAAATGAATTCAACAAAGCTAATTGAGTCAAATGAAAGTGAAACACTTTCGTCAAAGCTTTTAGAATAAAATGAAAGTCAAATACATTCAAACAAAGCTTTTTGAATCAAATCGAAGTCAATTGCATTCCACAATGCTAATTGAGTCAAATGAAAGTCAAACACATTCAACGAAGCTAATTGAGTCAAATGAAAGTCAAACACATTCAAACAAAGCTTTTTGAATCAAATGAAAGTCAAATGAATTCAACAAAGCTAATTGAGTCAAATGAAAGTTAAACACTTTCATCAAAGCTTTAAGAATAAAATGAAAGTCAAATACATTCAAACAAAGCTTTTTGAATAAAATCGAAGTCAATTGCATTCCACAATGCTAATTGAGTCAAATGAAAGTCAAACACATTCAACGAAGCTAATTGATTCAAATGAAAGTCAAACACATTCAAACAAAGCTTTTTGAATCAAATGAAAGTCTAATGCATTCAACAAAGCCAATTGAGTCAAATGAAAGTCAAACACATTCAAATAAAGCTTCTTGATTCAAATGAAAGTCAAATGCATTCAACAAAGCCAATTGAGTCAAATGAAAGTCAAACACATTCAAACAAAGCTTTTTGAATCAAATGAACGTCAAATGCATTCAACAAAGCTAATTGAATCAAATGAAAGTCAAACACTTTCAACAAAGCGTTTAGAATCAAATGAAAGTCAATTGCATTCCACAATGCTAATTGAGTCAAATGAAAGTCAAACACATTCAACAAAGCTAATTGAGTCAAAATAAAGTCAAGCACATTCAAACAAAGCTTTTTGAATCAAATGAAAGTAAAATGCATTCATCAAAGCTAATTGAGTCAAATGAAAGTCAAACACATTCAACAAAGCTAATTGAGTCAAATGAAAGTCAAACACATTCAAACAAAGCTAATTGAGTCAAATGAAAGTCAAACACTTTCAACAAAGCTAATTGAGTCAAATGAAAGTCAAACACTTTCAACAAAGCTTTTAGAATCAAATGAAAGTCAAACGCATTCTAACAAATCTTTTTGAATCAAATGAAAATCAAATGAATTCAACAAAGCTAATTAAGTCAAATGAAAGTCAAACACTTTCATCAAAAGCTTTTAGAATCAAATGAAAGTCAAATACATTCCAACAAAGCTTTTTGAATCAAATGAAAGTGAATTGCATTCCACAATGCTAATTGAGTCAAATGAAAGTCAAACACATTCAAACAAAGCTTTTTGAATCAAATGAAAGTCAAATGCATTCAACAAAGCCAATTGAGTCAAATGAAAGTCAAACACATTCAAACATAGCTTCTTGATTCAAAAAAAAGTCAAATGCATTCAACAAAGCTAATTGAGTCAAAAGAAAGTCAAACACTTTCAACAAAGCTTTTAGAATCAAATGAAAGTAAAACACATTCAAACAAAGCTTTTTGAATCAAATGAATGTCAAATGCATTCAACAAAGCTAATTGAGTCAAATGAAAGTCAAACACATTCAACAAAGCTAATTGTGGTAAAAGAAAGTCAAACACATTCAAACAAAGCTTTTTGAATCAAATAAAAGTCAAATGCATTCAACAAAGCCAATTGAGTCAAATGAAAGTCAAACACATTCAAACAAAGCTTCTTGATTCAAATGAAAGTCAAATGCGTTCAACAAAGCCAATTAAGTCAAATGAAAGTCAAACACTTTCAACAAAGCGTTTAGAATCAAATGAAAGTCAAATACATTCAATCAAAGCTTTTTAAATCAAATGAAAGTCAATTGCATTCCACAATGCTAATTAAGTCAAATGAAAGTGAAACACATTCAAACGAAGTAATTGAGTCAAACGAAAGTCAAACACTTTCAACAAAGCTAATTGAGTCAAATGAAAGTCAAACACATTCAAACAAATCTTTTTGATTCAAATGAAAGTCAAATGCATTCAACAAAGCTAATTAAGTCAAACGAAAGTCAAACACTTTCAACAAAGCTAATTGAGTGAAATGAAAGTCAAATGCATTCAACAAAGCCAATTGAGTCAAATGAAAGTCAAACACATTCAAATAAAGCTTCTTGATTCAAATGAAAGTCAAATGCATTCAACAAAACTAATTGAGTCAAATGAAAGTCAAACACTTTCAACAAAGCGTTTAGAATCAAATGAAAATCAAATACATTCAATCAAAGCGTTTTGAATCAAATGAACGTCAAATGCATTCATCAAAGCTAATTAAGTCAAACGAAAGTCAAACGCTTTCAACAAAGCTAACTGAGTCAAATGAAAGTCAAACACATTCAAACAAAGCTTTTTGATTCAAATGAAAGTCAAATGCATTCAACAAAGCTAATTGATTCAAATGAAAGTCGAACACTTTCAACAAAGCTTTTAGAATCAAATGAAAGTCAAACACATTCAAACAAAGCTTTTTGAATCAAATGAAAATCAAATGAATTCAACAAAGCTAATTGATTCAAATGAAAGTCAAACACTTTCGTCAAAGCTTTTAGAATAAAATTAAAGTCAAATATATTCAAACAAAGCTTTTTGAATGAAATGAAAGTCAATTGCATTCCACAATGCTAATTGAGTCAAATGAAGGTCAAACACATTCAACGAAGCTAATTGAGTCAAATGAAAGTCAAAAACATTCAAACAAAGCTTTTTGAATCAAATGAAAGTCAAATGCATTCAACAAAGCTAATTGAGTCAAATGAAAGTCAAACACTTACAACAAAGCTAATTGAGTCAAATGAAAGTCAAACACATTCAAACAAAGCTTTTTGATTCTAATGAAAGTCAAATGCATTCAACAAAGCTAATTGAGTCAAATGAAAGTTAAATGCATTCAACAAAGACAATTGAGTCAAATGAAAGTCAAACACATTCAAATAAAGCTTCTTGATTCAAATGAAAGTCAAATGCATTCAACAAAGCTAATTGAGTCAAATGAAAGTCAAACACTTTCAACAAAGCGTTTAGAATCAAATGAAAGTCAAATACATTCAATCAAAGCGTTTTGAATTAAATGAAAGTCAAATGCATTCATCAAAGCTAATTAAGTCAAACGAAAGTCAAACACTTTCAACAAAGCTAACTGAGTCAAATGAAAGTCAAACACATTCAAACAAAGCTTTTTGAATCAAATGAAAGTCAAATGCATTCAACAAAGCTAATTGATTCAAATGAAAGTCGAACACTTTCAACAAAGCTTTTAGAATCAAATGAAAGTCAAACACATTCAAACAAAGCTTTTTGAATCAAATGAAAATCAAATGAATTCAACAAAGCTAATTGAGTCAAATGAAAGTGAAACACTTTCGTCAAAGCTTTTAGAATAAAATGAAAGTCAAATACATTCAAACAAAGCTTTTTGAATCAAATCGAAGTCAATTGCATTCCACAATGCTAATTGAGTCAAATGAAAGTCAAACACATTCAACGAAGCTAATTGAGTCAAATGAAAGTCAAACACATTCAAACAAAGCTTTTTGAATAATATGAAAGTCAAATGAATTCAACAAAGCTAATTGAGTTAAATGAAAGTCAAACACTTTCATCAAAGCTTTAAGAATAAAATGAAAGTCAAATACATTCAAACAAAGCTTTTTGAATCAAATCGAAGTCAATTGCATTCCACAATGCTAATTGAGTCAAATGAAAGTCAAACACATTCAACGAAGCTAATTGAGTCAAATGAAAGTCAAACACATTCAAACAAAGCTTTTTGAATCAAATGAAAGTCAAATGCATTCAACAAAGCCAATTGAGTCAAATGAAAGTCAAACACATTCAAATAAAGCTTCTTGATTCAAATGAAAGTCAAACGCATTCTAACAAAGCTTTTTGAATCAAATGAAAATCAAATGAATTCAACAAAGCTAATTGAGTCAAATGAAAGTCAAACACTTTCATCAAAGCTTTTAGAATCAAATGAAAGTCAAATACATACCAACAAAGCTTTTTGAATCAAATGAAAGTGAATTGCATTCCACAATGCTAATTGAGTCAAATGAAAGTCAAACACATTAAACAAAGCTTTTTGAATCAAATGAAAGTCAAATGCATTCAACAAAGCCAATTGAGTCAAATGAAAGTCAAACACATTCAAACATAGCTTCTTGATTCATTTAAAAGTCAAATGCATTCAACAAAGCTAATTGAGTCAAATGAAAGTCAAACACTTTCAACAAAGCTTTTAGAATCAAATGAAAGTAAAACACATTCAAACAAAGCTTTTTGAATCAAATGAAAGTCAAATGCATTCAACAAAGCTAATTGATTCAAATGAAAGTCGAACACTTTCAACAAAGCTTTTAGAATCAAATGAAAGTCAAACACATTCAAACAAAGCTTTTTGAATCAAATGAAAATCAAATGAATTCAACAAAGCTAATTGAGTCAAATGAAAGTGAAACACTTTCGTCAAAGCTTTTAGAATAAAATGAAAGTCAAATACATTCAAACAAAGCTTTTTGAATCAAATCGAAGTCAATTGCATTCCACAATGCTAATTGAGTCAAATGAAAGTCAAACACATTCAACGAAGCTAATTGAGTCAAATGAAAGTCAAACACATTCAAACAAAGCTTTTTGAATCAAATGAAAGTCAAATGAATTCAACAAAGCTAATTGAGTCAAATGAAAGTTAAACACTTTCATCAAAGCTTTAAGAATAAAATGAAAGTCAAATACATTCAAACAAAGCTTTTTGAATAAAATCGAAGTCAATTGCATTCCACAATGCTAATTGAGTCAAATGAAAGTCAAACACATTCAACGAAGCTAATTGATTCAAATGAAAGTCAAACACATTCAAACAAAGCTTTTTGAATCAAATGAAAGTCTAATGCATTCAACAAAGCCAATTGAGTCAAATGAAAGTCAAACACATTCAAATAAAGCTTCTTGATTCAAATGAAAGTCAAATGCATTCAACAAAGCCAATTGAGTCAAATGAAAGTCAAACACATTCAAACAAAGCTTTTTGAATCAAATGAACGTCAAATGCATTCAACAAAGCTAATTGAATCAAATGAAAGTCAAACACTTTCAACAAAGCGTTTAGAATCAAATGAAAGTCAATTGCATTCCACAATGCTAATTGAGTCAAATGAAAGTCAAACACATTCAACAAAGCTAATTGAGTCAAAATAAAGTCAAGCACATTCAAACAAAGCTTTTTGAATCAAATGAAAGTAAAATGCATTCATCAAAGCTAATTGAGTCAAATGAAAGTCAAACACATTCAACAAAGCTAATTGAGTCAAATGAAAGTCAAACACATTCAAACAAAGCTAATTGAGTCAAATGAAAGTCAAACACTTTCAACAAAGCTAATTGAGTCAAATGAAAGTCAAACACTTTCAACAAAGCTTTTAGAATCAAATGAAAGTCAAACGCATTCTAACAAATCTTTTTGAATCAAATGAAAATCAAATGAATTCAACAAAGCTAATTAAGTCAAATGAAAGTCAAACACTTTCATCAAAAGCTTTTAGAATCAAATGAAAGTCAAATACATTCCAACAAAGCTTTTTGAATCAAATGAAAGTGAATTGCATTCCACAATGCTAATTGAGTCAAATGAAAGTCAAACACATTCAAACAAAGCTTTTTGAATCAAATGAAAGTCAAATGCATTCAACAAAGCCAATTGAGTCAAATGAAAGTCAAACACATTCAAACATAGCTTCTTGATTCAAAAAAAAGTCAAATGCATTCAACAAAGCTAATTGAGTCAAAAGAAAGTCAAACACTTTCAACAAAGCTTTTAGAATCAAATGAAAGTAAAACACATTCAAACAAAGCTTTTTGAATCAAATGAATGTCAAATGCATTCAACAAAGCTAATTGAGTCAAATGAAAGTCAAACACATTCAACAAAGCTAATTGTGGTAAAAGAAAGTCAAACACATTCAAACAAAGCTTTTTGAATCAAATAAAAGTCAAATGCATTCAACAAAGCCAATTGAGTCAAATGAAAGTCAAACACATTCAAACAAAGCTTCTTGATTCAAATGAAAGTCAAATGCGTTCAACAAAGCCAATTAAGTCAAATGAAAGTCAAACACTTTCAACAAAGCGTTTAGAATCAAATGAAAGTCAAATACATTCAATCAAAGCTTTTTAAATCAAATGAAAGTCAATTGCATTCCACAATGCTAATTAAGTCAAATGAAAGTGAAACACATTCAAACGAAGTAATTGAGTCAAACGAAAGTCAAACACTTTCAACAAAGCTAATTGAGTCAAATGAAAGTCAAACACATTCAAACAAATCTTTTTGATTCAAATGAAAGTCAAATGCATTCAACAAAGCTAATTAAGTCAAACGAAAGTCAAACACTTTCAACAAAGCTAATTGAGTGAAATGAAAGTCAAATGCATTCAACAAAGCCAATTGAGTCAAATGAAAGTCAAACACATTCAAATAAAGCTTCTTGATTCAAATGAAAGTCAAATGCATTCAACAAAACTAATTGAGTCAAATGAAAGTCAAACACTTTCAACAAAGCGTTTAGAATCAAATGAAAATCAAATACATTCAATCAAAGCGTTTTGAATCAAATGAACGTCAAATGCATTCATCAAAGCTAATTAAGTCAAACGAAAGTCAAACGCTTTCAACAAAGCTAACTGAGTCAAATGAAAGTCAAACACATTCAAACAAAGCTTTTTGATTCAAATGAAAGTCAAATGCATTCAACAAAGCTAATTGATTCAAATGAAAGTCGAACACTTTCAACAAAGCTTTTAGAATCAAATGAAAGTCAAACACATTCAAACAAAGCTTTTTGAATCAAATGAAAATCAAATGAATTCAACAAAGCTAATTGATTCAAATGAAAGTCAAACACTTTCGTCAAAGCTTTTAGAATAAAATTAAAGTCAAATATATTCAAACAAAGCTTTTTGAATGAAATGAAAGTCAATTGCATTCCACAATGCTAATTGAGTCAAATGAAGGTCAAACACATTCAACGAAGCTAATTGAGTCAAATGAAAGTCAAAAACATTCAAACAAAGCTTTTTGAATCAAATGAAAGTCAAATGCATTCAACAAAGCTAATTGAGTCAAATGAAAGTCAAACACTTACAACAAAGCTAATTGAGTCAAATGAAAGTCAAACACATTCAAACAAAGCTTTTTGATTCTAATGAAAGTCAAATGCATTCAACAAAGCTAATTGAGTCAAATGAAAGTTAAATGCATTCAACAAAGACAATTGAGTCAAATGAAAGTCAAACACATTCAAATAAAGCTTCTTGATTCAAATGAAAGTCAAATGCATTCAACAAAGCTAATTGAGTCAAATGAAAGTCAAACACTTTCAACAAAGCGTTTAGAATCAAATGAAAGTCAAATACATTCAATCAAAGCGTTTTGAATTAAATGAAAGTCAAATGCATTCATCAAAGCTAATTAAGTCAAACGAAAGTCAAACACTTTCAACAAAGCTAACTGAGTCAAATGAAAGTCAAACACATTCAAACAAAGCTTTTTGAATCAAATGAAAGTCAAATGCATTCAACAAAGCTAATTGATTCAAATGAAAGTCGAACACTTTCAACAAAGCTTTTAGAATCAAATGAAAGTCAAACACATTCAAACAAAGCTTTTTGAATCAAATGAAAATCAAATGAATTCAACAAAGCTAATTGAGTCAAATGAAAGTGAAACACTTTCGTCAAAGCTTTTAGAATAAAATGAAAGTCAAATACATTCAAACAAAGCTTTTTGAATCAAATCGAAGTCAATTGCATTCCACAATGCTAATTGAGTCAAATGAAAGTCAAACACATTCAACGAAGCTAATTGAGTCAAATGAAAGTCAAACACATTCAAACAAAGCTTTTTGAATAATATGAAAGTCAAATGAATTCAACAAAGCTAATTGAGTTAAATGAAAGTCAAACACTTTCATCAAAGCTTTAAGAATAAAATGAAAGTCAAATACATTCAAACAAAGCTTTTTGAATCAAATCGAAGTCAATTGCATTCCACAATGCTAATTGAGTCAAATGAAAGTCAAACACATTCAACGAAGCTAATTGAGTCAAATGAAAGTCAAACACATTCAAACAAAGCTTTTTGAATCAAATGAAAGTCAAATGCATTCAACAAAGCCAATTGAGTCAAATGAAAGTCAAACACATTCAAATAAAGCTTCTTGATTCAAATGAAAGTCAAACGCATTCTAACAAAGCTTTTTGAATCAAATGAAAATCAAATGAATTCAACAAAGCTAATTGAGTCAAATGAAAGTCAAACACTTTCATCAAAGCTTTTAGAATCAAATGAAAGTCAAATACATACCAACAAAGCTTTTTGAATCAAATGAAAGTGAATTGCATTCCACAATGCTAATTGAGTCAAATGAAAGTCAAACACATTAAACAAAGCTTTTTGAATCAAATGAAAGTCAAATGCATTCAACAAAGCCAATTGAGTCAAATGAAAGTCAAACACATTCAAACATAGCTTCTTGATTCATTTAAAAGTCAAATGCATTCAACAAAGCTAATTGAGTCAAATGAAAGTCAAACACTTTCAACAAAGCTTTTAGAATCAAATGAAAGTAAAACACATTCAAAAAAGCTTTTTGAATCAAATGAATGTCAAATGCATTCAACAAAGCTAATTGAGTCAAATGAAAGTCAAACACATTCAACAAAGCTAATTGAGGTAAAAGAAAGTCAAACACATTCAAACAAAGCTTTTTGAATCAAATGAAAGTCAAATGCATTCAACAAAGCCAATTGAGTCAAATGAAAGTCAAACACATTCAAATAAAGCTTCTTGATTCTAATGAAAGTCAAATGCATTCAACAAAGCTAATTGAGTCAAATGAAAGTCAAATGCATTCAACAAAGACAATTGAGTCAAATGAAAGTCAAACACATTCAAATAAAGCTTCTTGATTCAAATGAAAATCAAATGCATTCAACAAAGCTAATTGAGTCAAATGAAAGTCAAACACTTTCAACAAAGCGTTTAGAATCAAATGAAAGTCAAATACATTCAATCAAAGCGTTTTGAATCAAATGAAGATCAAATGCATTCATCAAAGCTAATTAAGTCAAAAGAAAGTCAAACACATTCAGAAAAAGCTAACTAAGTCAAATGAAAGTCAAACACATTGAAACAAAGCTTTTTGATTCAAATGAAAGTCAAATGCATTCAACAAAGCTAATTGATTCAAATGAAAGTCGAACACTTTCAACAAAGCTTTTAGAATCAAATGAAAGTCAAACACATTCAAACAAAGCTTTTTGAATCAAATGAAAATCAAATGAATTCAACAAAGCTAATTGAGTCAAATGAAAGTCAAACACTTTCGTCAAAGCTTTTAGAATCAAATTAAAGTCAAATATATTCAAACAAAGCTTTTTGAATCAAATGAAAGTCAATTGCATTCCACAATGCTAATTGAGTCAAATGAAGGTCAAACACATTCAACGAAGCTAATTGAGTCAAATGAAAGTCAAACACATTCAAACAAAGCTTTTTGAATCAAATGAAAGTCAAATGCATTCAACAAAGCTAATTAAGTTAAACGAAAGTCAAACACTTTCAACAAAGCTAATTGAGTCAAATGAAAGTCAATTGCATTCCACAATGCTAATTGAGTCAAATGAAGGTCAAACACATTCAACAAAGCTAATTGAGTCAAATGAAAGTCAAACACATTCAAACAAAGCTTTTTGAATCAAATGAAAGTCAAATGCATTCAACAAAGCTAATTGAGTCAAATGAAAGTCAAACACTTTCAACAAAGCTAATTGAGTCAAATGAAAGTCAAACACATTCAAACAAAGCTTTTTGATTCTAATGAAAGTCAAATGCATTAAACAAAGCTAATTGAGTTAAATGAAAGTCAAAAACTTTCAACAAAGCTTTTAAAATCAAACGAAAATCAAATGAATTCAACAAAGCTAATTGAGTCAAATGAAAGTCAAACACTTTCATCAAAGCTTTTAGAATAAAATGAAAGTCAAATACATTCAAACAAAGCTTTTTGAATCAAATCGAAGTCAATTGCATTCAACAAAGCTAATTGAGTCAAATGAAAGTCAAACACATTCAACAAAGCTAATTGAGTCAAATGAAAGTCAAACACATTCAAACAAAGCTAATTGAGTCAAATGAAAGTCAAACACTTTCAACAAAGCTAATTGAGTCAAATGAAAGTCAAACACTTTCAACAAAGCTTTTAGAATCAAATGAAAGTCAAACGCATTCTAACAAAGCTTTTTGAATCAAATGAAAATCAAATGAATTCAACAAAGCTAATTGAGTCAAATGAAAGTCAAACACTTTCATCAAAGCTTTTAGAATCAAATGAAAGTCAAATACATACCAACAAAGCTTTTTAAATCAAATGAAAGTGAATTGCATTCCACAATGCTAATTGAGTCAAATGAAAGTCAAACACATTAAACAAAGCTTTTTGAATCAAATGAAAGTCAAATGCATTCAACAAAGCCAATTGAGTCAAATGAAAGTCAAACACATTCAAACATAGCTTCTTGATTCATTTAAAAGTCAAATGCATTCAACAAAGCTAATTGAGTCAAATGAAAGTCAAACACTTTCAACAAAGCTTTTAGAATCAAATGAAAGTAAAACACATTCAAAAAAGCTTTTTGAATCAAATGAATGTCAAATGCATTCAACAAAGCTAATTGAGTCAAATGAAAGTCAAACACATTCAACAAAGCTAATTGAGGTAAAAGAAAGTCAAACACATTCAAACAAAGCTTTTTGAATCAAATGAAAGTCAAATGCATTCAACAAAGCCAATTGAGTCAAATGAAAGTCAAACACATTCAAATAAAGCTTCTTGATTCTAATGAAAGTCAAATGCATTCAACAAAGCTAATTGTGTCAAATGAAAGTCAAATGCATTCAACAAAGACAATTGAGTCAAATGAAAGTCAAACACATTCAAATAAAGGTTCTTGATTCAAATGAAAGTCAAATGCATTCAACAAAGCTAATTGAGTCAAATGAAAGTCAAACACTTTCAACAAAGCGTTTAGAATCAAATGAAAGTCAAATACATTCAATCAAAGCGTTTTGAATCAAATGAAGATCAAATGCATTCATCAAAGCTAATTAAGTCAAACGAAAGTCAAACACTTTCAACAAAGCTAACTGAGTCAAATGAAAGTAAAACACATTGAAACAAAGCTTTTTGATTCAAATGAAAGTCAAATGCATTCAACAAAGCTAATTGATTCAAATGAAAGTCGAACACTTTCAACAAAGCTTTTAGAATCAAATAAAAGTCAAACACATTCAAACAAAGCTTTTTGAATCAAATGAAAATCAAATGAATTCAACAAAGCTAATTGAGTCAAATGAAAGTCAAACACTTTCGTCAAAGCTTTTAGAATCAAATTAAAGTCAAATATATTCAAACAAAGCTTTTTGAATCAAATGAAAGTCAATTGCATTCCACAATGCTAATTGAGTCAAATGAAGGTCAAACACATTCAACGAAGCTAATTGAGTCAAATGAAAGTCAAACACATTCAAACAAAGCTTTTTGAATTAAATGAAAGTCAAATGCATTCAACAAAGCTAACTGAGTCAAATGAAAGTCAAACACTTTCAACAAAGCTAATTGAGTCAAATGAAAGTCAAACACATTCAAACAAAGCTTTTTGATTCTAATGAAAGTCAAATGCATTAAACAAAGCTAATTGAGTTAAATGAAAGTCAAAAACTTTCAACAAAGCTTTTAGAATCAAACGAAAATCAAATGAATTCAACAAAGCTAATTGAGTCAAATGAAAGTCAAACACTTTCATCAAAGCTTTTAGAATAAAATGAAAGTCAAATACATTCAAACAAAGCTTTTTGAATCAAATCGAAGTCAATTGCGTTCCACAATGCTAATTGAGTCAAATGAAAGTCAAACACATTCAACGAAGCTAATTGAGTCAAATGAAAGTCAAACACATTCAAACAAAGCTTTTTAATTCAAATGAAAGTCAAATGCATTCAACAAAGCCAATTGAGTCAAATGAGAGTCAAACACAATCAAATAAAGCTTCTTGATTCAAATGAAAGACAAATGCATTCAACAAAGCTAATTGAGTCAAATGAAAGTCAAACACATTCAAACAAAGCTTTTTGAATCAAATGAAAGTCAAACGCATTCAACAAAGCTAATTGAATCAAATGAAAGTCAAACACTTTCAACAAAGCGTTTAGAATCAAATGAAAGTCAATTGCATTCCACAATGCTAATTGAGTCAAATGAAAGTCAAACACATTCAACAAAGCTAATTGAGTCAAAATAAAGTCAAACACATTCAAACAAAGCTTTTTGAATCAAATGAAAGTAAAATGCATTCAACAAAGCTAATTGAGTCAAATGAAAGTCAAACACTTTCAACAAAGCTAATTGAGTCAAATGAAAGTCAAACACATTCAAACAAAGCTAATTGAGTCAAATGAAAGTCAAACACTTTCAACAAAGCTAATTGAGTCAAATGAAAGTCAAACACTTTCAACAAAGCTTTTAGAATCAAATGAAAGTCAAACACATTCTAACGAAGCTTTTTGAATCAAATGAAAATCAAATGAATTCAACAAAGCTAATTGAGTCAAATGAAAGTCAAACACTTTCATCAAAGCTTTTAGAATCAAATGAAAGTCAAATACATTCCAACAAAGCTTTTTGAATCATATGAAAGTGAATTGCATTCCACAATGCTAATTGAGTCAAATAAAAGTCAAACACATTTAAACAAAGCTTTTTGAATCAAATGAAAGTCAAATGCATTCAACAAAGCTAATTGAATCAAATGAAAGTCAAACACTTTCAACAAAGCGTTTAGAATCAAATGAAAGTCAATTGCATTCCACAATGCAAATTAAGTCAAATGAAAGTCAAACACATTCAACAAAGCTTATTGAGTCAAAATAAAGTCAAACACATTCAAACAAAGCTTTTTGAATCAAATGAAAGTAAAATGCATTCAACAAAGCTAATTGAGTCAAATGAAAGTCAAACACTTTCAATAAAGCTAATTGAGTCAAATGAAAGTCAAACACATTCAAACAAAGCTAATTGAGTCAAATGAAAGTCAAATACTTTCAACAAAGCTAATTGAGTCAAATGAAAGTCAAACACTTTCAACAAAGCTTTTAGAATCAAATGAAAGTCAAATGAATTCAACAAAGCTAATTGAGTCAAATGAAAGTCAAACACTTTCATCAAAGCTTTTAGAATAAAATGAAAGTCAAATACATTCAAACAAAGCTTTTTAAATCAAATCGAAGTCAATTGCATTCCACAATGCTAATTGAGTCAAATGAAAGTCAAACACATTCAACGAAGCTAATTGAGTCAAATGAAAGTCAAACACATTCAAACAAAGCTTTTTGAATCAAATGAAAGTCAAATGCATTCAACAAAGCCAATTGAGTCAAATGAGAGTCAAACACAATCAAATAAAGCTTCTTGATTCAAATGAAAGACAAATGCATTCAACAAAGCTAATTGAGTCAAATGAAAGTCAAACACATTCAACAAAGCTAATTGAGGTAAAAAAAGTCAAACACATTCAAACAAAGCTTTTTGAATCAAATGAAAGTCAAATGCATTCAACAAAGCTAATTAAGTCAAACGAAAGTCAAACACTTTCAACAAAGCTAACTGAGTCAAATGAAAGTCAAACACATTCAAACAAAGCTTTTTGATTCAAATGAAAGTTAAATGCATTCAACAAAGCTAATTAATTCAAATGAAAGTCGAAAACTTTCAACAAAGCTTTTAGAATCAAATGAAAGTCAACCGCATTCAAACAAAGCTTTTTGAATCAAATGAAAATCAAATGAATTCAACAAAGCTAATTGAGTCAAATGAAAGTCGAACACTTTCGTCAAAGCTTTTAGAATCAAATTAAAGTCAAATATATTCAAACAAAGCTTTTTGAATCAAATGAAAGTCAATTGCATTCCACAATGCTAATTGAGTCAAATGAAGGTCAAACACATTCAACGAAGCTAATTGAGTCAAATGAAAGTCAAACACATTCAAACAAAGCTTTTTGATTCTAATGAAAGTCAAATGCATTAAACAAAGCTAATTGAGTTAAATGAAAGTCAAAAACTTTCAACAAAGCTTTTAGAATCAAACGAAAATCAGATGAATTCAACAAAGCTAATTGAGTCAAATGAAAGTCAAACACTTTCATCAAAGCTTTTAGAATAAAATGAAAGTCAAATACATTCAAACAAAGCTTTTTGAATCAAATCGAAGTCAATTGCATTCCACAATGCTAATTGAGTCAAATGAAATTCAAACACATTCAACGAAGCTAATTGAGTCAAATGAAAGTCAAACACATTCAAACAAAGCTTTTTGAATCAAATGAAAGTCAAATGCATTCAACAAAGCCAATTGAGTCAAATGAAAGTCAAACACATTCAAATAAAGCTTCTTGATTCAAATGAAAGTCAAATGCGTTCAACAAAGCTAATTGAGTCAAATGAAAGTCAAACACATTCAAACAAAGCTAATAGAGTCAAATGAAAGTCAAACACTTTCAACAAAGCTAATTGAGTCAAATGAAAGTCAAACACTTTCAACAAATCTTTTAGAATCAAATGAAAGTTAAGCACACTCTAACAAAGGTTTTTGAATCATATGAAAATCAAATGAATTCAACAAAGCTAATTGAGTCAAATGAAAGTCAAACACTTTCATCAAAGCTTTTAGAATCAAATGAAAGTCAAATACATTCCAACAAAGCTTTTTGAATCAAATGAAAGTGAATTGCATTCCACAATGCTAATTGAGTCAAATGAAAGTCAAACACATTCAAACAAAGCTTTTTGAATCAAATGAAAGTCAAATGCATTCAACAAAGCCAATTGATTCAAATGAAAGTCAAACACATTCAAACATAGCTTCTTGATTCAAATAAAAGTCAAATGCATTCAACAAAGCTAATTGAGTCAAATGAAAGTCAAACACTTTCAACAAAGCTTTTAGAATCAAATGAAAGTAAAACACATTCAAACAAAGCTTTTTGAATCAAATGAATGTCAAATGCATTCAACAAAGCTAATTGAGTCAAATGAAAGTCAAACACATTCAACAAAGCTAATTGAGGTAAAAGAAAGTCAAACACATTTAAACAAAGCTTTTTGAATCAAATGAAAGTCAAATGCATTCAACAAAGCCAATTGAGTCAAATGAAAGTCAAACACATTCAAATAAAGCTTCTTGATTCAAATGAAAGTCAAATGCATTCAACAAAGCTAATTGAGTGAAATGAAAGTCAAATGCATTCAACAAAGCCAATTGAGTCAAATGAAAGTCAAACACATTCAAATAAAGCTTCTTGATTCAAATGAAAGTCAAATGCATTCAACAAAGCTAATTGAGTCAAATGAAAGTCAAACACTTTCATCAAAGCTTTTAGAATCAAATGAAAGTCAAACACATTCAAACAAAGCTTTTTGAATCAAATGAAAGTCAAATGCATTCAACAAAGCTAATTGAATCAAATGAAAGTCAAACACTTTCAACAAAGCGTTTAGAATCAAATGAAAGTAAATTGCATTCCACAATGCTAATTGAGTCAAATGAAAGTCAAACACATTCAACAAAGCTAATTGAGTCAAAATAAAGTCAAACACATTCAAACAAAGCTTTTTGAATCAAATGAAAGTAAAATGCATTCAACAAAGCTAATTGAGTCAAATGAAAGTCAAACACTTTCAACAAAGCTAATTGAGTCAAATGAAAGTCAAACACATTCAAACAAAGCTAATAGAGTCAATTGAAAGTCAAACACTTTCAACAAAGCTAATTGAGTCAAATGAAAGTCAAACACTTTCAACAAATCTTTTAGAATCAAATGAAAGTTAAGCACACTCTAACAAAGGTTTTTGAATCAAATGAAAATCAAATGAATTCAACAAAGCTAATTGAGTCAAATGAAAGTCAAACACTTTCATCAAAGCTTTTAGAATCAAATGAAAGTCAAATACATTCCAACAAAGCTTTTTGAATCAAATGAAAGTGAATTGCATTCCACAATGCTAATTGAGTCAAATGAAAGTCAAACACATTCAAACAAAGCTTTTTGAATCAAATGAAAGTCAAATGCATTCAACAAAGCCAATTGATTCAAATGAAAGTCAAACACATTCAAACATAGCTTCTTGATTCAAATAAAAGTCAAATGCATTCAACAAAGCTAATTGAGTCAAATGAAAGTCAAACACTTTCAACAAAGCTTTTAGAATCAAATGAAAGTAAAATGCATTCAACAAAGCTAATTGAGTCAAATGAAAGTCAAACACATTCAAACAAAGCTAATTGAGTTAAATGAAAGTCAAACACATTCAAACAAAGCTTTTTGATTCTAATGAAAGTCAAATGCATTCAACAAAGCTAATTAAGTTAAATGAAAGTCAAAAACTTTCAACAAAGCTTTTAGAATCAAACGAAAATCAAATGAATTCAACAAAGCTAATTGAGTCAAATGAAAGTCAAACACTTTCATCAAAGCTTTTAGAATAAAATGAAAGTCAAATACATTCAAACAAAGCTTTTTGAATCAAATCGAAGTCAATTGCATTCCACAATGCTAATTGAGTCAAATGAAAGTCAAACACATTCAACGAAGCTAATTGATTCAAATGAAAGTGAAACACATTCAAACAAAGCTTTTTGAATCAAATGAAAGTCAAATTCATTCAACAATGCCAATTGAGTCAAATGAAAGTCAAACACATTCAAATAAAGCTTCTTGATTCAAATGAAAGTCAAATGCATTCAACAAAGCTAATTGAGTCAAATGAAAGTCAAACACATTCAAACAAAGCTTTTTGAATCAAATGAAAGTCAAATGCATTCAACAAAGCTAATTGAGTCAAATGAAAGTCAAACACTTTCATCAAAGCTTTTAGAATAAAATGAAAGTCAAATACAGTCAAACAAAGCTTTTTGAATCAAATCGAAGTCAATTGCATTCCACAATGCTAATTGAGTCAAATGAAAGTCAAACACATTCAACCAAGCTAATTGAGTCAAAATAAAGTCAAGCACATTCAAACAAATCTTTTTGAATCAAATGAAAGTAAAATGCATTCAACAAAGCTAATTGAGTCAAATGAAAGTCAAACACTTTCAACAAAGCTAATTGAGTCAAATGAAAGTCAAACACATTCAAACAAAGCTAATTGAGTCAAATGAAAGTCAAATGCATTCAACAAAGCTAATTGATTCAAATGAAAGTTAAACACTTTCAACAAAGCTTTTAGAATCAAATGAAAGTCAAACACATTCTAACAAAGCTTTTTGAATCAAATGAAAATCAAATGAATTCAACAAAGCTAATATTGTCAAATGAAAGTCAAACACTTTCATCAAAGCTTTAAGAATCAAATGAAAGTCAAATACATTCAAACAAAGCTTTTTGAATCAAATGAAAGTGAATTGCATTCCACAATGCTAATTGAGTGAAATGAAAGTCGAACATTCAAACAAAGCTTTTTGATTCAAATGAAAGTCAAATGCATTCAACAAAGATAATTAAGTCACATGAAAGTCAAACACTTTCAACAAAGCTTTTAGAATCAACTGAAAGTCAAATACATTCAAACAAAGCTTTTAGAATCAAACGAAAATCAAATGAATTCAACAAAGCTAATTGAGTCAAATGAAAGTCAAATTTTTCATCAAAGCTTTTAGAATAAAATGAAAGTCAAATACATTCAATCAAAGCTTTTTGAATCAAATCGAAGTCAATTGCATTCCACAATGCTAATTGAGTCAAATGAAAGTCAAACACATTCAACGAAGCTAATTGAGTCAAATGAAAGTCAAACACATTCAAACAAAGCTTTTTCAATCAAATGAAAGTCAAATGCATTCAACAATGATGATTGAGTCAAATGAAAGTCAAACACTTTCAACAAAGCAAATTGAGTCAAATGAAAGTCAAACACTTTCAACAAAGCTTTTAGAATCAAATGAAAGTAAAACACATTCAAACAAAGCTTTTTGAATCAAATGAATGTCAAATGCATTCAACAAAGCTAATTGAGTCAAATGAAAGTCAAACACATTCAACAAAGCTAATTGAGTTAAAAGAAAGTCAAACACATTCAAACAAAGCTTTTTGAATCAAATGAAAGTCAAATGCATTCAACTAAGCCAATTGAGTCAAATGAAAGTCAAACACATTCAAATAAAGCTTCTTAATTCAAATGAAAGTCAAATGCATTCAATAAAGCTAATTGAGTCAAATGAAAGTCATACACTTTCAACAAAACTAATTGAGTCAAATGAAAGTCAAACACATTCAAACAAAGCTTTTTGAATCAAATGAAAGTCAAATGCATTCAACAAATCCAATTTAGTCAAATGAAAGTCAAACACTTTCAACAAAGCGTTTAGAATCAAATGAAAGTCAAATACATTCAATCAAAGCTTTTTGAATCAAATGAAAGTCAATTGCATTCCACAATGCTAATTAAGTCAAATGAAAGTCAAATACATTCAACAAAGCTAATTGAGTCAAAAGAAAGTCAAACACATTCAGAAAAAGCTTTTTGAATCAAATGAAAGTCAAATGCATTCAACAAAGCTAATTAAGTCAAACGAAAGTCAAACACTTTCAACAAAGCTAATTAAGTCAAATGAAAGTCAAACACATTCAAACAAAGCTTTTTGATTCAAATCAAAGTCAAATGCATTCAACAAAGCTAATTGAGTCAAATGAAAGTCAAACACTTTCAACAAAGCTTTTAGAATCAAATGAAAGTCAAACACATTCAAACAAAGCTTTTTGAATCAAATGAAAATCGAATGAATTCAACAAAGCTAATTGAGTCAAATGAAAGTGAAACACTTTCGTCAAAGCTTTTAGAATCAAATTAAAGTCAAATTTATTCAAACAAAGCTTTTTAAATAAAATGAAAGTCAATTGCATTCCACAATGCTAATTGAGTCAAATGAAGGTCAAACACATTCAATGAAGCTAATTGAGTCAAATGAAAGTCAAACACATTCAAACAAAGCTTTTTGAATCAAATGAAAGTCAAATGCATTCAACAAATCCAATTGAGTCAAATGAAAGTCAAACACATTCAAACAAAGCTTCTTGATTCAAATGAAAGTCAAATGCATTTAACAAAGCTAATTGAGTCAAATGAAAGCCAAACACTTTCAACAAAGCGTTTAGAATCAAATGAAAGTCAAATACATTCAATCAAAGCTTTTTGAATCAAATGAAAGTCAATTGCATTCCACAATGCTAATTAAGTCAAATGAAAGTCAAACACATTCAACAAAGCTAATTGAGTCAAAAGAAAGCCAAACACATTCAAACAAAGCTTTTTGAATCAAATGAAAGTCAAATGCATTCAACAAAGCTAATTAAGTCAAATGAAAGTCAAACACTTTCAACAAAGCTAATTGAGTTAAATGAAAGTCAAACACATTAAAACAAAGCTTTTTGATTCTAATGAAAGTCAAATGCATTCAACAAAGCTAATTGAGTTAAATGTAAGTCAAAAACTTTCAACAAAGCTTTTAGAATCAAACGGAAATCAAATGAATTCAACAAAGCTAATTGAGTCATATGAAAGTCAAACACTTTCATCAAAGCTTTTAGAATAAAATGAAAGTCAAATACATTCAAACAAAGCTTTTTGAATCAAATCGAAGTCAATTGCATTCCACAATGCTAATTGAGTCAAATGAAAGTCAAACACATTCAACGAAGCTAATTGAGTCAAATGAGAGTCAAACACATTCAAACAAAGCTTTTTGAATCAAATGAAAGTCAAATTCATTCAACAAAGCCAATTGAGTCAAATGAAAGTCAAACACATTCAAATAAAGCTTCTTGATTCAAATGAAAGTCAAATGCATTCAACAAAGCTAATTGAGTCAAATGAAAGTCAAACACATTCAAACAAAGCTTTTTGAATCAAATGAAAGTCAAATGCATTCAACAAAGCTAATTGAATCAAATGAAAGTCAAACACTTTCAACAAAGCGTTTAGAATCAAATGAAAGTCAAATGCATTCCACAATGCTAATTGAGTCAAATGAAAGTCAAACACATTCAACGAAGCTAATTGAGTCAAATGAAAGTCAAACACATTCAAACAAAGCTTTTTGAATCAAATGAAAGTAAAATGCATTCAACAAAGCCAATTGAGTCAAATGAAAGTCAAACACATTCAAATAAAGCTTCTTGATTCAAATAAAAGTCAAATGCATTCAACAAAGCTAATTGAGTCAAATGAAAGTCAAACACTTTCAACAAAGCGTTTAGAATCAAATGAAGTCAAATACATTCAATTAAAGCTTTTTGAATCAAATGAAAGTCAATTGCATTCCACAATGCTTATTGAGTCAAATGAAAGTCAAACACATTCAACAAAGCTAATTGAGTCAAAATAAAGTCAAACACATTCATACAAAGCTTTTTGAATCAAATGAAAGTAAAATGCATCCAACAAAGCTAATTGAGTCAAATGAAAGTCAAACACTTTCAACAAAGCTAATTGAGTCAAATGAAAGTCAAACACATTCAAACAAAGCTTTTTGATTCAAATTGTTGTATATTTGGAGTAACAACCCGAAATACACAAGGGTTTAACCAAAGGATAAGTAAGGCTAAAGAACCAATTGTTACTTAGATACAGTTACACCACTAAGAAACAAATTGGGCTCCTAAGAACACAAGCTAACTAGTAGCCTAAGCTAGTTAACTAAGCAAAGGAAAACGAAATTCCAAATCCAAGAATTTCAAGTTTGTTTCTAATCCAAGAAACGAGTGTAAAACACAATTTTTGTTGTTCAAAATATTCTAATTTTTCCATTCACATTAGCTTGCTATTTATAGTAAACAAGCATCCTAAGTACAAGCTAAATCAAGTGACTTTTCAGCTCACTTGTACACGCCTAAGCTAAGTACATGATCAACTTTTTGTTGTCTAGATACATTAATAAAAGAAGCCTTGTTTAACTAGATACATAAGCTAAAAGTGGCGGCCATAACCTCCCCCATTAAGCCTCATCAAATCTGAAATAAAGGAGTGTCACTCCCCTAGAATCACGCCCAACAAGGCAGCAAAATAGAAGGTGTAACTTGTCCTTGATTGACGCCCATTCAAACAGCAAAAAGAATCCAAGATTCATGCCCATTCAAACAACGAAATAAAGGAGTGAAACTCTCCCTTGATTCTCTCCTAACAAGGCAGCAAATTAGAGCATAACATCTCCTTAACTCACGCCTCAACCAAGCAGCAAATAAGAAGCTAAACAGCCCCTTAATTCACGCCTAATTCAAACAGCAAAAAAAGGAGTGTAACTCCTCCTTGATTCAAGCCTTGAATTAAGCTTGAATGTATGTAGACAAGAGTGAATTTGGACGCCCTTTTGATGCCCAATGCTGGCAGCAAGAAACGCCCATATGAATGCCCATTTGATGGCTTATAATTCCTTCATTAAGGCTGCTCGTAACACCCATTTGAAGCCTTGAGATTCCTCCAAAAGAATTTCGGATTCTATGTTGAATTCCAAGCATAAATGGCTGCCTTCTTCATATGTCTTGTACTTGTACTTTATGTGAATGTAATATTACATTTTGAACTTTAACAAACTAAAGAAAATGTAACTAATTTGCAAACTTAAAATAAGACTAAAGTTTACAATTTATTCAAAGCATAAAAATGAACTAGAATGAACTAGTTAATAAGAACAACAAGAAACTCAAGGGATTGAATATCTTGTTGCCCATGGATAGAACGCATAGCACCAATGCATGATGCTACGTCTTGGACCAAAGAAACGTCCATAACCAAGTTGTTAGGCTTGGCTACAACATTCCCCCCTTCTTGAAAAGAGTTTGCCCTCAAACTCGGCAACTCTTCAAACTCATCATAGTAAGGTGATAAATCAGCCACATTAAAGGTGCTAGAAACACCATAATCTCCGGGCAATTCAACTTTGTAAGCATTATCATTCACCTTTTCAACAATAGCAAATGGACCATCACTACGAGGACTAACCTTGGAACGTCTTTTGGAAGGAAATCTTTCCTTTCGAAGATGAATCCAAACTAAGTCACCAGGTTGAAAACGGACTTCTTTCCTCTTCTTGTCATAATAGGCCTTTGTCTTTGCATTAGCTTGTTCAATTTTAGAACGAACTTGCTCATGCATAGACTTGATCTCCTTTGCGCGCACCTCAGCATCATGACTAAACTTGTTTGGTGATGGAATGGGAGTGAGATCAATAGGAGTACAAGGATTGAATCCATACACAACCTCAAAAGGACTCAAACCGGTTGTCTTGCTAGGCACTCGGTTGTAAGCAAACTCCGCATGAGGAAGCATCTCTTCCCATTGCTTAGGACGTTTTGTAGCCAAAGTCCGTAACAAAGAACCCAAGGTTCTATTGGTCACTTCAGTTTGGCCATCTGTTTGAGGGTGGCTTGAAGTACTAAAGTTCAATTTAGTACCCATCTTCTTCCATAACGTAAGCCAAAAATGACTTAGGAATTTTGGATCACGATCACTCACCATGGACTTAGGTACACCATGTAAGCGCACAACCTCATTAAAAAACAAGTTAGCAACATGAGTAGCATCATAAGTTGTATGACAAGCAATGAAATGAGCCATTTTAGAAAAACGGTCCACAACAACCATAATAGAATCTTTCTTTCGTTGGGTCATAGGAAGTCCCACAACGAAATCAAGACTAACATCTTCCCATGGTGCTTGTGGAATAGGTAAGGGCAAAAGATAGCCTTGTGGAAGACTATGACTTTTGGCCTTTTGACAAATCACACATCTTTTCACAATGAACTCCACATCACGAACCAATCTAGGCCAATGAAAATACTCATGCACAAGAAGAGTAGTCTTCTCTATGCCAAAGTGTCCCGCCATTCCTCCTTCATGAAACTCTTTGATAAGAGATTCTCTAAGGCTTGACCGTGGAATGCACAACCTGTTTCCTTTGAACAAAAATCCATCTAAAATGTAATAATCTTTGTAAGCATGATTAGAACATTTTAAAAATAAATCACCAAAGTCAAGATCATCTTTGTAACTTGATTTTACATCATCAATACTAATCACCCTTGCTTTGAAAGAATTCAAGAGTGTGTATCTCCTTGAAAGTGCATCAGCCCCTTTGTTCATGGCGCCTCTTCTATGCTTGATCACAAAATGAAAAGCTTGCAAATACTCCACCCATTTGGCATGGCGTGGTTGGAGTTTTTGTTGGCTTTGAAGATACTTGAGAGCTTCATGATCTGAATGAAGAATGAATTCCTTGGAAATGAGATAATGCCGCCAGTGATCCAAAGCACGAACAAGAGCAAAGAACTCCTTATCATATGTGCTATACTTTCGTTGTGCTTCATTGAGTTTTTCACTAAAATAGGCAAGAGGACGCCCATTTTGTGATAAAACCGCTCCAATACCAACTCCACTAGCATCACATTCAACTTCAAAAACTTCATCAAAGTTAGGTAAAGCAAGAATAGGTGCACTAGTAAGTTGATGTTTTACCTCATCAAAAGCCATTTGAGCTTTGTCATTCCAAACTAACTTTTGATGTTTAGTTAGCTCGGTGATAGGTGCCATGAGAGTACTAAAATTTCGCACAAATCTTCTATAGAAAGAAGCAAGTCCATGAAAACTACGAACTTGTTGAATTGTTTGTGGCGTGGGCCACTCACGAATTGCAGCAACTTTCTTTTCATCAACCTCTATGCCTTGAGATGAAACTTTGAAACCAAGAAAAATAACTTGGGAAGTGAAGAAATGACACTTCTCTAAGTTACCATATAATTGCTCACGAGCAAGGGCTTCAAAAACCTGTTGCAAATGCATAGCATGCTCTTCTTCTTCCCTACTATACACCAAAATATCATCAAAATAAACTACAACAAATTTACCCATGAAAGGTTGCATAACCTGATTCATTAGGCGCATAAATGTAGAAGGTGCATTAGACAAACCAAAGGGCATCACAAGCCATTCATAGAGTCCCTCCTTTGTTTTGAAAGCGGTCTTCCATTCATCTCCTTCGAAAATTCGAATTTGATGATATCCACTTCTCAAATCAATTTTAGAGAACACTTTAGAACCATACAAGTCATCAAGCAAATCATTCAATCTTGGAATAGGAAACCGGTATTTGATAGTGATCTTGTTGATTGATCTACTATCAACACACATGCGCCACTCTCCATTTTTCTTAGGCACAATCAAAGTAGGACAAGCACATGGACTAAGAGACTTACGAATAAGACCCTTTGATAACAATTCCTCCACCTGTTTTCTAATTTCCTCGGTTTCTTTGGGATTGGTTCTATAGGCTGGTTTGTTTGGGAGCATGGATCCGGGAACAAGATCAATCTTGTGTTGGATGTCACGCTTTGGGGGTAATCCGTGAGGGATATCTTTGGGGAAAACATGGGAATAGGTTTTGAGAAGAGAGGTGAGGAGTGGGTGGTCTTTTTCTTTGGACGGTTGAGAGGGGGTATCAAGTTGGCTCAATATGAAGTGTTTATGAGCTCTATATTCATGAAATTCAGATTTTATGAGAGTGGTGAGGGAAGTGGGAGGCGTGGATATGGGGTGATCATTTTTGAGGATTAAAGGGGTAAGGACAATTTTCTTTCCATCTTTGGAAAAGGAGTAGGTGTTTTTGTATCCATCATGCATCACACGTCTATCAAATAACCAAGGTCTACCAAGTAAAACATGACATGCATCCATAGGTACAACATCACACCATAATTCTTCCTCATAAGTTTTACCAATGCTAAATGATAACAAGACTTGTTGTGTGACATGAATCCCTTTACTATGACTTAACCATTGAATTTTATATGGTTTAGGATGAGGGATAGTTTTCATTTTCAGCTTGTCTATCATAACTTTTGAAGCTACATTGGTACAACTACCTCCATCAATAATCAAAGTGCATACCTTTCCTCCAATGGTGCAACGAGTGTGAAAGATTGCCTCACGTTGCAAGCTCCCTTCTTGGTCCAACATATTGCTAAGCGTACGTCGAACCACCAAGCATTCTCCTTCATCCGGACCTAGACACGCATAGTCATCATTCTCCTCTAGATTGATGTCCTCTTCAACCTCTAATTCGTTCTCCTCTTCATAATCAATCAATGTAACAATTTTTTTATTTGGACAATCACTAGCCATATGCCCAAGGCCTTGACACCTAAAACATCTTCTTGGGAGTGATTTTGGGTTGAAATTTTGGGTGGTTTGAGAAGGTGGTTTAGAAGTAGGTTGGTTGGTTGTGGGTTTGAAAGGTTGGAAATTGGTTGTTTGCTTTTTTTGGGGAAATGAGGATTGTGAAGCAAAACGTGAAGAATCATTTTTGCCTCTTGCTTTTTGTTGTTGCTCAATCTTATGTGCTAAGATAATGAGCTCTTCAAGGGTGGTGTAAGGGTGTAGTTCGGCTACATTGGCTATTTTTGGGTCAAGTCCGCCTAGAAAACGAACCAATGTTTGAGGCTCATCTTCCTCTACTCCACACTTCATGACAAATCCTTCAAACTCCCTAGCATACTCCTCTACTGATTTCGTGCCTTGCTTAAGGTTATGGAATTTTGAAAAGTTTTCTTGCACATAGTATGTGGGAAGAAACTTTTGTTTCAACATTTTTTTCATTTTAATCCATGACCTTACTTTTTCTTTGCCTTGCCTTTCCCTCTTGGCGCACACACTAGCCCACCAAGTTGAGGCATATTTTCGTAGCTTCAAGGCCACAATCTTCACCTTTTTCTCTTCCGGTGTTTGCTTGTAATCAAACACTCTCTCCACCGTTCTTAACCATTCTACAAACTCATCAGCATCGAGTTTGCCATCATACTCCGGAATGTCAGCTTTAATATCATTGTCAGGCCGTGACCTTTCTCGTTCAGTAAAAGGTCTCTCATTGTTGTTGACATTAGACTCACTCATGTCATCATCACTATGAGAGGGTGAACCTTCTCTATTATGGCGCAACTTAAGAGTAAGATCTTTCAGTTGATCTTGCATATATTTCATTCGTTGCTCCATGTCTTCTTTCTCTTGCTCAACCTTATTGACATACTCTTGCCAATTAGGTGGGGGAACGTTTGCCATGGGATGTGTTTGGGTTTGTGTTTAGGGTTTGTGTTTGGGGTTTGTGATTGGACGGTTGTTTTGTTAGTCCCCCTCCTTCTAGCGCCAAATGTTGTATATTTGGAGTAACAACCCGAAATACACAAGGGTTTAACCAAAGGATAAGTAAGGCTAAAGAACCAATTGTTACTTAGATACAGTTACACCACTAAGAAACAAATTGGGCTCCTAAGAACACAAGCTAACTAGTAGCCTAAGCTAGTTAACTAAGCAAAGGAAAACGAAATTCCAAATCCAAGAATTTCAAGTTTGTTTCTAATCCAAGAAACGAGTGTAAAACACAATTTTTGTTGTTCAAAATATTCTAATTTTTCCATTCACATTAGCTTGCTATTTATAGTAAACAAGCATCCTAAGTACAAGCTAAATCAAGTGACTTTTCAGCTCACTTGTACACGCCTAAGCTAAGTACATGATCAACTTTTTGTTGTCTAGATACATTAATAAAAGAAGCCTTGTTTAACTAGATACATAAGCTAAAAGTGGCGGCCATAACCTCCCCCATTAAGCCTCATCAAATCTGAAATAAAGGAGTGTCACTCCCCTAGAATCACGCCCAACAAGGCAGCAAAATAGAAGGTGTAACTTGTCCTTGATTGACGCCCATTCAAACAGCAAAAAGAATCCAAGATTCATGCCCATTCAAACAACGAAATAAAGGAGTGAAACTCTCCCTTGATTCTCTCCTAACAAGGCAGCAAATTAGAGCATAACATCTCCTTAACTCACGCCTCAACCAAGCAGCAAATAAGAAGCTAAACAGCCCCTTAATTCACGCCTAATTCAAACAGCAAAAAAAGGAGTGTAACTCCTCCTTGATTCAAGCCTTGAATTAAGCTTGAATGTATGTAGACAAGAGTGAATTTGGACGCCCTTTTGATGCCCAATGCTGGCAGCAAGAAACGCCCATATGAATGCCCATTTGATGGCTTATAATTCCTTCATTAAGGCTGCTCGTAACACCCATTTGAAGCCTTGAGATTCCTCCAAAAGAATTTCGGATTCTATGTTGAATTCCAAGCATAAATGGCTGCCTTCTTCATATGTCTTGTACTTGTACTTTATGTGAATGTAATATTACATTTTGAACTTTAACAAACTAAAGAAAATGTAACTAATTTGCAAACTTAAAATAAGACTAAAGTTTACAATTTATTCAAAGCATAAAAATGAACTAGAATGAACTAGTTAATAAGAACAACAAGAAACTCAAGGGATTGAATATCTTGTTGCCCATGGATAGAACGCATAGCACCAATGCATGATGCTACGTCTTGGACCAAAGAAACGTCCATAACAAAGCCAATTGAGTCAAATGAAAGTCAAACACTAATCAACAAAGTTATTAGAATCAAATGAAAGTCAAACACATTCAAACAAAGCTTTTTGATTCAAATGAAAGTCAAATGCATTCAACAAAGCTAATTGAGACAAATGAAAGTCAAACACTTTCAACAAAGCTTTAGAATCACATGAAAGTCAAATACATTCAAACAAAGCTTTTTGAATCAAACGAAAATCAAATGAATTCAACAAAACTAATTGAGTCTAATGAAAGTCTAACACTTTCATCAAAGCTTTTAGAATCAAATGAAAGTCAAATACATTCAAACAAAGCTTTTTGAATCAAATGGAAGTCGATTGCATTCCACAATGCTAATTGAGTCAAATGAAAGTCAAACACATTCAACGAAGCTAATTGAGTCAAATGAAAGTCAAACACATTCAAACAAAGCTTTTTGAATCAAATGAAAGTCAAATGCATTCAACAAAGCCAATTGAGTCAAATGAAAGTCAAACACATTCAAATAAAGCTTCTTGATTCAAATGAAAGTCAAATGCAATCAACAAAGCTAATTATGTCAAATGAAAGTCAAACACTTTCAACAAAGCTTTTAGAATCAAATGAAATTCAAACACATTCAAACAAAGCTTTTTGAATCAAATGAAAGTCAAATGCATTCAACAAAGCTAATTGAGTCAAATGAAAGTCAAACACTTTCAACAAAGCGTTTTGAATCAAATGAAAGTCAAATACATTCAATCAAAGCTTTTTGAATCAAATGAAAGTCAATTGCATTCCAAAATGCTAATTGAGTCAAATGAAAGTCAAACACATTCAACAAAGCTAATTGAGTCAAAAGAAAGTCAAACACATTCAAACAAAGCTTTTTGAATCAAATGAAAGTAAAATGCATTCAACAAAGCTAATTGAGTCAAATGAAAGTCAAACACATTCAAATAAAGCTTCTTGATTCAAATGAAAGTCAAATGCAATCAACAAAGCTAATTATGTCAAATGAAAGTCAAACACTTTCAACAAAGCTTTTAGAATCAAATGAAATTCAAACACATTCAAACAAAGCTTTTTGAATCAAATGAAAGTCAAATGCGTTCAACAAAGCTAATTGAGTCAAATGAAAGTCAAACACTTTGAACAAAGCTAATTGAGTCAAAAGAAAGTCAAACACATTCAAACAAAGCTTTTTGAATCAAATGAAAGTCAAATGCATTCAACAAAGCCAATTGAGTCAAATAAAAGTCAAACACTTTCAACAAAGCTAATTGAGTCAAATGAAAGTCAAACACATTTGAACAAAGCTTTTTGAATCAAATGAAAACCAAATGAATTCAACAAAGCTAATTGAGTCAAATGAAAGTTAAACACTTTCATCAAAGCTTTTAGAATCAAATTAAAGTCAAATATATTGAAACAAAGCTTTTTGAATCAAATGAAAGTCAATTGCATTCCACAATGCTAATTGAGTCAAATGAAGGTCAAACACATTCAACGAAGCTATTGAGTCAAATGCAAGTCAAACACATTCAAACAAAGCTTTTTGAATCAAATTAAAGTCAAATGCATTCAACAAAGCCAATTGAGTCAAATGAAAGTCAAACACATTCAAACAAAGCTTCGTGATTCAAATGAAAGTCAAATGCATTCAACAACGCTAATTGAGTCAAATGAAAGTCAAACACTTTCAACAAAGCGTTTAGAATCAAATGAAAGTGAAATACATTCAATCAAAGCTTTTTGAACCAAATGAAAGTCAATTGCATTCCACAATGTTAATTAAGTCAAATGAAAGTCAAACACATTCAACAAAGCTAATTGAGTCAAAAGAAAGTCAAACACATTCAAACAAAGCTTTTTGAATCAAATGAAAGTCAAATGCATTCAACAAAGCTAATTGAGTCAAATGAAAGTCAAACACTTTCAACAAAGCTAATTGAGTCAAATGAAAGTCAAACACATTCAAACAAAGCTTTTTGATTCAAATGAAAGTCAAATGCATTCAACAAAGCTAATTGAGACAAATGAAAGTCAAACACTTTCAACAAAGCTTTAGAATCACATGAAAGTCAAATACATTCAAACAAAGCTTTTTGAATCAAACGAAAATCAAATGAATTCAACAAAACTAATTGAGTCTAATGAAAGTCTAACACTTTCATCAAAGCTTTTAGAATCAAATGAAAGTCAAATACATTCAAACAAAGCTTTTTGAATCAAATGGAAGTCGATTGCATTCCACAATGCTAATTGAGTCAAATGAAAGTCAAACACATTCAACGAAGCTAATTGAGTCAAATGAAAGTCAAACACATTCAAACAAAGCTTTTTGAATCAAATGAAAGTCAAATGCATTCAACAAAGCCAATTGAGTCAAATGAAAGTCAAACACATTCAAATAAAGCTTCTTGATTCAAATGAAAGTCAAATGCAATCAACAAAGCTAATTATGTCAAATGAAAGTCAAACACTTTCAACAAAGCTTTTAGAATCAAATGAAATTCAAACACATTCAAACAAAGCTTTTTGAATCAAATGAAAGTCAAATGCATTCAACAAAGCTAATTGAGTCAAATGAAAGTCAAACACTTTCAACAAAGCGTTTTGAATCAAATGAAAGTCAAATACATTCAATCAAAGCTTTTTGAATCAAATGAAAGTCAATTGCATTCCAAAATGCTAATTGAGTCAAATGAAAGTCAAACACATTCAACAAAGCTAATTGAGTCAAAAGAAAGTCAAACACATTCAAACAAAGCTTTTTGAATCAAATGAAAGTAAAATGCATTCAACAAAGCTAATTGAGTCAAATGAAAGTCAAACACTTTCAACAAAGCTAATTGAGTCCAAAGAAAGTCAAACACATTCAAACAAAGCTTTTTGAATCAAATGAAAGTCAAATGCATTCAACAAAGCTAATTGAGTCAAATGAAAGTCAAACACTTTCAACAAAGCGTTTAGAGTGAAATGACAGTCAAACACATTTAAACAAAGCTTTTTGAATCAAATGAATTCAACAAAGCTAATTGAGTCAAATGAAAGTCAAACACTTTCATCCAAGCTTTTAGAATCAAATTGAAGTCAAATATATTCAAATAAAGCTTTTTGAATCAAATGAAAGTCAATTGCATTCCACAATGCTAATAGAGTCAAATGAAGGTCAAACACATTCAACGAAGCTAATTGAGTTAAATGAAAGTCAAAAACATTCAAACAAAGCTTTTTGAATCAAATGAAAGTCAAATGCATTCAACAAAGCCAATTGAGTCAAATGAAAGTCAAACACTTTCAACAAAGCTATTAGAATCAAATGAAAGTCAAACACATTCAAATAAAGCTTTTTAAATCAAATGAAAGTCAAATGCATTCAACAAAGCTAATTGAGTCAAATGAAAGTCAAACACTTTCAACAAAGCGTTTAGAATCAAATGAAAGTCAAATACATTCAATAAAAGCTTTTTGAATCAAATGAAAGTCAATTGCATTCCATAATGCTGATTGAGTCAAATGAAAGTCAAACACATTCAACAAAGCTAATTGAGTCAAAAGAAAGTCAAACACATTCAAACAAAGCTTTTTGAATCAAATTAATGTAAAATGCATTCAACAAAGCTAATTAAGTCAAATGAAATTCAAACACTTTCAACAAAGCTAATTGAGTCAAATGAAAGTCAAACAAATTCAAACAAAGCTTTTTCATTCAAATGATAGTCAAATGCATTCAACAAAGCTAATTGAGTCAAATGAAAGTCAAACACTTTCAACAAAGCTTTTAGAATCAAATGAAAGTCAAATACATTCAAACAAAGCTTTTTGAATCAAACGAAAATCAAATGAATTCAACAAACTAATTGAGTCAAATGAAAGTTAAACACTTTCTTCAAAGCTTTTAGAATAAAATGAAAGTCAAATACATTCAAATAAAGCATTTTCAATCAAATCGAAGTCAATTGAATTCCACAATGCTAATCGAGTCAAATGAAAGTCAAACACATTCAACGAAGCTAATTGAGTCAAATGAAAGTCAAATACATTCAAACAAAGTTTTTTGAATCAAATGAAAGTCAAATGCATTCAACAAAGCCAATTGAGTCAAATGAAAGTCAAACACATTCAAATAAAGCTTCTTGATTCAAATGAAAGTCAAATGCATTCAACAAAGCTAATTGTGTCAAATGAAAGCCAAACACTTTCAACAAAGCTTTTAGAATCAAATGAAAGTCAAACACATTCAAACAAAGCTTTTTGAATCAAATGAAAGTCAAATGCATTCAACAAAGCTAATTGAGTCAAATGAAAGTCAAACACTTTGAACAAAGTGTTTATAATCAAATGAAAGTCAAATACATTCAATCAAAGCTTTTTGAATCAAATGAAAGTCAATTGCATTCCACAATGCTAATTGAGTCAAATGAAAGTCAAACACATTCAACAAAGCTAATTGAGTCTAAAGAAAGTCAAACACATTCAAACAAAGCTTTTTGAATCAAATGAAAGTAAAATGTATTTAACAAAGCTAATTTAGTCAAATGAAAGTCAAACACTTTGAACAAAGCTAATTGAGTCAAAAGAAAGTCAAACACATTCAAACAAAGCTTTTTGAATCAAATTAAAGTAAAATGCATTTAACAAAGCTAATTGAGTCAAATGAAAGTCAAACACTTTCAACAAAGCTAATTGAGTCCAAAGAAAGTCAAACACATTCAAACAAAGCTTTTTGAATCAAATGAAAGTCAAATGCATTCAACAAAGCTAATTGAGTGAAATGAAAGTCAAACACTTTCAACAAAGCGTTTAGAGTCAAATGACAGTCAAACACATTTAAACAAAGCTTTTTGAATCAAATGAAAATCAAATGAATTCAACAAAGCTAAATGAAAGTCAAACACTTTCATCCAAGCTTTTAGAATCAAATTAAAGTCAAATATATTCAAATATAGCTTTTTGAATCAAATGAAAGTCAATTGCATTCCACAATGCTAATTGAGTCAAATGAAAGTCAAACACATTCAACGAAGCTAATTGAGTCAAATGAAAGTAAAAAACATTTAAACAAAGCTTTTTGAATCAAATGAAAGTCAAATGCATTCAACAAAGCCAATTGAGTCAAATGAAAGTCAAACACTTTCAACAAAGCTATTAGAATCAAATGAAAGTCAAACACATTCAAACAAAGCTTTTTGAATCAAATGAAAGTCAAATGCATTCAACAAAGCTAATTGAGTCAAATGAAAGTCAAACACTTTCAACAAAGCGTTTAGAATCAAATGAAAGTCAAATACATTCAATCAAAGCTTTTTGAATCAAATGAAAGTCAATTGCATTCCATAATGCTGATTGAGTCAAATGAAAGTCAAACACATTCAACAAAGCTAATTGAGTCAAAAGAAAGTCAAACACATTCAAACAAAGCTTTTTGAATCAAATTAATGTAAAATGCATTCAACAAAGCTAATTGTGTCAAATGAAAGCCAAACACTTTCAACAAAGCTTTTAGAATCAAATGAAAGTCAAACACATTCAAACAAAGCTTTTTGAATCAAATGAAAGTCAAATGCATTCAACAAAGCTAATTGAGTCAAATGAAAGTCAAACAATTTCAACAAAGCTAATTGAGTCAAATAAAAGTCAAACACATTTAAACAAAGCTTTTTGAATCAAATGAAAATCAAATGAATTCAACAAAGCTAGTTGAGTCAAATGAAAGTCAAACACTTTCATCAAAGCTTTTAGAATCAAATTAAAGTCAAATATATTCAAACAAAGCTTTTTGAATCAAATGAAAGTCAATTGCATTCCACAATGCTAATTGAGTCAAATGAAGGTCAAACACATTCAACGAAGCTAATTGAGTCAAATGAAAGTCAAACACATTCAAACAAAGCTTTTTGAATCAAATTAAAGTCAAATGCATTCAACAAAGCCAATTGAGTCAAATAAAATCAAACACATTCAAACAAAGCTTCTTGATTCAAATGAAAGTCAAATGCATTCAACAACGCTAATTGAGTCAAATGAAAGTCAAACACTTTCAACAAAGCGTTTAGAATCAAATGAAAGTGAAATACATTCAATCAAAGCTTTTTGAATCAAATGAAATTCAATTGCATTCCACAATGCTAATTAAGTCAAATTAAAGTCAAACACATTCAACAAAGCTAATTGAGTCAAAAGAAAGTCAAACACATTCAAACAAAGCTTTTTGAATCAAATCAAAGTCAAATGCATTCAACAAAGCTAATTGAGTCAAATGAAAGTCAAAAAATTTCAACAAAGCTAATTGAGTCAAATGAAAGTCAAACACATTCAAACAAAGCTTTTTGATTCAAATGAAAGTCAAATGCATTCAACAAAGCTAATTGAGACAAATGAAAGTCAAACACTTTCAACAAAAGCTTTAGAATCACATGAAAGTCAAATACATTCAAACAAAGCTTTTAGAATCAAACGAAAATCAAATGAATTCAACAAAACTAATTGAGTCTAATGAAAGTCAAACATTCAAACAAAGCTTTTAGAATCAAATGAAAGTCAAATACATTCAAACAAAGCTTTTTGAATCAAATGGAAGTCGATTGCATTCCACAATGCTAATTGAGTCAAATGAAAGTCAAACACATTCAACGAAGCTAATTGAGTCAAATGAAAGTCAAACACATTCAAACAAAGCTTTTTGAATCAAATGAAAGTCTAATGCATTCAACAAAGCCAATTGAGTCAAATGAAAGTCAAACACATTCAAATAAAGCTTCTTGATTCAAATGAAAGTCAAATGCATTCAACAAAGCTAATTGTGTCAAATGAAAGCCAAACACTTTCAACAAAGCTTTTAGAATCAAATGAAAGTCAAACACATTCAAACAAAGCTTTTTGAATCAAATGAAAGTCAAATGCATTCAACAAAGCTAATTGAGTCAAATGAAAGACAAACACTTTCAACAAAGCGTTTAGAATCAAATGAAAGTCAAATACATTCAATCAAAGCTTTTTGAATCAAATGAAAGTCAAGTGCATTCCAAAATGCTAATTGAGTCAAATGAAAGTCAAACACTTTCAACAAAGATAATTGAGTCCAAAGAAAGTCAAACACATTCAAACAAAGCTTTTTGAATCAAATGAAAGTCAAATGCATTCAACAAAGCTAATTGAGTCAAATGAAAGTCAAACACTTTCAACAAAGCGTTTGGAGTCAAATGACAGTCAAACACATTTAAACAAAGCTTTTTGAATCAAATGAAAATCAAATGAATTCAACAAAGCTAATTGAGTCAAATGAAAGTCAAACACTTTCATCCAAGCTTTTAGAATCAAATTAAAGTCAAATATATTCAAATAAAGCTTTTTGTATCAAATGAAAGTCAATTGCATTCCACAATGCTAATTGAGTCAAATGAAGGTCAAACACATTCAACGAAGCTAATTGAGTCAAATGAAAGTCAAAAACATTCAAACAAAGCTATTAGAATCAAATGAAAGTCAAACATATTCAAACAAAGCTTTTTGAATCAAATGAAAGTCAAATGCATTCAAAAAAGGTAATTGAGTCAAATGAAAGTCAAACACTTTCAACAAAGCGTTTAGAATCAAATGAAAGTCAAATATATTCAATCAAAGCTTTTAGAATCAAATGAAAGTCAAACACTTTCAACTAAGCTTTTAGAATCAAATGAAAGTCAAATACATTCAAACAAAGCTTTTTGAATCAAATGAAAGTCAAATGCATTCAACAAAGCTAATTGAGTCAAATGAAAGTCAAACACTTTCAACAAAGCGTTTAGAATCAAATGAAAGTCAAATACATTCAATAAAAGCTTTTAGAATCAAAAGAAAGTCAAACACTTTCAACTAAGCTTTTAGAATCAAATGAAAGTCAAATACATTCAAACAAATCTTTTTGAATCAAATGAAAGTCAAATGCTTTCAACAAAGCTAATTGAGTCAAATAAAAGTCAAATACTTTCAACAAAGCTTTTAGAATCAAATGAAAGTAAAACACATTCAAACAAAGCTTTTTGAATCAAATGAAAGTCAAATGCATTCAACAAAGCTAATTGAGTCAAATAAAAGTCAAACACTTTCAACAAAGCGTTTAGAATCAAATGAAAGTCAAATACATTCAATCAAAGCTTTTAGAATCAAATGAAAGTCAAACACTTTCAACTAAGCTTTTAGAATCAAATGAAAGTCAAATACATTCAAACAAAGTTTTTTGAATCAAATGAAAGTCAAATGCATTCAACAAAGCTAATTGAGTCAAATGAAAGTCAAACACTTTTAACAAAGCGTTTAGAATCAAATGAAAGTCAAATACATTCAATCAAAGCTTTTTGAATCAAATGAAAGTCAATTGCATTCCATATTGCTAATTGAGTCAAATGAAAGTCAAATACATTCAACAAAGCTAATTGAGTCAAAAGAAAGTCAAACACATTCAAACAAAGCTTTTTGAATCAAATTAAAGTAAAATGCATTCAACAAAGCTAATTGAGTCAAATGAAAGTCAAACACTTTCAACAAAGCTAATCGAGTCAAATGAAAGTCAAACACATTCAAACAAAGCTTTTTGATTCAAATGAAAGTCAAATGCATTCAACAAAGCTAATTGAGTCAAATGAAAGTCAAACACTTTCAACAAAGCTATTAGAATCAAATGAAAGTCAAACACATTCAAACAAAGCTTTTTGAATCAAATGAGAATCAAATGAATTCAACAAAGCTAATTGAGTCAAATGAAAGTCAAACACTTTCATCAAAGCTTTTAGAATCAAATGAAAGTCTAATACATTCAAACAATGCTTTTTGAATCAAATGAAAGTCAATTGCATTCCACAATGCTAATTAAGTCAAATGAAAGTCAAACACATTCAAAGAAGCTAATTGAGTCAAATGAAAGTCAAACACATTCAAACATAGCTTCTTGATTCAAATAAAGTAAAATGCATTCAACAAAGCTAATTGAGTCAAATGAAAGTCAAACACTTTCAACAAAGCTTTAAGAATCAAATGAAAGTAAAACACATTCAAACAAAGCTTTTTGAATCAAATGAATGTCAAATGCATTCAACAAAGCTAATTGAGTCAAATGAAAGTCAAACACATTCAACAAAGCTAATTGAGTTAAAAGAAAGTCAAACACATTCAAACAAAGCTTTTTGAATCAAATGAAAGTCAAATGCATTCAACAAAGCCAATTGAGTCAAATGAAAGTTAAACACATTCAACTAAAGCTTCTTGATTCAAATGAAAGTCAAATGCATTCAACAAAGCTAATTGAGTCAAATGAAAGTCATACACTTTCAACAAAGCTAATTGAGTCAAATGAAAGTCAAACACATTCAAACAAAGATTTTTGAATCAAATGAAAGTCAAATGCATTCAACAAAGCTAATTGAGTCAAATTAAAGTCAAACACTTTCAACAAAGCGTTAAGAATCAAATGAAAGTCAAAAACATTCAATCAAAGCTTTTTGAATCAAATGAAAGTCAATTGCATTCCACAATGTTAATTAAGTCAAATGAAAGTCAAACACATTCAACAAAGCTAATTAAGTCAAAAGAAAGTCAAACACATTCAGACAAAGCTTTTTGAGTCAAATGAAAGTCAAATACATTCAACAAAGCTAATTAAGTCAAACGGAAGTCAAACACTTTCAACAAAGCTAATTGAGTCAAATGAAAGTCAAACACATTCAAACAAAGCTTTTTGATTCAAATGAAAGTCAAATGCATTCAACAAAGCTAATTGAGTTAAATGAAAGTCAAACACTTTCAACAAAGCTTTTAGAATCAAATGAATGTCAAATACATTCAAACAAAGCTTTTTGAATCAAACGAAAATCAAATGAATTCAACAAAGTTAATTGAGTCAAATGAAAGTCAAACACTTTCATCAAAGCTTTTAGAATAAAATGAAAGTCAAATACATTCAAACAAAGCTTTTTGAATCAAATCGAAGTCAATTGCATTCCACAATGCTAATTGAGTCAAATGAAAGTCAAACACATTCAACGAAGCTAATTGAGTCAAATGAAAGTCAAACACATTCAAACAAAGGTTTTTGAATCAAATGAAATTCGAATGCATTCAACAAAGCCAATCGAGTCAAATGAAAGTCAAACACATTCAAATAAAGCTTCTTGATTCAAATGAAAGTCAAATGCATTCAACAAAGCTAATTGAGTCAAATGAAAGTCAAACACTTTCAACAAAGCTAATTGAGTCAAATGAAAGTGAAACACATTCAAACAAAGCTTTTAGAATAAAATGAAAGTCAAATGCATTCAACAAAGCTAATTGAGTCAAATGAAAGTCAAACACTTTCAACAAAGCATTTAGAATCAAATGAAAGAGAAATACATTCAATCAAAGCTTTTTGAATCAAATGAAAGTCAATTGCATTCCACAATGCTAATTAAGTCAAATGAAAGTCAAACACATTCAACAAAGCTAATTAAATCAAAAGAAAGTCAAACACATTCAGACAAAGCTTTTTGAATCAAATGAAAGTCAAATGCATTCAACAAATCTAATTGAGTCAAACGAAAGTCAAACACTTTCAACAAAGCTAATTGATACAAATGAAAGTCAAACACATTCAAACAAAGCTTTTTGATTCAAATGAAAGTCAAATGCATTCAACAAAGCTAATTGAGTCAAATGAAAGTCAAACACTTTCAACAAAGCTTTTAGAATCAAATGAAAGTCAAACACATTCAAACAAAGCTTTTTGAATCAAATGAAAATCAAATGAATTCAACAAAGCTAATTGAGTCAAATGAAAGTCAAACACTTTCGTCAAAGCTTTTAGATACAAATTAAAGTCAAATATATTCAAACAAAGCATTTTGAATCAAACGAAAGTGAATTGCATTCCACAATGCTAATTGAGTCAAATGAAGGTCAAACACATTCAACGAAGCTAATTGAGTAAAATGAAAGTCAAACACATTCAAACAAAGCTTTTTGAATCAAATGAAAGTCAAATGCATTCAACAAATCCAATTGAGTCAAATGAAAGTCAAACACATTCAAACAAAGCTTCTTGATTCAAATGAAAGTCAAATGCATTCAACAAAGCTAATTGTGTCAAATGAAAGTCAAACACTTTCAACAAAGCTTTTAGAATCAAATGAAAGTCAAACACATTCAAACAAACCTTTTTGAATCAAATGAAAGTCAAATGCATTCAACAAAGCTAATTGAGTCAAATGAAAATCAAACACTTTCAACAAAGCGTTTTGAATCAAATGAAAGTCAACAACATTCAATCAAAGCTTTTTGAATCAAATTAAAGTTAAATGCATTCAACAAAGCTAATTGAGTCAAATGAAAGTCAAACACTTTCAACAAAGCTAATTGAGTCAAATGAAATTCAAACACATTCAAACAAAGCTTTTTGATTCTAATGAAAGTCAAATGCATTCAACAAAGCTAATTGAGTTAAATGAAAGTCAAAAACTTTTAACAAAGCTTTTAGAATCAAACGAAAATCAAATGAATTCAACAAAGTTAATTGAGTCAAATGAAAGTCAAACACTTTCATCAAAGCTTTTAGAATAAAATGAAAGTCAAATACATTCAAACAAAGCTTTTTGAATCAAATCGAAGTCAATTGCATTCCACAATGCTAATTGAGTCAAATGAAAGTCAAACACATTCAACGAAGCTAATTGAGTCAAATGAAAGTCCAACACATTCAAACAAAGGTTTTTGAATCAAATGAAAGTCAAATGCATTCAACAAAGCCAATCGAGTCAAATGAAAGTCAAACACATTCAAATAAAGCTTCTTGATTCAAATGAAAGTCAAATGCATTCAACAAAGCTAATTGAGTCAAATGAAAGTCAAACACTTTCAACAAAGCTAATTGAGTCAAATGAAAGTCAAACACATTCAAACAAAGCTTTTTGAATAAAATGAAAGTCAAATGCATTCAACAAAGCTAATTGAGTCAAATGAAAGTCAAACACTTTCAACAAAGCATTTAGAATCAAATGAAAGAGAAATACATTCAATCAAAGCTTTTTGAATCAAATGAAAGTCAATTGCATTCCACAATGCTAATTAAGTCAAATGAAAGTCAAACACATTCAACAAAGCTAATTGAATCAAAAGAAAGTCAAACACATTCAGACAAAGCTTTTTGAATCAAATGAAAGTCAAATGCATTCAACAAATCTAATTGAGTCAAACGAAAGTCAAACACTTTCAACAAAGCTAATTGATACAAATGAAAGTCAAACACATTCAAACAAAGCTTTTTGATTCAAATGAAAGTCAAATGCATTCAACAAAGCTAATTGAGTCAAATGAAAGTCAAACACTTTCAACAAAGCTTTTAGAATCAAATGAAAGTCAAACACATTCAAACAAAGCTTTTTGAATCAAATGAAAATCAAATGAATTCAACAAAGCTAATTGAGTCAAATGAAAGTCAAACACTTTCGTCAAAGCTTTTAGATACAAATTAAAGTCAAATATATTCAAACAAAGCATTTTGAATCAAACGAAAGTGAATTGCATTCCACAATGCTAATTGAGTCAAATGAAGGTCAAACACATTCAACGAAGCTAATTGAGTAAAATGAAAGTCAAACACATTCAAACAAAGCTTTTTGAATCAAATGAAAGTCAAATGCATTCAACAAATCCAATTGAGTCAAATGAAAGTCAAACACATTCAAACAAAGCTTCTTGATTCAAATGAAAGTCAAATGCATTCAACAAAGCTAATTGTGTCAAATGAAAGTCAAACACTTTCAACAAAGCTTTTAGAATCAAATGAAAGTCAAACACATTCAAACAAACCTTTTTGAATCAAATGAAAGTCAAATGCATTCAACAAAGCTAATTGAGTCAAATGAAAATCAAACACTTTCAACAAAGCGTTTTGAATCAAATGAAAGTCAACAACATTCAATCAAAGCTTTTTGAATCAAATTAAAGTTAAATGCATTCAACAAAGCTAATTGAGTCAAATGAAAGTCAAACACTTTCAACAAAGCTAATTGAGTCAAATGAAATTCAAACACATTCAAACAAAGCTTTTTGATTCTAATGAAAGTCAAATGCATTCAACAAAGCTAATTGAGTTAAATGAAAGTCAAAAACTTTTAACAAAGCTTTTAGAATCAAACGAAAATCAAATGAATTCAACAAAGTTAATTGAGTCAAATGAAAGTCAAACACTTTCATCAAAGCTTTTAGAATAAAATGAAAGTCAAATACATTCAAACAAAGCTTTTTGAATCAAATCAAAGTCAATTGCATTCCACAATGCTAATTGAGTCAAATGAAAGTCAAACACATTCAACGAAGCTAATTGAGTCAAATGAAAGTCCAACACATTCAAACAAAGGTTTTTGAATCAAATGAAAGTCAAATGCATTCAACAAAGCCAATCGAGTCAAATGAAAGTCAAACACATTCAAATAAAGCTTCTTGATTCAAATGAAAGTCAAATGCATTCAACAAAGCTAATTGAGTCAAATGAAAGTCAAACACTTTCAACAAAGCTAATTGAGTCAAATGAAAGTCAAACACATTCAAACAAAGCTTTTTGAATAAAATGAAAGTCAAATGCATTCAACAAAGCTAATTGAGTCAAATGAAAGTCAAACACTTTCAACAAAGCATTTAGAATCAAATGAAAGAGAAATACATTCAATCAAAGCTTTTTGAATCAAATGAAAGTCAATTGCATTCCACAATGCTAATTAAGTCAAATGAAAGTCAAACACATTCAACAAAGCTAATTGAATCAAAAGAAAGTCAAACACATTCAGACAAAGCTTTTTGAATCAAATGAAAGTCAAATGCATTCAACAAATCTAATTGAGTCAAACGAAAGTCAAACACTTTCAACAAAGCTAATTGATACAAATGAAAGTCAAACACATTCAAACAAAGCTTTTTGATTCAAATGAAAGTCAAATGCATTCAACAAAGCTAATTGAGTCAAATGAAAGTCAAACACTTTCAACAAAGCTTTTAGAATCAAATGAAAGTCAAACACATTCAAACAAAGCTTTTTGAATCAAATGAAAATCAAATGAATTCAACAAAGCTAATTGAGTCAAATGAAAGTCAAACACTTTCGTCAAAGCTTTTAGATACAAATTAAAGTCAAATATATTCAAACAAAGCATTTTGAATCAAACGAAAGTGAATTGCATTCCACAATGCTAATTGAGTCAAATGAAGGTCAAACACATTCAACGAAGCTAATTGAGTCAAATGAAAGTCAAACACATTCAAACAAAGCTTTTTGAATCAAATGAAAGTCAAATGCATTCAACAAATCCAATTGAGTCAAATGAAAGTCAAACACATTCAAACAAAGCTTCTTGATTCAAATGAAAGTCAAATGCATTCAACAAAGCTAATTGTGTCAAATGAAAGTCAAACACTTTCAACAAAGCTTTTAGAATCAAATGAAAGTCAAACACATTCAAACAAACCTTTTTGAATCAAATGAAAGTCAAATGCATTCAACAAAGCTAATTGAGTCAAATGAAAATCAAACACTTTCAACAAAGCGTTTTGAATCAAATGAAAGTCAACAACATTCAATCAAAGCTTTTTGAATCAAATTAAAGTTAAATGCATTCAACAAAGCTAATTGAGTCAAATGAAAGTCAAACACTTTCAACAAAGCTAATTGAGTCAAATGAAAGTCAAACACATTCAAACAAAGCTTTTTGATTCTAATGAAAGTCAAATGCATTCAACAAAGCTAGTTGAGTTAAATGAAAGTCTAAAAACTTTTAACAAAGCTTTTAGAATCAAACGAAAATCAAATGAATTCAACAAAGTTAATTGAGTCAAATGAAAGTCAAACACTTTCATCAAAGCTTTTAGAATAAAATGAAAGTCAAATACATTCAAACAAAGCTTTTTGAATCAAATCGAAGTCAATTGCATTCCACAATGCTAATTGAGTCAAATGAAAGTCAAACACATTCAACGAAGCTAATTGAGTCAAATGAAAGTCAAACACATTCAAACAAAGGGTTTTGAATCAAATGAAAGTCAAATGCATTCAACAAAGCTAAATGAGTCAAATGAAAGTCAAACACTTTCAACAAAGCTTTTAGAATCAAATGAAAGTCAAACACATTCAAACAAAGCTTTTGAATCAAATGAAAATCAAATGAATTCAACAAAGCTAATTGAGTCAAATGAAAGTCAAACACTTTCGTCAAAGCTTTTAGATACAAATTAAAGTCAAATATATTCAAACAAAGCTTTTTGAATCAAATGAAAGTGAATTGCATTCCACAATGCTAATTGAGTCAAATGAAGGTCAAACACATTCAACGAAGCTAATTGAGTCAAATGAAAGTCAAACACATTCAAACAAAGCTTTTTGAATCAAATGATAGTCAAATGCATTCAACAAATCCAATTGAGTCAAATGAAAGTCAAACACATTCAAACAAAGCTTCTTGATTCAAATGAAAGTCAAATGCATTCAACAAAGCTAATTGTGTCAAATGAAAGTCAAACACTTTCAACAAAGCTTTTAAAATCAAATGAAAGTCAAACACATTCAAACAAAGCTTTTTGAATCAAATGAAAGTCAAATGCATTCAACAAAGCTAATTGAGTCAAATGAAAATCAAACACTTTCAACAAAGCGTTTTGAATCAAATGAAAGTCAACAACATTCAATCAAAGCTTTTTGAATCAAATTAAAGTTAAATGCATTCAACAAAGCTAATTGAGTCAAATGAAAGTCAAACACTTTCAACAAAGCTAATTGAGTCAAATGAAAGTCAAACACATTCAAACAAAGCTTTTTGATTCTAATGAAAGTCAAATGCATTCAACAAAGCTAATTGAGTCAAATGAAAGTCAAACACTTTCAACAAAGCGTTTAGAATCAAATGAAAGTCAAATACATTCAAACAAAGCTTTTTGAATCAAATGAAAGTCAATTGCATTCCACAATGCTAATTGAGTCAAATGAAAGTCAAACACATTCAACGAAGCTAATTGAGTCAAATGAAAGTCAAACACATTCAAACAAAGTTTTTTGAATCAAATAAAAGTCAAATGCATTCAACAAAGCCAATTGAATCAAATGAAAGTCAAATGCATTCAACAAAGCTAATTGAGTCAAATGAAAGTCAAACACATTCAAACAAAGCTTTTTGAATCAAATGAAAGTCAAATGCATTCAACAAAGCTAATTGAGTCAAATGTAAGTCAAACACTTTCAACAAAGCGTTTAGAATCAAATGAAAGTCACATACATTCAATCAAAGCTTTTTGAATCAATGGAAAGTCAATTGCATTCCACAATGTTAATTGAGTCAAATGAAAGTCAAACACATTCAACAAAGCTAATTGAGTCAAAATAAAGTCAAACACATTCAAACAAAGCTTTTTGAATCAAATGAAAGTAAAATGCATTCAACAAAGCTAATTGAGTCAAATCAAAGTCAAACACATTTAAATAAAGCTTCTTGATTCAAATGAAAGTTAAATGCATTCAACAAAGCTAATTGAGTCAAATGAAAGTCAAACACTTTCAACAAAGCGTTTAGAATCAAATGAAAGTCACATACATTCAATCAAAGCTTTTTGAATCAATCGAAAGTCAATTGCATTCCACATTGTTAATTGAGTCAAATGAAAGTCAAACACATTCAACAAAGCTAATTGAGTCAAAATAAAGTCAAACACATTCAAACAAAGCTTTTTGAATCAAATAAAAGTAAAATGCATTCAACAAAGCTAATTGAGTCAAATGAAAGTCAAACACTTTCAACAAAGCTAACTGAGTCAAATGAAAGTCAAACACATTCAAACAAAGCTTTTTGATTCAAATGAAATCAAATGCATTCAAAAAAGCTAATTGAGTCAAATAAAAGTCAAACACTTTCATCAAAGCTTTTCGAATCAAATGAAAGTCAAATACATTCAAACATAGCTTTTTGAATCAAATGAAAGTCAATTGCATTCCACAATGCTAATTGAGTCAAATGAAGGTCAAACACATTCAACGAAGCTAATTGAGTCAAATGAAAGTCAAACACATTCAAACAAAGCTTTTTGAATCAAATGAAAGTCAAATGCATTCAACAAAGCCAATTGAATCAAATGAAAGTCAAACATATTCAAACATAGCTTCTTGATTCAAATGAAAGTAAAATGCATTCAACAAAGCTAATTGAGTCAAATGAAAGTCAAACACTTTCAACAAAGCTTTTAGAATCAAATGAAAGTAAAACACATTCAAACAAAGCTTTTTGAATCAAATGACTGTCAAATGCATTCAACAAAGCTAATTGAGTCAAATGAAAGTCAAACACATTAACAAAGCTAATTGAGTTAAAAGAAAGTCAAACACATTCAAACAAAGCTTTTTGAATCAAATGAAAGTCAAATGCATTCAACAAAGCCAATTGAGTCAAATGAAAGTCAAACACATTCAAATAAATCTTCTTGATTCAAATGAAAGTCAAATGCATTCAACAAAGCTAATTGAGTCAAATGAAAGTCATACACTTTCAACAAAGCTAATTGAGTCAAATGAAAGTCAAACACATTCAAACAAAGCTTTTTGAATCAAATGAAAGTCAAATGCATTAAACAAAGCTAATTAAATCAAATGAAAGTCAAATGCGTTTAGAATCAAATGAAAGTCAAATACATTCGATCAAACCTTTTTAAATAAAATGAAAGTCAATTGCATTCCACAATGCTAATTAAGTCAAATGAAAGTCAAACACATTCAACAAAGTTAATTGAGTCCAAAGAAAGTCAAACACATTCAGACAAAGCTTTTTGAATCAAATGAAAGTCAAATGTATTCAACAAAGCAAATTAAATCAAACGAAAGTCAAACACTTTCAACAAAGGTAATTGAGTCAAATGAAAGTCAAACACATTCAAACAAAGCTTTTTGATTCAAATGAAAGTCGAATGCATTCAACAAAGCTAATTGAGTCAAATGAAAGTCAAACACTTTCAACAAAGCTTTTAGAATCAAATGAAAGTCAAACACATTCAAACAAAGCTTTTTGAATCTAATGAAAATCAAATGAATTCAACAAAGCTAATTGAGTCAAATGAAAGTCAAACACTTTCGTCAAAGCTTTTAGAAGCAAATTAAAGTCAAATATATTCAAACAAAGCTTTTTGAATCAAATGAAAGTCAATTGCATTCCACAAAGCTAATTGAGTCAAATGAAGGTCAAACACATTCAATGAAGCTAATTGAGTCAAATGAAAGTCAAACACATTCAAACAAAGCTTTTTGAATCAAATGAAAGTCAAATGCATTCAACAAAGCCAATTGATTCAAATGAAAGTCAAACACATTCAAATAAAGCTTCTTGATTCAAATGAAAGTCAAATGCATTCAACAAAGCTAATTGAGTCAAATGAAAGTCAAACACTTTCAACAAAGCTTTTAGAATCAAATGAAAGTAAAACACATTCAAACAAAGCTTTTTGAATCAAATGACTGTCAAATGCATTCAACAAAGCTAATTGAGTCAAATGAAAGTCAAACACATTAACAAAGCTAATTGAGTTAAAAGAAAGTCAAACACATTCAAACAAAGCTTTTTGAATCAAATGAAAGTCAAATGCATTCAACAAAGCCAATTGAGTCAAATGAAAGTCAAACACATTCAAATAAAGCTTCTTGATTCAAATGAAAGTCAAATGCATTCAACAAAGCTAATTGAGTCAAATGAAAGTCATACACTTTCAACAAAGCTAATTGAGTCAAATGAAAGTCAAACACATTCAAACAAAGCTTTTTGAATCAAATGAAAGTCAAATGCATTCAACAAAGCTGATTGAGTCAAATGAAAGTGAAACACTTTCAACAAAGCTTTTAGAATCAAATGAAAGTCAAATACATTCAATCAAACCTTTTTGAATCAAATGAAAGTCAATTGCATTCCACAATGCTAATTAAGTCAAATAAAAGTCAAACAAATTCAACAAAGCAAATTGAGTCAAAAGAAAGTCAAACACATTCAGACAAAGCTTTTTGAATCAAATGAAAGTCAAATGTATTCAACAAAGCTAATTAAGTCAAACGAAAGTCAAACACTTTCAACAAAGCTAATTGAGTCAAATGAAAGTCAAACACATTCAAACAAATCTTTTTGATTCAAATGAAAGTCAAATGCATTCAACAAAGCTAATTGAGTCAAATGAAAGTCAAACACTTTCAGCAAAGCTTTTAGAATCAAATGAAAGTCAAACACATTCAAACAAAGCTTTTTGAATCAAATGAAAATCAAATGAATTCAACAAAGCTAATTGAGTCAAATGAAAGTCAAACACTTTCGTCAAGGCTTTTAGAATCAAATTAAAGTCAAATATATTCAAACAAAGCTTTTTGAATCAAATGAAAGTGAATTGTATTCCACAATGCTAATTGAGTCAAATGAAGGTCAAACACATTCAACGAAGCTAATTGAGTCAAATGAAAGTCAAACACATTCAGACAAAGCTTTTTGAATCAAATGAAAGTCAAATGCATTCCACAATGCTAATTGAATCAAATGAAAGTCAAACACATTCAACAAAGCTAATTGAGTCAAAAGAAAGTCAAACACATTCAAACAAAGCTTTTTGAATCAAATGAAAGTAAAATGCATTCAACAAAGCTAATTGAGTCAAATAAAAGTCAAACACTATCAACAAAGCTAATTGAGTCAAATGAAAGTCAAACACATTCGAACAAAGCTTTTTGATTCAAATGAAAGTCAAATGCAATCAACAAAGGTAATTGAGTCAAATGAAAGTCAAACACTTTCAACAAAGCTTTTAGAATCAAATGAAAGTCAAACACATTCAAACAAAGCTTTTTGATTCAAATGAAAGTCAAATGCAATCAACAAAGGTAATTGAGTCAAATGAAAGTCAAACACTTTCAATAAAGCTTTTAGAATCAAATGAAAGTCAAACACATTCAAACAAAGCTTTTTGAATCAAATAAAAGTCAATTGCATTCCACAATGCTAATTGAGTCAAATGAAAGTCAAACACTTTCAACAAAACAAAGCTAATCGAGTCAAATTAAAGTCAAACACATTCAAACAAAACTTTTTGAATAAAATGAAAGTCAAATGCATTCAACAAAGCCAATTGAGTCAAATGAAAGTCAACCATTTTCAACAAAGCGTTTAGAATCAAATGAAAGTCAAATACATTCAATCAAAGCTTTTGAAATCAAATGAAAGTCAATTGCATTCCACAATGCTAATTAAGTCAAATGAAAGTCAAACACATTCAACAAAGCTAATTGAGTCAAAAGAAAGTCAAACACATTCAGACAAAGCTTTTTGAATCAAATAAAAGTCAAATGCATTCAACAAAGCTAATTGAGTCAAACGAAAGTCAAACACTTTCAACAAAGCTAATTGAGTCAAATGAAAGTCAAACACATTCAAACAAAGCTTTTTGATTCAAATGAAAGTCAAATGCATTCAACAAAGCTAATTGAGTCAAATGAAAGTCAAACACTTTCAACAAAGCTTTTAGAATCAAATGAAAGTTAAACACATTCAAACAAAGCTTTTTGAATCAAATGAAAATCAAATGAATTCAACAAAGCTAATTGAGTCAAATGAAAGTCAAACACTTTCGTCACAGCTTTTAGATACAAATTAAAGTCAAATATATTCAAACAAAGCTTTTTGAATCAAATGAAAGTCAGTTGCATTCCACAATGCTAATTGAGTCAAATGAAGGTCAAACACATTCAACGAAGCTAATTGAGTCAAATGAAAGTTAAACACATTCAAACAAAGGTTTTTGAATCAAATGAAAGTCAAATGCATTCAACAAATCCAATTGAGTCAAATGAAAGTCAAACACATTCAAACAAAGCTTCTTGATTCAAATGAAAGTCAAATGCACTCAACAAAGCTAATTGAGTCAAATGAAAGTCAAACACTTTCAACAAATCGTTTAGAATCAAATGAAAGTCAAATACATTCAATCAAAGCTTTTTGAATCAAATGAAAGTCAATTGCATTCCACAATGCTAATTGAGTCATATGAAAGTCAAACACATTCAACAAAGCTAATTGAGTCAAAAGAAAGTCAAACACATTCAAACAAAGCTTTTTGAATCAAATGAAAGTAAAATGCATTCAATAAAGGTAATTGAGTCAAATGAAAGTCAAACACTTTCAACAAAGCTAATTGAGTCAAATGAAAGTCAAACACATTCAAACAAAGCTTTTTGATTCAAATGAAAGTCAAATGCATTCAACAAAGCTAATTGAGTCAAATGAAAATCAAATGCATTCAACAAAGCTAATTGAGTCAAATGAAAGTCAAACACATTCAACAAAGCGTTTAGAATCAAATGAAAGTCAAATACATTCAATCAAAGCTTTTTGAATCAAACGAAAGTCAATTGCATTCCACAATGCTAATTAAGTCAAATGAAAGTCAAACACATTCAACAAAGCTAGTTGAGTCAAAAGAAAGTCAAACACATTCAAACAAAGCTTTTTAAATCAAATGAAAGTCAAATGCATTCAACAAAGCTAATTGAGTCAAATGAAAGTCAAACACTTTAAACAAAGCTAATTGAGTCAAATGAAAGTCAAACACATTCAAACAAAGCTTTTTGATTCATATGAAAGTCAAATGCATTAAACAAAGCTAATTGAGTTAAATGAAAGTCAAACACTTTCAACAAAGCTTTTAGAATCAAATGAAACTCAAATACATTCAAACAAAGCTTTTTGAATCAAACGAAAATCAAATGAATTCAACAAAGCTAATTGAGTCAAATGAAAGTCAAACACTTTCATCAAAGCTTTTACAATAAAATGAAAGTCAAATACATTCAAACAAAGCATTTTGAATCAAATCGAAGTCAATTGCATTCCACAACGCTAATTGAGTCAAATGAAAGTCAAATAAATTCAACGAAGCTCATTGAGTCAAATGAAAGTCAAACACATTCAAACAAAGCTTTTTGAATCAAATGAAAGTCAAATGCATTCAACAAAGCCAATTGAGTCAAATGAAAGTCAAACACATTCAACAAAGCTTTTTGAATCAAATGAAAGTCAAATGCATTCAACAAAGCCAATTGAGTCAAATGAAAGCCAAACACATTCAAATAAAGCTTCTTGATTCAAATGAAAGTCAAATGCATTCAACAAAGCTAATTGAGTCAAATGAAAGTCAAACACTTTCAACAAAGCTAATTGAGTCAAATGAAAGTCAAACACATTCAAACAAAGCTTTTTGAATCAAATGAAAGTAAAATGCATTCAACAAAGCTAATTGAGTCAAATGAAAGTCAAACAATTTCAACAAAGCTAATTGAGTCAAATGAAAGTCAAACACATTCAAACAAAGCTTTTTGATTCAAATGAAAGTCAAATGCATTCAACAAAGCTAATTGAGTCAAATGAAAGTCAAATGCATTCAACAAAGCTAATTGAGTCAAATGAAAGTCAAACACTTTCAACAAAGCGTTTAGAATCAAATGAAAGTCAAATACATTCAATAAAAGCTTTTTGAATCAAATGAAAGTCAATTGCATTCCACAATGCTAATTAAGTCAAATGAAAGTCAAACACATTCAACAAATCTTTTTGATTTATATGAAAGTCAAATGCATTCAACAAAGCTAATTGAGTTAAATGAAAGTCAAACACTTTCAACAAAGCTTTTAGAATCAAATGAAAGTCAAATACATTCAAACAAAGCTTTTTGAATCAAACGAAAATCAAATGAATTCAACAAAGCTAATTGAGTCAAATGAAAGTCAAACACTTTCATCAAAGCTTTTAGAATAAAATGAAAGTCAAATACATTCAAACAAAGCATTTTGAATCAAATCGAAGTCAATTGCATTCCACAATGCTAATTGAGTCAAATGAAAGTCAAACAAATTCAACGAAGCTAATTGAGTCAAGTGAAAGTCAAACACATTCAAACAAAGCTTTTTGAATCAAATGAAAGTCAAATGCATTCAACAAAGCCAATTGAGTCAAATGAAAGTCAAACACATTCAAATAAAGCTTCTTGATTCAAATGAAAGTCAAATGCATTCAACAAAGCTAATTGTGTCAAATGAAAGTCAAACACTTTCAACAAAGCTTTTAGAATCAAATGAAAGTCAAAAACATTCAAACAAAGCTTTTTGAATCAAATGAAAGTGAAATGCATTCAACAAAGCTAATTGAGTCAAATGAAAGTCAAACACTTTCAACAAAGCGTTTTAAATCAAATGAAAATCAAAAACATTCAATCAAAGCTTTTTGAATCAAGTTAAAAGTCAATTGCATTCCACAATGCTAATTGAATCAAATGAAAGTCAAACACATTCAACAAAGCTAATTGAGTCAAAAGAAAGTCAAACACATTCAAACAAAGCTTTTTGAATCAAATGAAAGTAAAATGCATTCAACAAAGCTAATTGAGTCAAATGAAAGTCAAACACTTTGAACAAAGCTAATTGAGTCAAATGAAAGTCAAACACATTCAAACAAAGCTTTTTGATTCAAATGAAAGTCAAATGCAATCAACAAAGCTAATTGAGTCAAATGAAAGTCAAACACTTTCAACAAAGCTTTTAGAATCAAATGAAAGTCAAACACATTCAAACAAAGCTTTTGAATCAAATGAAAATCAAATGAATTCAACAAAGCTAATTGAGTCAAATGAAAGTCAAACACTTTCATCAACGCTTTTAGAATCAAATGAAAGTCAAATACATTCAAACAAAGCTTTTTGAATCAAATGAAAGTCAATTGCATTCCACAATGCTAATTGAGTGAAATGAAAGTCAAACACATTCAACGAAGCTAATTGAGTCAAATGAAAGTCAAACACATTCAAACAAAGGTTTTTGAATCAAATGAAAGTCAAATGCATTCAACAAAGCCAATTGAGTTAAATGAAAGTCAAACATATTCAAACATACCTTCTTGATTCAAATGAAAGTCAAATGCATTCAACAAAGCTAATTGATTCAAATGAAAGTCAAACACTTTCAACAAAGCTTTTAGAATCAAATGAAAGTAAAACACATTTAAACAAAGCTAATTGAGTCAAATGAAAGTCAAACACATTCAACAAAGCTAATTGAGTCAAATGAAAGTCAAATGCATTCAACAAAGCCAATTGAGTCAAATGAAAGTCAAACACATTCAAATAAAGCTTCTTGATTCAAATGAAAGTCAAATGCATTCAACAAAGCTAATTGAGTCTAATGAAAGTCAAACACTTTCAACAAAGCTAATTGAATCAAATGAAAGTCAAACACATTCAAACAAAGCTTTTTGAATAAAATGAAAGTCAAATGCATTCAACAAAGCTAATTGAGAAAAATGAAAGTCAACCACTTTCAACAAAGCGTTTAGAATCATATGAAAGTCAAATACATTCAATCAAAGCTTTATGAATCAAATGAAAGTCAATTGCATTCCACAATGCTAATTAAGTCAAATGAAAGTCAAACACATTCAACAAAGCTAATTGAGTCAAAAGAAAGTCAAACACATTCAAACAAAGCTTTTTGAATCAAATGAAAGTAAAATGCATTCAACAAAGCTAATTGAGTCAAATGAAAGTCAAACACTTTCAACAAAGCTTTTAGAATCAAATGAAAGTCAAACACATTCAAACAAAGCTTTTGAATCAAATGAAAATCAAATGAATTCAACAAAGCTAATTGAGTCAAATGAAAGTCAAACACTTTCAACAAAGCGTTTAGAATCAAATGAAAGTCAAATACATTCAATCAAAGCTTTTTGAATCAAATGAAATTCAATTGCATTCTACAATGCTAATTAAGTCAAATGAAAGTCAAACACATTCAACAAAGCTAATTGAGTCAAAAGAAAGTCAAACACATTCAGACAAAGCTTTTTGAATAAAATGAAAGTCAAAAGCATTCAACAAAGCTAATTGAGTCAAACGAAAGTCAAACACTTTCAACAAAGCTAATTGAGTCAAATGAAAGTCAAACACTTTCTACAAAGCTTTTAGAATCAAATGAAAGTCAAACACATTCAAACAAAGCTTTTTGAATCAAATGAAAATCAAATGAATTCAACAAAGCTAATTGAGTCAAATGAAAGTCAAACACTTTCGTCAAAGCTTTTAGAAGCAAATTAAAGTCAAATATATTCAAACAAAGCTTTTTGAATCAAATGAAAGTCAATTGCATTCCACAATGCTAATTGAGTCAAATGAAGGTCAAACACATTCAACGAAGCTAATTGAGTCAAATGAAAGTTAAACACATTCAAACAAAGCTTTTTGAATCAAATGAAAGTCAAATGCATTCAACAAATCCAATTGAGTCAAATGAAAGTAAAACACATTCAAACAAAGCTTCTTGATTCAAATGAAAGTCAAATGCATTCAACAAAGCTAATTGAGTCAAATGAAAGTCAAACACTTTCAACAAAGCGTTTAGAATCAAATGAAAGTCAAATACATTCAATCAAAGCTTTTTGAATCAAATGAAAGTCAATTGCATTCCATAATGCTAATTAAGTCAAATGAAAGTCAAACACATTCAACAAAGCTAATTGAGTCAAACGAAAGTCAAACACATTCAAACAAAGCTTTTTGAATCAAATGAAAGTTAAATGCATTCAACAAAGCTAATTGAGTCAAATGAAAGTCAAACACTTTAAACAAAGCTAATTCAGTCAAATGAAAGTCAAACACATTCAAACAAAGCTTTTTGATTCATATGAAAGTTAAATGCATTCAACAAAGCTAATTGAGTTAAATGAAAGTCAAACACTTTCAACAAAGCTTTTAGAATCAAATGAAACTCAAATACATTCAAACAAAGCTTTTTGAATCAAACGAAAATCAAATGAATTCAACAAAGCTAATTCAGTCAAATGAACGTCAAACATTTTCATCAAAGCATTAGAATAAATTGAAAGTCAAATACATTCAAACAAAGCTTTTTGAATCAAATCGAAGTCAATTGCATTCCACAATGCTAATTGAGTCAAATGAAAGTCAAACACATTCAAACAAAGCTTTTTGAATCAAATGAAAGTCAAATGCATTCAACAAACCCAAATGAGTCAAATGAAAGTCAAACACATTCAAATAAAGCTTCTTGATTCAAATTAAAATCAAATGCATTCAACAAAGCTAATTGTGTCAAATGAAAGTCAAACACTTTCAACAAAGCTTTTAGAATCAAATGAAAGTCAAACACATTCAAACAAAGCTTTTAGAATCAATTGAAAGTCAAATGCATTCAACAAAGCTAATTGAGTCAAATGAAAGTCAAACACTTTCAACAAAGCGTTTAGAATCAAATGAAAGTCAAAAACATTCAATCAAAGCTTTTTGAATCAAATTAAAGTCAATTGCATTCCTCAATGCTAATTGAATCAAATGAAAGTCAAACACATTCAACAAAGCTAATTGAGTCAAAAGAAAGTCAAACACATTCAAACAAAGCTTTTTGAATCAAATGAAAGTAAAATGCATTCAACAAAGCTAATTGAGTCAAATGAAAGTCAAACACTTTCAACAAAGCTTTTAGAATAAAATGAAAGTCAAACACATTCAAACAAAGCTTTTGAATCAAATGAAAATCAAATGAATTCAACAAAGCTAATTGAGTCAAATGAAAGTCAAACACTTTCATCAACGCTTTTAGAATCAAATGAAAGTCAAATACATTCAAACAAAGCTTTTTGAATCAAATGAAAGTCAATTGCATTCCACAATGCTAATTGAGTGAAATGAAAGTCAAACACATTCAACGAAGCTAATTGAGTCAAATGAAAGTCAAACACATTCAAACAAAGGTTTTTGAATCAAATGAAAGTCAAATGCATTCAACAAAGCCAATTGAGTTAAATGAAAGTCAAACATATTCAAACATACCTTCTTGATTCAAATGAAAGTCAAATGCATTCAACAAAGCTAATTGATTCAAATGAAAGTCAAACACTTTCAACAAAGCTTTTAGAATCAAATGAAAGTAAAACACATTTAAACAAAGCTTTTTGAATCAAATGAACGTCAAATGCATTCAACAAAGCTAATTGAGTCAAATGAAAGTCAAACACATTCAACAAAGCTAATTGAGTCAAATGAAAGTCAAATGCATTCAACAAAGCCAATTGAGTCAAATGAAAGTCAAACACATTCAAATAAAGCTTCTTGATTCAAATGAAAGTCAAATGCATTCAACAAAGCTAATTGAGTCTAATGAAAGTCAAACACTTTCAACAAAGCTAATTGAGTCAAATAAAAGTCAAACACATTCAAACAAAGCTTTTTGAATAAAATGAAAGTCAAATGCATTCAACAAAGCTAATTGAGAAAAATGAAAGTCAACCACTTTTAACAAAGCGTTTAGAATCATATGAAAGTCAAATACATTCAATCAAAGCTTTTTGAATCAAATGAAAGTCAATTGCATTCCACAATGCTAATTAAGTCAAATGAAAGTCAAACACATTCAACAAAGCTAATTGAGTCAAAAGAAAGTCAAACACATTCAAACAAAGCTTTTTGAATCAAATGAAAGTAAAATGCATTCAACAAAGCTAATTGAGTCAAATGAAAGTCAAACACTTTCAACAAAGCTTTTAGAATCAAATGAAAGTCAAACACATTCAAACAAAGCTTTTGAATCAAATGAAAATCAAATGAATTCAACAAAGCTAATTGAGTCAAATGAAAGTCAAACACTTTCAACAAAGCGTTTAGAATCAAATGAAAGTCAAATACATTCAATCAAAGCTTTTTGAATCAAATGAAATTCAATTGCATTCTACAATGCTAATTAAGTCAAATGAAAGTCAAACACATTCAACAAAGCTAATTGAGTCAAAAGAAAGTCAAACACATTCAGACAAAGCTTTTTGAATAAAATGAAAGTCAAAAGCATTCAACAAAGCTAATTGAGTCAAACGAAAGTCAAACACTTTCAACAAAGCTAATTGAGTCAAATGAAAGTCAAACACTTTCTACAAAGCTTTTAGAATCAAATGAAAGTCAAACACATTCAAACAAAGCTTTTTGAATCAAATGAAAATCAAATGAATTCAACAAAGCTAATTGAGTCAAATGAAAGTCAAACACTTTCGTCAAAGCTTTTAGAAGAAAATTAAAGTCAAATATATTCAAACAAAGCTTTTTGAATCAAATGAAAGTCAATTGCATTCCACAATGCTAATTGAGTCAAATGAAGGTCAAACACATTCAACGAAGCTAATTGAGTCAAATGAAAGTTAAACACATTCAAACAAAGCTTTTTGAATCAAATGAAAGTCAAATGCATTCAACAAATCCAATTGAGTCAAATGAAAGTAAAACACATTCAAACAAAGCTTCTTGATTCAAATGAAAGTCAAATGCATTCAACAAAGCTAATTGAGTCAAATGAAAGTCAAACACTTTTAACAAAGCGTTTAGAATCAAATGAAAGTCAAATACATTCAATCAAAGCTTTTTGAATCAAATGAAAGTCAATTGCATTCCATAATGCTAATTAAGTCAAATGAAAGTCAAACACATTCAACAAAGCTAATTGAGTCAAACGAAAGTCAAACACATTCAAACAAAGCTTTTTGAATCAAATGAAAGTTAAATGCATTCAACAAAGCTAATTGAGTCAAATGAAAGTCAAACACTTTAAACAAAGCTAATTGAGTCAAATGAAAGTCAAACACATTCAAACAAAGCTTTTTGATTCATATGAAAGTTAAATGCATTCAACAAAGCTAATTGAGTTAAATGAAAGTCAAACACTTTCAACAAAGCTTTTAGAATCAAATGAAACTCAAATACATTCAAACAAAGCTTTTTGAATCAAACGAAAATCAAATGAATTCAACAAAGCTAATTGAGTCAAATGAAAGTCAAACATTTTCATCAAAGCTTTAGAATAAAATGAAAGTCAAATACATTCAAACAAAGCTTTTTGAATCAAATCGAAGTCAATTGCATTCCACAATGCTAATTGAGTCAAATGAAAGTCAAACACATTCAAACAAAGCTTTTTGAATCAAATGAAAGTCAAATGCATTCAACAAACCCAATTGAGTCAAATGAAAGTCAAACACATTCAAATAAAGCTTCTTGATTCAAATGAAAATCAAATGCATTCAACAAAGCTAATTGTGTCAAATGAAAGTCAAACACTTTCAACAAAGCTTTTAGAATCAAATGAAAGTCAAACACATTCAAACAAAGCTTTTAGATTCAATTGAAAGTCAAATGCATTCAACAAAGCTAATTGAGTCAAATGAAAGTCAAACACATTCAACAAAGCGTTTAGAATCAAATGAAAGTCAAAAACATTCAATCAAAGCTTTTTGAATCAAATTAAAGTCAATTGCATTCCTCAATTCTAATTGAATCAAATGAAAGTCAAACACATTCAACAAAGCTAATTGAGTCAAAAGAAAGTCAAACACATTCAAACAAAGCTTTTTGAATCAAATGAAAGTAAAATGCATTCAACAAAGCTAATTGAGTCAAATGAAAGTCAAACACTTTCAACAAAGCTAATTGAGTCAAATGAAAGTCAAACACATTCAAACAAAGCTTTTTGAATCAAATGAAAGTCAAATGCATTCAACAAATCCAATTGAGTCAAATGAAAGTCAAACACATTCAAACATAGCTTCTTGATTCAAATGAAAGTCAAATGCATTCAACAAAGCTAATTGAGTCAAATGAAAGTCAAACACTTTCAACAAAGCTTTTAGAATCAAATGAAAGTAAAACACATTCAAACAAAGCTTTTTGAATCAAATGAATGTCAAATGCATTCAACAAAGCTCATTGAGTCAAATGAAAGTCAAACACATTCAACAAAGCTAATTGAGTTAAAAGAAATTCAAATACATTCAAACAAAGCTTTTTGAATCAAATGAATGTCAAATGCATTCAACAAAGCTAATTGAGTCAAATGAAAGTCAAACACATTCAACAAAGCTAATTGAGTCAAATGAACGTCAAACAAATTCAAACAAAGCTTTCTGAATCAAATGAAAGTCAAATGCGTTCAACAATGCTAATTGAGTCAAATGAAAGTCAAACACTTTCAACAAAGCTAATTGAGTCAAATGAAAGTCAAACACTTTCAACAAAGCTTTTAGAATCAAATTAAAGTAAAACACATTCAAACAAAGCTTTTTGAATCAAATGAAAGTCAATTGCATTCTACAATGCTAATTGAGTAAAATGAAAGTCAAACACATTCCACAAAGCTAATTGAGTCAAAATCAAGTCAAACACATTCAAACAAAACTTTTTGAATCAAATGAAAGTCAAATGCATTCAACAAAGCTAATTGAGTCAAATGAAAGTAAAACACTTTCAACAAAGCGTTTAGAATCAAATTAAAGTCAAATACATTGAATCAAAGCTTTTTGAATCAAATGAAAGTCAATTGCATTCCACAATGCTAATTGAATCAAATGAAAGTCAGACACTTTCAACAAAGCTAATTGAGTCAAATGAAAGTCAAACACATTCAAACAAAGCTTTTTGATTCTAATGAAAGTCAAATGCATTCAACAAAGCTAATTGAGTTAAATGAAAGTCAAAAACTTTCAACAAAGCTTTTAGAATCAAACGAAAATCAAATGAATTCAACAAAGCTAATTGAGTCAAATGAAAGTCAAACACTTTCATCAAAGCTTTTAGAATAAAATGAAAGTCAAATACATTCAAACAAAGCTTTTTGAATCAAATCGAAGTCCATTGCATTCCACAATGCTAATTGAGTCAAATGAAAGTCAAACACATTCAACGAAGCTAATTGAGTCAAATGAAAGTCAAACACATTCAAACAAAGCTTTTTGAATCAAATGAAAGTCAAATGCATTTAACAAAGCCAATTGAGTCAAATGAAAGTCAAACACATTCAAATAAAGCTTCTTGATTCAAATGAAAGTCAAATGCATTCAACAAAGCCAATTGAGTCAAATGAAAGTCAAACACATTCAAATAAAGCTTCTTGATTCAAATGAAAGTCAAATACATTCAACAAAGCTAATTGAGTCAAATGAAAGTCAAACACATTCAAACAAAGCTTTTTGAATCAAATGAAAGTCAAATGCATTCAACAAAGCTAATTGAGTCAAATGAAAGTCAAACACATTCAAAAAAGCGTTTTGAATCAAATGAAAGTGAAATATATTCAATCAAATCTTTTTAAATCAAATGAAGATCAATTGCATTCCACAATGCTAATTGAGTCAAATGAAAGTCAAACACATTCAACAAAGCTAATTGAGTCAAAAGAAAGTCAAACACATTCAAACAAAGCTTTTTGAATCAAAAGAAAGTCAAACACATTCAAACAAAGCTTTTTGAATCAAATGAAAGTCAAATGAATTCAACAAAGCTAATTGAGTCAAATGAAAGTCAAACACTTTCATCAAAGCTTTTAGAATCAAATGAAAGTAACACACATTCAAACAAAGCTTTTTGAATCAAATGAAAGTCAAATGCATTCAACAAAGCTAATTGAGTCAAATGAAAGTCAAACACATTCAACAAAGCTAATTGAGTCAAATGAAAGTCAAACACATTCAAACAAAGCTTTTTGAATCAAATGAAATAAAAATGCATTCAACAAAGCTAATTGAGTCAAATGAAAGTCAAACACATTCAACAAAACTAATTGAGTCAAAAGATAGTCAAACACATTCAAACAAAGCTTTTTGAATCAAATGAAAGTAAAATGCATTCAACAAAGCTAATTGAGTCAAATGAAAGTCAAACACTTTCAACAAAGCTAATTGAGTCAAATGAAAGTCAAACACATTCAAACAAAGCTTTTTGATTCAAATGAAAGTCAAATGCATTCAACAAAGCTAATTGAGTCAAATGAAAGTCAAATGCATTCAACAAAGCTAATTGAGTCAAATGAACGTCAAACACTTTCAACAAAGCGTTTAGAATTAAATGAAAGTCAAATACATTCAATCAAAGCTTTTTGAATCAAATGAAAGTCAATTGCATTCCACAATGCTAATTGAGTCAAATGAAAGTCAAACACATTCAACAAAGCTAATTGAGTCAAAAGAAAGTCAAACACATTCAAACAAAGCGTTTTGAATCAAATGAAAGTAAAATGCATTCAACAAAGCTAATTGAGTCAAATGAAAGTCAAACACTTTCAACAAAGCTAATTGAGTCAAATGAAAGTCAAACACTTTCAACAAAGCCTTTAGAATCAAATGAAAGTCAAATACATTCAAACAAAGCTTTTTGAATCAAACGAAAATCAAATGAATTCAACAAAGCTAATTGAGTCAAATGAAAGTCAAACACTTTCATCAAAGCTTTTAGAATAAAATGAAAGTCAAATACATTCAATCAAAGCTTTTTCAAAACAAATCGAAGTCTATTGCATTCCACAATGCTAATTGAGTCAAATGAAAGTCAAACACATTCAACGAAGCTAATTGAGTCAAATGAAAGTCAAACACATTCAAACAAAGGTTTTTGAATCAAATTAAAGTCAAATGCATTCAACAAAGCCAATTGAGTCAAATGAAAGTCAAACACATTCAAATAAAGCCTCTTGATTAAAATGAAAGTTAAATGCATTCAACAAAGCTAATTGTGTCAAATGAAAGTCAAACACTTTCAACAAAGCTTTTAGAATCAAATGAAAGTCAAACACATTCAAACAAAGCTTTTTGAATCAAATGAAAGTCAAATGCATTCAACAAAGCCAATTGAGTCGAATGAAAGTCAAACACATTCAAATAAAGCTTCTTGATTCAAATGAAAGTCAAATGCATTCAACAAAGCTAATTGAGTCAAATAAAAGTCAAACACATTAAAACAAAGCTTTTTGAATCAAATGAAAGTCAAATGCATTCAACAAAGCTAATTGAGTCAAATGAAAGTCAAACACTTTCAACTTAGCGTTTAGAATCAAATGAAAGTCAAATACATTCAATCAAAGCTTTTTAAATCAAATGAAAGTCAATTGCATTCCACAATGCTAATTGAGTCAAATGAAAGTCAAACTCATTCAACAAAGCTAATTGAGTCAAAATAAAGTCAAACACATTCAAACAAAGCTTTTTGAATCAAATGAAAGTAAAATGGATTCAACAAAGCTAATTGAGTCAAATGAAAGTCAAACACTTTCAACAAAGCTAATTGAGTCAAATGATAGTCAAACACATTCAAACAAAGCTTTTTGATTCAAATGAAAGTCAAATGCATTCAACAAAGCTAATTGATTCAAATGAAAGTCGAACACTTTCAACAAAGCTTTTAGAATCAAATGAAAGTCAAACACATTCAAACAAAGCTTTTTGAATTAAATAAAAATCAAATGAATTCAACAAAGCTAATTGAGTCAAATGAAAGTCAAACACTTTCGTCATCGCTTTTAGAATCAAATTAAAGTCAAATATATTCAAACAAAGCTTTTTGAATCAAATGAAAGTCAATTGCATTCCACAATGCTAATTGAGTCAAATGAAGGTCAAACACATTCAACGAAGCTAATTGAGTCAAATGAAAGTCAAACACATTCAAACAAAGCTTCTTGATTCAAATGAAAGTCAAATGCATTCAACAAAGCTAATTGAGTCAAATGAAAGTCAAACACTTTCAACAAAGCGTTTAGAATCAAATGAACGTCAAATACATTCAATCAAAGCTTTTTGAATCAAATGAAAGTCAACTGCATTCCACAATGCTAATTAAGTCAAATGAAAGTCAAACACATTCAACAAAGCTAATTGAGTCAAAAGAAAGCCAAACACATTCAAACAAAGCTTTTTGAATCAAATGAAAGTCAAATGCATTCAACAAAGCTAATTGAGTCAAATGAAAGTCAAACACATTCAACAAAGCTAATTGAGTCAAATGAAACTCAAACACATTCAAACGAAGCTTTTTGATTCTAATGAAAGTCAAATGCATTCAAAAAAGCTAATTGAGTTAAATGAAAGTCAAAAACTTTCAACAAAGCTTTTAGAATCAAACGAAAATCAAATGAATTCAACAAAGCTAATTGAGTCAAATGAAAGTCAAACACTTTCATCAAAGCTTTTAGAATAAAATGAAAGTGAAATACATTCAAACAAAGCTTTTTGAATCAAATCGAAGTCCATTGAATTCCACAATGTTAATTGAGTCAAATGAAAGTCAAACACATTCAACGAAGCTAATTGAGTCAAGTGAAAGTCAAACACATTCAAACAAAGCTTTTTGAATCAAATGAAAGTCAAATGCATTCAACAAAGCCAATTGAGTCAAATGAAAGTCAAACACATTCAAATAAAGCTTCTTGATTAAAATGAAAGTCAAATGCATTCAACATTGCTAATTGTGTCAAATGAAAGTCAAACACATTCAAACAAAGATTTTTGAATCAAATGAAAGTCAAATGCATTCAACAAAGCTAATTGTGTCAAATGAAAGTCAAACACTTTCAACAAAGCGTTTAGAATCAAATGAAAGTCAAATACATTCAATCAAAGCTTTTTAAATTAAATGAAAGTCAATTGCATTCCACAATGCTAATTGAGTCAAATGAAAGTCAAACTCATTCAACAAAGCTAATTGAGTCAAAATAAAGTCAAACACATTCAAACAAAGCTTTTTGAATCAAATGAAAGTAAAATGCATTCAACAAAGCTAATTGAGTCAAATGAAAGTCAAACACTTTCAACAAAGCTAATTGAGTCAAATGAAAGTCAAACACATTCAAACAAAGCTTTTTGATTCAAATGAAAGTCAAATGCATTCAACAAAGCTAATTGATTCAAATGAAAGTCGAACACTTTCAACAAAGCTTTTATAATCAAATGAAAGTCAAACACATTCAAATGAAAGTCGAACACATTCAAACAAAGCTTTTTGAATCAAATGAAGATCAAATGAATTCAACAAAGCTAATTGAGTCAAATGAAAGTCAAACACTTTCGTCAAAGCTTTTAGAATCAAATTAAAGTCAAATATATTCAAACAAAGCTTTTTGAATCAAATGAAAGTCAATTGCATTCCACAATGCTAACTGAGTCAAATGAAGGTCAAACACATTCAACGAAGCTAATTGAGTCAAATGAAAGTCAAACACATTCAAACAAAGCTTCTTGATTCAAATGAAAGTCAAATGCATTCAACAAAGCTAATTGTGTCAAATGAAAGTCAAACACTTTCAACAAAGCGTTTAGAATCAAATGAAAGTCAAATACATTCAATCAAAGCTTTTGGAATCAAATGAAAGTCAATTGCATTCCACAATGCTAATTAAGTCAAATGAAAGTCAAACACATTCAACAAAGCTAATTGAGTCAAAAGAAAGCCAAACACATTCAAACAAAGCTTTTTGAATCAAATGAAAGTCAAATGTATTCAACAAAGCTAATTGAGTCAAATGAAAGTCAAACACATTCAACAAAGCTGATTGAGTCAAATGAAAGTCAAACATATTCAAACGAAGCTTTTTGATTCTAATGAAAGTCAAATGCATTCAACAAAGCTAATTGAGTTAAATGAAAGTCGAAAACTTTCAACAAAGCTTTTAGAATCAAACGAAAATCAAATGAATTCAACAAAGCTAATTGAGTCAAATGAAAGTCAAACACTTTCATCAAAGCTTTAAGAATGAAATGAAAGTGAAATACATTCAAACAAAGCTTTTTGAATCAAATCAAAGTCCATTGCGTTCCACAATGCTAATTGAGTCAAATGAAAGTCAAACACATTCAACGAAGCTAATTGAGTCAAGTGAAAGTCAAACACATTCAAACAAAGCTTTTTGAATCAAATGAAAGTCAAATGCATTCAACAAAGCCAATTGAGTCAAATGAAAGTCAAACACATTCAAATAAAGCTTCTTGATTCAAGTGAAAGTCAAATGCATTCAACAAAGCTAATTGAGTCAAATGAAAGTCAAACACTTTCAACAAATTGTTTAGAATCAAATGAAAGTCAAATACATTCAATCAAAGCTTTTTAAATCAAATGAAAGTCAATTGCATTCCACAATGCTAATTGAGTCAAATGAAAGTCAAACTCATTCAACAAAGCTTATTGAGTCAAATGAAAGTCAAACACATTCAAACAAAGCTTTTTGAATCAAATGAAAGTCAAATGCATTCAACAAAGCCAATTGAGTCAAATGAAAGTCAAACACATTCAAACATAGCTTCTTGATTCAAATGAAAGTCAAATGCATTCAACAAAGCTAATTAAGTCAAATGAAAGTCAAACACTTTCAACAAAGCTTTTAGAATCAAATGAAAGTAAAACACATTCAAACAAAGCTTTTTGAATCAAATGAATGTCAAATGCATTCAACAAAGCCAATTGAGTCAAATGAAAGTCAAACACATTCAAACAAAGCTTCTTGATTAAAATGAAAGTCAAATGCATTCAACAAAGCTAATTGAGTCAAATGAAAGTCAAACACTTTCAACAAAGCGTTTAGAATCAAATGAAAGTCAAATACATTCAATCAAAGCTTTTTAAATCAAATGAAAGTCAATTGCATTCCACAATGCTAATTGAGTCAAATGAAAGTCAAACTCATTCAACAAAGCTAATTGAGTTAAATGAAAGTCAAACACATTCAAACAAAGCTTTTTGAATCAAATGAAAGTCAAATGCATTCAACAAAGCCAATTGAGTTAAATGAAAGTCAAACACATTCAAACAAAGCTTTTTGAATCAAATGAAAATCAAATGAATTCAACAAAGCTAATTGAGTCAAATGAAAGTCAAACACTTTCATCAAAGCTTTTAGAATTAATTGAAAGTCAAATACATTCAAACAAAGCTTTTTGAATCAAATGAAAGTCAATTGCATTCCACAATGCTAATTGAGTCAAATGAAAGTCTAGCACATTCAACGAAGCTAATTGAGTCAAATGAAAGTCAAACACATTCAAACAAAGCTTTTTGAATCAAATGAAAGTCAAATGCATTCAACAAAGCCAATTGAGTCAAATGAAAGTCAAACACATTCAAACATAGCTTCTTGATTCAAATGAAAGTCAAATGAATTCAACAAAGCTAATTGAGTCAAATGAAAGTAAAACACATTCATACAAAGCTTTTTGAATCAAAATAATGTCAAATGCATTCAACAAAGCTAATTAAGTCAAATGAAAGTCAAACACATTCAACAAAGCTAATTGAGTTAAAAGAAAGTCAAACACATTCAAACAAAGCTTTTTGAATCAAATGAAAGTCAAATGGTTTCAACAAAGCCAATTGAGTCAAATGAAAGTCAAACACATTCAAATAAAGCTTCTTGATTCAAATGAAAGTCAAATGCATTCAACAAAGCTAATTGAGTCAAATGAAAGTCAAACACTTTCAACAAAGCTAATTGAGTCAAATGAAAGTCAAACACATTCAAACAAATCTTTTTGAATCAAATGAAAGTCAAATGCATTCAACAAAGCTAATTGAGTCAAATGAAAGTCAAACACTTTCAACAAAGCGTTTAGAAAAAAATGAAAGTCAAATACATTCAATCAAAGCTTTTTGAATCAAATGAAAGTCAATTGCATTCCACAATGCTAATTGAGTCAAATGAAAGTCAAACACATTCAACAAAGCTAATTGAGTCAAAAGAAAGTCAAACACATTCAAACAAAGCTTTTTGAATCAAATGAAAGTAAAATGCATTCAACAAAGCTAATTAAGTCAAATGAAAGTCAAACACTTTCAAGAAAGCTAATTGAGTCAAATGAAAGTCAAACACATTCAAACAAAGCTTTTTGATTCAAATGAAAGTCAAATGCATTCAACAAAGCAAATTGAGTCAAATGAAAGTCAAATGCATTCAACAAAGCTAATTGAGTCAAATGAAAGTCAAACACTTTCAACAAAGCTAATTAAGTCAAATGAAAGTCAAACACATTCAAACAAAAGCTTTTTGATTCAAATGAAAGTCAAATGCATTCAACAAAGCTAATTGAGTCAAATGAAAGTCAAACACTTTCAACAAAGCGCTTAGAATCAAATGAAAGTCAAATACATTCAATCAAAGCTTTTTGAATCAAATAAAAGTAAATTGCATTCCACAATGCTAATTGAGTCAAATGAAAGTCAAACACATTCAACAAAGCTTTTTGAATCAAATGAAAGTCAAATGCATTCAACAAAGCCAATTGAGTCAAATGAAAGTCAAACACATTCAAACATAGCTTCTTGATTAAAATGAAAGTCAAATGCATTCAACAAAGCTAATTGAGTCAAATGAAAGTCAAACACTTTCAACAAAGCGTTTAGAATCAAATGAAAGTCAAATACATTCAATCAAAGCTTTTTAAATCAAATGAAAGTCAATTGCATTCCACAATGCTAATTGAGTCAAATGAAAGTCAAACTCATTCAACAAAGCTAATTGAGTTAAATGAAAGTCAAACACATTCAAACAAAGCTTTTTGAATCAAATGAAAGTCAAATGCATTCAACAAAGCCAATTGAGTTAAATGAAAGTCAAACACATTCAAACAAAGCTTTTTGAATCAAATGAAAATCAAATGAATTCAACAAAGCTAATTGAGTCAAATGAAAGTCAAACACTTTCATCAAAGCTTTTAGAATTAATTGAAAGTCAAATACATTCAAACAAAGCTTTTTGAATCAAATGAAAGTCAATTGCATTCCACAATGCTAATTGAGTCAAATGAAAGTCTAGCACATTCAACGAAGCTAATTGAGTCAAATGAAAGTCAAACACATTCAAACAAAGCTTTTTGAATCAAATGAAAGTCAAATGCATTCAACAAAGCCAATTGAGTCAAATGAAAGTCAAACACATTCAAACATAGCTTCTTGATTCAAATGAAAGTCAAATGAATTCAACAAAGCTAATTGAGTCAAATGAAAGTAAAACACATTCATACAAAGCTTTTTGAATCAAAATAATGTCAAATGCATTCAACAAAGCTAATTAAGTCAAATGAAAGTCAAACACATTCAACAAAGCTAATTGAGTTAAAAGAAAGTCAAACACATTCAAACAAAGCTTTTTGAATCAAATGAAAGTCAAATGGTTTCAACAAAGCCAATTGAGTCAAATGAAAGTCAAACACATTCAAATAAAGCTTCTTGATTCAAATGAAAGTCAAATGCATTCAACAAAGCTAATTGAGTCAAATGAAAGTCAAACACTTTCAACAAAGCTAATTGAGTCAAATGAAAGTCAAACACATTCAAACAAATCTTTTTGAATCAAATGAAAGTCAAATGCATTCAACAAAGCTAATTGAGTCAAATGAAAGTCAAACACTTTCAACAAAGCGTTTAGAAAAAAATGAAAGTCAAATACATTCAATCAAAGCTTTTTGAATCAAATGAAAGTCAATTGCATTCCACAATGCTAATTGAGTCAAATGAAAGTCAAACACATTCAACAAAGCTAATTGAGTCAAAAGAAAGTCAAACACATTCAAACAAAGCTTTTTGAATCAAATGAAAGTAAAATGCATTCAACAAAGCTAATTAAGTCAAATGAAAGTCAAACACTTTCAAGAAAGCTAATTGAGTCAAATGAAAGTCAAACACATTCAAACAAAGCTTTTTGATTCAAATGAAAGTCAAATGCATTCAACAAAGCTAATTGAGTCAAATGAAAGTCAAATGCATTCAACAAAGCTAATTGAGTCAAATGAATATCAAACAATTTCAACAAAGCTAATTAAGTCAAATGAAAGTCAAACACATTCAAACAAAAGCTTTTTGATTCAAATGAAAGTCAAATGCATTCAACAAAGCTAATTGAGTCAAATGAAAGTCAAACACTTTCAACAAAGCGCTTAGAATCAAATGAAAGTCAAATACATTCAATCAAAGCTTTTTGAATCAAATAAAAGTAAATTGCATTCCACAATGCTAATTGAGTCAAATGAAAGTCAAACACATTCAACAAAGCTAATTGAGTCAAAATAAAGTCAAACACATTCAAACAAAGCTTTTTGAATCAAATGAAAGTAAAATGCATTCAACAAAGCTAATTGAGTCAAATTAAAGTCAAACACTTTCAACAAAGCTAATTAAGTCAAATGAAAGTCAAACACATTCAAACAAAGCTTTTTGATTCAAATGAAAGTCAAATGCATTCAACAAAGGTAATTGAGTCAAATGAAAGTCAAACACTTTCAACAAAGCTAATTGAGTCAAATGAAAGTCAAACACATTCAAACAATGCTTTTTGAATCAAATGAAAGTAAAATGCATTCAACAAAGCTAATTGAGTCAAATGAAAGTCAAACACTTTCAACAAAGCTAATTGAGTCAAATGAAAGTCTAACACATTCAAACAAAGCTTTTTGATTCAAATGAAAGTCAAATGCATTCAACAAAGCTAATTGAGTCAAATGAATGTCAAACACTTTCAACAAAGCGCTTAGAATCAAATGAAAGTCAAATACATTCAATCAAAGCTTTTTGAATCAAATGAAAGTCAATTGCATTCCACAATGCTAATTGAGTCAAATGAAAGTCAAACACATTCAACGAAGCTAATTGAGTCAAATGAAAGTCAAACACATTCAACAAAGCTAATTGAGTCAAAATAAAGTCAAACACATTCAAACAAAGATTTTTGAATCAAATGAAAGTAAAATGCATTTAACAAAGCCAATTAAGTCAAATGAAAGTCAAACACTTTCAACAAAGCTAATTGAGTCAAATGAAAGTCAAACACATTCAAACAAAGCTTTTTGATTCAAATTAAAGTCAAATGCATTCAACAAAGCTAATTGAGTCAAATGAAAGTCAAATGCATTCAACAAAGCTAATTGAGTCAAATGAAAGTCAAACACTTTCAACAAAGCTAATTGAGTCAAATGAAAGTCAAACACATTCAAACAAAGCTTTTTGATTCAAATGAAAGTCAAATGCATTCAACAAAGCTAATTGAGTCAAATGAAAATCAAACACTTTCAACAAAGCGCTTAGAATCAAATGAAAGTCAAATACATTCAATCAAAGCTTTTTGAATCAAATGAAAGTAAATTGCATTCCACAATGCTAATTGAGTCAAATGAAAGTCAAACACATTCAACAAAGCTAATTGAGTCAAAATAAAGTCAAACACATTCAAACAAAGCTTTTTGAATCAAATGAAAGTAAAATGCATTCAACAAAGCTAATTGAGTCAAATTAAAGTCAAACACTTTCAACAAAGCTAATTGAGTCAAATGAAAGTCAAACACATTCAAACAAAGCTTTTTGATTCAAATGAAATTCAAATGCATTCAACAAAGCTAATTGAGTCAAATGAAAGTCAAACACTTTCAACAAAGATTTTAGACTCAAATGAAAGTAAAACACATTCAAACAAAGCTTTTTGAATCAAATGAATGTCTGTATTCAACAAAGCTAATTAAGTCAAATGAAAGTCAAACACATTCAACAAAGCTAATTGAGTTAAAAGAAAGTCAAACACATTCAAACAAAGCTTTTTGATTCAAATGAAAGTCAAATGCATTCAACAAAGCCAATTGAGTCAAATGAAAGTCAAACACATTCAAATAAAGTTTCTTGATTCAAATGAAAGTCAAATGCATTCAACAAAGCTAATTGAGTCAAATGAAAGTCAAACACTTTCAACAAAGCTAATTGAGTCAAATGAAAGTCAAACACATTCAAACAAAGCTTTTTGATTCAAATGAAAGTCAAATGCATTCAACAAAGCTAATTGAGTCAAATGAAAGTCAAATGCATTTAACAAAGCTAATTGAGTCAAACGAAAGTCAAACACTTTCAACAAAGCGTTTAGAATCAAATGAAAGTCAAATACATTCAATCAAAGCTTTTTGAATCAAATGAAAGTCAACTGCATTCCACAATGCTAATTGAGTCAAATGAAAGTCAAACACATTCAACAAAGCTAATTGAGTCAAAAGAAAGTCAAACACATTCAAACAAAGCTTTTTGAATCAAATGAAAGTAAAATGCATTCAACAAAGCTAATTGAGTCAAATGAAAGTCAAACACTTTCAACAAAGCTAATTGAGTCAAATGAAAGTCAAACACATTTAAACAAAGCTTTTTGATTCAAATGAAAGTCAAATGCATTCAACAAAGCTAATTGAGTCAAATGAAAGTCAAACACTTTCAACAAAGCTTTTAGAATCAAATGAAAGTCAAACACATTTAAACAAAGCATTTTGAATCAAATGTAAATCAAATGAATTCAACAAAGCTAATTGAGTCAAATGAAAATCAAACACTTTCATCAAAGCTTTTAGAATCAATTGAAAGTCAAATACATTCAAACAAAGCTATTTGAATCAAATGAAAGTCAATTGCATTCCACAATGCTAATTGAGTCAAATGAAAGTCAAACACTTTCAACAAAGCTAATTGAGTCAAATGAAAGTCAAACACATTCAAACAAAGCTTTTTGAATCAAATGAAAGTCAAATGTATTCAACAAAGCTAATTGAGTCAAATTAAAGTCAAACACTTTCAACAAAGCGTTTAGAATCAAATGAAAGTCAAATACATTCAATCAAAGCTTTTTGAATCAAATGAAAGGCAATTGCATTCCACAATGTTAATTGAGTCAAATGAAAGTCAAACACTTTCATCAAAGCTTTTAGAATCAAATGAAAGTCGAATACATTCAAACAAAGCTTTTTGAATCAAATGAAAGTCAATTGCATTCCACAATGCTAATTGAGTGAAATGAAAGTCAAACACATTCAACGAAGCTAATTGGGTCAAATGAAAGTCAAAAACATTCAAACAAAGCTTTTTAAATCAAATGAAAGTCAAATGCATTCAACAAAGCCAATTGAGTAAAATGAAAGTCAAACACATTCAAACATAGCTTCTTGATTCAAATGAAAGTCAAATGCATTCAACAAAGCTAATTGAGTCAAATGAAAGTCAAACACTTTCAACAAAGCTAATTGAGTCAAATGAAAGTCAAACACATTCAAACAAAGCTTTTTGAATCAAATGAAAGTCAAATGCATTCAACAAAGCTAATTGAATCAAATGAAAGTCAAACACTTTCAACAAAGAGTTTAGAATCAAATGAAAGTCAAATACATTCAATCAAAGCTTTTTGAATCAAATGAAAGTCAATTGCATTTCACAATGCTAATTGAGTCAAATGAAAGTCAAACACATTCAACAAAGCTAATTGAGTCAAAAGAAAGTCAACCACATTCAAACAAAGCTTTTTGAATCAAATGAAAGTAAAATGCATTCAACAAAGCTAATTGAGTCAAATGAAAGTCAAACACTTTCAACACAGCTAATTAAGTCAAATGAAAGTCAAACACATTCAAACAAAGCTTTTTGATTCAAATGAAAGTCAAATGCATTCAACAAAGCTAATTGAGTCAAATGAAAGTCAAATGCATTTAACAAAGCTAATTGAGTCAAATGAAAGTCAAACACTTTCAACAAAGCGTTTAGAATCAAATGAAAGTCAAATACATTCAATCAAAGCTTTTTGAATCAAATGAAAGTCAATTATATTCCACAATGCTAATAGAGTCAAATGAAAGTCAAACACATTCAACAAAGCTAATTGAGTCAAAAGAAAGTCAAACACATTCAAACAAAACTTTTTGAATCAAATGAAAGTAAAATGCATTCAACAAAGCTAATTGAGTCAAATGAAATTCAAACACTTTCAACAAAGCTAATTGAGTCAAATGAAAGTCAAACACATTCAAACAAAGCTTTTTGATTCAAATGAAAGTCAAATGCATTCAACAAAGCCAATTGAGTTAAATGAAAGTCAAACACATTCAAACAAAGCTTTTTGAATCAAATGAAAATCAAATGAATTCAACAAAGCTAATTGAGTCAAATGAAAGTCAAACACTTTCATCAAAGCTTTTTGAGTCAAATGAAAGTCAAATGCATTCAACAAAGCTAATTGAGTTAAATGAAAGTCAAACACTTTCAACAAAGCGTTTAGAATCAAATGAAAGTCAAATACATTCAATCAAAGCTTTTTGAATCAAATGAAAGTCAATTGCATTCCACAATGCTAATTGAGTCAAATGAAAGTCAAACACATTCAACAAAGCTAATTGAGTCAAAAGAAAGTCAAACACATTCAAACAAAGCTTTTTGAGTCAAATGAAAGTAAAATGCATTCAACAAAGCTAATAGAGTCAAATGAAAGTCAAACACTTTCAACAAAGCTAATTGAGTCAAATGAAAGTCAAACACATTCAAACAAAGCTTTTTGATTCAAAAGAAAGTTAAATGCATTCAACAAAGCTAATTGAGTCAAATGAAAGTCAAACACTTTCAACACAGCTAATTAAGTCAAATGAAAGTCAAACACATTCAAACAAAGCTTTTTGATTCAAATGAAAGTCAAATGCATTCAACAAAGCTAATTGAGTCAAATGAAAGTCAAATGCATTCAACAAAGCTAATTGAGTCAAATTAAAGTCAAATACATTCAAACAAAGCTTTATGAATCAAATGAAAGTAAAATGCATTCAACAAAGCTAATTGAGTCAAATGAAAGTCAAACACTTTCAACAAAGCTAATTGAGTCAAATGAAAGTCAAACAAATTCAAACAAAGCTTTTTGATTCTAATGAAAGTCAAATGCATTCAACAAAGCTAATTGAGTCAAATGAAAGTCAAACACTTTCAACAAAGATGTTGGAATCAAATGAAAGTAAAACACATTCAAACAAAGCTTTTTGAATCAAATGAATGTCTGTATTCAACAAAGCTAATTAAGTCAAACACATTCAAACAAAGCTTTTTGATTCAAATGAAAGTCAAATGCATTCAACAAAGCTAATTGAGTCAAATGAAAGTCAAACACTTTCAACAAAGCGTTTAGAATCAAATGAAAGTCAAATACATTCAATCAAAGCTTTTTGAATCAAATGAAAGTCAATTGCATTCCACAATGCTAATTGAGTCAAATGAAAGTCAAACACATTCAACAAAGCTAATTGAGTCAAAAGAAAGTCAAACACATTCAAACAAAGCTTTTTGAGTCAAATGAAAGTAAAATGCATTCAACAAAGCTAATAGAGTCAAATGAAAGTCAAACACTTTCAACAAAGCTAATTGAGTCAAATGAAAGTCAAACACATTCAAACAAAGCTTTTTGATTCAAAAGAAAGTTAAATGCATTCAACAAAGCTAATTGAGTCAAATGAAAGTCAAACACTTTCAACACAGCTAATTAAGTCAAATGAAAGTCAAACACATTCAAACAAAGCTTTTTGATTCAAATGAAAGTCAAATGCATTCAACAAAGCTAATTGAGTCAAATGAAAGTCAAATGCATTCAACAAAGCTAATTGAGTTAAATGAAAGTCAAACACTTTCAACAAAGCGTTTAGAATCAAATGAAAGTCAAATACATTCAATCAAAGCTTTTTGAATCAAATGAAAGTCAATTGCATTCCACAATGCTAATTGAGTCAAATGAAAGTCAAACACATTCAACAAAGCTAATTGAGTCAAAAGAAAGTCAAACACATTCAAACAAAGCTTTTTGAGTCAAATGAAAGTAAAATGCATTCAACAAAGCTAATAGAGTCAAATGAAAGTCAAACACTTTCAACAAAGCTAATTGAGTCAAATGAAAGTCAAACACATTCAAACAAAGCTTTTTGATTCAAAAGAAAGTTAAATGCATTCAACAAAGCTAATTGAGTCAAATGAAAGTCAAACACTTTCAACAAAGCGTTTAGAATCAAATGAAAGTCAAATACATTCAATCAAAGCTTTTTGAATCAAATGAAAGTCAATTGCATTCCACAATGCTAATTGAGTCAAATGAAAGTCAAACACATTCAACAAAGCTAATTGAGTCAAATTAAAGTCAAATACATTCAAACAAAGCTTTATGAATCAAATGAAAGTAAAATGCATTCAACAAAGCTAATTGAGTCAAATGAAAGTCAAACACTTTCAACAAAGCTAATTGAGTCAAATGAAAGTCAAACAAATTCAAACAAAGCTTTTTGATTCTAATGAAAGTCAAATGCATTCAACAAAGCTAATTGAGTCAAATGAAAGTCAAACACTTTCAACAAAGATGTTGGAATCAAATGAAAGTAAAACACATTCAAACAAAGCTTTTTGAATCAAATGAATGTCTGTATTCAACAAAGCTAATTAAGTCAAATGAAACTCTAACACATTCCACAAAGCTAATTGAGTTAAACGAAAGTCAAACACATTCAAACAAAGCTTTTTGAATCAAATGAAAGTCAAATGCATTCAACAAAGCCAACTGAGTCAAATGAAAGTCAAACACATTCAAATAAAGCTTCTTGATTCAAATGAAAGTCAAATGCATTCAACAAAGCTAATTGAGTCAAATGAAAGTCAAACACTTTCAACAAAGCTAATTGAGTCAAATGAAAGTCAAACACTTTCAACAAAGCTAATTGAGTCAAATGAAAGTCAAACACATTCAAACAAAGCTTTTTGAATCAAATGAAAGTCAAATGCATTCAACAAAGCTAATTGAGTCAAATGAAAATCAAACACATTCAACAAAGCTAATTGAGTTAAAAGAAAGTCAAACACATTCAAACAAAGCTTTTTGAATCAAATGAAAGTCAAATGCATTCAACAAAGCCAATTGAGTCAAATGAAAGTCAAACACATTCAAATAAAGCTTTTTGATTCAAATGAAAGTAAAACACATTCAACAAAGCTAATTGAGTCAAAAGAAAGTCAAACACATTCAAACAAAGCTTTTTGAATCAAATGAAAGTCAAATGCATTCAACAAGTCTAATTGAGTCAAATGAAAGTCAAACACTTTCAACAAAGCTAATTGAGTCAAATGAAAGTCAAACACATTCAAACAAAGCTTTTTGATTCAAATGAAAGTCAAATGCATTCAACAAAGCTAATTGAGTCAAATGAAAGTCAAACACTTTCAACAAAGCTTTTAAAATCAAATGAAAATCAAATACATTCAAACAAAGCTTTTTGAATCAAACGAAAATCAAATGAATTCAACAAAGCTAATTGAGTCAAATGAAAGTCAAACACTTTCATCAACGCTTTTAGAATAAAATGAAAGTCAAATACATTCAATCAAAGCTTTTTAAATCAAATCGAAGTCAATTGCATTCCACAATGCTAATTGAGTCAAATGAAAGTCAAACACAATCAACGAAGCTAATTGAGTCAAATGAAAGTCAAACACATTCAAACAAAGCTTTTTGAATCAAATGCAAGTCAAATGCATTCAACAAAGCCAATTGAGTCAAATGAAAGTCAAACACATTCAAATGAAGCTTTTTGATTCAAATGAAAGTCAAATGCATTCAACAAATCTAATTGAGTCAAATGAAAGTCAAACACTTTCAACAAAGCTAATTGAGTCAAATGAAAGTCAAACACATTCAAACAAAGCTTTTTGAATCAAATGAAATTCAAATGCATTCAACAAAGCTAATTGAGTCAAATGAAAGTCAAACACTTTCAACAAAGCTTTTAAAATCAAATGAAAATCAAATACATTCAAACAAAGCTTTTTGAATCAAACGAAAATCAAATGAATTCAACAAAGGTAATTGAGTCAAATGAAAGTCAAACACTTTCATCAACGCTTTTAGAATAAAATGAAAGTCAAATACATTCAATCAAAGCTTTTTAAATCAAATCGAAGTCAATTGCATTCCACAATGCTAATTGAGTCAAATGAAAGTCAAACACAATCAACGAAGCTAATTGAGTCAAATGAAAGTCAAACACATTCTAACAAACCTTTTTGAATCAAATGGAAGTCAAATGCATTCAAGAAAGCCAATTGAGTCAAATGAAAATCAAACACATTCAAATAAAGCTTCTTGATTCAAATGAAAATCAAATGCATTCTACAAAGCTAATTGAGTCAAATAAAAGTCAAACACATTCAAACAAAGCTTTTTGAATCAAATGAAAGTCAAATGCATTCAACAAAGCTAATTGAGTCAAATGAAAGCCAAACACTTTCAACAAAGCGTTTAGAATCAAATGAAAGTCAATTGCATTCCACAATGCTAATTGAGTCAAATGAAAGTCAAACACATTCAACAAAGCGAATTGAGTCAAATGAAAGTCAAACACATTCAAACAAAGCTTTTTGAATCAAATGAAAGTAAAATGCATTCAACAAAGCTAATTGAGTCAAATGAAAGTCAAACATTTTCAACAAAGCTAATTGAGTCAAATGAAAGTCAAACACATTCAAATAAAGCTTTTTGATTCAAATGAAAGTAAAACACATTCAACAAAGCTAATTGAGTCAAAAGAAAGTCAAACACATTCAAACAAAGCTTTTTGAATCAAATGAAAGTCAAATGCATTCAACTAGTCTAATTGAGTCAAATGAAAGTCAAACACTTTCAACAAAGCTAATTGAGTCAAATGAAAGTCAAACACATTCAAACAAAGCTTTTTGATTCAAATGAAAGTCAAATGCATTCAACAAAGCTAATTGAGTCAAATGAAAGTCAAACACTTTCAACAAAGCTTTTAAAATCAAATGAAAATCAAATACATTCAAACAAAGCTTTTTGAATCAAACGAAAATCAAATGAATTCAACAAAGCTAATTGAGTCAAATGAAAGTCAAACACTTTCATCAACGCTTTTAGAATAAAATGAAATTCAAATACATTCAATCAATGCTTTTTAAATCAAATCGAAGTCAATTGCATTCCACAATGCTAATTGAGTCAAATGAAAGTCAAACACAATCAACGAAGCTAATTGAGTCAAATGAAAGTCAAACACATTCAAACAAAGCTTTTTGAATCAAATGCAAGTTAAATGCATTCAACAAAGCCAATTGAGTCAAATGAAAGTCAAACACATTCAAATGAAGCTTCTTGATTCAAATGAAAGTCAAATGCATTAAACAAATCTAATTGAGTTAAATGAAAGTCAAACACTTTCAACAAAGCTAATTGAGTCAAATGAAAGTCAAACACATTCAAACAAAGCTTTTTGAATCAAATGAAATTCAAATGCATTCAACAAAGCTAATTGAGTCAAATGAAAGTCAAACACTTTCAACAAAGCTTTTAAAATCAAATGAAAATCAAATACATTCAAACAAAGCTTTTTGAATCAAACGAAAATCAAATGAATTCAACAAAGCTAATTGAGTCAAATGAAAGTCAAACACTTTCATCAACGCTTTTAGAATAAAATGAAAATCAAATACATTCAATCAAAGCTTTTTAAATCAAATCGAAGTCAATTGCATTCCACAATGCTAATTGAGTCAAATGAAAGTCAAACACAATCAACGAAGCTAATTGAGTCAAATGAAAGTCAAACACATTCAAACAAAGCTTTTTGAATCAAATGCAAGTCAAATGCATTCAACAAAGCCAATTGAGTCAAATGAAAGTCGAACACATTCAAATGAAGCTTCTTGATTCAAATGAAAGTCAAATGCATTCAACAAATCTAATTGAGTCAAATGAAAATCAAAAACTTTCAGCAAAGCTAATTGAGTCAAATGAAAGTCAAACATATTCAAACAAAGCTTTTTTATTCAAATGAAAGTCAAATGCATTCAGCAAAGCTAATTGAGTCAAATGAAAGTTAAACACTTTCAACAAAGCTTTTAGAATCAAATGAAAGACAAACACATTCAAACAAAGCTTTTTGAATCAAACGAAAATCAAATGAATTCAACAAAGCTAATTGAGTCAAATGAAAGTCAAACACTTTCATTAAAGCTTTTAGAATCAAATGAAAGTCAAATACATTCAAACAAAGCTTTTTGAATCAAATGGAAGTCAATTGCATTCCACAATGCTAATTGAGTCAAATGAAAGTCAAACACAATCAACGAAGCTAATTGAGTCAAATGAAAGTCAAACACATTCAAACAAAGCTTTTTGAATCAAATGCAAGTCAAATGCATTCAACAAAGCCTATTGAGTCAAATGAAAGTCAAACACATTCAAATGAAGCTTCTTGATTCAAATGAAAGTCAAATGCATTCAACAAATCTAATTGAGTCAAATGAAAGTCAAACACTTTCAACAAAGCTAATTGAGTAAAATGAAAGTCAAACACATTCAAACAAAGCTTTTTGAATCAAATGAAATTCAAATGCTTTCAACAAAGCTAATTGAGTCAAATGAAAGTCAAACACTTTCAACAAAGCGTTTAGAATCAAATGAAAGTCAAATAAATTCAATCAAAGCTTTTTGAATCAAATGAAAGTCAATTGCATTCCACAATGCTAATTAAGTCAAATGAAAGTCAAACACATTCAACAAAGCTAATTGAGTCAAAAGAAAGTCAAACACATTCAAACAAAGCTTTTTGAATCAAATGAAAGTCAAATGCATTCAACAAAGCTAATTGAGTCAAATGAAAGTCAAACACTTTCAACAAAGCTAATTGAGTCAAATGAAAGTCAAACACATTCAAACAAAGCTTTTTGAATCAAATGAAAGTCAAATGCATTTAACAAAGCTAATTGAGTCAAATGAAAGTCAAAGACTTTCAACAAAGCGTTTAGAATTAAATGAAAGTCAAATACATTCAATCAAAGCTTTTTGAATAAAATGAAAGTCAATTGCATTCCACAATGCTAATTAAGTAAAATGAAAGTCAAACACATTCAACAAAGCTAATAGAGTCAAAAGAAAGTCAAACACATTCAAACAAAGCTTTTTGAATCAAATGAAAGTCAAATGCATTCAACAAAGCTAATTGAGTCAAATGAAAGTCAAACACTTTCAGCAAAGCTAATTGAGTCAAATGAAAGTCAAACACATTCAAACAAAGCTTTTTGATTCAAATGAAAGTCAAATGCATTCAGCAAAGCTAATTGAGTCAAATGAAAGTTAAACACATTCAAACAAAGCTTTTTGAATCAAACGAAAATCAAATGAATTCAACAAAGCTAATTAAGTCAAATGAAAGTCAAACACTTTCATCAAAGCTTTTAGAATCAAATGAAAGTCAAATACATTCAAACAAAGCTTTTTGAATCAAATGGAAGTCAATTGCATTCCACAATGCTAATTGAGTCAAATGAAAGTCAAACACATTCAACGAAGCTAATTGAGTCAAATGAAAGTCAAACACATTCAAACAAAGCTTTTTGAATCAAATGAAAGTCAAATTCATTCAACAAAGCCAATTGAGTCAAATGAAAGTCAAACACATTCAAATGAAGCTTCTTGATTCAAATGAAAGTCAAATGCATTCAACAAAGCTAATTGAGTCAAATGAAAGTTAAACACTTTCAACAAAGCTAATTGAGTCAAATGAAAGTCAAACACATTCAAACCAAGCTTTTTGATTCAAATGAAAGTCAAATGCATTCAACAAAGCTAATTGAGTCAAATGAAAGTCAAACACTTTCAACAAAGCTTTTAGAATCAAATGAATGTCAAACACATTCAAGCAAAGCTTTTTAAATCAAATGAACATCAAATGAATTCAACAAAGCTAATTGAGTCAAATGAAAGTCAAACACTTTCATCAAAGCTTTTAGAATCAAATGAAAGTCAAATACATTCAAACAAAGCTTTTTGAATCAAATTAAAGTCAATTGCATTCCACAATACTAATTGAGTCAAATGAAAGTCAAACACATTCAACGAAGCTAATTGAGTCAAATGAAAGTGAAACACATTCAAACAAAGCTTTTTGAATCAAATGAAAGTCAAATGCATTCAACAAAGCCAATTGAGTCAAATGAAAGTTTAACACATTCAAACATAGCTTCTTGATTCAAATGAAAGTCAAATGCATTCAACAAAGCTAATTGAGTCAAATGAAAGTCAAACACTTTCAACAAAGCTTTTAGAATCAAATGAAAGTAAAACACATTCAAACAAAGCTTTTTGAATCAAATGAATGTCAAATGCATTCAACAAAGCTAATTGAGTCAAATGAAAGTCCAACACATTCAACAAAGCTAATTGAGTTAAAAGAAAGTCAAACACATTCAAACAAAGCTTTTTGAATCAAATGAAAGTCAAATGCATTCAACAAAGCCAATTGAGTCAAATGAAAGTCAAACACATTCAAATAAAGCTTCTTTATTCAAATGAAAGTCAAATGCATTCAACAATGCTAATTGAGTCAAATGAAAGTCAAACACTTTCAATATAGCTAATTGAGTCAAATGAAAGTCAAACACTTTCAACGAAGCTTTTAGAATCAAATGAAAGTAAAACACATTCAAACAAATCTTTTTGAATCAAATGAATGTCAAATGCATTCAACAAAGCTACTTGAGTCAAATGAAAGTCATACACTTTCAACAAAGCTAATTGAGTCAAATGAAAGTCAAACACATTCAAACAAAGCTTTTTGAATCAAATGAAAGTCAAATGCATTCAACAAATCCAATTGAGTCAAATTAAAGTCAAACACTTTCAACAAAGCGTTTAGAATCAAAAGAAAGTCAAATACATTCAATCAAAGCTTTTTGAATCAAATGAAAGTCAATTGCATTCCACAATGCTAATTAAGTCAAATGAAAGTCAAACACATTCAACAAAGCTAATTGAGTCAAAAGAAAGTTAAACACATTCAGAAAAAGCTTTTTGAATCAAATGAAAGTCAAATGCATTCAACAAAGCTAATTAAGTCAAACGAAAGTCAAACACTTTCAACAAAACTAATTGAGTCAAATGAAAGTCAAACACATTCAAACAAAGCTTTTTGATTCAAATGAAAGTCAAATGCATTCAACAAAGCTAATTGAGTCAAATGAAAGTCAAACACTTTCAACAAAGCTTTTAGAATCAAATGAAAGTCAAACACATTCAAACAAAGCTTTTTGAATCAAATGAAAATCAAATGAATTCAACAAAGCTAATTGAGTCAAATGAAAGTGAAACACTTTCGTCAAAGCTTTTAGAATCAAATTAAAGTCAAATATATTCAAACAAAGCTTTTTGAATCAAATGAAAGTCAATTGCATTCCAAAATGCTAATTGAGTCAAATGAAGGTCAAACACATTCAACGAAGCTAATTGAGTCAAATGAAAGTCAAACACATTCAAACAAAGCTTTTTGAATCAAATGAAAGTCAAATGCATTCAACAAATCCAATTGAGTGAAATGAAAGTCAAACACATTCAAACAAAGCTTCTTGATTCAAATGAAAGTCAAATGCATTCAACAAAGCTAATTGAGTCAAATGAAAGTCAAACACTTTCAACAAAGCGTTTAGAATCAAATGAAAGTCAAATACATTCAATCAAAGCTTATTGAATCAAATGAAAGTCAATTGCATTCCACAATGCTAATTAAGTCAAATGAAAGTCAAACACATTCAACAAAGCTAATTGAGTCAAAAGAAAGCCAAACACATTCAAACAAAGCTTTTTGAATCAAATGAAAGTCAAATGCATTCAACAAAGCTAATTGAGTCAAATGAAAGTCAAACACTTTCAACAAAGCTAATTGAGTCAAATGAAAGTCAAACACATTCAAACAAAGCTTTTTGATTCTAATGAAAGTCAAATGCATTCATCAAAACTAATTGAGTTAAATGAAAGTTAAAAACTTTCAACAAAGCTTTTAGAATCAAATGAAAATCAAATGAATTGAACAAAGCTAATTGAGTCAAATGAAAGTCAAACACTTTCATCAAAGCTTTTAGAATAAAATGAAAGTCAAATACATTCAAACAAAGCTTTTTGAATCAAATCGAAGTCAATTGCATTCCACAATGCTAATTGAGTCAAATGAAAGTCAAACATATTCAACGAAGCTAATTGAGTCAAATGGAAGTCAAACACATTCTAACAAACCTTTTTGAATCAAATGGAAGTCAAATGCATTCAAGAAAGCCAATTGAGTCAAATGAAAATCAAACACATTCAAATAAAGCTTCTTGATTCAAATGAAAATCAAATGCATTCTACAAAGCTAATTGAGTCAAATAAAAGTCAAACACATTCAAACAAAGCTTTTTGAATCAAATGAAAGTCAAATGCATTCAACAAAGCTAATTGAGTCAAATGAAAGCCAAACACTTTCAACAAAGCGTTTAGAATCAAATGAAAGTCAATTGCATTCCACAATGCTAATTGAGTCAAATGAAAGTCAAACACATTCAACAAAGCGAATTGAGTCAAATGAAAGTCAAACACATTCAAACAAAGCTTTTTGAATCAAATGAAAGTAAAATGCATTCAACAAAGCTAATTGAGTCAAATGAAAGTCAAACATTTTCAACAAAGCTAATTGAGTCAAATGAAAGTCAAACACATTCAAACAAAGCTAATTGAGTCAAATGAAATTCAAATGCATTCATAAAAACTAATTGAGTCAAATGAAAGTCAAACACCTTCAACAAAGCTTTTAGAATCAAATAAAAGTCAAACACATTCTAAAAAAGCTTTTTGAATAAAATGAAAATCAAATGAATTCAACAAAGCTAATTGAGTCAAATGAAAGTGAAACACTTTCGTCAAAGCTTTTAAAATCAAATTAAAGTCAAATATATTCAAACAAAGCTTTTTGAATCAAATGAAAATCAATTGCATTCCAAAATGCTAATTGAGTCAAATGAAGGTCAAACACATTCAACGAAGCTAATTGAGTCAAATGAAAGTCAAACACATTCAAACAAAGCTTTTTGAATCAAATGAAAGTCAAATGCATTCAACAAAGGCAATTGCGTCAAATGAAAGTCAAACACTTTCAACAAAGCTAATTGAGTCATGTCAAAGTCAAACACATTCTAACAAAGCTTTTTGATTCTAATGAAAGTCAAATGCATTCAACAAAGCTAATTGAGTTAAATGAAAGTCAAAAACTTTCAACAAAGCTTTTAGAATCAAACGAAAATCAAATGAATTCAACAAAGCTAATTGAGTCAAATGAAAGTCAAACACTTTCATCAAAGCTTTTAGAATAAAATGAAAGTCAAATACATTCAAATAAAGCTTTTTGAATCAAATCGAAGTCAATTGCATTCCACAATGCTAATTGAGTCAAATGAAAGTCAAACACATTCAACGAAGCTAATTGAGTCAAATGAAAGTCAAACACATTCAAACAAAGCTTTTTGAATCAAATGAAAGTCAAATGCATTCAACAAATCCAATTGAGTCAAATGAAAGTCAAACACAAAAGCTTGTTGATTCAAATGAAAGTCAAATGCATTCAACAAAGCTAATTGAGTAAAATGAAAGTGAAACACATTCAAACAAAGCTTTTTGAATCAAATGAAAGTCAAATGAGTTCAACAAAGCTAATTGAGTCAAATGAAAGTCAAATACTTTCAACAAAGCGTTTCGAATCAAATGAAAGTCAATTGCATTCCACAATGCTAATTGAGTCAAATGAAAGTCAAACACATTCAACAAAGCTAATTGAGTCAAAATAAAGTCAAACACATTCAAACAAAGCTTTTTGAATCAAATGAAAGTCAAATACATTCAAACAAAGCTTTTTGAATCAAATGAAAGTGAATTGCATTCCACAATGCTAATTGAGTCAAATGAAAGTCAAACACATTCAAACAAAGCTTTTTGAATCAAATGAAAGTCAAATGCATTCAACAAAGCCAATTGAGTCAAATGAAAGTCAAACACATTCAAACATAGCTTCTTGATTCAAATGAAAGTCAAATTTATTCAACAAAGCTAATTGAGTCAAATGAAAGTCAAACACTTTCAACAAAGCTTTTAGAATCAAATGAAAGTAAAACACATTCAAACAAAGCTTATTGAATCAAATGAATGTCAAATGCATTCAACAAAGCTAATTGAGTCAAATGAAAGTCAAACACATTCAACAAAGCTAATTGAGTTAAAAGAAGGTCAAACACATTCAAACAAAGCTTTTTGAATCAAATGAAAGTCAAATGCATTCAAGAAAGCCAATTGAGTCAAATGAAAGTTTAACACATTCAAATAAAGCTTCTTGATTCAAATGAAAGTCAAATGCATTCAACAAAGCTAATTGAGTCAAATGAAAGTCAAACACTTTCAACAAAGCGTTTAGAATCAAATGAAAGTCAAATACATTCAATCAAAGCTTTCTGAATCAAATGAAAGTCAATTGCATTCCACAATGCTAATTAAGTCAAATGAAAGTCAAACACATTCAACAAAGCTAATTGAGTCAAAAGAAAGTCAAACACATTCAAATAAAGCTTTTTGAATCAAATGAAAGTCAAATGCATTCAACAAAGCTAATTGAGTCAAATGCAAGTCAAACACTTTCAACAAAGCTAATTGAGTCAAATGAAAGTCGGACATTCAAACAAAGCTTTTTGATTCAAATGAAAGTCAAATGCATTCAACAAAGCTAATTGAGTCAAATGAAAGTCAAACAATTTCAACAAAGCTTTTAGAATCAAATGAAAGTCAAATACATTCAAACAAAGCTTTTAGAATCAAACGAAAATCAAATGAATTCAACAAAGCTAATTGAGTCAAATGAAAGTCAAACACTTTCATCAAAGCTTTTAGAATAAAATGAAAGTCAAATACATTCAATCAAAGCTTTTGAATCAAATCGAAGTCAATTGCATTCCACAATGCCAATTGAGTCAAATGAAAGTCAAACACATTCAACGAAGCTAATTGAGTCAAATGAAAGTCAAACACATTCAAACAAAGCTTTTTGAATCAAATGAAAGTCAAATGCATTCAACAAAGCCAATTGAGTCAAATGAAAGTCAAACACATTCAAATAAAGCTTTTTGATTAAAATGAAAGTCAAATGTGTTTTGGGTGTTTTTGTCCCTTGGGAGAGTTACAACTCGAAGATTGGTCCTGAAAGCCTCTGTACCTGCAAAATTAACGGAGACACCGTTTGGGGTGGTGCTCAGCCTCCAACGCTCAAGTTAGTAACTTGAAGGAGAGTAAAGAAGTGCGGAATTTAAGGTGGGGATCTGCTTGGATTTCAAGCTCAAGTGTTCTCTGATGAGAGAGAAAATATGGTGTAATAAATGTTGGGTGAATTTCTGAATGTCCCCCATTTGGAGGAATATCTCCCTATTTATAGGGTCCTTGGGAAAGGTTCCCTTTCCTAGGTTATTTAACCTAGGATTGATGGGCTGCGCCGCCAAATAGCGTATTTTTGGGGAATTGGGCCCCTGAAGGCCGCAATTCTAAAGGAGTATCTGGAGAGGCCACGTGTCAACTGGGGGTTAGTCAAGGATGACCTGCCCCCCTCTGACACGTGGCACCTCCTCATTGGTCCACTTTTCTAGGGTAAAATTTCCCTAAACATTTGCCCCTCACAGGTGCCACGTGGCAGGCCACGTGGGGCCTGTGACACGCGTCACCCCATGAAGGGTGAACAGTAAAAAACGGCCATTTTTTGATAGTCATGACTGTTCATAACGCCGTTTCACCCCCTATAAATAGGGATTTACCCCCCCCCCCCCCCTCTCTCTTAACATTTTCGCATTTGACTTTTCTAGAGAGAGAAAGAGAGTTTTAGAGAGAAGTGCTCTGATCCCGGTTGCGTTCAAGCAAATTCAAGATTTCCGTGTGCTCTTTCGAAGTCACCCGGTCACGGCACTGCCTAGGACGCTCAGCCGGTCACCAGGAACGGCTGAGTCTAGAAACGGGGGTGCCTTGTCTGGAGTTTCTGGAGTGCTTTGCTCATCTCCGGCTTCTTCCCTCTCTGTGTCTATGCAGGACACAATGGCCAGAACCAAACAAACGGCTACCAAGCCCAGGAGGCGGCGCACTAGGGAAGTGCCCGCAAGTGAAGTAGTGAGGGAGGAGGACTACGAGGCGGCTGAGCAAAGTACTTCAGCTGAGGATACCCCGTCCACCTCCAGCAGCAGCAACTCCGGGGGAGACGGTGAGGAGACCGCCTCCTCCCCAGACCAAAATAACTCAGCTGAAGAAGCGGCTGAGGAGCAAGAAGGATCCGGTGATGAAAAAGAGGACCTTGCTGAGGCTTATCGCCAAACAGCAAAGAAAGAAACAAACCCGGATCCTACTAAAACCCGGATGAAGCCTGGGGACATAGCCCTTCTTGAAAGTGGCTTTGAGGCGTTCAAAGAGCAACACCCCTTTGGGGAGGACTGGGACATCATCGTCCCTCCGGCTAATGCTGTTCTAGCCTGGGGGGATGACATTGAAAATGCAGACAACTACTTTGTCTGCTACGAGGCGGTGATAGAAGTTGGCCTCCGCTTTCCCCTTCACCGAGGCATCCGGAAGATCCTGAAGGGATATGACCTGGGAGTATGGCAACTTACGCCTAACTCTTGGGTCAATATCTTGAGCTACATCGCCGCCTGCGAGTTCCAGGACATTGAACTGAGCTTCACCGCCTTCGCCCACATGCACTATCTCAAAAGTGCCCCAGGCGGATATGGAGCGTGGTACACTATCTCCACGCTCCCGGAATATTTGATGTCTTTGGACAAAGTGTCCAAGTGGGGAGGCTGGAAAGACAAATGGTACTTGGTCTCCTCCCCAAGTTTAAGGATGAATAAAATTCTCCGGCGCTACAATAAGGAGCCGGCTTTGATAGGCCAGAAGGCTGTTCGCCCGGCTCTGACCGCCAATGCCCGGGAGCAAATCATAGAGCCGGAGTTTTTCAAAACAACTACTGCACCCTTGGGGGATGGGTCTCAGATAGTTGTTCCAAAGAATTGGATCCCCCACCCGGATTTCTTTGCGGATGAGAGGTTCTTGTCCGCCTGCGGGTTGAGCCCTATGTTTCCAAAGGGTAGATACACTCACACACCCGGCGGTCTTCCACCTGCTTTTTAACTTTAATGCTTTTGAACTTGTTTTTGTTCTAACACTTGGTGTTCTATTTGCAGAGGAAGCTAGGAGGATGGTCGACCCGGCTAAGACCCCTCAAAAATCTGCGGCTCTGCTCCGCAAAGAGAACATTTTGGCCAAGAAGGCCAACATTGAGGCCAAGAAAGGAGGGGTAAGACATTCCAACTTTACTTGTGATTTCTTTCAAGTTTTTCTGATTCCGGATGACTGACATTTTTGTTGCATTTTGCAGACCTCAACCGGCATTCTTCCCCGCTCCATGACAAAGGTCTTGAAAAGACCTGGGGATGAGAACCTTCGGAAGCCGGTTGATAAGTCCGGGAGGAAGGCCACCTCAACATCCTCTGGAGTTAATGCCAGAGGATTTCCAACAACCGGGGGTAAAGGCCCCGAAGCCATGGCTACTCTGAGTGAAAACTCAGAGAAGTCCAGGAAAAAGCCGGATGCTCATGGAGCATCGAAGGATGGCGAGCCATCCAAGGCTGCAGGTGGTGCTGCAGCCGCAGGAGAGGAGCCGGCGAAGGACGGCTCGAAAGGTAAGATAGAAATTCCTTGGCCGCTTGACTTTATGCGCGTCAAGACTATGACTGACCCTTCCGGGGGTTTTGTGAGTAGCCGGCAAAGAATGAATGCCAAATATGCTGCCAGTCTCTCACCAAGTCCTTCTTATGCTGCAGATGCTACTTCTGCCCCGGACCTGGCGGGGTTTGGAAAACGGATGGTGAGAACCCTCACCCAGACGGAGAAGAACTCCATACCCAACCGCCATGAGGTCGATTTTGACCAGATCCTGGGGCAGCTGGCGGAGGTAAGTGGAACTTGCCCCTTATCCTTCACATTTCTTTTTATTTCATTTTGGTTTGAAAAAATTGCTAAGTGTTTGGTTTCCCGGATGACCTTACTCAGGTTATGGTCTGGGTGGATGGACTCCGGTTGCCCTTCCGGAAGAAGCAAGAAGAGGTAACTGATGCCAAATGAAGGGCTCAAGCTAATCTCAACTCTGCTGAATATGCATATATAAATTTTGATGTTGAGATTAAAGCCCTCGAGTTGAAACAGGAGGAGCTGGTAAGGACGTTGACGGCTGCTAATGACGAGGCCAACAACAAAATCCAGGATCTGGAGCAGCAACTGAAAACTGCCGGCTCCAACCTTAAGGCATTAGAGGGAGCCGATCAAGAGAACGTTTCCCTCAGAGCTGACAAGTCCCGGCTGATTGGGGAACTTGCCACTCTAAAGGGCAAACATGCTGAGGAGCTCAAGGCTGAGCAGGACCGGCTCATCAAGGAGAATGAGCGGGACAATGAGATCCGCCTCCGTTATGCTTGGGGGCTTCTCTATCCGGAGGTAGACTTCGAAGTCTACAAACTGAGGTACAACTACGCCACTATGGCGTATGATGCCAAGGTTCTCCAGGATCTTGCTCCGGCTCGCTTCAAGGAATGGGCTTTGGAGAATGGAGCTGAGGTTTCGGACACAGAGGAGCCGGACCTGGACGAAATTATTAAGGAAGTGAACAGGGAAAATCAGCCCGAAGCGGTTGAGATTTCGGATGATGTTCCTTCTACCTCTCTAGCCCAGCCGGAAGAACCAGCTGCATAGCTCCTCTCCTTTTTTCAGCGGCAGTATGCCAATCTTGCTTTTTCGGCCTGTGCGCCGAGTAACTGTGTAATTTTTCTACTTTTTCCATTGTATCTCTGTACTCCAGATGTGTATCCGGCTAACAATTATTTCTGGCCTTGAGCCAGTTTATTTTATGAAGTACACCGACCCAGTCGGTTTTCTTATACTTGCATAATTTTCAGTTTTTTCAATTTTTCAATTTTTTGCAATTTTTTCACTTTTGCATATATACTCAATATACACTTGTGAATTTGCCTAACCATTTGCCTAACTTATAAAAAGCATGCGGCAGGAATCATATCCGGGTGTCCTTGCCCCTGGACGGCTGTGTTGTTGGTTTAATTCAAACAAAGAGAGGATTGATTGCCTTGGAAACTTCTCATACTTAAAAGAGTATGAGATGTTTGTAAAGCAATCAATCACAATAGTGATTGCCCCAAACCAAGTACACAGCCGGCCAAATACCAGGCATTTAACCTCTGCCCTAGTCGGTGTCGAACCGTCTGGGTACACTTCATAGCTGTTTACGTAAAAGAGGGGTTTACCCCTGAAGTACGCAACTTGAGGAAAATTTTTCTAAGTAAAAGACATTCGATTTTTCTCCGACTGATAGTTGTAAACAGCCGGAAAATTTTCAATTAAAGATTACTTGGGAGAAATAATATGCACAGACAGCTATGAGTTGGCTGCTTTAGCCACTCAATTGTTGCCACCTGCATGGGCTTATAGAACAAGCATGGTGGCTGTTCTCTGCGACGATTGCACCCGGAGGGGTGTCGCCGGACGCCTATAGCCACATTGGAATAGACGAATTTTGAGAAAATAGACAACCATCTGGCCCTTGGCCTCAGATCTAGTTTTTAGACTGGCTGATAGCTGCTAAACGGTTTTTTGCTTAGCGTTAAGATCCGGCTGTTAGCCTCTTGTCACTATGGACTTTTTTGATTTCATATACTAAGTATTGAACTTAGTTTTTATCTGGCCATTGGCCTCAGGTTATTCACACATTTTCCACATTAGCATGGGTAAACCCAAACGGAAATAAAAAGCCAATAAATGAAACAAAAGCATTTCTCATTAATACTTCTTGTTACAAAAAATTTACAATACTCAGAAGTAGTACTTTTTTAAGTTGTCTACATTCCAAGTTCTAGGCAGGCGTCTACTGTCTGGGGTTTCCAGGCGGTATGTGCCATCCCTAACTTCTTCATAGATCCGGTAGGGGCCTTCCCAGTTAGGAGTTAGCTTTCCAAGCTCATTGGCCCTACCGGTTGCCTCCATTTTCCGTAACACAAAATCGTCCACTTTCAAAGGGCGTTTGTGCACTCTTTTGTTGTAGGCTCTCGTCATTCTCAGACGGTATATCTCATGACGTAGGGCACCATTGCCCCTACGTTCCGGGAGGGAGTCTAATGCCAGCCGCATGGCCTCCCAATTTGCCTCTTCATCATAGAGCATCACTCTGAGCGTAGGCTCATAGTGTTCAATGGGTAAAACGGCTTCAGCCCCGTATACCATGAGAAACGGGGTTTCTCCGGTTGACCCCTTTGCAGTTTTCCGGATGGCCCATAACACATGAATTAATTCTTCGGCCCATAGGCCACCGGCTCTTTCAATTTTCTTTTTGATTCCGTCTGAGATGAGTTTGTTGAATGCCTCAACCTGACCATTTGCTTGAGGACGGCCGACTGAGGCAAAGTAACTTGAGACGCCTTGATCTCCTAACCAAGTCTTGAGCTGAGGCGTTTCAAACCGAGGGCCATTATCAAACACCATAGACATAGGTACCCCAAACCGGGTGATGATATTCTTCCATATGAAGGAGATGACATCCTTTGTCTTGATATTCTTGACTACCTCCGCCTCCACCCATTTGGTGAAGTAATCCACAGCCACCAAAATATAGCGCTTTCCGCCTGGAGCAGGCGTATATGGACCCAATATGTCCATCCCCCATTTAGCAAACGGGACTGGGCTGTGGATTGCCGTCAGATCAGTAGCCGGGCGGTGTATTAGCTTGCCAAACCTCTGGCATTTATCACATTTCTTCACAAATTCCTTGGCATCTGCCTCAAGGGTAGGCCAAAAGTAATGCCGCCTGGCTCTGACGGCTAGGGACTTGCCGCCTACATGGGAGGCGCAAAATCCCGCATGCAGCTCTTCGAGTACTTCTTTCCCCTTTTCTGGGGTAACACATTTCAACAAGGGCTTGAGAAAACCAGCCTTGAAGAGTTCTCCATTTCTCAACTCGAAATTTGCTGCCCTCTTTTTCATGACGGCTGCTTCCTGAGGTGTATCAGGGAGCGTGCCGTCTTTAAGATACGCCCGGATGCCGTCCATCCAAGTAGAACTTCGATCCAGAATTCCAATGGGCTCTTCATAAATACTTCGTTTTTCAAGAACTTCCCAGAAGACTGACCGAGGCGTATCATGGCAGGCGGATGAGGCCAATTTTGATAATGCATCCGCCGGGTGGTTATCTGACCGGGGCACTTGATTCAATCTGAACTCCTCAAGTGTCCCAGCCTCATTTTTGACAGCCTGAAGATATTTGATCATAGCCGGATGGGTCGCTTCATAAGTGCCCTCATACTGGCTAACAACCAACTGAGAATCAGAGTGGGCGTCAATCTTTGTTGCCCCTGCTACCTTACACATGCGGATTCCGGCTAGCAGGGCTTCATACTCCGCCTCATTATTCGAGGCTTGAAACTTGAACCGTAGTGCATACTCATATCTATCTCCTTCCGGAGATTCACAAACTATGCGTGCACCACAGCCGTTCTTTGTAGAGCTTCCGTCTACATACACCTTCCAAACCTGATCAACATTATCCGGAAGAACCGGACGAGTCATTTCAACAATGAAGTCGGCAAACGCCTGACCTTTCACTGCTTTCCTTGGTTCGAAGGATATTTCCAGACTTTGCATTTCAATAGCCCATTTAAGCATTCTGCCGGATGACTCCAAAGTGGACATTGGCCGCTTGAGGGGCTGGTCGGTGTAGATTACCACCGGATGTGCCAGAAAGTATGGCTTCAACTTTTTGAAGGCCATATATAGAGCAAGGCCAAATTTTTCCACCATGGGGTACCGGAGTTCAGCATTTTTTAACACATGACTAATGAAATATACCGGGAGCTGCGTACCGTCTCGTTCAGCAAGGAGAACGGCACTGAGAGCATGGTCTGAGACGGCTAGGTACATGTATAACTTCTCTCTTGGCAAAGGACTAACAAGTCTTGGCAAAGAGTGCAAGTGTTCTTTCAACTTCTGAAATGCCGCCTCAGCATCATCCCCCCATTCAAATCTAGTCTCTTCCTGATTGCTTGAAAGAAATAAAGGCATTTGTCACCTGACCGGCTGAGGAACCTCCCCAAAGCGGCCAGGCAACCGGTGAGTCTCTGAACTTCCTTGACAGTGCGGGGTGACTTCATGTCAATTACCGCCTGTATCTTCTCAAGGTTAGCCTCTATCCCCCTTTGATCAATCAGGAATCCGAGAAACTTCCCAGACTCAACACCAAAGACGCATTTCTTAGGATTTAACATAACCTTATGCCGCCTGAGTGTGGTGAAGGTTTCTCGGAGATCAGCAAGATGATCCGCCTGCTGCTTGGATTTGACTATCATGTCATCAATATACGCCTCTACATTCCTCCCAATTTGATTAATGAAGACCGTATTAATCATCCGTTGGAATGTAGCCGGCGCATTCTTCAAGCCAAACGGCATCACAGTGTAACAGAATAACCCCTGATCAGTGACGAAGGCCGTCTTTTCTTGATCTTTTTTCCACAGAGGTATCTGATGGAAGCCGGAATAGGCATCCATAAAACTCATCAAGGCATGACCGGCTGTTGAATCAACCAAACTGTCAATTTTTGGAAGTGGGTAACTATCCTTCGGGCATGCCTTGTTGAGATCTGTGTAATCTACACACATCCGCCAAGTTCCATTCGGCTTCTTTACAAGAACAACGTTTGCCACCCAGTCGGGGAAATTACAATGCCGAATGAACCTAGCATCTAACAGCTTTTTTACTTCGGCAGCTGCCGCCTGACTTCTTTCCTCACCGTGGTTTCTCTTCTTTTGCCGGATGGGCTTCATTTTTGGATCCACAGCGAGTTTGTGGACAGCAAGATCCGGGCTGATGCCTGGCATCTCTTCCACTTCAAAGGCAAACACATCTTTGAATTCTTTCAGCAGGAGGTGCAAGTCTGCACCTAGAACAGCATTAGCAACCGTCCCAACCTTAACAGTTCGTTCTGGACAGCTGTCATCCAGAACGAGATCAACACTCTCACCAGCCGGTTGGGGACGGAGCTCCTCTGACCGTTCACCGGTCAGTGATTGCTATTTCTTTTCTTTCTTCGCCACCACCAGCTCTGCAGCTTTTCTCTTTTTTCCGGCTGCTGGTGGAGGTGAGGAAGCATCCTTGACATTGTCAAGGTCTATTGGTTCCTTCCCTTGGCCGTCTGCGGCCACAGTATCCTTGACGGCTGAGAGATAGCATTCCCTAGCCGTCTTCTGATCCCCGTTCAGGGAACCAACAGAACCATCATCCCTCTCATACTTGATGAGCATGAGAGAAGGGATGATTACAGCCTTGGCTTCGTTGAGGGTTGGCCTCCCAAGAATGATGTTGTAGGCGGTCAACTCCTCAACGACCAAGAATCTGACGACCAGGTGTCGTCCTTGGCCCTTCTCACCCAGCCGGATGGGTAAGTCAATTCTGCCGGCTGGATAGACCATCCCACCCCCAAAACCAACCAGAGGGTGGGTGACCGGATGCATGCTGCTGGAGTTGTATTTCAGCTTCTGCAAGCACCGGAGGCTGATGATGTCTGACGAGCTGCCGGTGTCAATAAGGATGCGCCCAACTAACTGGTTGGCAACTTTGCATTCAATGACAACCGGATCGTCATGCGGGCGGCGGACGTTGCCTCTGTCCTTCTCAGTAATGAGGACATCCGGAAAAGTGGAGCTGGCAGATGCCTGCTCCTCATCATCCTTATCCATCTTTCGAAGATGGCTTTTGGTGCCCCGGATGGTAGGGCCACCACAAGAGAACCCGCCTGCAATGGTGTAGACCGGATCCTTGTGGGTTTCCGAACTACTTGCCGGCTGGGAGGCAGCCTTAGAGGACTGACCTTTGTTCTTCTTCTTTGCCCCGGCTGGGGACTTAGAAATATAGGACTTCAGATGTCCTTTGTCAGCCAGACGGTCCAACGTCCGTTGTAAACTGAAGCAGTCGTTGGTGTCATGGCCAACTTCCTCATGGAATTGACAATATTTGCCCTTGTTCCGGGATTGAACGAAACTCTTCATTGGATTCGGCTTCTCAATGGACAGCCGGTCCTTTACCTCCATGAGGATGGAGTTACAATCCTTGTTAAACTCGTACCGGGGAACGTACGGTTTAAGTTCTTTTTTCTTTTTCTGGGACGGCTGCTCAGAATCACTGACCGCCCAGACTTCTTTTCTTTTCTTGCTCTCTTCTTTTTTCTTCGCCGGCTGAGCTGGCCGGCTCTCTTTTTGCTTGTCAAACTTCTTAGAGTCCGACTGGTTACCAGGCATGCTAAGGTTGGTTGCTTGTATATAGCTTTCGGCCTCCCTTAGGGCCGCGTGTAGCGTAAAAGCCCCTTTTCTGACAAGGTCGAACTTAAAGGCCGACCCGTCTCTCAAACCTTTGAAAAAGTCTGTAAATGCTACCTCGTCAGACAGCCCCTGGATTTGAATTCTAACCAGGTTAAACCGCCTGACATATGAGCGTAGCCCTTCTCTCTCTCCCTGCCTAATAGTGCTCAAGTCTAAACTTGTCTTCTTAGCAGGGATGTTCATTGAGAAGTTGGTGGCAAACAAGAAGGCTAGCTTCTTGAAACAATCAATAGATCCGGCTGGCAGGTTGCCAAACCATTGTTGGGCAATGCCCTTCAATGTAGTCGGAAAGCAGCGGCACCAGGTAGCATCATCCCAACCTTGTAAACACATCAGGTTGGTGTATGCCATCAGGTGATCTTCAGGGTTGGTGGTGCCATCATAAGCACCAACCAAGATGTTCTTAACCTTGGCCGGCTGAGCCGCCTCGGTTATATTGGCTGCAAAGGCAGACGGCTGTTCGCCTAGCGTCATCAGCCGGAGCTGCCAATCCAGTGGTTGGGCACTGGTATATGCCGCCTGACCTCCGAATAGGGGTGGCTGCATGAATTGGAGGCCATATTGCCCATACTGCGCCTGGGGTGCGTATGGCATAGACCCTATCATCAGCTGAGGTTCGGTGTTGACGGATTTACCGTCTGTCCGACTCTCATGCAAGGACATAGAGTTCCTTGCAGAAGCTTGCTTGAAGCTGTCTGGAAAGCTCGAGGTAGAAGCTGACTCAGACTGCTCCTGCCTCCTAAGATTGATGACTTCTCGAGCATCAAAGGTGGAGGCCTTTTTGCCATCCGGCTGGGGTCGACGGGGCATCAGAATCTTAGACCAGTCAAGTTTTGCGGCTGCCTTCTCCTTTGGGTGAGGAGTTGGCTGCCTGTCCTTGACCGGCTTCTTCTTCTTCCCATTATTGGGAGTTCTTTTAGCCGGCTGACTCTTGGAAGAGCCTGCCTTGTTGTTGATCATGTCTTTAATCTCACCCTTGAAGGAGTTCATGAACTTCATGAGCTCATTCCGGGTGACTGGAGCTTCTCCTCTGGCCTTCCGGGTTTCCCCGTCTGACCTCCCAGTGGGCCGGCTACTAGGGCCCGCCTGATCCAGATTTCGTTCCAGCTGATCTCTGGAACGGATGGATTTAGAGATGAGAGAACCATCCCTAGAGATGTAAGTCTCAACATCATTGTCTTCTTCTTCATCCTCCTCCTCAGTAAATACCTCTGGCTAACCGGTTGCAAGTCTTCCGGGTTACCCGTCTGAGTACCCGGACGTAGAGAGGTAGAATTGAGAATTGGTACAGAATTTTGAACCATCTTGAGGTACTCTCCCCACAGACGGCGCCAAATGTTTTGGGTGTTTTTGTCCCTTGGGAGAGTTACAACTCGAAGATTGGTCCTGAAAGCCTCTGTACCTGCAAAATTAACGGAGACACCGTTTAGGGTGGTGCTCCGCCTCCAACGCTCAAGTTAGTAACTTGAAGGAGAGTAAAGAAGTGCGGAATTTAAGGTGGGGATCTGCTTGGATTTCAAGCTCAAGTGTTCTCTGATGAGAGAGAAAATAGGGTGTAAAAAATGTTGGGTGAATTTCTGAATGTCCCCCATTTGGGGGAATATCTCCCTATTTATAGGGTACTTGGAAAAGGTGCCCTTTCCTAGGTTAAATACCTAGGATTGATGGGCTGCGCCGCCAAATAGCGTATTTTTGGGGAATTGGACCCCTGAAGGCCGCAATTCTAAAGGAGTATCTGGAGAGGCCACGTGTCAACTGGGGGTTGGTCAAGGATGACCTGCCACCCTCGTGGCACCTCCTCATTGGTCCACTTGTTTAGGGTAAAATTTCCCTAAACAAAATACATTCAACAAAGCTAATTGTGTCAAATGAACGTCAAACACTTTCAACAAAGCTTTTAGAATCAAATGAAAGTCTAACACATTCAAACAAAGCTTTTTGAATCAAATGAAAGTCAAATGCATTCAACAAAGCTAATTGAGTCAAATGAAAGTTAAACACTTTCAACAAAGCGTTTTGAATCAAATGAAAGTCAAATACATTCAATCAAAGCTTTTTGAATCAAATGAAAGTCAATTGCATTCCACAATGCTAATTGAGTCAAATGAAAGTCAAACACTTTCAACAAAGCTTTTAGAATCAAATGAAAGTCTAATACATTCAAACAAAGCTTTTTGAATCAAACGAAAATCAAATGAATTCAACAAAGCTAATTGAGTCAAATGAAAGTCAAACACTTTCATCAAAGCTTTTAGAATAAAATGAAAGTCAAATACATTCAATCAAAGCTTTTTGAATCAAATCGAAGTCAATTGCATTCCACAATGCTAATTGAGTCAAATGAAAGTCAAACACATTCAACGAAGCTAATTGAATCAAATGAAAGTCAAACACATTCAAACAAAGCTTTTTGAATCAAATGAAAGTCAAATGCATTCAACAAAGCCAATTGAGTCAAATGAAAGTCAAACACATTCAAATAAAGCTTCTAGATTAAAATGAAAGTCAAATGCATTCAACAAAGCTAATTGTGTCAAATGAAAGTCAAACACTTTCAACAAAGCTTTTAGAATCAAATGAAAGTCAAACACATTCAAACAAAGCTTTTTGAATCAAATGAAAGTCAAATGCATTCAACAAAGCTAATTGAGTCAAATGAAAGTCAAACACATTCAACAAAGAGTTTTGAATCAAATGAAAGTCAAATACATTCAATCAAAGCTTTTTGAATCAAATGAAAGTCAATTGCATTCCACAATGCTAATTGAGTCAAATGAAAGTCAAACACATTCAACAAAGCTAATTGAGTCAAAAGAAAGTCAAACACATTCAAACAAAGCTTTTTGAATCAAATGAAAGTAAAATGCATTCAACAAAGCTAATTGAGTCAAATGAAAGTCAAACACTTTCAACAAAGGTAATTGAGTCAAATGAAAGTCAAACACATTCAAACAAAGCTTTTTGATTCAAATGAAAGTCAAATGCATTCAACAAAGCTAATTGAGTCAAATGAAAGCCAAACACTTTCAACAAAGCTTTTAGAATCAAATGAAAGTCAAACACATTCAAACAAAGCTTTTAGAATCAAATGAAAATCAAATGAATTCAACAAAGCTAATTGAGTCAAATGAAAGTCAAACACTTTAATCAAAGCTTTTAGATTCAATTGAAAGTCAAATACATTCAAACAAAGCTTTTTGAATCAAATGAAAGTCAATTGCATTCTACAATGCTAATTGAGTCAAATGAAAGTCAAACACATTCAACGAAGCTAATTGAGTCAAATGAAAGTCAAACACATTCAAACAAAGCTTTTTGAATCAAATGAAAGTCAAATGCATTCAACAAAGCCAATTGAGTCAAATGAAGGTCAAACACATTCAAACATAGCTTCTTGATTCAAATGAAAGTCAAATGCATTCAACAAAGCTAATTGAGTCAAATGAAAGTCAAACACTTTCAACAAAGATTTTAGAATCAAATGAAAGTAAAACACATTCATACAAAGCTTTTTGAATCAAATGAATGTCAAATGCATTCAACAAAGCTAATTAAGTCAAATGAAACTCAAACACATTCAACAAAGCTAATTGAGTTAAAAGAAAGTCAAACACATTCAAATAAAGCTTCTTGATTAAAATGAAAGTCAAATGCATTCAACAAAGCTAATTGAGTCAAATGAAAGTCAAACACTTTCAATAAAGCTAATTGACTCAAATGAAAGTCAAACACATTCAAACAAATCTTTTTGAATCAAATAAAAGTCAAATGCATTCAACAAAGCTAATTGAGTCAAATGAAAGTTAAACACTTTCAACAAAGCGTTTAGAATCAAATGAAAGTCAAATACATTCAATCAAAGCTTTTTGAATCAAATAAAAGTCAATTGCATTCCACAATGCTAATTGAGTCAAATGAAAGTCAAACACATTCAACAAAGCTAATTGAGTCAAAAGAAAGTCAAACACATTCAAACAAAGCTTTTTGAATTAAATGAAAGTAAAATGCATTCAACAAAGCTAATTGAGTCAAATGAAAGTCAAACACTTTCAACAAAGCTAATTGAGTCAAATGAAAGTCAAACACATTCAAACAAAGCTTTTTGATTCAAATGAAAGTCAAATGCATTCAACAAAGCTAATTGATTCAAATGAAAGTCAAATGCATTCAACAAAGCTATTTGAGTCAAATAAAAGTCAAACACTTTCAACAAAGCGTTTAGAATCAAATGAAAGTCAAATCCATTCAATCAAAGCATTTTGAATCAAATGAAAGTCAATTGCATTCCACAATGCTAATTGAGTCAAATGAAAGTCAAACACATTCAACAAAGCTAATTGAGTAAAAAGAAAGTCAAACACATTCAACAAAGCTAATTGAGTAAAAAGAAAGTCAAACACATTCAAACAAAGCTTTTTGAATCAAATGAAAGTAAAATGCATTCAACAAAGCTAATTGAGTCAAATGAAAGTCAAACACTTTCAACAAAGCTAATTGAGTCAAATGAAAGTCAAACACATTCAAACAAAGCTTTTTGATTCAAATGAAAGTCAAATCCATTCAAGAAAGCTAATTGAGTCAAATGAAAGTCAAATGCATTCAACTAAGCTAATTGAGTCAAATGAAAGTTAAACACTTTCAACAAAGCGTTTAGAATCAAATGAAAGTCAAATACATTCAATCAAAGCTTTTTGAATCAAATGAAAGTCAAACGCATTCCACAATGCTAATTGAGTCAAATGAAAGTCAAACACATTCAACAAAGCTAATTGAGTCAAAAGAAAGTCAAACACATTCAAACAAAGCTTTTTGAAGCAAATGAAAGTAAAATGCATTCAACAAAGCTAATTGAGTCAAATGAAAGTCAAACACATTCAAACAAAGCTTTTTGATTCAAATGAAAGTTAAATGCATTCAACAAAGTTAATTAAGTCAAATGAAAGTCAAACACTTTCAACAAAGCGTTTAGAATCAAATGAAAGTCAAATACATTCAATCAAAGCATTTTGAATCAAATGAAAGTCAATTGCATTCCACAATGCTAATTGAGTCAAATGAAAGTCAAACACATTAAACAAACCTAATTGAGTTAAAATAAAGTCAAACACATTCAAACAAAGCTTTTTGAATCAAATGAAAGTAAAATGCATTCAACAAAGCCTATTGAGTCAAATGAAAGTCAAACACTTTCAACAAAGCTAATTGAGTCAAATGAAAGTCAAGAACATTCAAACAAAGCTTTTTGATTCAAATGAAAGTCAAATGCATTCAACAAAACTAATTGAGTCAAATGAAAGTCAAACACTTTCAACAAAGATTGTAGAATCAAATGAAAGTAAAACACATTCAAACAAAGCTTTTTGAATCAAATGAATGTCAAATGTATTCAACAAAGCTAATTAAGTCAAATGAAAGTCAAACACATTCAACAAAGCTAATTGAGTTAAAAGAAAGTCAAACACATTCAAACAAAGCTTTTTGAATCAAATGAAAGTCAAATGCATTCAACAAAGCCAATTGAGTCAAATGAAAGTCAAACACATTCAAATAAAGCTGCTTGATTCAAATGAAAGTCAAATGCATTCAACAAAGCTAATTGAGTCAAATGAAAGTCAAACACTTTCAACAAAGCTAATTGAGTCAAATGAAACTCAAACACTTTCAACAAAGCTAATTGAGTCAAATGAAAGTCAAACACATTCAATCAAAGCTTTTTGAATCAAATGAAAGTCAAATGCATTCAACAAAGCTAATTGAGTCAAATGAAAGTCAACCACTTTCAACAAAGCGTTTAGAATCAAATGAAAGTCAAATACATTCAATCAAAGCTTTTTGAATCAAATGAAAGGCAATTGCATTCCACAATGCTTATTGAGTCAAAGGAAACTCAAACACATTCAACAAAGCTAATTGAGTCAAAATAAAGTCAAACACATTCAAACAAAGCTTTTTGAATCAAATGAAAGTAAAATGCATTCAACAAAGCTAATTGAGTCAAATAAAAGTCAAACACATTCAACAAAGCTTTTAGAATCAAATGAAAGTCAAACACATTCTAACAAAGCTTTTTGAATCAAATGAAAATCAAATGAATTCAACAAAGCTCATTGAGTCAAATGAAAGTCAAACACTTTCATCAAAGCTTTTAGAATCAAATGAAAGTCGAATACATTCAAACAAAGCTTTTTGAATCAAATGAAAGTCAATTGCATTCTACAATGCTAATTGACTCAAATGAAAGTCAAACACATTCAACGAAGCTAATTGAGTCAAATGAAAGTCAAACACATTCAAACAAAGCTTTTTGAATCAAATGAAAGTCAAATGCATTCAACAAAGCCAATTGAGTCAAATGAAGGTCAAACACATTCAAACATAGCTTCTTGATTCAAATGAAAGTCAAATGCATTCAACAAAGCTAATTGAGTCAAATGAAAGTCAAACACTTTCAACAAAGATTTTAGAATCAAATGAAAGTAAAACACATTCATACAAAGCTTTTTGAATCAAATGAATGTCAAATGCATTCAACAAAGCTAATTAAGTCAAATGAAACTCAAACACATTCAACAAAGCTAATTGAGTTAAAAGAAAGTCAAACACATTCAAACAAAGCTTTTTGAATCAAATGAAAGTCAAATGCATTCAACAAAGACAATTGAGTCAAATGAAAGTCAAACACATTCAAATAAAGCTTCTTGATTCAAATGAAAGTCAAATGCATTCAACAAAGCTAATTGAGTCAAATGAAAGTCAAACACTTTCAACAAAGCTAATTGACTCAAATGAAAGTCAAACACATTCAAACAAATCTTTTTGAATCAAATGAAAGTCAAATGCATTCAACAAAGCTAATTGAGTCAATTGAAAGTTAAACACTTTCAACAAAGCGTTTAGAATCAAATGAAAGTCAAATACATTCAATCAAAGCTTTTTGAATCAAATAAAAGTCAATTGCATTCCACAATGCTAATTGAGTCAAATGAAAGTCAAACACATTCAACAAAGCTAATTGAGTCAAAAGAAAGTCAAACACATTCAAACAAAGCTTTTTGAATTAAATGAAAGTAAAATGCATTCAACAAAGCTAATTGAGTCAAATGAAAGTCAAACACTTTCAACAAAGCTAATTGAGTCAAATGAAAGTCAAACACATTCAAACAAAGCTTTTTGATTCAAATGAAAGTCAAATGCATTCAACAAAGCTAATTGATTCAAATGAAAGTCAAATGCATTCAACAAAGCTATTTGAGTCAAATAAAAGTCAAACACTTTCAACAAAGCGTTTAGAATCAAATGAAAGTCAAATCCATTCAATCAAAGCATTTTGAATCAAATGAAAGTCAATTGCATTCCACAATGCTAATTGAGTCAAATGAAAGTCAAACACATTCAACAAAGCTAATTGAGTAAAAAGAAAGTCAAACACATTCAAACAAAGCTTTTTGAATCAAATGAAAGTAAAATGCATTCAACAAAGCTAATTGAGTCAAATGAAAGTCAAACACTTTCAACAAAGCTAATTGAGTCAAATGAAAGTCAAACACATTCAAACAAAGCTTTTTGATTCAAATGAAAGTCAAATCCATTCAAGAAAGCTAATTGAGTCAAATGAAAGTCAAATGCATTTAACTAAGCTAATTGAGTCAAATGAAAGTCAAACACTTTCAACAAAGCGTTTAGAATCAAATGAAAGTCAAATACATTCAATCAAAGCTTTTTGAATCAAATGAAAGTCAAATGCATTCCACAATGCTAATTGAGTCAAATGAAAGTCAAACACATTCAACAAAGCTAATTGAGTCAAAAGAAAGTCAAACACATTCAAACAAAGCTTTTTGAAGCAAATGAAAGTAAAATGCATTCAACAAAGCTAATTGAGTCAAATGAAAGTCAAACACTTTCAAAAAAGCTAATTGAGTCAAATGAAAGTCAAACACATTCAAACAAAGCTTTTTGATTCAAATGAAAGTTAAATGCATTCAACAAAGTTAATTGAGTCAAATGAAAGTCAAACACTTTCAACAAAGCGTTTAGAATCAAATGAAAGTCAAATACATTCAATCAAAGCATTTTGAATCAAATGAAAGTCAATTGCATTCCACAATGCTAATTGAGTCAAATGAAAGTCAAACACATTAAACAAACCTAATTAAGTTAAAATAAAGTCAAACACATTCAAACAAAGCTTTTTGAATCAAATGAAAGTAAAATGCATTCAACAAAGCCTATTGAGTCAAATGAAAGTCAAACACTTTCAACAAAGCTAATTGAGTCAAATGAAAGTCAAACACATTCAAACAAAGCTTTTTGATTCAAATGAAAGTCAAATGCATTCAACAAAACTAATTGAGTCAAATGAAAGTCAAACACTTTCAACAAAGATTGTAGAATCAAATGAAAGTAAAACACATTCAAACAAAGCTTTTTGAATCAAATGAATGTCAAATGTATTCAACAAAGCTAATTAAGTCAAATGAAAGTCAAACACATTCAACAAAGCTAATTGAGTTAAAAGAAAGTCAAACACATTCAAACAAAGCTTTTTGAATCAAATGAAAGTCAAATGCATTAAACAAAGCCAATTGAGTCAAATGAAAGTCAAACACATTCAAATAAAGCTGCTTGATTCAAATGAAAGTCAAATGCATTCAACAAAGCTAATTGAGTCAAATGAAAGTCAAACACATTAAGCTTTTTGAATCAAATGAAAGTCAAATGCATTCAACAAAGCTAATTGAGTCAAATGAAAGTCAAACACTTTTAACAAAGCATTTAGAATCAAAAGAAAGTCAGATACATTCAATCAAAGCTTTTTGAATCAAATGAAAGTCAATTGCATTCCACAAAGCTAATTGAGTCAAATGAAAGTCAAACACATTCAACAAAGCTAATTGAGTCAAAATAAAGTCAAACACATTCAAACAAAGCTTTTTCAATCAAATGAAAGTAAAATGCATTCAACAAAGCTAATTGAGTCAAATGAAAGCCAAATACTTTCAACAAAGCTAACTGAGTCAAATGAAAGTCAAACACATTCAAACAAAGCATTTTGATTCAAATGAAAGTCAAATGCATTCAAAAAAGCTAATTGAGTTAAATGAAAGTCAAACACTTTCAACAAAGCTTTTAGAATGAAATGAATGTCAAATACATTCAAACAAAGCTTTCTGAATCAAACGAAAATCAAATGAATTCGACAAAGTTAATTGAGTCAAATGAAAGTCAAACACTTTCATCAAAGCTTTTAGAATAAAATGAAAGTCAAATACATTCAAACAAAGCTTTTTGAATCAAATCGAAGTCAATTGCATTCCACAAAGCTAATTGAGTCAAATAAAGGTCAAACACATTCAACGAAGCTAATTGAGTCAAATAACAGTCAAACACATTCAAACAAAGCTTTTTGAATCAAATGAAAGTTAAATGCATTCAACAAAGCCAATTGAGTCAAATGAAAGTCAAACACATTCAAATAAAGCTTCTTGATTCAAATGAAAGTCAAATGCATTCAACAAAGCTAATTGAGTCAAATGAAAGTCAAACACTTTCAACAAAGCTAATTGACTCAAATGAAAGTCAAACACATTCAAACAAATCTTTTTGAATCAAATGAAAGTCAAATGCATTCAACAAAGCTAATTGAGTCAAATGAAAGTTAAACACTTTCAACAAAGCGTTTAGAATCAAATGAAAGTCAAATACATTCAATCAAAGCTTTTTGAATCAAGTAAAAGTCAATTGCATTCCACAATGCTAATTGAGTCAAATGAAAGTCAAACACATTCAACAAAGCTAATTGAGTCAAAAGAAAGTCAAACACATTCAAACAAAGCTTTTTGAATTAAATGAAAGTAAAATGCATTCAACAAAGCTAATTGAGTCAAATGAAAGTCAAACACTTTCAACAAAGCTAATTGAGTCAAATGAAAGTCAAACACATTCAAACAAAACTTTTTGATTCAAATGAAAGTTAAATGCATTCAACAAAGCTAATTGATTCAAATGAAAGTCAAATGCATTCAACAAAGCTATTTGAGTCAAATAAAAGTCAAACACTTTCAACAAAGCGTTTAGAATCAAATGAAAGTCAAATCCATTCAATCAAAGCATTTTGAATCAAATGAAAGTCAATTGCATTCCACAATGCTAATTGAGTCAAATGAAAGTCAAACACATTCAACAAAGCTAATTGAGTAAAAAGAAAGTCAAACACATTCAAACAAAGCTTTTTGAATCAAATGAAAGTAAAATGCATTCAACAAAGCTAATTGAGTCAAATGAAAGTCAAACACTTTCAACAAAGCTAATTGAGTCAAATGAAAGTCAAACACATTCAAACAAAGCTTTTTGATTCAAATGAAAGTCAAATCCATTCAAGAAAGCTAATTGAGTCAAATGAAAGTCAAATGCATTCAACTAAGCTAATTGAGTCAAATGAAAGTCAAACACTTTCAACAAAGCGTTTAGAATCAAATGAAAGTCAAATACATTCAATCAAAGCTTTTTGAATCAAATGAAAGTCAAATGCATTCCACAATGCTAATTGAGTCAAATGAAAGTCAAACACATTCAACAAAGCTAATTGAGTCAAAAGAAAGTCAAACACATTCAAACAAAGCTTTTTGAATTAAATGAAAGTAAAATGCATTCAACAAAGCTAATTGAGTCAAATGAAAGTCAAACACTTTCAACAAAGCTAATTGAGTCAAATGAAAGTCAAACACATTCAAACAAAGCTTTTTGATTCAAATGAAAGTCAAATGCATTCAACAAAGCTAATTGATTCAAATGAAAGTCAAATGCATTCAACAAAGCTATTTGAGTCAAATAAAAGTCAAACACTTTCAACAAAGCGTTTAGAATCAAATGAAAGTCAATTGCATTCCACAATGCTAATTGAGTCAAATGAAAGTCAAACACATTAAACAAACCTAATTGAGTTAAAATAAAGTCAAACACATTCAAACAAAGCTTTTTGAATCAAATGAAAGTAAAATGCATTCAACAAAGCCTATTGAGTCAAATGAAAGTCAAACACTTTCAACAAAGCTAATTGAGTTAAAAGAAAGTCAAACACATTCAAACAAAGCTTTTTGAATCAAATGAAAGTCAAATGCATTCAACAAAGCCAATTGAGTCAAATGAAAGTCAAACACATTCAAACAAAGCTTTTTGATTCAAATGAAAGTCAAATGCATTCAAAAAAGCTAATTGAGTTAAATGAAAGTCAAACACTTTCAACAAAGCTTTTAGAATCAAATGAATGTCAAATACATTCAAACAAAGCTTTTTGAATCAAACGAAAATCAAATGAATTCAACAAAGTTAATTGAGTCAAATGAAAGTAAAACACTTTCATCAAAGCTTTTAGAATAAAATGAAAGTCAAATACATTCAAACAAAGCTTTTTGAATCAAATCGAAGTCAATTGCATTCCACAATGCTAATTGAGTCAAATAAAGGTCAAACACATTCAACGAAGCTAATTGAGTCAAATAACTGTCAAACACATTCAAACAAAGCTTTTTGAATCAAATGAAAGTTAAATGCATTCAACAAAGCCAATTGAGTCAAATGAAAGTCAAACACATTCAAATAAAGCTTCTTGATTCAAATGAAAGTCAAATGCATTCAACAAAGCTAATTGAGTCAAATGAAAGTCAAACACTTTCAACAAAGCTTTTAGAATCAAATGAAAGTCAAACACATTCAAACAAAGCTTTTTGAATCAAATGAAAATCAAATGAATTCAACAAAGCTAATTGAGTCAAATGAAAGTCAAACACTTTCGTCAAGGCTTTTAGAAGCAAAATAAAGTCAAATATATTCAAACAAAGCTTTTTGAATCAAATGAAAGTCAATTGCATTCCACAATGCTAATTGAGTCAAATGAAGGTCAAACACATTCAACGAAGCTAATTGAGTCAAATGAAAGTTAAACACATTCAAACAAAGCTTTTTGAATCAAATGAAAGTCAAATGAATTCAACAAATCCAATTGAGTCAAATGAAAGTCAAACACATTCAAACAAAGCTTCTTGATTCAAATGAAAGTCAAATGCATTCAACAAAGCTAATTGAGTCAAATGAAAGTCAAACACTTTCAACAAAGCGTTTAGAATCAAATGAAAGTCAAATACATTCAATCAAAGCTTTTTGAATCAAATGAAAGTCAATTGCATTCCACAATGCTAATTAAGTCAAATGAAAGTCAAACACATTCAACAAAGCTAATTGATTCAAAAGAAAGCCAAACACATTCAAACAAAGCTTTTTGAATAAAATGACAGTCAAATGCATTCCACAAAGCTAATTGAGTCAAATGAAAGTCAAACACTTTAAACAAAGCTAATTGAGTCAAATGAAAGTCAAACACATTCAAACAAAGCTTTTTGATTCATATGAAAGTAAAATGCATTCAACAAAGCTAATTGAGTTAAATGAAAGTCAAACACTTTCAACAAAGCTTTTAGAATCAAATGAAACTCAAATACATTCAAACAAAGCTTTTTCAATCAAACGAAAATCAAATGAATTCAACAAAGCTAATTGAGTCAAATGAAAGTCAAACACTTTCATCAAAGCTTTTAGAATAAAATGAAAGTCAAATACATTCAAACAAAGCTTTTTGAATCAAATCGAAGTCAATTGCATTCCACAATGCTAATTGAGTCAAATGAAAGTCAAACACATTCAACGAAGCTAATTGAGTCAAATGAAAGTCAAACACATTCAAACAAAGCTTTTTGAATCAAATGAAAGTCAAATGCATTCAACAAAGACAATTGAGACAAATGAAAGTCAAACACATTCAAATAAAGCTTCTTGATTCAAATGAAAGTCAAATGCATTCAACAAAGCTAATTGTGTCAAATGAAAGTCAAACACTTTCAACAAAGCTTTTAGAATCAAATGAAAGTCAAACACATTCAAACAAAGCTTTTTAAATCAAATGAAAGTCAAATGCATTCAACAAAGCTAATTGAGTCAAATGAAAGTCAAACACTCTCAACAAAGCGTTTAGAATCAAATGAAAGTCAAATACATTCAATCAAAGCTTTTTGAATCAAATGAAAGTCAATTGCATTCCACAATAGTAATTAAGTTAAATGAAAGTCAAACACATTCAACAAAACTAATTGAGTCAAAAGAAAGTCAAACACATTCAAACAAAGCTTTTTGAATCAAATGAAAGTAAAATGCATTCAACAAAGCTAATTGAGTCAAATGAAAGTCAAACACTTTCAACAAAGCTAATTGTGTCAAATGAAAGTCAAACACATTCAAACAACGCTTTTTGATTCAAATGAAAGTCAAATGCAATTAACAAAGCTAATTGAGTCAAATGAAAGTCAAACACTTTCAACAAAGCTTTTAGAATCAAATGAAAGTGAAACACATTCAAAAAAAGCTTTTGAATCAAATGAAAATCAAATGAATTCCACAAAGCTAATTGATTCAAATGAAAGTCAAACACTTTCATCAACGCTTTTAGAATCAAATGAAAGTCAAATACATTCAAACAAAACTTTTTGAATCAAACGAAAGTCAATTGCATTCCACAATGCTAATTGAGTCAAATGAAAGTCAAACATATTCAACGAAGCTAATTGAGTCAAATGAAAGTCAAACACATTCAAACAAAGCTTTTTGAATCAAATGAAAGTCTAATGCATTCAACAAAGCCAATTGAGTCAAATGAAAGTCAAACACATTCAAACATAGCTTCTTGATTCAAATGAAAGTCAAATTGCATTTAACAAAGCTAATTGAGACAAATGAAAGTCAAACACTTTCAACAAAGCTTTTTGAATCAAATGAAAGTAAAACACATTCAAACAAAGCTTTTTGAATCAAATGAATGTAAAATGCATTCAACAATGCTAATTGAGTCAAATGAGAGTCAAACACATTCAACAAAGCTTTTTGAATCAAATGAAAGTCAAATGCATTCGACAAAGCCAATTGAGTCAAATGAAAGTCAAACACATTCAAATAAAGCTTCTTGATTCAAATGAAAGTCAAATGCATTCAACAAAGCTAATTGAGTCAAATGAAAGTCAAACACTTTCAACAAAGCTAATTGAGTCAAATGAATGTCAAACACATTCAAACAAAGCTTTTTGAATAAAATGAAAGTCAAATGCATTCAACAAAGCTAATTGAGGCAAATGAAAGACAACCACTTTCAACAAAGCGTTTAGAATCAAATGAAAGTCAAATACATTCAATCAAAGCTTTTTGAATCAAATGAAAGTCAATTGCATTCCACAATGCTAATTAACTCAAATGAAAGTCAAACTCATTCAACAAAGCTAATTGAGTCAAAAGAAAGTCAAACACATTCAGACAAAACTTTTTGAATAAAATGAAAGTCAAATGCATTCAACAAAGCTAATTGAGTCAAATGAAAGTCAAACACATTCAACAAAGCTAATTGAGTCAAATGAAAGTCAAACACATTCAAACAAAGCTTTTTAAATCAAATAAAAATCAAATGAATTCAACAAAGCTAATTGAATCAAATGAAAGTCAAACACTTTAGTCAAAGCTTTTAGAAGCAAATTAAAGTCAAATATATTCAAACAAAGCTTTTAGAATCAAATGAATTTCAATTGCATTCCACAATGCTAATTGAGTCAAATGAAGGTCAAACACATTCAACGAAGCTAATTGAGTCAAATGAAAGTTAAACACGTTCAAACAAAGCTTTTTGAATCAAATGAAAGTCAAATGCATTCAACAAATCTAATTGAGTCAAATGAAAGTCAAACACATTCAAACAAAGCTTCTTGATTCAAATGAAAGTCAAATGCATTCAACAAAGCTAATTGAGTCAAATGAAAGTCAAACACTTTCAACAAAGCGTTTAGAATCAAATGAAAGTCAAATACATTCAATCAAAGCTTTTTGAATCAAATGAAAGTCAATTGCATTCCACAATGCTAATTAAGTCAAATGAAAGTCAAACACATTCAACAAAGCTAATTGAGTCAAAACAAAGTCAAACACATTCAGACAAAGCTTTTTGAATAAAATGAAAGTCAAATGCATTCAACAAAGCTAATTGAGTTAAATGAAAGTCGAACACTTTCAACAAAGCTTTTAGAATCAAATGAAAGTCAAACACATTCAAACAAAGCTTTTTGAATCAAATGAAAGTCAAATGAATTCAACAAAGCTAATTGAGTCAAATGAAAGTCAAACACTTTCGTCAAAGCTTTTAGAAGCAAATTAAAGTCAAATATATTCAAACAAAGCTTTTTGAATCAAATGAAAGTCAATTGCATTCCACAATGCTAATTGAGTCAAATGAAGGTCAAACACATTCAACGAAGCTAATTGAGTCAAATGAAAGTTAAACACATTCAAACAAAGCTTCTTGATTCAAATGAAAGTCAAATGCATTCAACAAAGCTAATTGTGTCAAATGAAAGTCAAACACTTTCAACAAAGCTTTTAGAATCAAATGAAAGTCAAACACATTCAAACAAAGTTTTTTGAATCAAACGATAGTCAAATGCATTCAACAAAGCTAATTGAGTCAAATGAAAGTCAAACACTTTCCACAAAGCGTTTTGAATCAAATGAAAGTCAAATACATTCAATCAAAGCTTTTTGAATCAAATTAAAGTCAATTGCATTCCACAATGCTAATTGAATCAAATGAAAGTCAAACACATTCAACAAAGCTAATTGAGTCAAAAGAAAGTCAAACACATTCAAACAAAGCTTTTTGAATCAAATTAAAGTAAAATGCATTCAACAAAGCTAATTAAGTCAAATGAAATTCAAACATTTTCAACAAAGCTAATTGAGTCAAATAAAAGTCAAAAACATTCAAACAAAGCTTTTTGATTCAAATGAAAGTCAAATGCAAATCAACAAAGCTAATTGAGTCAAATGAAAGTCAAACACTTTCAACAAAGCTTTTATAATCAAATGAAAGTGAAAAACATTCAAAAAAAGCTTTTAAATCAAATGAAAATCAAATGAATTCAACAAAGCTAATTGAGTCAAATGAAAGTCAAACACTTTCATCAACGCTTTTAGAATCAAATGAAAGTCAAATACATTCAAACAAAACTTTTTGAATCAAACGAAAGTCAATTGCATTCCACAATGCTAATTGAGTCAAATGAAAGTCAAACACATTCAACGAAGCTAATTGAGTCAACTGAAAGTCAAACACATTAAAACAAAGCTTTTTAAATCAAATGAAATTCAAATGCATTCAACAAAGCCAATTGAGTCAAATGAAAGTCAAACACATTCAAACATAGCTTCTTGATTCAAATGAAAGTCAAATGCATTCAACAAAGCTAATTGAGTCAAATGAAAGTCAAACACTTTCAATAAAGCTAATTGAGTCAAATGAAAGTCAAACACATTCAAACAAAGCTTTTTGAATAAAATGAAAGTCAAATGCATTCAACAAAGCTAATTGAGTCAAATGAAAGTCAACCACTTTCAACAAAGCGTTTAGAATCAAATGAAAGTCAAATACATTCAATCAAAGCATTTTGAATCAAATGAAAGTCAATTGCTTTCCACAATGCTAATTAAGTCAAATGAAAGTCAAACACATTCAACAAAGCTAATTAAGTCAAACGAAAGTCAAACACATTCAAACAAAGCTTTTTGAATCAAATGAAATTCAAATGCATTTTACAAAGCTAATTGAGTCAAATGAAAGTCAAACACTTTAAACAAAGCTAATTGAGTCAAATGAAAGTCAAACACATTCAAACAAAGCTTTTTGATTCATATGAAAGTCAAATGCATTCAACAAAGCTAATTGAGTTAAATGAAAGTCAAACACTTTCAACAAAGCTTTTAGAATCAAATGAAACTCAAATACATTCAAACAAAGCTTTTTGAATCAAACGAAAATCAAATGAATTCAACAAAGCTAATTGAGTCAAATGAAAGTCAAACACTTTCATCAAAGCTTCTTGATTCAAACAAAGCTTTTTGAATAATCGAAGTCAATTGCATTCCACAATGCTAATTGAGTCAAATGAAAGTCAAACACATTCAACGAAGCTAATTGAGTCAAATGAAAGTCAAACACATTCTAACAAAGCTTTTTGAATAAAATGAAAGTCAAATGCATTCAACAAAGCCAATTGAGTTAAATGAAAGTCAAATACTTTCAACAAAGCTAACTGAGTCAAATGAAAGTCAAACACATTCAAATAAAGCTTCTTGATTCAAATGAAAGTCAAATGCATTCAACAAAGCTAATTCCTTCAAATGAAAGTCAAACACTTTCAACAAAGCTTTTAGAATCAAATGAAAGTCAAACACATTTAAACAAAGCTTTTAGAATCAAATGAAAGTCAAACACTTTCAACAAAGCGTTTTGAATCAAATGAAAGTAAAAAACATTCCATCAAAGCTTTTTGAATCAAATTAAAGTCAATTGCATTCCACAATGCTAATTGAATCAAATGAAAGTCAAACACATTCAACAAAGCTAATTGAGTCAAAAGAAAGTCAAACACATTCAAACAAAGCTTTCTGAATCAAATGAAAGTAAAATGCAATCAACAAAGCTAATTGAGTCAAATGAAAGTCAAACACTTTCTACAAAGCTTTTAGAATCAAATGAAAGTAAAACACATTCAAACAAAGCTTTTTGAATCAAATGAATGTCAAATGCATTCAACAAAGCTAATTGAGTCAAATGAAAGTCAAACACATTCAACAAAGCTAATTGAGTTAAAAGAAAGTCAAACACATTCAAACAAAGCTTTTTGAATCAAATGAAAGTCAAATGCATTCAACAAAGCTAATTGAGTCAAATGAAAGTCAAACACATTCAACAAAGCTAATTGAGTTAAAAGAAAGTCAAACACATTCAAACAAAGCTTTTTGAATCAAATGAAAGTCAAATGCATTCAACAAAGCTAATTGAGTCAAATGAAAGTCAAACACTTTCAACAAAGCTAATTGAGTCAAATGAAAGTCAAATACATTCAAACAAAGCTTTTTGAATCAAATGAAAGTCAATTGCATTCCACAATGCTAATTGAGTTAAATGAAAGTCAAACACATTCAACGAAGCTAATTGAGTCAAATGAAAGTCAAACATATTCAAACAAAGGTTTTTAAATCAAATGAAAGTCAAATGCATTCAACAAAGCCAATTGCGTCAAATGAAAGTCAAACACATTCAAACATAGCTTCTTGATTCAAATGAAAGTCAAATGCATTCAACAAAGCTCATTGAGTCAAATGAAAGTCAAACACTTTCAACAAAGCTTTTAGAATCAAATGAAAGTAAAACACATTCAAACAAAGCTATTTGAATCAAATGAAAGTCAAACACATTCAAATAAAGCTTCTTGATTCAAATGAAAGTCAAATGCATTCAACAAAGCTAATTGAGTCAAATGAAAGTCAAACACATTCAAATAAAGCTTTTTGAATCAAATGAATGTCAAATGCATTCAACAAAGCTAATTGAGTCAAATGAAAGTCAAACACATTCAACAAAGCTAATTGAGTTAAAAGAAAGTCAAACACATTCAAACAAAGCTTTTTGAATCAAATGAAAGTCAAATGCATTCAACAAAGCTAATTGAGTCAAATGAAAGTCAAACACATTCAACAAAGCTAATTGAGTCAAATGAAAGTCAAACACTTGCAACAAAGCGTTTAGAATCAAATGAAAGTCAAATACATTCAATCAAAGCTTTTTGAATCAAATGAAAGTCAATTGCATTCCACAATGCTAATTAAGTCAAATGAAAGTCAAACATATTCAACAAAGCTAATTGAGTCAAAATAAAGTCAAACACATTCAAACAAAGCTTTTTGAATCAAATGAAAGTAAAATGCCTTCAACAAAGCTAATTGAGTCATATGAAAGTGAAACACTTTCAACAAAGCTAATTGAGTCAAATGAAAGTCAAACACATTCCAACAAAGCTTTTTGATTCAAATGAAAGTCAAATGCATTCAACAAAGCTAATTGAGTCAAATGAAAGTCAAACACTTTCAACAAAGCTTTTAGAATCAAATGAAAATCAAATGAATTCAACAAAGCTAATTGAGTCAAATGAAAGTCAAACACTTTCATCAAAGATTTAAGAATCAAATGAAAGTCAAATACATTTAAACAAAGCTTTTTGAATCAAATGAAAGTCAATTGCATTCCACAATGCTAATTGAATCAAATGAAAGTTAAACACATTCAACGAAGCTAATTGAGTCAAATGAAAGTCAAACACATTCAAACAATGCTTTTTGAATCAAATGAAAGTCTAATGCATTCAACAAAGCCAATTGAGTCAAATGAAAGTCAAACACATTCAAACAAAGCTTCTTGATTCAAATGAAAGTCAAATGCATTCAACAAAGCTAATTGAGTCAAATGAAAGTCAAACACTTTCAACAAAGCGTTTAGAATCAAATGAAAGTCAAATACATTCAACCAAAGCTTTTTGAATCAAATGAAAGTCAATTACATTCCACAATGCTAATTAAGTCAAATGAAAGTCAAACATATTCAACAAAGCTAATTGAGTCAAAACAAAGCCAAACACATTCAAACAAAGCTTTTTGAATCAAATGAAAGTCAAATACATTCAACAAAGCTAATTGAGTCAAATGAAAGTCAAACACTTTCAACAAAGCTAATTGAGTCAAATGAAATTCAAACACATTCAAACATAGCTTTTTGATTCTAATGAAAGTCAAATGCATTCAACAAAGCTAATTGAGTTAAATGAAAGTCAAAAACTTTCAACAAAGCTTTTAGAATCAAACGAAAATCAAATGAATTCAACAAAGCTAATTGAGTCAAATGAAAATCAAACACTTTCATCAAAGCTTTTAGAATAAAATGAAAGTCAAATACATTCAAACAAAGGTTTTTGAATCAAATCGAAGTCAATTGCATTCCACAATGCTAATTGAGACAAATGAAAGTCAAACACATTCAACGAAGCTAATTGAGTCAAATGAAAGTCAAACACATTCAAACAAAGATATTTGAATCAAATGAAAGTCAAATGCATTCAACAATGCCAATTGAGTCAAATGAAAGTCAAACACATTCATATAAAGCTGCTTGATTCAAATGAAAGTCAAATGCATTCAACAAAGCTAATTGAGTCAAATGAAAGTCAAACACATTTAAACAAAGCTTTTTGAATCAAATGAAAGTCAAATGCATTCAACAAAGCTAATTGAGTCAAATGAAAGCCAAACACTTTCAACAAAGCGTTTAGAATCAAATGAAAGTCAATTGCATTCCACAATGCTAATTGAGTCAAATGAAAGTCAAACACATTCAACAAAGCTAATTGAGTCAAAATAAAGTCAAACACATTCAAACAAAGCTTTTTGAATCAAATGAAAGTAAAATGCATTCAACAAAGCTAATTGAGTCAAATGAAAGTCAAACACTTTCAACAAAGCTAATTGAGTCAAATGAAAGTCAAACACATTCAAACAAAGCTAATTGAGTCAAATGAAAGTCAAATGTATTCAACAAAGCTAATTGAGTCAAATGAAAGTCAAACACTTTCAACAAAGCTTTTAGAATCAAATGAAAGTCAAACACATTCTAACAAAGCTTTTTGAATCAAATGAAAATCAAATGAATTCAACAAAGCTATTTAAGTCAAATGAAAGTCAAACACTTTCACCAAATATTTAGAATCAAATGAAAGTCAAATACATTGCAACAAAGCTTTTTGAATCAAATGAAAGTGAATTGCATGCCACAATGCTAATTGAGTCAAATAAAAGTCAAACACATTCAAACAAAGCTTTTTGAATCAAATGAAAGTAAAATGCATTCAACAAAGCCAGTTGAGTCAAATGAAAGTCAAACACATTCAAACATAGCTTCTTGATTCAAATAAAAGTCAAATGCATTCAACAAAGCTAATTGCGTCAAATGAAAGTCAAACACTTTCAACAAAGCTTTTAGAATCAAATGAAAGTAAAACACATTCAAACAAAGCTTTTTGAATCAAATGAATGTCAAATGCATTCAACAAAGCTAATTGAGTCAAATGAAAGTCAAACACATTTAAATAAAGCTTCTTGATTCAAATGAAAGTCAAATGCATTCAACAAAGTTAATTGAGTGAAATGAAAGTCAAACACTTTTAACAAAGCGTTTAGAATCAAATGAAAGTCAAATACATTCAATCAAAGCTTTCTGAATCAAATGAAAGTCAAATGCATTCAACAAAGCTAATTGAATCAAATGAAAGTCAAACACTTTCAACAAAGCTAATTGAGTCAAATCAAAGTCAAACACATTCAAACAAAGCTTTTTGATTCAAATGAAAGTCAAATGCATTCAGCAAAGCTAATTGAGTCAAATGAAAGTCAAACACTTTCAACAAAGCTTTTAGAATCAAATGAAAGTCAAACACATTCAAACAAAGCTTTTTGAATCAAATGAAAATCAAATGAATTCAACAAAGTTAATTGAGTCAAATGAAAGTGAAACACTTTCGTCAAAGCTTTTAGAATCAAATTAAAGTTAATTATATTCAAACAAAACTTTTTGAATCAAATGAAAGTCAATTGCATTCCACAATGCTAATTGAGTCAAATGAAGGTCAAACACATTCAACGTAGCTAATTGAGTCAAATGAAAGTCAAACACATTCAAACAAAGCTTTTTGAATCAAATGAAAGTCAAATGCATTCAACAAATCCCATTAAGTCAAATGAAAGTCAAACACATTCAAACAAAGCTTCTTGATTCAAATGAAAGTCAAATGCATTCAACAAAGCTAATTGAGTCAAATGAAAGTCAAACACTTTCAACAAAGCGTTTAGAATCAAATGAAAGTCAAATACATTCAATCAAAGCTTTTTGAATCAAATGAAAGTCAATTGCATTCCACAATGCTAATTAAGTCAAATGAAAGTCAAACACATTCAACAAAGCTAATTGAGTCAAAAGAAAGCCAAACACATTCAAACAAAGCTTTTTGATTCTAATGAAAGTCAAATGCATTCAACAAAGCTAATTGAGTTAAATGAAAGTCAAAAACTTTCAACAAAGCTTTTAGAATCAAACGAAAATCAAATGAATTCAACAAAGCTAATTGAGTCAAATGAAAGTCAAATACATTCATCAAAGCTTTTAGAATAAAATGAAAGTCAAATACATTCAAACAAAGCTTTTTGAATCAAATCGAAATCCATTGCATTCCACAATGCTAATTGAGTCAAATGAAAGTCAAACACATTCAACGAAGCTAATTGAGTCAAATGAAAGTCAATCACATTCATACAAAGCTTTTTGAATCAAATGAAAGTCAAATGCATTCAACAAATCTAATTGAGTCAAATGAAAGTCAAACACATTCAACAAAGCGTTTTGAATCAAATGAAAGTCAAATACATTCAATCAAAGCTTTTTGAATCAAATGAAAGTCAATTGCATTCCACAATACTAATTGAGTCAAATGAAAGTCAAACACATTCAACAAAGCTTTTAGAATCAAATGAAAGTCTAATACATTCAAACAAAGCTTTTTGAATCAAACGAAAATCAAATGAATTCAACAAAGCTAATTGAGTCAAATGAAAGTCAAACACTTTCATCAAAGCTTTTAGAATAAAATGAAAGTCAAATACATTCAATCAAAGCTTTTTGAATCAAATCGAAGTCAATTGCATTCCACAATGCTAATTGAGTCAAATGAAAGTGTAACACATTCAACGAAGCTAATTGAGTCAAATGAAAGTCAAACACATTAAAACAAAGCTTTTTGAATCAAATGAAAGTAAAATGCATTCAACAAAGCCAATTGAGTCAAATGAAAGTCAAACACATTCAAATGAAGCTTCTTGATTCAAATGAAAGTCAAATGCATTCAACAAAGCTAATTGAGTCAAATAAAAGTCAAACACTTTCAACAAAGCTAATTGAGTCAAATGAAGTCAAACACATTCAAACAAAGTTTTTTGAATCAAATGAAAGTAAAATGCATTCAACAAAGCTAATTGAGTCAAATGAAAGTGAAACACTTTCAACAAAGCTAACTGAGTCAAATGAAAGTCAAACACATTCAAACAAAGCTTTTTGATTCAAATGAAAGTCAAAAGCATTCAACAAAGCTAATTGAGTCAAATGAAAGTCAAACACTTTCAACAAAGCTTTTAGAATCAAATGAAAGTCAAACACATTCAAACAAAGCTTTTTGAATCAAATGAAAATCAAATGAATTCAACAAAGCTAATTGAGTCAAATGAAAGTCAAACACATTCATCAAAGCTTTTAGAATCAAATGAAAGTCAAATAAATTCAAACAAAGCTTTTTGAATCAAATGAAAGTCAATTGCATTCCACAATGCTAATTGAGTCAAATGAAGGTCAAACACATTCAACGAAGCTAATTGAGTCAAATGAAAGTCAAACACATTCAAACAAAGCTTTTTGAATCAAATGAAAGTCAAATGCATTCAACAAATCCAATTAAGTCAAATGAAAGTCAAACACATTCAAACAAAGCTTCTTGATTTAAATGAAAGTCAAATGCATTCAACAAAGCTAATTGAGTCAAATGAAAGTCAAACACTTTCAACAAAGCGTTTAGAATCAAATGAAAGTCAAATACATTCAATCAAAGCTTTTTGAATCAAATGAAAGTCAAATGCATTCAACAAAGCTAATTAAGTCAAACGAAAGTCAAACACTTTCAACAAAGCTAACTAAGTCAAATGAAAGTCAAACACATTCAAACAAAGCTTTTTGATTCAAATGAAAGTCAAATGCATTCAACAAAGCTAATTGATTCAAATGAAAGTCGAACACTTTCAACAAAGCTTTTAGAATCAAATGAAAGTCAAACACATTCAAACAAAGCTTTTTGAATCAAATGAAAATCAAATTAATTCAACAAAGCTAATTGAGTCAAATGAAAGTCAAACACTTTCGTCAAAGCTTTTAGAATCAAATGAAAGTCAAATATATTCAAACAAAGCTTTTTGAATCAAATGAAAGTCAATTGCATTCCACAATGCTAATTGAGTCAAATGAAGGTCAAACACATTCAACGAGGCTAATTGAGTCAAATGAAAGTCAAACACATTAAAACAAAGCTTCTTGGTTCAAATGAAAGTCAAATGCATTCAACAAAGCTAATTGAGTCAAATGAAAGTCAAACACTTTCAACAAAGCTTTTAGAATCAAATGAAAGTCAAACACATTCAAACAAAGCTTTTTGAATCAAATGAAAATCAAATGAATTCAACAAGGCTAATTGAGTCAAATGAAAGTCAAACACATTCAAACAAAGCTTTTTGAATCAAATGAAAATTAAATGAATTCAACAAAGCTAATTGAGTCAAATGAAAGTGAAACACTTTTGTCAAAGCTTTTAGAATCAAATTAAAGTCAAATATATTCAAACAAAGCTTTTTGAATCAAATGAAAGTTAATTGCATTCCACAATGCTAATTGAGTCAAATGAAGGTTAAACACATTCAACGAAGCTAATTGAGTCAAATGAAAGTCAAACACATTCAAACAAAGCTTTTTGAATCATATGAAAGTCAAATGCATTCAACAAATCCAATTGAGTCAAATGAAAGTAAAACACATTCAAACAAAGCTTCTTGATTCAAATGAAAGTCAAATGCATTCAACATAGCTAATTGAGTCAAATGAAAGTCAAACACTTTCAACAAAGCGTTTTGAATCAAATGAAAGTCAAATACATTCAATCAAAGCTTTTTGAATCAAATGAAAGTCAATTGCATTCCACAATACTAACTGAGTCAAATGAAAGTCAAACACATTGACCAATATGGTCAAGACTCTAATGATCATGTTCAAGATAGTCAAGGGTCAATTGTCCAAGATGAAGAGGTTCAAAACGGTGTTAGTGTTCAAGGTGATAAAGAATTATTTTTGTCCAAATCTTTCTTTAATCCTATGCACGGTTTTGGTCCAAATATTCTTACAAGGGGTTGCACTTCACTTAGTGTAATTAACCTTGTAGAAAGTATCTAAATTGGTGGCGGTTTGGGCGTGTTTCATGCTAGCCGTTTGGAGACTTTGTGAGCTGTTTAAAGAGGCGTGTTTCATGGCACTTGTTGGGCGTGAATTATGGAGTTTGTTGGCTGAATATTGCACCTCATTATTTGGGGGTTATGTGTGTTTAAATTCAGAGTTGTTGCTAGAATAAAGGGGCGTGAATCAAGGAATTAAAATGGGAGTTACAAGCTTGAAGAATGGAGCTGTTTTGGGCGTGTGATTGATGCTCTTTGGATGCTTATTTTGGCTGGTCGTTTTTCCTTGTTTCAAGCCTAGTCCTTAGCATAATTTTATTAGCTTAATTAAGTGTGTAATGGAGATGAATGTGGACGCATATTAGCCACCTAATTCTCCTTAGTTTTGTTGTCTTTTTATTTTATTTTGTTAATTAAGTTAGGCAAGTGAAAGGGTTGTAATGAATGATGTAAGTGCTATATATAGCATACTTTGATTGAATGAAAAAATCATCCAAGAATATTTGCCTAAAACGTGAGTTTTGTTAATTGAAGTGACTTGTGTTTAGTTCACTTTGCTGTCCAAATTTGAGTGTCCAAATTTGAAGAGTGTTAATTTTGGTGAGAGTTCCCAAGGTTAAGACTTGTAGTTTGTGATTTGGTGAGAGTTCCCTTATCTAAACTACCCCAAGCAATTGAGTGAGAGTTCCTCTTTGCTATATCCTTAGCTTAGGGTGAGTGTTCCCCTAACTAAACTAATCATCCTAAAACAATACTTAAAATTCGATTGACCTTCTTTAAATCATCTTTTGTAACAAGGTTTCTCATCTTGTTTACACATCATTTGGCGCGTCAGGTAGGGGGAGTTTTTTTCTAAATACTTCCAAAGGGGTCGAATACCTACACACCATGGGAGAGAATCCAGATTTGAGGGTAGCATTGGAAGCTCTCAACCGTTCCATTGCTAGTCAAGAAAGGTTGGCCGAAACCAATGCCAATCTACAAGGGAATCTTGCTGCCTTGATGGCAAGACTCATGAACGAGCAAGATAGAAGAGATCAAGGTGAAGAACCTCCACCTAGGAGGGAGGATAGGAGTCTCAAAGTGGACGTTCCATCCTTTGATGGTTCACTTGATCCTGAGAAGTACTTGGAGTGGGAGAAATCCTTAGAAAGATACTTTGAGTACAAGGGCATCCTTGAGGAAGTCCAACAGTACAAGATAGCCAAAGTCAAACTGAAGGGCTATGGTGACAGTTGGTTGCAAGGAGAACAAAGGGCACGTACCCTTAGGGGTAAGGCTCACATTTCCACTTGGGAAAAGCTGAAGAAAAGGATGAGAGATCGTTTCATTCCTCACAATTACAAGCAAAGTCAATATGTGAAGTGGAGTACTTTGCAACAGAATGGTGACCCTGTAGAAGACTACATCAAAGAGTTTGATAGGCTTGCTATTGTATGTGAAGTTACGGAGAATGAAGAACTCAAGATGGGACGTTTCGTGGCTGGTTTGGATCAAGAGTTGCAAGAGAAACTCGAAGGTTACACCAATTTAACCTTTGTTGAAGCTTGTAAACTTGTGGTCAAATTTGATTCAAAAAGGAAGAAGAAGAAGCCGTTTGTCACCCCTCAAATGGCACGAAAACCCACCTTCCCTACAAAGGAGGGTTCTCCTTCTATCAAAACTAATGAGCCACCTAAGAAGAACACAAAAGACTTCAAGCTTAGTGACATTGTGTGTTACAAGTGTGGAGGTAGAGGACACTACAAAAAAGATTGTCCTAATTCAAGAGCCTTAACCATGCAAGAGGTTAAACTCATAGCCACCCAAAACATCAATTGGGAGGAAATTGAGACTGAAGAAGGGGAGGCCGAAACTCCCAATGAAGAGGATGAAGATAGTGATTGCTTTCCTGAGAAGGAGGACAAGACCAACCTAGTGGTGAGAAGGGCATTGCAAGCTCGTGTGGAGGAACCTTTGGCGCCACAAAGACAACACATTTTCATCACCAAATGTAAAATTGGTGACGAGGTATGTGATTTGATTATTGATGGGGGTAGTGAGGCTAATACTGTGTCAAAAACTTTAGTGTCTAGACTTGGTCTTACCACCACTAATCATCCACACCCTTACAAGTTGAGTTGGTTAGATTCTAATGCTAGTACCGGGGTTAGAAAGCAATGCATGGTGAATTTTTCTATTGGTTCATATCATGATAATCAATTGTGTGATGTTGTTTTAATGGATGCTTGTCACATTCTTCTTGGTAGACCATGGCAATCTGATAAAAAATCAATTCATGATGGGTACCATAACACTTACACTATCACTCACCAAGGGAAACAAAAAAAATTGCATCCATTACCACCCCCACGGTTTTTACAACCACAAAAACCACAAATTTCTTTGTTGTCTTGTAAAGAATTTGAGAGGGAGTTTGAAGGTGAGGAAGAGATATTCATGTTGTACTCTAAAGAAATCCATGAAAAATTTGTGAGTCAAAATCCTAAACTTGCAAAATTGATTAAGGAGTTTGAGGATGTTTTTCCTGATGAGTTACCTAAGGGATTACCACCCTTGAGAGGAATTGAGCATCAAATTGATCTCATTCCAGGCGCACCTCTACCAAATAAACCTGCCTATAGATGTAACCCTTTAGAAACTAAGGAGTTGCAAAGACAAATTGAAGAATTGATGGGTATGGGTTATGTACGTGAGTCTATGAGTCCATGTGCGGTTCCTGCTTTGTTGGTCCCTAAAAAGGATGGTACTTGGCGCATGTGTATTGATAGTAGAGCTGTTAACAATATTACTATCAAGTACAGGTTTCCAATTCCAAGACTTGATGATATGTTGGACGAATTGAGTGGTTCAAAACTATTCTCAAAGGTTGATTTGAGAAGTGGTTACCATCAAATTCGTATGAGGGAAGGTGATGAATGGAAGACTGCATTCAAGACAAAGCATGGGTTGTATGAATGGCTCGTGATGCCGTTTGGTCTTACAAATGCCCCTAGCACTTTCATGAGGTTGATGAACGAGGTGTTGAGGCCATTTCTTGGCAAGTTCGTGGTGGTGTACCTTGATGATATCCTTATTTACTCTAAAAATGAGGATGAACATTTAGATCATCTATTTCAAGTTTTTTCTGTTTTGAGAAAGCAAAAATTGTATGGAAAACTTGAAAAATGTGATTTTATGTTATATGAGGTCACTTTTCTTGGTTACATAGTTTCAGGTGATGGCGTGAAGGTGGATCCTTGCAAGATTGAAGCAATTCAGTCATGGCCTAGTCCTAAGACACTCACGGAGGTCCGTTCTTTCCATGGCCTAGCTTCTTTCTATAGAAGATTCATCAAGAATTTTAGCACACTCATGGCTCCTATAACTGAGTGTACTAAAAAGGGGACGTTTGAGTGGACTCCACAAGCTCAAAATGCGTTTGAAACCGTCAAGGAGAAGATGTGCAACACTCCTATTCTTGCGCTCCCGGATTTTTCCAAACCATTTGAAGTTGAATGTGATGCAAGTGGGAAGGGGATTGGAGCAGTTTTGATTCAAGAAGGGCGTCCAATTGCATATTTCAGTGAGAAGTTGAGTCAAGGCAAGTTGAATTATTCCACCTATGATAAAGAGTTCTATGCTATGGTACGAGCTCTAGATCATTGGTCACATTACTTGAGGCCACAACCGTTCATATTGCATTCCGATCATGAGTCCTTGAGATTTATTCATGGTCAAAAGAAGTTGAATTCGAGACATGCTAAATGGGTAGAATTCTTGCAATCATTTAACTTTTCCTCTAAATACAAGAGTGGAAAGGCTAATGTTGTTGCGGATGCCTTATCTAGGAGGCATAATTTGCTTGGTGTTGTTGAAGCAAAGGTCCTTGGTTTTGATTTGATCAAGGAATACTACAAGGAAGATGGCGATTTTAATGGCATCTTAGAGAAGTGTGTTCATGGAGTATATGATTTATTTTCCTTACATGATGGCTTTCTTTTTAAGGGAAATAGATTATGCATTCCTAAGTGTCCAATTAGAAGCTTGTTGATTCATGAGGCTCATGGAGGAGGTCTAGCTGGTCACGTTGGGATTCAAAAAACAATGGAGCTTCTTCAAGCTCACTTTTATTGGCCAAAAATGTTAGCCACGGTTCATCATGTGGTTAGTCGTTGTTCTACTTGTCAAAGGGCCAAGATGGTGTTTCACAAAGGTCTTTACAAGCCATTGCCAATTCCGGAAAGACCTTGGGAAGATATAAGCATGGATTTCATTGTGGCTTTACCTAGGACTCAAAGGGGTAAAGACTCAATCATGGTGGTTGTTGATCGATTTTCAAAGATGGCTCACTTCATTCCTTGCCATAAAACTGAAGATGCCATGAAAGTGGCTAAGTTATATTTTGAAGAAGTGGTTCGTTTTCATGGGGTGCCACGCACCATTGTGTCTGATCGTGATACAAAGTTCCTTAGTCATTTTTGGAAGTCCATATGGCGCCTAATGGGAACAAAGCTACTATTTTCTACTTCACACCATCCACAAACCGATGGGCAAACAGAAGTGGTGAATAGGATACTTGGTTCTTTGCTTAGGACCTTGGTTAGTAAGAGTACTAAGGATTGGGATGTCAAGTTAGCTCATGCCGAGTTTGCTTACAATAGGACTCCTAGTGCTACTACAAAGTACTCTCCTTTTGAGGTGGTCTATGGTGTCAATCCTTATGTTCCTATTGATCTCATAGCTTTGCCACAAGACAAATTCGTTCATGGTGGAGCTAAGGAACAAGCCGAGTTCATGTTAAAGGTCCACAAGGAAGTTAGGAAGAACATTGAGAAAGCAAATGAAGTCTACAAAAAACAAGCCAACAAGAGAGTGAAAAATGTGAAGCAATTCGAAGTTGGTGACTTAGTGTGGATTTACATGAGAAAAGAGAGATTTCCTAGCAAAAGAAAGAACAAGTTAATGCCAAGAGCCGAGGGTCCATTTGAGATCGTGGGGAAGGTCAATGACAATGCATACAAAGTTGATTTGGGAGGCCAATTTGGTGTCTCAAGTACATTCAACGTTGGTGATCTTGCTCCTTACCTTGATGATGACGAATTGAGGGCAATTCCTTTTGAAGAAGGGGAGGATGACCAATATGGTCAAGACTCTAATGATCATGTTCAAGATAGTCAAGGGTCAATTGTCCAAGATGAAGAGGTTCAAAACGGTGTTAGTGTTCAAGGTGATAAAGAATTATTTTTGTCCAAATCTTTCTTTAATCCTATGCACGGTTTTGGTCCAAATATTCTTACAAGGGGTTGCACTTCACTTAGTGTAATTAACCTTGTAGAAAGTATCTAAATTGGTGGCGGTTTGGGCGTGTTTCATGCTAGCCGTTTGGAGACTTTGTGAGCTGTTTAAAGAGGCGTGTTTCATGGCACTTGTTGGGCGTGAATTATGGAGTTTGTTGGCTGAATATTGCACCTCATTATTTGGGGGTTATGTGTGTTTAAATTCAGAGTTGTTGCTAGAATAAAGGGGCGTGAATCAAGGAATTAAAATGGGAGTTACAAGCTTGAAGAATGGAGCTGTTTTGGGCGTGTGATTGATGCTCTTTGGATGCTTATTTTGGCTGGTCGTTTTTCCTTGTTTCAAGCCTAGTCCTTAGCATAATTTTATTAGCTTAATTAAGTGTGTAATGGAGATGAATGTGGACGCATATTAGCCACCTAATTCTCCTTAGTTTTGTTGTCTTTTTATTTTATTTTGTTAATTAAGTTAGGCAAGTGAAAGGGTTGTAATGAATGATGTAAGTGCTATATATAGCATACTTTGATTGAATGAAAAAATCATCCAAGAATATTTGCCTAAAACGTGAGTTTTGTTAATTGAAGTGACTTGTGTTTAGTTCACTTTGCTGTCCAAATTTGAGTGTCCAAATTTGAAGAGTGTTAATTTTGGTGAGAGTTCCCAAGGTTAAGACTTGTAGTTTGTGATTTGGTGAGAGTTCCCTTATCTAAACTACCCCAAGCAATTGAGTGAGAGTTCCTCTTTGCTATATCCTTAGCTTAGGGTGAGTGTTCCCCTAACTAAACTAATCATCCTAAAACAATACTTAAAATTCGATTGACCTTCTTTAAATCATCTTTTGTAACAAGGTTTCTCATCTTGTTTACACATCACACATTCAACAAAGCTAATTGAGTCAAAAGAAAGTCAAACACATTCAAACGAAGCTTTTTGAATCAAATGAAAGTAAAATGCATTCAACAAAGCTAATTAAGTCAAATGAAAGTAAAACACTTTGAACAAAGCTAATTGAGTCAAATGAAAGTCAAACACATTCAAACAAAGCTTTTTGATTCAAATGAAAGTCAAATGCAATCAACAAAGATAATTGAGTCAAATGAAAGTCAAACACTTTCAACAAAGCTTTTAGAATCAAATGAAAGTCAAACACATTCAAAAAAAGCTTTTGAGTCAAATGAAAATCAAATGAATTTTACATAGCTAATTAAGTCAAATGAAAGTAAAACACTTTCAACAAAGCTAATTAAGTCAAATGAAAGTAAAACACTTTCAACAAAGCTAATTGAGTCAAATGAAAGTCAAACACATTCAAACAAAGCTTCTTGATTCAAATGAAAGTCAAATGCATTCAACATAGCTAATTGAGTCAAATGAAAGTCAAACACTTTCATCAACGCTTTTAGAATCAAATGAAAGTCAAATACATTCAAACAAAACTTTTTGAATCAAATGAAAGTCAATTGCATTCCACAATGCTAATTGAGTCAAATGAAAGTCAAACACATTCAACGAAGCTAATTGAGTCAAATGAAAGTCAAACACATTCAAACAAAGCTTTTTGAATCAAATGAAAGTCAAATGCATTCAACAAAGCCAATTGAGTCAAATGGAAGTCAAACACATTCAAACATAGCTTCTTGATTCAAATGAAAGTCAAATGCATTCAACAAAGCTAATTGAGTCAAATGAAAGTCAAACACTTTAAACAAAGCTTTTAGAATCAAATGAAAGTAAAACACATTCAAACAAAGCTTTTTAAATCAAATGAATGTCAAATGCATTCAACAAAGCTAATTGAGTCAAATGAAAGTCAAACACTTTCATCAAAGCTAATTGAGTTAAAAGAAAGTCAAACACATTCAAACAAAGCTAATTTAGTCAAAAGAAAGTCAAACACATTCAAACAAAGCTTTTTGAATTAAATGAAAGTCAAATGCATTCAACAAAGCTAATTGAGTCAAATGAAAGTCAAACACATTCAAACAAAGATTTTTGAATCAAATGAAAGTCAAATGCATTCAACATAGCTAATTGAGTCAAATGAAAGTCAAACACTTTCAACAAAGCGTTTAGAATAAAATGAAAGTCAAATAGATTCAATCAAAGATTTTTGAATCAAATGAAAGTCAATTGCATTCCACAATGCTAATTAAGTCAAATGAAAGTCAAACACATTCAACAAAGCTAATTGAGTCAAAAGAAAGCCAAACATATTCAAACAAAGCTTTTTGAATCAAATGAAAGTCAAATGCATTCAACAAAGCTAATTGAGTCAAATGAAAGTCAAACACTTTCAACAAAGCGTCTAGAATGAAATGAATGTCAAATATATTCAATCAAAGCTTTTTGAATCAAATGAAAGTCAATTGCATTCCACAATGCTAATTGAGTCAAATGAAAGTCAAACACATTCAACGAAGCTAATTGAGTCAAATGAAAATCAAACACATTCAAACAAAGCTTTTTGAATCAAATGAAAGTCAAATGCATTCAACAAAGCCAATTGAGTCAAATGAAAGTTAAACACATTCAAACATAGCTTCTTGATTCAAATGAAAGTCAAATGCATTCAACAAAGCTAATTGAGTCAAATGAAAGTCAAACACTTTCAACAAAGATTTTAGAATCAAATGAAAGTAAAACACATTTATACAAAGCTTTTTGAATCAAATGAATGTCAAATGCATTCAACGAAGCTAATTAAGTCAAATGAAAGTCAAACACATTCAACAAAGCTAATTGAGTTAAAAGAAAGTCAAACACATTCAAACAAAGCTTTTTGAATCAAATGAAAGTCAAATGCATTCAACAAAGCCAATTGAGTCAAATGAAAGTAAAACACATTCAAATAAAGCTTCTGTATTCAAATGAAAGTCAAATGCATTCAACAAAGCCAATTGAGTCAAATGAAAGTCAAACACATTCAACAAAGCTTTTTGAATCAAATGAAAATCAAATGCATTCCACAAAGCTAATTGAGTCAAATGAAAGTCAAACACTTTCAACAAAGCGTTTAGAATCAAATGAAAGTCAAATACATTCAATCAAAGCTTTTTGAATCAAATGAAAGTCAATTGCATTCCACAATGCTAATTGAGTCAAATGAAAGTCAAACACATTCAACAAAGCTAATTTAGTCAAAAGAAAGTCAAACACATTCAAACAAAGCTTTTTGAATTAAATGAAAGTCAAATGCATTCAACAAAGCTAATTGAGTCAAATGAAAGTCAAACACATTCAAACAAAGATTTTTGAATCAAATGAAAGTCAAATGCATTCAACAAAGCTAATTCAGTCAAATGAAAGTCAAACACTTTCAACAAAGCGTTTAGAATCAAATGAAAGTCAAATACATTCAATCAAAGCTTTTTGAATCAATTGAAAGTCAATTGCATTCCACAATGCTAATTGAGTCAAATGAAAGTCCAACACATTCAACAAAGCTAATTGAGTCAAAAGAAAGTCAAACACATTCAAACAAAGCTTTTTGAATCAAATGAAAGTCAAATGCATTCAACAAAGCTAATTGAGTCAAATGAAAGTCAAACACTTTCAACAAAGCTAATTGAGTCAAATGAAAGTCAAACACATTCAAACAAAGTTTTTGATTCAAATGAAAGTCAAATGCAATCAACAAAGCTAATTGAGTCAAATGAAAGTGAAACACTTTCAACAAAGCTTTTAGAATCAAATGAAAGTCAAACACATTCAAACAAAGATTTTGAATCAAATGAAAATTAAATGAATTCAACAAAGCTAATTGAGTCAAATGAAAGTCAAACACTTTCATCAACGCTTTTAGAATCAAATGAAAGTCAAATACATTCAAACAAAGCTTTTTGATTCAAATGAAAGTTAATTGCATTCCACAATGCTAATTGAGTTAAATGAAAGTCAAACACATTCAACGAAGCTAATTGAGTCAAATGAAAGACAAACACATTCAAACAAAGCTTATTGAATCAAATGAAAGTCAAATGCATTCAACAAAGCCAATTGAGTCAAATGAAAGTCAAACACATTCAAACATAGCTTCTTGATTCAAATGAAAGTCAAATGCATTCAACAAAGCTAATTGAGTCAAATGAAAGTCAAACACTTTCAACAAAGCTTTTAGAATCAAATGAAAATAACACATTCAAACAAAGCTTTTTGAATCAAATGAATGTCAAATGCATTCAACAATGCTAATTGAGTCAAATGAAAGTCAAACACATTCAACAAAGCTAATAGAGTTAAAAGAAAGTCAAACACATTCAAACAAAGCTTTTTGAATCAAATGAAAGTCAAATGCATTCAACAAAGCCAATTAAGTCAAATGAAAGTCAAACACATTCAAATAAAGCTTCTTGATTCAAATGAAAGTCAAATGCATTCAACAAAGCTAATTGAGTCAAATGAAAGTCATACACTTTCAACAAAGCTAATTGAGTCAAATGAAAGTCAAACACATTCAAACAAAGCTTCTTGATTCAAATGAAAGTCAAATACATTCAACATAGCTAATTGAGTCAAATGAAAGTCAAACACTTTCAACAAAGCGTTTAGAATAAAATGAAAGTCAAATACATTCAATCAAAGATTTTTGAATCAAATGAAAGTCAATTGCATTCCACAATGCTAATTAAGTCAAATGAAAGTCAAACACATTCAATAAAGCTAATTGAGTCAAAACAAAGCCAAACATATTCAAACAAAGCTTTTTGAATCAAATGAAAGTCAAATGCATTCAACAAAGCTAATTGAGTCAAATGAAAGTCAAACACTTTCAACAAAGCTAATTGAGTCAAATGAAAATCAAACACATTCAAACAAAGCTTTTTGAATCAAATGAGAGTCAAATGCATTCAACAAAGCTAATTGAGTCAAATGAAAGTCAAACACTTTCTACAAAGCGTTTAGAATGAAATGAAAGTCAAATACATTCAATCAAAGCTTTTTGAATCAAATGAAAGTCAATTGCATTCCACAATGCTAATTGAGTCAAATGAAAGTCCAACACATTCAACGAAGCTAATTGAGTCAAATGAAAGTCAAACACATTCAACGAAGCTAATTGAGTCAAATGAAAGTCAAACACATTCAAACAAAGCTTTTTGAATCAAATGAAAGTCAAATGCATTCAACAAAGCCAATTGAGTCAAATGAAAGTCAAACACATTCAAACATAGCTTCTTGATTCAAATGAAAGTCAAATGCATTCAACAAAGCTAATTGAGTCAAATGAAAGTCAAACACTTTCAACAAAGATTTTAGAATCAAATGAAAGTAAAACACATTCATACAAAGCTTTTTGAATCAAATGAATGTCAAATGCATTCAACGAAGCTAATTAAGTCAAATGAAAGTCAAACACATTCAACAAAGCTAATTGAGTTAAAAGAAAGTCAAACACATTCAACCAAAGCTTTTTGAATCAAATGAAAGTCAAATGCATTCAACAAAGCCAATTGAGTCAAATGAAAGTCAAACACATTCAAATAAAGCTTCTTTATTCAAATGAAAGTCAAATGCATTCAACAAAGCCAATTGAGTCAAATGAAAGTCAAACACATTCAACAAAGCTTTTTGAATCAAATGAAAGTCAAATGCATTCAAAAAAGCTAATTGAGTCAAATGAAAGTCAAACACTTTCAACAAAGCGTTTAGAATCAAATGAAAGTCAAACACTTTCGTCAAAGCTTTTAGAATCAAATGAAAGTCAAATATATTCAAACAAAGCTTTTTGAATCAAATGAAAGTCAATTGCATTCCACAATGCTAATTGAGTCAAATGAAAGTCAAACACATTCAACAAAGCTAATTAAGTCAAAAGAAAGTCAAACACATTCAAACAAAGCTTTTTGAATCAAATGAAAGTAAAATGCATTCAACAAAGCTAATTGAGTCAAATGAAAGTTAAACACTTTCAACAAAGCTAATTGAGTTAAATGAAAGTCAAACACATTCAAACAAAGCTTTTTGATTCAAATGAAAGTCAAATGCATTCAACAAAGCTAATCGAGTCAAATGAAAGTCAAATGCATTCAACAAAGCTAATTGAGTCAAATGAAAGTCAAACACTTTCAACAAAGCATTTAGAATCAAATGAAAGTCAAATACATTCAATCAAAGCTTTTTGAATCAAATGAAAGTCAATTGCATTCCACAATGCTAATTGAGTCAAATGAAAGTCAAACACATTCAACAAAGCTAATTGAGTCAAATGAAAGTCAAACACATCCAAACAAAGCTTTTTGAATCAAATGAAAGTAAAATGCATTCAACAAAGCTAATTGAGTCAAATAAAAGTCAAACACTTTCAACAAAGCTAATTGAGTCAAATGAAAGTCAAACACATTCAAACAAAGCTTTTTGATTCAAATGAAAGTCAAATGCATTCAACAAAGCTAATTGAGTCAAATGAAAGTCCAATACTTTCAACAAAGCTAATTGAGTCAAATGAAAGTCAAACACTTTCAACAAAGCGTTTAGAATCAAATGAAATCAAATACATTCAATCAAAGGTTTTTGAATAAATGAAAGTCAATTGCATTCCACAATGCTAATTAAGTCAAATGAAAGTCAAAGACATTCAACAAAGCTAATTGAGTCAAAAGAAAGTCAAACACATTTAGAAAAAGCTTTTTGAATCAAATGAAAGTCAAATGCATTCAACAAAGCTAATTGAGTCAAATGAAAGTCAAACACTTTCAACAAAGCTAATTGAGTCAAATGAAAGTCAAACACATTCAAACAAAGCTTTTTGATTCAAATGAAAGTCAAATGCATTCAACAAAGCTAGTTGAGTCAAATGAAAGTCAAACACTTTCAACAAAGCGTTTAGAATCAAATGAAAGTCAAATACATTTAATCTAAGCTTTTTGAATCAAATAAAAGTCAATTGCATTCCACAATGCTAATTGAGTCAAATGAAAGTCAAACACATTCAACAAAGCTAATTGAGTCAAAATAAAGTCAAACACATTCAAACAAAGCTTTTTGAATCAAATGAAAGTAAAATGCATTCAACAAAGCTAATTGAGTCAAATGAAAGTCAAACACTTTCAACAAAGCTAATTGAGTCAAATGAAAGTCAAACACATTCAAACAAAGCATTTTGATTCAAATGAAAGTCAAATGCATTCAACAAAGCTAATTGAGTCAAATGAAAGTCAAACACTTTCAACAAAGATTTTAGAATCAAATGAAAGTAAAACACATTAAAACAAAGCTTTTTGAATCAAATGGATGTCAAATGTATTCAACAAAGCTAATTAAGTCAAATGAAAGTTCAACACATTCAACAAAGCTAATTGAGTTAAAAGAAAGTCAGACACATTCAAACAAAGCTTTTTGAATCAAATGAAAGTCAAACGCATTCAAATAAAGCCAACTGAGTCAAATGAAAGTCAAATGCATTCAACAAAGCTAATTGAGTCAAATGAATGTCAAACACTTTCAACAAAGCTAATTGAGTCAAATGAAAGTCAAACACTTTCAACAAAGCTAATTGAGTCAAATGAAAGTCAAACACATTCAAACAAAGCTTTTTGAACCAAATGAAAGTCAAATGCATTCAACAAAGCTAATTGAGTCAAATGAAAGTCATACACTTTCAACAAAGCATTTAGAATCAAATGAAAGTCAAATACATTCAATCAAAGCTTTTTGAATCAAATGAAATGCAATTGCATTCCACAATGCTAATTGAGTCAAATGAAAGTCAAACACATTCAACAATGCTAATTGAGTCAAATGAAAGTCAAACACATTCAATAAAGCTAATTGAGTCAAATGAAAGTCAAACACATTCAAACAAAGGTTTTTGAATCAAATGAAAGTCAAATGCATTCAACAAAGCCAATTGAGTCAAATGAAAGTCAAACACATTCAAATAAAGCTTCTTGATTCAAATGAAAGTCAAATGCATTCAACAAAGCTAATTGAGTCAAATGAAAGTCAAACACTTTCAACAAAGCTAATTGAGTCAAATGAAAGTCAAACACTTTCAACAAAGCTAATTGAGTCAAATGAAAGTCAAACACATTCAAACAAAGCTATTTGAATCAAAAGAAAATCAAATGAATTCAACAAAGGTAATTGAGTCAAATGAAAGTCAAACACTTTCGTCAAAGCTTTTAGAAGCAAAATAAAGTCAAATATATTCAAACAAAGCTTTTTGAATCAAATGAAAGTCAATTGCATTCCACAATGCTAATTGAGTCAAATGAAGGTCAAACACATTCAACGAAGCTAATTGAGTCAAATGAAAGTCAAACGCATTCAAACAAAGCTTTTTGAATCAAATGAAAGTCAAATGCATTCAACAAAGCCAATTGAGTCAAATGAAAGTCAAACACATTCAAATAAAGCTTCTTGATTCAAATGAAAGTCAAATGCATTCAACAAAGCTAATTGTGTCAAATGAAAGTCAAACACTTTCAACAAAGCTTTTAGAATCAAATGAAAGTCAAACACATTCAAACAAAGCTTTAAGAATCAAATGAAAGTCAAATGCATTCAACAAAGCTAATTGAGTCAAATGAAAGTCAAACACTTTCAACAAATCGTTTTGAATCAAATGAAAGTAAAAAACATTCAATCAAAGCTTTTTGAATCAAATGAAAGTCAATTGCATTCCACAATGCTTATTGAATCAAACGAAAGTCAAACACATTCAACAAAGCTAATTGAGTCAAAAGAAAGTCAAACACATTCAAACAAAGCTTTTTGAATCAAATGAAAGTAAAATGCATTCAACAAAGCTAATTGATTCAAATAAAAGTTAAACACTTTCAACAAAGCTAATTGATTCAAATGAAAGTCAAACACATTCAAACAAAGCTTTTTGAATCAAATGAAAGTAAAATGCATTCAACAAAGCTAATTGAGTCAAATGAAAGTCAAACACTTTCAACAAAGCTAATTGAGTCAAATGAAAGTCAAACACATTCAAACAAAGCTTTTTGATTCAAATGAAAGTCAAATGCATTCAACAAAGCGAATTGAGTCAAATGAAAGTCAAACACTTTCAACAAAGCGTTTAGAATCAAATGAAAGTCAAATACATTCAATCAAAGCTTTTTGAATCAAATGAAAGTCAATTGCATTCCACAATGCTAATTAAGTCAAATGAAAGTCAAACACATTCAACAAAGCTAATTGAGTCAAAAGAAAGTCAAACACATTTAGAAAAAGCTTTTTGAATCAAATGAAAGTCAAAAGCATTCAACAAAGCTAATTAAGTCAAACGAAAGTCAAACACTTTCAACAAAGCTAATTGAGTCAAATGAAAGTCAAACAAATTCAAACAAAGCTTTTTGAATCAAATGAAAGTAAAATGCATTCAACAAAGCTAATTGAGTCAAATGAAAGTCAAACACTTTCAACAAAGCTAATTGAGTCAAATGAAAGTCAAACACATTCAAACAAAGCTTTTTGATTCAAATGAAAGTCAAATGCATTCAACAAAGCTAATTGAGTCAAATGAAAGTCAAACAATTTCAACAAAGCTTTTAGAATCAAATGAAAGTCAAATACATTCAAACAAAGCTTTTAGAATCAAACGAAAATCAAATGAATTCAACAAAGCTAATTGAGTCAAATGAAAGTCAAACACTTTCATCAAAGCTTTAAGAATAAAATGAAAGTCAAATACATTTAATCAAAGCTTTTTGAATCAAATCGAAGTCAATTGCATTCCACAATGCTAATTGAGTCAAATGAAAGTCAAACACATTCAACGAAGCTAATTGAATCAAATAAAAGTCAAACACATTCAAACAAAGCTTTTTGAATCAAATGAAAGTCAAATGCATTCAAAAAGCCAATTGAGTCAAATGAAAGTCAAACACATTCAAATAAAGCTTCTTAATTAAAATGAAAGTCAAATGCATTCAACAAAGCTAATTGTGTCAAATTAAAGTCAAACACTTTCAACAAAGCTTTTAGAATCAAATGAAAATCAAACACATTCAAAAAAAGCTTTTTGAATCAAATGAAATTCAAATGCATTCAACAAAGCTAATTGAGTCAAATGAAAGTCAAACACATTCAACAAAGCGTTTTGAATCAAATGAAAGTCAAATACACTCAATCAAAGCTTTTTGAATCAAATGAAAGTCAATTGCATTCCACAATGCTAATCGAGTCAAATGAAAGTCAAACACATTCAACAAAGCTAATTGAGTCAAAAGAAAGTCAAACACATTCAAACAAAGCTTTTTGAATCAAATGAAAGTAAAATGCATTCAACAAAGCTAATTGAGTCAAATGAAAGTCAAACACTTTCAACAAAGCTAATTGAGTCAAATGAAAGTCAAACACATTCAAACAAAGCTTTTTGATTCAAATGAAAGTCAAATGCATTCAACAAAGCTAATTGAGTCAAATGAAAGTCAAACACTTTCAACAAAGCGTTTAGAATCAAATGAAAGTCAAATACATTTAATCAAAGCTTTTTGAATCAAATGAAAGTCAATTGCATTCCACAATGCTAATTGAGTCAAATGAAAGTCAAACACATTCAACAAAGCTAATTAAGTCAAAAGAAAGTCAAACACATTCAAACAAAGCTTTTTGAATCAAATGAAAGTAAAATGCATTCCACAAAGCTAATTAAGTCAAATGAAAGTCAAACACTTTCAACAAAGCTAATTGAGTTAAATGAAAGTCAAACACATTCAAACAAAGCTTTTTGATTCAAATGAAAGTCAAATGCATTCAACAAAGCTAATTGAGTCAAATGAAAGTCAAACACTTCCAACAAAGCGTTTAGAATCAAATGAAAGTCAAATACATTCAATCAAAGCTAATTGAGTCAAATGAAAGTCAAACACTTTCAACAAAGCTAATTGAGTCAAATTAAAGTCAAACACATTAAAACAAAGCTTTTTGATTCAAATGAAAGTCAAATGCATTCAACAAAGTTAATTGAGTCAAATGAAAGTCAAACACTTTCAACAAAGCGTTTAGAATCAAATAAAAGTCAAATACATTCAATCAAAGCTTTTTGAATCAAATGAAATTCAATTGCATTCCACAATGCTAATTGAGTCAAATGAAAGTCAAACACATTCAACAAAGCTAATTGAGTCAAAAGAAAGTCAAACACATTCAAACAAAGCTTTTTGAATCAAATGAAAGTAAAATGCATTCAACAAAGCTAATTGAGTCAAATGAAAGTCAAACACATTCAACAAAGCTAATTGAGTTAAAAGAAAGTCAAACACATTCAAACAAAGCTTTTTGAATCAAATGAAAGTCAAATGCTTTCAACAAAGCCAATTGAGTCAAATGAAAGTCAAACACATTAAAATAAAGCTTCTTGATTCAAATGAAAGTCAAATGCATTCAACAAAGCTAATTGAGTCAAATGAAAGTCAAACACTTTCAACAAAGCTAATTGAGTCAAATGAAAATCAAACACATTCAAACAAAGCTTTTTGATTCAAATGAAAGTAAAATGCATTCAACAAAGCTAATTGAGTCAAATGAAAGTCAAACACTTTCAACAAAGATTTTAGAATCAAATGAAAGTAAAACACATTCAAACAAAGCTTTTTGAATCAAATTAATGTCAAATGTGTTCAACAAAGCTAATTAAGTCAAATGAAAGTTCAACACATTCAACAAAGCTAATTGAGTTAAAAGAAAGTCAAACACATTCAAACAAAGCTTTTTGAATCAAATGAAAGTCAAATGCATTCAACAAAGCCAACTGAGTCACATGAAAGTCAAACACATTCAAATAAAGCTTTTTGAATCAAATGAAAGTAAAATGCATTCAACAACGCTAATTGAGTCAAATGAAAGTCAAACACATTCAAACAAAGCTTTTAGATTCAAATGAAAGTCTAATGCATTCAACAAAGCTAATTGAGTCAAATGAAAGTTAAATGCATTCAACAAAGCTAATTGAGTCAAATGAAAGTCAATCACATTCAACAAAGCGTTTAGAGTCAAATGAAAGTCAAATACATTCAATCAAAGCTTTTTGAATCAAATGAAAGTCAATTGCATTCCACAATGCTAATTGAGTCAAATGAAAGTCAAACACATTCAACAAAGCTAATTAAGTCAAAAGAAAGTCAAACACATTCAAACAAAGCTTTTTGAATCAAATGAAAGAAAAATGCATTCAACAAAGCTAATTGAGTCAAATGAAAGTCAAACACTTCCAACAAAGCTAATTGAGTCAAATGAAAGTCAAACACATTCAAACAAAGCTTTTTGATTCAAATGAAAGTCAAATGCATTCAACAAAGCTAATTGAGTCAAACGAAAGTCAAATGCATTCAACAAAGCTAATTGAGTCAAATGAAAGTCAAACACTTTCAACAAAGCGTTTAGAATCAAATGAAAGTCAAATACATTCAATCAAAGCTTTTTGAATCAAATGAAAGTCAATTGCATTCCAGAATGCTAATTGAGTCAAATGAAAGTAAAATACATTCAACAAAGCTAATTGAGTCAAAAGAAAGTCAAACACATTAAACAAAGCTTTTTGAATCAAATGAAAGTAAAATGCATTCAACAAAGCTAATTGAGTCAAATGAAAGTCAAACACTTTCAACAAAGCTAATTGAGTCAAATGAAAGTCAAACACATTCAAACAAAGCTTTTTGATTCAAATGAAAGTCAAATGCATTCAACAAAGCTAATTGAGTCAAATGAAAGTCAAACACTTTCAACAAAGCGTTTAGAATCAAATGAAAGTCAAATACATTTAATCAAAGCTTTTTGAATCAAATGAAAGTCAATTGCATTCCACAATGCTAATTGAGTCAAATGAAGTCAAACACATTCAACAAAGCTAATTAAGTCAAAAGAAAGTCAAACACATTCAAACAAAGCTTTTTGAATCAAATGAAAGTAAAATGCATTCCACAAAGCTAATTGAGTCAAATGAAAGTCAAACACTTTCAACAAAGCTAATTGAGTCAAATGAAAGTCAAACACATTCAAACAATGCTTTTTGATTCAAATGAAAGTCAAATGCATTCAACAAAGCTAATTGAGTCAAATGAAAGTCAAACACTTTCAACAAAGCGTTTAGAATCAAATGAAAGTCAAATACATTCAATCAAAGCTAATTGAGTCAAATGAAAGTCAAACACTTTCAACAAAGCTAATTGAGTCAAATGAAAGTCAAACAGATTCAAACAAAGCTAATTGAGTCAAATGAAATTCAAATGCATTCAACAAAGCTAATTGAGTCAAATGAAAGTCAAACACTTTCTACAAAGCTTTTAGAATCAAATGAAAGTCAAACACATTCTAACAAAGCTTTTTGAATCAAATGAAAATCAAATGAATTCAACAAAGCTTATTGAGTCAAATGAAAGTCAAACACTTTCATCAAAGCTTTTAAAATCAAATGAAAGTCAAATACATTCAAACAAAGCTTTTTAAATCAAATGAAAGTGAATTGCATTCCACAATGCTAATTGAGTCAAATGAAAGTCAAACACATTCAAACAAAGCTTTTTGAATCAAAGGAAAGTCAAATTCATTCAACAAAGCCAATTGAGTCAAATGAAAGTCAAACACTTTCAACAAAGTTTTTAGAATCAAATGAAAGTCAAATACGTTCAATCAAAGCTTTTTGAATCAAATGAAAGTCAATTGCATTCCACAATGCTAATTGAGTCGAAAGAAAGTCAAACACATTCAACAAAGCTAATTGAGTCAAATGAAAGTCAAACATATTCAAACAAAGCTTTTGAATCAAATGAAAGTCAAATGCATTCAACAAAGCTAATTGAGTCAAATGCAAGTCAAACACTTTCAACAAAGCTAATTGAGTCAAATGAAAGTCGGACATTCAAACAAAGCTTTTTGATTCAAATGAAAGTCAAATGCATTCAACAAAGCTAATTGAGTCAAATGAAAGTCAAACACTTTCAACAAAGCTTTTAGAATCAAATGAAAGTCAAATACATTCAAACAAAGCTTTTAGAATCAAACGAAAATCAAATGAATTCAACAAAGCTAATTGAGTCAAATGAAAGTAAAACACTTTCATCAAAGCTTTTAGAATAAAATGAAAGTCAAATACATTCAATCAAAGCTTTTTGAATCAAATCGAAGTCAATTGCATTCCACAATGCTAATTGAGTCAAATGAAAGTCAAACACATTCAACGAAGCTAATTGAGTCAAATGAAAGTCAAACACATTAAAACAAAGCTTTTTGAGTCAAATGAAAGTCAAACACTTTCAACAAAGCTAATTGAGTCAAATGAAAGTCAAACACATTCAAACAAAGCTTTTTGATTCAAATGAAAGTCAAATGCATTAAACAAAGCTAAATGTGTCAAATGAACGTCAAACACTTTCAACAAAGCTTTTAGAATCAAATGAAAGTCAAACACATTCAAACAAAGCTTTTTGAATCAAAGGAAAGTCAAATGCATTCAACAAAGCTAATTGAGTCAAATGAAAGTTAAACACTTTCAACAAAGCGTTTTGAATCAAATGAAAGTCAAATACATTCAATCAAAGCTTTTTGAATCAAATGAAAGTCAATTGCATTCAGCAATGCTAATTGAGTCAAATGAAAGTTAAACACTTTCAACAAAGCTTTTAGAATCAAATGAAAGTCTAATACATTCAAACAAAGCTTTTTGAATCAAACGAAAATCAAATGAATTCAACAAAGCTAATTGAGTCAAATGAAAGTCAAACACTATCATCAAAGCTTTTAGAATAAAATGAAATTCAAATACATTCAATCAAGGCTTTTTGAATCAAATCGAAGTCAATTGCATTCCACAATGCTAATTGAGTCATATGAAAGTCAAACACATTCAACGAAGCTAATTGAATCAAATGAAAGTCAAACACATTCAAACAAAGCTTTTTGAATCAAATGAAAGTCAAATGCATTCAACACAGCTAATTGAGTCAAATGAAAGTCAAACACATTCAAATAAAGCTTCTTGATTAAAATGAAAGTCAAATGCATTCAACAAAGCTTATTGTGTCAAATGAAAGTCAAACACTTTCAACAAAGCTTTTAGAATCAAATGAAAGTCAAACACATTTAAACAAAGCTTTTTGAATCAAATGAAAGTCAAATGCATTCAACAAAGCTAATTGAGTCAAATGAAAGTCAAACAGATTCAACAAAGCGTTTTGAATCAAATGAAAGTCAAATACATTCAATCAAAGGTTTTTGAATCAAATGAAAGTCAATTGCATTCCACAATGCTAATTGAGTCAAATGAAAGTCAAACACATTCAACAATGCTAATTGAGTAAAAAGAAAGTCAAACACATTCAAACAAAGCTTTTTGAATCAAATGAAAGTTAAACACATTCAAACAAAGCTTTTTGATTCAAATGAAAGTCAAATGCATTCAACAAAGGTAATTGATTCAAATGAAAGTCAAACACTTTCAAAAAAGCTTTTAGAATCAAATGAAAGTCAAACACATTCAAACAAAGCTTTTTGAATTAAATGAAAATCAAATGAATTCAACAAAGCTAATTGAGTAAAATGAAAGTCAAACACTTTCGTCAAAGCTTTTAGAATCAAATTAAAGTCTAATATATTCAAACAAAGCTTTTTGAATCAAATGAAAGTCAATTGCATTCCACAATGCTAATTGAGTCAAATGAAGGTCAAACACATTCAACGAAGCTAATTGAGTCAAATGAAAGTCAAACACATTCAAACAAAGCTTTTCGAATCAAATGAAAGTCAAATGCATTCAACAAAGCTAATTAAATCAAATGAAAGTCAAACACTTTCAACAAAGCGTTTAGAATCAAATGAAAGTCAATTGCATTCCACAATGCTAATTGAGTCAAATGAAAGTCAAACACATTCAACAAAGCTAATTGAGTCAAAATAAAGTCAAACACATTCAAACAAAGCTTTTTGAATCAAATGAAAGTAAAATGCATTCAACAAAGCTAACTGAGTCAAATGAAAGTCAAACACATTCAAACAAAGCTAATTGAGTCAAATGAAAGTCAAACACTTTCAACAAAGCTAATTGAGTCAAATGAAAGTCAAACACTTTCAACAAAGCTTTTAGAATCAAATGAAAGTCAAACACATTCTAACAAAGCTTTTTGAATCAAATGAAAATCAAATGAATTCAACAAAGCTAATTGAGTCAAATGAAAGTCAAACACTTTCATCAAAGCTTTTAGAATCAAATGAAAGTCAAATACATTCCAACAAAGCTTTTTGAATCAAATGAAAGTGAATTGCATTCCACAATGCTAATTGAGTCAAATGAAAGTCAAACACATTCAAACAAAGCTTTTTGAATCAAATGAAAGTTAAATGCATTCAACAAAGCCAATTGAGTCAAACGAAAATCAAACACATTCAAACATAGCTTCTTGATTCAAATAAAAGTCAAATGCATTCAACAAAGCTAATTGAGTCAAATGAAAGTCAAACACTTTCAACAAAGCTTTTAGAATCAAATGAAAGTAAAACACATTGAAACAAAGCTTTTTGAATCAAATGAATGTCAAATGCATTCAACAAAGCTAATTGAGTCAAATGAAAGTCAAACACATTCAAATAAAGCTTCTTGATTCAAATGAAAGTCAAATGCATTCAACAAAGCTAATTGAGTCAAATGAAAGTCAAACACTTTCAACAAAGCGTTTAGAATCAAATGAAAGTCAAATACATTCAATCAAAGCTTTTTGAATCAAATGAAAGTCAAATGCATTCATCAAAGCTAATTAAGTCAAACGAAAGTCAAACACTTTCAACAAAGCTAACTGAGTCAAATGAAAGTCAAACACATTCAAACAAAGCTTTTTGATGCAAATGAAAGTCAAATGCATTCAACAAAGCTAATTGATTCAAATGAAAGTCGAACACTTTCAACAAAGCTTTTAGAATCAAATGAAAGTCAAACACATTCAAATAAAGCTTTTTGAATCAAATGAAAATCAAATGAATTCAACAAAGCTAATTGAGTCAAATGAAAGTCAAACACTTTCGTCAAAGCTTTTAGAATCAAATTAAAGTCAAATATATTCAAACAAAGCTTTTTGAATCAAATGAAAGTCAATTGCATTCAACAAAGCCAATTGAGTCAAATGAAAGTCAAACACATTCAAATAAAGCTTTTTGAATCAAATGAAAGTCAAATGCATTCAACAAAGCTAATTGAGTCAAATGAAAGTCAAACACTTTCAACAAAGCTAATTGAGTCAAATGAAAGTCAAACACATTCAAACAAAGCTTTTTGATTCAAATGAAAGTCAAATGCATTCAACAAAGCTAATTGAGTCAAATGAAAGTCAAACACTTTCAACAAAGCGTTTAGAATCAAATGAAAGTCAAATACATTTAATCAAAGCTTTTTGAATCAAATGAAAGTCAATTGCATTCCACAATGCTAATTGAGTCAAATGAAGTCAAACACATTCAACAAAGCTAATTAAGTCAAAAGAAAGTCAAACACATTCAAACAAAGCTTTTTGAATCAAATGAAAGTAAAATGCATTCCACAAAGCTAATTGAGTCAAATGAAAGTCAAACACATTCAACAAAGCTAATCAAGTCAAAATAAAGTCAAACACATTCAAACAAAGCTTTTTGAATTAAATGAAAGTAAAATGCATTCAACAAAGCTAACTGAGTCAAATGAAAGTCAAACACTTTCAACAAAGCTAATTGAGTCAAATGAAAGTCAATAACATTCAAACAAAGCTAATTGAGTCAAATGAAAGTCAAACACTTTCAACAAAGCTAATTGAGTCAAATGAAAGTCAAACACATTCAACAAAGCTTTTAGAATCAAATGAAAGTCAAACACATTCTAACAAAGCTTTTTGAATCAAATGAAAATCAAATGAATTCAACAAAGCTAATTGAGTCAAATGAAAGTCAAATACTTTCATCAAAGCTTTTAGAATCAAATGAAAGTCAGATACATTCCAACAAAGCTTTTTGAATCAAATGAAAGTGAATTGCATTCCACAATGCTAATTGAGTCAAATGAAAGTCAAACACATTCAAACAAAGCTTTTTGAATCAAATGAAAGTCAAATGCATTCAACAAAGCCAATTGAGTCAAATGAAAATCAAACACATTCAAACATAGCTTCTTGATTCAAATAAAAGTCAAATGCATTCAACAAAGCTAATTGAGTCAAATGAAAGTCAAACACTTTCAACAAAGGTTTTAGAATCAAATGAAAGTAAAACACATTCAAACAAAGCTTTTTGAATCAAATGAATGTCAAATGCATTCAACGAAGCTAATTGAGTCAAATGAAAGTCAAACACATTCAACAAAGCTAATTGAGGTAAAAGAAAGTCAAACACATTCAAACAAAGATTTTTGAATCAAATGAAAGTCAAATGCATTCAACAAAGCCAATTGAGTCAAATGAAAGTCAAACACATTCAAATAAAGCTTCTTGATTCAAATGAAAGTGAAATGCATTCAACAAAGCTAATTGAGTCAAATGAAAGTCAAACACTTTCAACAAAGCGTTTAGAATCAAATGAAAGTCAAATACATTCAATCAAAGCTTTTTGAATCAAATGAAAGTCAAATGCATTCATCAAAGCTAATTAAGTCAAACGAAAGTCAAACACTTTCAACAAAGCTAACTGAGTCAAATGAAAGTCAAACACATTCAAACAAAGCTTCTTGATTCAAATGAAAGTCAAATGAAAGTCAAATGAAAGTCAAACACATTCAAACAAAGCTTTTTGATTCAAATGAAAGTCAAATGCATTCAACAAAGCTAATTGAGTCAAATGAAAGTCAAATGCATTCAACAAAGCCAATTGAGTCAAATGAAAGTCAAACACATTCAAATAAAGCTTCTTGATTCAAATGAAAGTCAAATGCATTCAACAAAGCTAATTGAGTCAAATGAAAGTCAAACACTTTCAACAAAGCGTTTAGAATCAAATGAAAGTCAAACACATTCTAACAAAGCTTTTTGAATCAAATGAAAATCAAATGAATTCAACAAAGCTAATTGAGTCAAATGAAAGTCAAACACTTTCATCAAAGCTTTTAGAATCAAATGAAAGTCAAATATATTCAAACAAAGCTTTTTGAATCAAATGAAAGTCAATTGCATTCCACAATGCTAATTGAGTCAAATGAAGGTCAAACACATTCAACGAAGCTAATTGAGTCAAATGAAAGTCAAACACATTCAAACAAAGCTTTTTGATTCAAATGAAAGTCAAATGCATTCAACAAAGCCAATTGAGTCAAATGAAAGTCAAACACATTCAAATAAAGCTTTTTGAATCAAATGAAAGTCAAATGCATTCAACAAAGCTAATTGAGTCAAATGAAAGTCAAACACTTTCAACAAAGCTAATTGAGTCAAATGAAAGTCAAACACATTCAAACAAAGCTTTTTTATTCTAATGAAAGTCAAATGCATTAAACAAAGCTAATTGAGTTAAATGAAAGTCAAAAACTTTCAACAAAGCTTTTAGAATCAAACGAAAATCAAATGAATTCAAAAAAGCTAATTGAGTCAAATGAAAGTCAAACACTTTCATCAAAGCTTTTAGAATAAAATGAAAGTCAAATACATTCAAACAAAGCTTTTTGAATCAAATCGAAGTCAATTGCATTCCACAATGCTAATTGAGTCAAATGAAAGTCAAACACATTCAACAAAGCTAATTGAGTCAAATGAAAGTCAAACACATTCAAACAAAGCTTTTTGAATCAAATGAAAGTCAAATGCATTCAACAAAGCCAATTGAGTCAAATGAAAGTCAAACACATTCAAATAAAGCTTCTTGATGCAAATGCTAGTCAAATGCGTTCAACAAAGCTAATTGAGTCAAATGAAAGTCAAACACATTCAAACAAAGCTTTTTGAATCAAATGAAAGTCAAATGCATTTAACAAAGCTAATTGAATCAAATGAAAGTCAAACACTTTCAACAAAGCGTTTAGAATCAAATAAAAGTCAATTGCATTCCACAATGCTAATTGAGTCAAATGAAAGTCAAACACATTCAACAAAGCTAATTGAGTCAAAATAAAGTCAAACACATTCAAACAAAGCTTTTTGAATCAAATGAAAGTAAAATGCATTCAACAAAGCTAATTGAGTCAAATGAAAGTCAAACACTTTCAACAAAGCTAATTGAGTCAAATGAAAGTCAAACACATTCAAACAAAGCTGATTGAGTCAAATGAAAGTCAAACACTTTCAACAAAGCTAATTGAATCAAATGAAAGTCAAACACTTTCAACAAAGCTTTTAGAATCAAATGAAAGTCAAACACATTCTAACAAAGCTTTTTGAATCAAATGAAAATCAAATGAATTCAACAAAGCTAATTGAGTCAAATGAAAGTCAAACACTTTCATCAAAGCTTTTAGAATCAAATGAAAGTCAAATACATTCTAACATAGCTTTTTGAATCAAATGAAAATCAAATGAATTCAACAAAACTAATTGAGTCAAACGAAAGTCAAACACTTTCATCAAAGCTTTTAGAATCAAATGAAAGTCAAATACATTCCAACAGAGCTTTTTGAATCAAATGAAAGTGAATTGCATTCCACAATGCTAATTGAGTCAAATGAAAGTCAAACACATTCAAACAAAGCTTTTTGAATCAAATGAAAGTCAAATGCATTCAACAAAGCCAATTGAGTCAAATGAAAGTCAAACACATTCAACGAAGCTGCTTGATTCAAATAAAAGTCAAATGCATTCAACAAAGCTAATTGAGTCAAATGAAAGTCAAACACTTTCAACAAAGCTTTTAGAATCAAATGAAAGTAAAACACATTCAAACAAAGCTTTTTGAATCAAATGAATGTCAAATGCATTCAACAAAGCTAATTGAGTCAAATGAAAGTCAAACACATTCAACAAAGCTAATTGAGGTAAAAGAAAGTCAAACACATTCAAACAAAGCTTTTTGAATCAAATGAAAGTCAAATGCATTCAACAAAGCCAATTGAGTCAAATGAAAGTCAAACACATTCAAATAAAGCTTCTAGATTCAAATGAAAGTCAAATGCATTCAACAAAGCTAATTGAGTGAAATGAAAGTCAAATGCATTCAACAAAGCCAATTGAGTCAAATGAAAGTCAAACACATTCAAATAAAGCTTCTTGATTCAAATGAAAGTCAAATGCATTCAACAAAGCTAATTGAGTCAAATGAAAGTCAAACGCTTTCAACAAAGCGTTTAGAATCAAATGAAAGTCAAATACATTCAATCAAAGCTTTTTGAATCAAATGAAAGTCAAATGCATTCATCAAAGCTAATTAAGTCAAACGAAAGTCAAACACTTTCAACAAAGCTAACTGAGTCAAATGAAAGTCAAACACATTCAAACAAAGCTTTTTGATTTAAATGAAAGTCAAGTGCATTCAACAAAGCTAATTGATTCAAATGAAAGTCGAACACTTTCAACAAAGCTTTTAGAATCAAATGAAAGTCAAACACATTCAAACAAAGCTTTTTGAATCAAATGAAAATCAAATGAATTCAACAAAGCTAATTGAGTCAAATGAAAGTCAAACACTTTCGTCAAAGCTTTTAGAATCAAATTAAAGTCAAATATATTCAAACAAAGCTTTTTGAATCAAATGAAAGTCAATTGCATTCCACAATGCTAATTGAGTCAAATGAAGGTCAAACACATTCAACGAAGCTAATTGAGTCAAATGAAAGTCAAACACATTCAAACAAAGCTTTTTGAATCAAATGAAAGTCAAATGCATTCAACAAAGCTAATTGAATCAAATGAAAGTCAAACACTTTCAACAAAGCGTTTAGAATCAAATGAAAGTCAATTGCATTCCACAATGCTAATTGAGTCAAATGAAAGTCAAACACATTCAACAAAGCTAATTGAGTCAAAATAAAGTCAAACACATTCAAACAAAGCTTTTTGAATCAAATGAAAGTAAAATGCATTCAACAAAGCTAATTGAGTCAAATGAAAGTCAAACACTTTCAACAAAGCTAATTGAGTCAAATGAAAGTCAAACACATTCAAACAAAGCTAATTGAGTCAAATGAAAGTCAAACACTTTCAACAAAGCTTTTAGAATCAAATAAAAGTCAAACACATTCTAACAAAGCTTTTTGAATCAAATGAAAATCAAATGAATTCAACAAAGCTAATTGAGTCAAATGAAAGTAAAACACTTTCATCAAAGCTTTTAGAATCAAATGAAAGTCAAATACATTCCAACAAAGCTTTTTGAATCAAATGAAAGTGAATTGCATTCCACAATGCTAATTGAGTCAAATGAAAGTCAAACACATTCAAACAAAGCTTTTTGAATCAAATGAAAGTCAAATGCATTCAACAAAGCCAATTGAGTCAAACGAAAATCAAACACATTCAAACATAGCTTCTTGATTCAAATAAAAGTCAAATGCATTCAACAAAGCTAATTGAGTCAAATGAAAGTCAAACACTTTCAACAAAGCTTTTAGAATCAAATGAAAGTAAAACACATTGAAACAAAGCTTTTTGAATCAAATGAATGTCAAATGCATTCAACAAAGCTAATTGAGTCAAATGAAAGTCAAACACATTCAACAAAGCTAATTGAGGTAAAAGAAAGTCAAACACATTCAAACAAAGCTTTTTGAATCAAATGAAAGTCAAATGCATTCAACAAAGCCAATTGAGTCAAATGAAAGTCAAACACATTCAAATAAAGCTTCTTGATTCAAATGAAAGTCAAATGCATTCAACAAAGCTAATTGAGTGAAATGAAAGTCAAATGCATTCAACAAAGCCAATTGAGTCAAATGAAAGTCAAACACATTCAAATAAAGCTTCTTGATTCAAATTAAAGTCAAATGCATTCAACAAAGCTAATTGAGTCAAATGAAAGTCAAACACTTTCAACAAAGCGTTTAGAATCAAATGAAAGTCAAATACATTCAATCAAAGCTTTTTGAATCAAATGAAAGTCAAATGCATTCATCAAAGCTAATTAAGTCAAACGAAAGTCAAACACTTTCAACAAAGCTAACTGAGTCAAATGAAAGTGAAACACATTCAAACAAAGCTTTTTGATTCAAATGAAAGTCAAATGCATTCAACAAAGCTAATTGATTCAAATGAAAGTCGAACACTTTCAACAAAGCTTTTAGAATCAAATGAAAGTCAAACACATTCAAACAAAGCTTTTTGAATCAAATGAAAATCAAATGAATTCAACAAAGCTAATTGAGTCAAATGAAAGTCAAACACTTTCGTCAAAGCTAATTGAGTCAAATGAAAGTCAAACACATTCAAACAAAGCTTTTTGATTCTAATGAAAGTCAAATGCATTAAACAAAGCTAATTGAGTTAAATGAAAGTCAAAAACTTTCAACAAAGCTTTTAGAATCAAACGAAAATCAAATGAATTCAAAAAAGCTAATTGAGTCAAATGAAAGTCAAACACTTTCATCAAAGCTTTTAGAATAAAATGAAAGTCAAATACATTCAAACAAAGCTTTTTGAATCAAATCGAAGTCAATTGCATTCCACAATGCTAATTGAGTCAAATGAAAGTCAAACACATTCAACGATGCTAATTGAGTCAAATGAAAGTCAAACACATTCAAACAAAGCTTTTTGAATCAAATGAAAGTCAAATGCATTCAACAAAGCCAATTGAGTCAAATGAAAGTCAAACACATTCAAATAAAGCTTCTTGATTCAAATGAAAGTCAAATGCGTTCAACAAAGCTAATTGAGTCAAATGAAAGTCAAATACATTCAAACAAAGCTTTTTGAATCAAATGAAAGTCAAATGCATTTAACAAAGCTAATTGAATCAAATGAAAGTCAAACACTTTCAACAAAGTGTTTAGAATCAAATGAAAGTCAATTGCATTCCACAATGCTAATTGAGTCAAATGAAAGTCAAACACATTCAACAAAGCTAATTGAGTCAAAATAAAGTCAAACACATTCAAACAAAGCTTTTTGAATCAAATGAAAGTAAAATGCATTCAACAAAGCTAATTGAGTCAAATGAAAGTCAAACACTTTCAACAAAGCTAATTGAGTCAAATGAAAGTCAAACACATTCAAACAAAGCTAATTGAGTCAAATGAAAGTCAAACACTTTCAACAAAGCTAATTGAGTCAAATGAAAGTCAAACACTTTCAACAAAGCTTTTAGAATCAAATGAAAGTCAAACACATTCTAACAAAGCTTTTTGAATCAAATGAAAATCAAATGAATTCAACAAAGCTAATTGAGTTAAATGAAAGTCAAACACTTTCATCAAAGCTTTTAGAATCAAATGAAAGTCAAATACATTCCAACAAAGCTTTTTGAATCAAATGAAAGTGAATTGCATTCCACAATGCTAATTGAGTCAAATGAAAGTCAAACACATTCAAACAAAGCTTTTTGAATCAAATGAAAGTCAAATGCATTCAACAAAGCCAATTGAGTCAAATGAAAGTCAAACACATTCAAACATAGCTTCTTGATTCAAATAAAAGTCAAATGCATTCAACAAAGCTAATTGAGTCAAAAGAAAGTCAAACACTTTCAACAAAGCTTTTAGAATCAAATGAAAGTAAAACACATTCAAACAAAGCTTTTTGAATCAAATGAATGTCAAATGCATTCAACAAAGCTAATTGAGTCAAATGAAAGTCAAACACATTCAACAAAGCTAATTGAGGTAAAAGAAAGTCAAACACATTCAAACAAAGCATTTTGAATCAAATGAAAGTCAAATGCATTCAACAAAGCCAATTGAGTCAAATGAAAGTCAAACACATTCAAATAAAGCTTCTTGATTCAAATGAAAGTCAAATGCATTCAACAAAACTAATTGAGTCAAATGAAAGTGAAACACTTTCAACAAAGCGTTTAGAATCAAATGAAAGTCAAATACATTCAATCATAGCTTTTTGAATCAAATGAAAGTCAAATGCATTCATCAAAGCTAATTAAGTCAAACGAAAGTCAAACACTTTCAACAAAGCTAACTGAGTCAAATGAAAATCAAACACATTCAAACAAAGCTTTTTGATTCAAATGAAAGTCAAATGCATTCAACAAAGCTAATTGATTCAAATGAAAGTCGAACACTTTCAACAAAGCTTTTAGAATCAAATGAAAGTCAAACACATTTAAACAAAGCTTTTTGAATCAAATGAAAATCAAATGAATTCAACAAAGCTAATTGAGTCAAATGAAAGTCAAACACTTTCGTCAAAGCTTTAAGAATCAAATTAAAGTCAAATATATTCAAACAAAGCTTTTTGAATCAAATGAAAGTCAATTGCATTCCACAATGCTAATTGAGTCAAATGAAGGTCAAACACATTCAACGAAGCTAATTGAGTCAAATGAAAGTCAAACACATTCAAACAAAGCTTTTTGAATCAAATGAAAGTCAAATGCATTCAACAAAGCCAATTGAGTCAAATGAAAGTCAAACACATTCAAATAAAGCTTCTTGATTCAAATGAAAGTCAAATGCGTTCAACAAAGCTAATTGAGTCAAATGAAAGTCAAACACATTCAAACAAAGCTTTTTGAATCAAATGAAAGTCAAATGCATTCAACAAAGCTAATTGAATCTAACGAAAGTCAAACACTTTCAACAAAGCGTTTAGAATCAAATGAAAGTCAATTGCATTCCACAATGCTAATTGAGTCAAATGAAAGTCAAGCACATTCAACAAAGATAATTGAGTCAAAATAAAGTCAAACACATTCAAACAAAGCTTTTTGAATCAAATGAAAGTAAAATGCATTCAAAAAAGCTAATTGAGTCAAATGAAAGTCAAACACTTTCAACAAAGCTAATTGAGTCAAATGAAAGTCAAACACATTCAAACAAAGCTAATTGAGTCAAATAAAAGTCAAACACTTTCAACAAAGCTAATTGAGTCAAATGAAAGTTAAACACTTTCAACAAAGCTTTTAAAATCAAATGAAAGTCAAACACATTCTAACAAAGCTTTTTGAATCAAATGAAAATCAAATGAATTCAACAAAGCTAATTGAGTCAAATGAAAGTCAAACACTTTCATCAAAGCTTTTAGAATCAAATGAAAGTCAAATACATTACAACAAAGCTTTTTAAATCAAATGAAAGTGAATTGCATTCCACAATTCTAATTGAGTCAAATGAAAGTCAAACACATTCAAACAAAGCTTTTTGAATCAAATGAAAGTCAAATGCATTCAACAAAGCCAATTGAGTCAAATGAAAGTCAAACACATTCAAACATAGCTTCTTGATTCAAATAAAAGTCAAATGCATTCAACAAAGCTAATTGAGTCAACTGAAAGTCAAACACTTTCAACAAAGCTTTTAGAATCAAATGAAAGTAAAACACATTCAAACAAAGCTTTTTGAATCAAATGAATGTCAAATGCATTCAACAAAGCTAATTAAGTCAAATGAAAGTCAAACACATTCAACAAAGCTAATTGAGGTAAAAGAAAGTCAAACACATTCAAACAAAGCTTTTTGAATCAAATGAAAGTCAAATGCATTCACCAAAGCCAATTGAGTCAAATGAAAGTCAAACACATTCAAATAAAGCTTCTTGATTCAAATGAAAGTCAAATGCATTAAACAAAGCTAATTGAGTGAAATGAAAGTCAAATGCATTCAACAAAGCCAATTGAGTCAAATGAAAGTCAAACACATTCAAATAAAGCTTCTTGATTCAAATGAAAGTCAAATGCATTCAACAAAGCTAATTGAGTCAAATGAAAGTCAAACACTTTCAACAAAGCGTTTAGAATCAATTGAAAGTCAAATACATTCAATCAAAGCTTTTTGAATCAAACGAAAGTCAAACACTTTCAACAAAGCTAACTGAGTTAAATGAAAGTCAAAGACATTCAAACAAAGCTTTTTGATTCAAATGAAAGTCAAATGCATTCAACAAAGCTAATTGATTCAAATGAAAGTCGAACACTTTCAACAAAGCTTTTAGAATCAAATGAAAGTCGAACACATTCAAACAAAGCTTTTTGAATCAAATGAAAATCAAATGAATTCAACAAAGCTAATTGAGTCAAATGAAAGTCAAACACATTCAAACATAGCTTCTTGATTCAAATAAAAGTCAAATGCATTCAACAAAGCTAATTGAGACAAATGAAAGTCAAACACTTTCAACAAAGCTTTTAGAATCAAATGAAAGTAAAACACATTCAAACAAAGCTTTTTGAATCAAATGAATGTCAAATGCATTCAACAAAGCTAATTGAGTCAAATGAAAGTCAAACACATTCAACAAAGCTGATTGAGTTAAAAGAAAGTCAAACACATTCAAACAAAGCTTTTTGAATCAAATGAAAGTCAAATGCATTCAACAAAGCTAATTGAGCCAAATGAAAGTCAAACACATTCAAACAAAGCTTCTTGATTCAAATGAAAGTCAAATGCATTCAACAAAGCTAATGGGGTCAAATGAAAGTCAAACACTTTCAACAAAGCGTTTAGAATCAAATGAAAGTCAAATACATTCAATCAAAGCTTTTTGAATCAAATGAAAGTCAATTGCATTCCACAATGCTAATTTAGTCAAATGAAAGTCAAACACGTTCAACAAAGCTAATTGAGTCAAAAGAATGCCAAACACATTCAAACAAAGCTTTTTGAATCAAATGAAAGTCAAACGCATTCAACAAAGCTAATTGAGTCAAATGAAAGTCAAACACTTTCAACAAAGCTAATTGAGTCAAATGAAAGTCAAACACATTCAAACAAAGCTTTTTGATTCTAATGAAAGTCAAATGCATTAAACAAAGCTAATTGAGTTAAATGAAAGTCAAAAACTTTCAACAAAGCTTTTAGAATCAAACGAAAATCAAATACATTCAAACAAAGCTTTTTGAATCAAATCGAAGTCAATTGCATTCCTCAATGCTAATTGAGTCAAATGAAAGTCAAACACATTCAACGAAGCTAATTGAGTCAAATGAAAAACAAACACATTCAAACAAAGCTTTTTGAATCAAATGAAAGTCAAATGCATTCAACAAAGCCAATTGATTTAAATGAAAGTCAAACACATTCAAATAAAGCTTCTTGATTCAAATGAAAGTCAAATGCATTCAACAAAGCTAATTGTGTCAAATGAACGTCAAACACGTTCAACAAAGCTTTTAGAATCAAATGAAAGTCAAACACATTCAAACAAAGCTTTTTGAATCAAATGAAAGTCAAATGCATTCAACAAAGCTAATTGAGTCAAATGAAAGTCAAACACTTTCAACAAAACGTTTTGAATCAAATGAAAGTCAAATACATTCAATCGAAGCTTTTTGAATCAAATGAAAGTCAATTGCATTCCACAATGCTAATTGAGTCAAATGAAAGTCAAACACTTTCAACAAAGCTAATTGAGTCAAAAGAAAGTCAAACACATTCAAACAAAGCTTTTTGAATCAAATGAAAGTAAAATGCATTCGACAAAGCTAATTGAGTCAAATGAAAGTCAAATATTTTCCACAAAGCTAATTGAGTCAAATGAAAGTCAAACACACTCAAACAAAGCTTTTTGATTCAAATGAAAGTGAAATGCATTCAACAAAGCTAATTGAGTCAAATGAAAGTTAAACACTTTCAACAAAGCTTTTAGAATCAAATGAAATTCAAACACATTCAAACAAAGCTTTTTGAATCTAATGAAAATCAAATGAATTCAACAAAGCTAATTGAGTCAAATGAAAGTCAAACACTTTCAACAAAGCTTTTAGAATCAAATGAAAGTAAAACACATTCAAACAAAAAATTTTTGAATCAAATGAATGTCAAATGCATTCAACAAAGCTAATTGAGTCAAATGAAAGTCAAACACATTCAACAAAGCTAATTGAGTTAAAAGAAAGTCAAACACATTCAAACAAAGCTTTTTGAATCAAATGAAAGTCAAATGCCTTCAACAAAGCCAATTGAGTCAAATGAAAGTCAAACGCATTCAAATAAAGCTTCTTGATTTAAATGAAAGTCAAATTAATTCAACAAAGCTAATTGAGTCAAATGAAAGTCATACACTTTCAACAAAGCTAATTGAGTCAAATGAAAGTCAAACACATTCAAACAAAGATTTTTGAATCAAATGAAAGTCAAATGCATTCAACAAAGCTAATTGAGTCAAATGAAAGTCAAACACTTTCAACAAAGCGTTTAGAATCAAATGAAAGTCAAATACATTCAATCAAAGCTTTTTGAATCAAATGAAAGTCAATTGCATTCCACAATGCTAATTGAGTCAAATAAAAAGTCAAACACATTCAACAAAGCTAATTGAGTCAAAAGAAAGTCAAACACATTCAAACAATGCTTTTTGAATCAAATGAAAGTAAAATGCATTCAACAAAGCTAATTGAGTCAAATGAAACTCAAACACTTTCAACAAAGCTAATTAAGTCAAATGAAAGTCAAAACACATTCAAACAAAGGTTTTTGATTCAAATTAAAGTCAAATGCATTCAACAAAGCTAATTGAGTCAAATGAAGGTCAAACACTTTCAACAAAGCTTTTAGAATCAAATGAAAGTCAAACACATTCAAACAAAGCTTTTTGAATCGAATGAAAATCAAATGAATTCAACAAAGCTAATTGAGTCAAATGAAAGTCAAACACTTTCGTCAAAGCTTTTAGAATCAAATTAAAGTCAAATATATTCAAACAAAGCTTTTTGAATCAAATGAAAGTGAATTGCATTCCACAATGCTAATTGAGTCAAATGAAGGTCAAACACATTCAACGAAGCTAATTGAGTCAAATGAAAGTCAAACACATTCAAACAAAGCTTTTTGAATCAAATGAAAGTCAAATGCATTCAACAAATCCAATTGAGTCAAATGAAAGTCAAACACATTCAAACAAAGCTTCTTGATTCAAATGAAAGTCAAATGCATTCAACAAAACTAATTGTGTCAAATGAAAGTTAAACACTTTCAACAAAGCTTTTAGAATCAAATGAAAGTCAAACACATTCAAACAAAGCTTTTTGAATCAAATGAAAATCAAATGAATTCAACAAAGCTAATTGAGTCAAATGAAAGTGAAACACTTTCGTCAAAGCTTTTAGAATCAAATTAGAGTCAAATATATTCAAACAAAGCTTTTTGAATCAAATAAAAGTCAATTGCATTCCACAATGCTAATTGAGTCAAATGAAGGTCAAACACATTCAACGAAGCTAATTGAGTCAAATGAAAGTCAAACACATTCAGACAAAGCTTTATCAATCAAATGAAAGTCAAATGCATTCAACAAATCCAATTGAGTCAAATGAAAGTCAAACACATTCAAACAAAGCTTCTTGATTCAAATGAAAGTCAAATGCATTCAACAAAACTAATTGAGTCAAATGAAAGTCAAACACTTTCAACAAAGCGTTTAGAATCAAATGAAAGTCAAATACATTCAATCAAAGCTTTTTGAATCAAATGAAAGTCAATTGCAATCCACAATGCTAATTAAGTCAAATGAAAGTCAAACACATTCAACAAAGCTAATTGAGTCAAAAGAAAGCCAAACACATTCAAACAAAGCTTTTTGAATCAAATGAAAGTCAAATGCATTCAACAAAGCTAATTGAGTCAAATGAAAGTCAAACACTTTCAACAAAGCTAATTGAGTCAAATGAAAGTCAAACACATTCAAACAAAGCTTTTTGAATCAAATGAAAGTCAAATGCATTCAACAAAGCTAATTGAGTCAAATGAAAGTCAAACACTTTCAACAAAGAGTTTAGAATCAAATGAAAGTCAATCGCATTCCACAATGCTAATTGAGTCAAATGAAAGTCAAACACATTCAACAAAGCTAATTGAGTCAAAATAAAGTCAAACACATTCAAACAAAGCTTTTTGAATCAAATGAAAGTAAAATGCATTCAACAAATCTAATTGAGTCAAATGAAAGTCAAACACTTTCAAAAAAGCTAATTGAGTCAAATAAAAGTCAAACACATTCAAACAAAGCTAATTGAGTCAAATGAAAGTCAAATGCATTCAACAAAGCTAATTGAGTCAAATGAAAGTCAAACACTTTCAACAAAGCTTTTAGAATCAAATGAAAGTCAAACACATTCTAACAAAGCTTTTTGAATCAAATGAAAATCAAATGAATTCAACAAAGCTAATTGAGTCAAATGAAAGTCAAACACTTTCAACAAAGCGTTTAGAATCAAATCAAAGTCAAAAACATTCAATCAAAGCATTCTGAATCAAATGAAAGTCAATTGCATTCCACAATGCTAATTAAGTCAAATGAAAGTCAAACACATTCAACAAAGCTAATTGAGTCAAAAGAAAGTCAAACACATTCAAACAAAGCTTTTTGAATCAAATGAAAGTCAATTGCATTCAACAAAGCCAATTGAGTCAAATGAAAGTCAAACACATTCAAATAAAGCTTCTTGATTCAAATGAAAGTCAAATGCATTCAACAAAGCTAATTGAGTCAAATGAAAGTCAAACACTTTCAACAAAGCGTTTAGAATCAAATGAAAGTCAAATACATTCAATCAAAGCTTTCTGAATCAAATGAAAGTCAATTGCATTCCACAATGCTAATAAAGTCAAATGAAAGTCAAACACATTCAACAAAGCTAATTGAGTCAAAAGAAAGTCAAACACATTCAAACAAAGCTTTTTGAATCAAATGAAAGTCAAATGCATTCAACAAAGCTAATTGAGTCAAATGCAAGTCAAACACTTTCAACAAAGCTAATTGAGTCAAATGAAAGTCGGATATTCCAACAAAGCTTTTTGATTCAAATGAAAGTCAAATGCATTCAACAAAGCTAATTGAGTCAAATGAAAGTCAAACAATTTCAACAAAGCTTTTAGAATCAAATGAAAGTCAAATACATTCAAACAAAGCTTTTAGAATCTAACGAAAATCATATGAATTCAACAAAGCTAATTGAGTCAAATGAAAGTCAAACAATTTCATCAAAGCTTTTAGAATCAAATGAAAGTCAAATACATTCCAATAAAGCATTTTGAATCAAATGAAAGTGAATTGCATTCCACAATGCTAATTGAGTCAAATGAAAGTCAAACACATTCAAACAAAGCTTTTTGAATCAAATGAAAGTCAAATGCATTCAACAAAGCCAATTGAGTCAAATGAAAGTCAAACACATTCAAATAAAGCTTCTTGATTAAAATGAAAGTCAAATGCATTCAACAAAGCTAATTGTGTCAAATGAACTTCAAACACTTTCAACAAAGCTTTTAGAATCAAATGAAAGTCAAACACATTCAAACAAAGCTTTTTGAATCAAATGAAAGTCAAATGCATTAAACAAAGCTATTTGAGTCAAATGAAAGTCAAACACTTTCAACAAAGCGTTTTGAATCAAATGAAAGTCAAATACATTCAATCAAAGCTTTTTGAATCAAATGAAAGTCAATTGCATTCCACCATGCTAATTGAGTCAAATGAAAGTCAAACACTTTCAACAAAGCTTTTTGAATCAATTGAAAGTCAAACACATTCAAACAAAGCTTTTTGAATCAAATGAAAATCAAATGAATTCAACAAAGCTAATTGAGTCAAATGAAAGTCAAACACTTTCATCAAAGCTTTTAGAATCAAATGAAAGTCAAATACATTCAAACAAAGCTTTTTCAATCAAATTAAAGTCAATTGCATTCCACATTGCTAATTGAGTCAAATTAAAGTCAAACACATTCAACGAAGCTAATTGAGTCAAATGAAAGTCAAACACATTCAACGAAGCTAATTGACTCAAATGAAAGTCAAACACATTCAAACAAAGCTTTTTGAATCAAATGAAAGTCAAATGCATTCAACAAAGCCAATTGAGTCAAATGAAAGTCAAACACATTCAAACATAGCTTCTTGATTCAAATGAAAATCAACTGAACTCAACAAAGCTAATTGAGTCAAATAAAAGTCAAACACTTTCAACAAAGCTAATTGAGTTAAAAGAAAGTGAAACACATTCAAACAAAGCTTTTTGAATCAAATGAAAGTCAAATGCATTCAACAAAGCCAATTGAGTCAAATGAAAGTCAAACACATTCAAATAAAGCTTCTTGATTCAAATGAAAGTCAAATGCATTCAACAAAGCTAATTGAGTCAAATGAAAGTTAAACACTTTCAACAAAGCTAATTGAGTCAAATGAAAGTAAAATACATTCAATCAAAGCTAATTGAGTCAAAAGAAAGTCAAACACATTCAAACAAAGCTTTTTGAATGAAATGAAAGTAAAATGCATTCAACAAAGCTAATTGAGTCAAATGAAAGTTAAACACATTCAACAAAGCTAATAGAGTCAAAAGAAAGTCAAACACATTCAAACAAAGCTTTTTTAATCAAATGAAAGTCAATTGCATTCCACAATACTAATTGAGTCAAATGAAAGTCAAACACATTCAACAAAGCTAATTAAGTCTAAAGGAAGTCAAACACATTCAATCAAAGCTTTTTGAATCAAATGAAAGTAAAATGCATTCAACAAAGCTAATTGAGTCAAATGAAAGTCAAACACTTTCAGCAAAGCTAATTGAGTCAAATGAAAGTCAAACACATTCAAATAAAGCTTTTTGATTCAAATGAAAGTCAAATGCATTCAGCAAAGCTAATTGAGTCAAATGAAAGTCAAACACTTTCATCAAAGCTTTTAGAATCAATTGAAAGTCAAACACATTCAAACAAAGCTTTTTGAATCAAATGAAAATCAAATGAATTCAACAAAGCTAATTGAGTCAAATGAAAGTCAAACACTTTCATCAAAGCTTTTAGAATCAAATGAAAGTCAAATACATTCAAACAAAGCTTTTTCAATCAAATTAAAGTCAATTGCATTCCACAATGCTAATTGAGTCAAATTAAAGTCAAACACATTCAACGAAGCTAATTGAGTCAAATGAAAGTCAAACACATTCAACGAAGCTAATTGAGTCAAATGAAAGTCAAACACATTCAAACAAAGCTTTTTGAATCAAATGAAAGTCAAATGCATTCAACAAAGCCAATTGAGTCAAATGAAAGTCAAACACATTCAAACATAGCTTCTTGATTCAAATGAAAATCAAATGCACTCAACAAAGCTAATTGAGTCAAATAAAAGTCAAACACTTTCAACAAAGCTAATTGAGTTAAAAGAAAGTGAAACACATTCAAACAAAGCTTTTTGAATCAAATGAAAGTCAAATGCATTCAACAAAGCCAATTGAGTCAAATGAAAGTCAAACACATTCAAATAAAGCTTCTTGATTCAAATGAAAGTCAAATGCATTCAACAAAGCTAATTGAGTCAAATGAAAGTTAAAAACTTTCAACAAAGCTAATTGAGTCAAATGAAAGTAAAATACATTCAATCAAAGCTTTTTGAATCAAATGAAAGTCAAATGCATTCAACAAAGCCAATTGAGTCAAATGAAAGTCAAACACATTCAAACATAGCTTCTTGATTCAAATGAAAATCAAATGCACTCAACAAAGCTAATTGAGTCAAATAAAAGTCAAACACTTTCAACAAAGCTAATTGACTTAAAAGAAAGTGAAACACATTCAAACAAAGCTTTTTGAATCAAATGAAAGTCAAATGCATTCAACAAAGCCAATTGAGTCAAATGAAAGTCAAACACATTCAAATAAAGCTTCTTGATTCAAATGAAAGTCAAACACATTCAACAAAGCTAATTGAGTCAAAAGAAAGTCAAACACATTCAAACAAAGCTTTTTGAATCAAATGAAGGTCAATTGCATTCCACAATGCTAATTAAGTCAAATGAAAGTCAAACACATTCAACAAAGCTAATTGAGTCAAAAGAAAGTCAAACACATTCAAACAAAGCTTTTTGAATCAAATAAAAGTAAAATGCATTCAACAAAGCTAATTGAGTTAAATGAAAGTCTAACACTTTCAACAAAGCTAATTGAGTCAAATGAAAGTCAAACACATTCAAACAAAGCTTTTTGATTCAAATGAAAGTCAAATGCATTCAACAAAGCTAATTGAGTCAAATGAAAGTCAAATGCATTCAACAAAGCTAATTGAGTAAAATGAAAGTCAAACACTTTCAACAAAGCGTTTAGAATCAAATGAAAGTCAAATAATTCAATCAAAGCATTTTTAAATCAAATGAAAGTCAATTGCATTCCACAATGCTAATTGAGTCAAATGAAAGGCAAACACATTCAGCAAAGCTAATTGAGTCAAAAGAAAGTCAAACACATTCAAACAAAGCTTTTTGAATCAAATGAAAGTAAAATGCATTCAACAAAGCTAATTCAGTCAAATGAAAGTCAAACACTTTCAACAAAGCTAATTGAGTCAAATGAAAGTCAAACACATTCAAACAAAGCTTTTTGATTCAAATGAAAGTCAAATGCATTTAACAAAGCTAATTGAGTCAAATGAAAGTCAAATGCATTCAACAAAGCTAATTGAGTCAAATGAAAGTCAAACACTTTCAACAAAGCGTTTAGAATCAAATGAAAGTCAAATACATTCAATCAAAGCTTTTTGAATCAAATGAAAGTCAATTGCATTCCACAATGCTAATTGAGTCAAATGAAAGTCAAACACATTCAACAAAGCTAATTGAGTCAAAAGAAAGTCAAACACATTCAAACAAAGCTTTTTGAATCAAATGAAAGTAAAATGCATTCAACAAAGCTAATTGAGTCAAATGAAAGTCAAACACTTTCAACAAAGCGTTTAGAATCAAATGAAAGTCAAATACATTCAATCAAAGCTTTTTGAATCAAATGAAAGCCAATTGCATGCCACAATGCTAATTGAGTCAAATGAAAGTCAAACACATTAAACAAAGCTAATTGAGTCAAAATAAAGTCAAACACATTCAAACAAAGCTTTTTGAATCAAATGAAAGTAAAATGCGTTCAACAAAGCTAATTGAGTCAAATGAAAGTCAAACACTTTCAACAAAGCTAATTGAGTCAAATGAAAGTCAAACACATTCAAATAAAGCTTTTTGATTCAAATGAAAGTCAAATGCATTCAGCAAAGCTAATTGAGTCAAATGAAAGTCAAACAATTTCATCAAAGCTTTTAGAATCAATTGAAAGTCAAACACATTCAAACAAAGCTTTTTGAATCAAATGAAAATCAAATGAATTCAACAAAGCTAATTGAGTCAAATGAAAGTCAAACACTTTCATCAAAGCTTTTAGAATCAAATGAAAGTCAAATACATTCAAACAAAGCTTTTTGAATCAAATTAAAGTCAATTGCATTCCACAATGCTAATTGAGTCAAATGAAAGTCAAACACATTCAACGAAGCTAATTGAGTCAAATGAAAGTCAAACACATTCAAACAAAGCTTTTTGAATCAAATGAAAGTCAAATGCATTCAACAAAGCCAATTGAGTCAAATGAAAGTCAAACACATTCAAACATAGCTTCTTGATTCAAATGAAAATCAAATGCACTCAACAAAGCTAATTGAGTCAAATGAAAGTCAAACACTTTCAACAAAGCTAATTGAGTTAAAAGAAAGTGAAACACATTCAAACAAAGCTTTTTGAATCAAATGAAAGTCAAATGCATTCAACAAAGCCAATTGAGTCAAATGAAAGTCAAACACATTCAAATAAAGCTTCTTGATTCAAATGAAAGTAAAATGCATTCAACAAAGCTAATTGAGTCAAATGAAAGTTAAACACTTTCAACAAAGCTAATTGAGTCAAATGAAAGTAAAATACATTCAATCAAAGCTTTTTGAATCAAATGAAAGTCAATGGCATTCCACAATGCTAATTAAGTCAAATGAAAGTCAAACACATTCAACAAAGCTAATTGAGTCAAAAGAAAGTCAAACACATTCAAACAAAGCTTTTTGAATCAAATGAAGGTCAATTGCATTCCACAATGCTAATTAAGTCAAATGAAAGTCAAACACATTCAACAAAGCTAATTGATTCAAAAGAAAGTCAAACACATTCAAACAAAGCTTTTTGAATCAAATAAAAGTAAAATGCATTCAACAAAGCTAATTGAGTTAAATGAAAGTCTAACACTTTCAACAAAGCAAATTGAGTCAAATGAAAGTCAAACACATTGAAACAAAGCTTTTTGATTCAAATGAAAGTCAAATGCATTCAACAAAGCTAATTGAGTCAAATGAAAGTCAAATGCATTCAACAAAGCTAATTGAGTAAAATGAAAGTCAAACACTTTCAACAAAGCGTTTAGAATCAAATGAAAGTCAAATACATTCAATCAAAGCTTTTTGAATCAAATGAAAGTCAATTGCATTCCACAATGCTAATTGAGTCAAATGAAAGGCAAACACATTCAACAAAGCTAATTGAGTCAAAAGAAAGTCAAACACATTCAAACAAAGCTTTTTGAATCAAATGAAAGTAAAATGCATTCAACAAAGCTAATTCAGTCAAATGAAAGTCAAACACTTTCAACAAAGCTAATTGAGTCAAATGAAAGTCAAAAACATTCAAACAAAGCTTTTTGATTCAAATGAAAGTCAAATGCATTCAACAAAGCTAATTGAGTCAAATGAAAATCAAATGCATTCAACAAAGCTAATTGAGTCAAATGAAAGTCAAACACTTTCAACAAAGCGTTTAGAATCAAATGAAAGTCAAATACATTCAATCAAAGCTTTTTGAATCAAATGAAAGTCAATTGCAATCCACAATGCTAATTGAGTCAAATGAAAGTCAAACACATTCAAAAAAGCTAATTGAGTCAAAAGAAAGTCAAACACATTCAAACAAAGCTTTTTGAATCAAATGAAAGTAAAATGCGTTCAACAAAGCTAATTGAGTCAAATGAAAGTCAAACACTTTCAACAAAGCTAATTGAGTCAAATGAAAGTCAAACACATTCAAACAAAGCTTTTTGATTCAAATGAAAGTCAAATGCATTCAACAAAGCTAATTGAGTCAAATGAAAGTCAAACACTTTCAACAAAGCGTTTAGAATCAAATGAAAGTCAAACACATTCAATCAAAGCTTTTTGAATCAAATGAAAGTCAATTGCATTCCACAATGCTAATTGAGTCAAATGAAAGTCAAACACATTCAACAAAGCTAATTGAGTCAAAAGAAAGTCTAACACATTCAAACAAAGCTTTTTGAATCAAATGAAAGTAAAATGCATTCAACAAAACTAATTGAGTCAAATGAAAGTCAAACACTTTCAACAAAGCGTTTAGAATCAAATGTAAGTCAAATACATTCAATCAAAGCTTTTTGAATCAAATAAAAGCCAATTGCATGCCACAATGCTAATCGAGTCAAATGAAAGTCAAACACTTTCAACAAAGCTAATTGAGTCAAATGAAAGTCAAATACATTCAATCAAAGCTTTTTGAATCAAATGAAAGTCAATGGCATTCCACAATGCTAATTAAGTCAAATGAAAGTCAAACACATTCAACAAAGCTAATTGAGTCAAAAGAAAGTCAAACACATTCAAACAAAGCTTTTTGAATGAAATGAAAGTAAAATGCATTCAACAAAGCTAATTGAGTCAAATGAAAGTCAAAAACATTCAACAAAGCTAATAGAGTCAAAAGAAAGTCAAACACATTCAAACAAAGCTTTTTGAATCAAATGAAAGTCAAATGCATTCAACAAAGCTAATTGAGTCAAATGAAAGTCAAACACTTTCAGCAAAGCTAATTGAGTCAAATGAAAGTCAAACACATTCAAATAAAGCTTTTTGATTCAAATGAAAGTCAAATGCATTCAGCAAAGCTAATTGAGTCAAATGAAAGTCAAACACTTTCATTAAAGCTTTTAGAATCAATTGAAAGTCAAACACATTCAAACAAAGCTTTTTGAATCAAATGAAAATCAAATGAATTCAACAAAGCTAATTGAGTCAAATGAAAGTCAAACACTTTCATCAAAGCTTTTAGAATCAAATGAAAGTCAAATACATTCAAACAAAGCTTTTTCAATCAAATTAAAGTCAATTGCATTCCACAATGCTAATTGAGTCAAATTAAAGTCAAACTCATTCAACGAAGCTAATTGAGTCAAATGAAAGTCAAACACATTCAACGAAGCTAATTGAGTCAAATGAAAGTCAAACACATTCAAACAAAGCTTTTTGAATCAAATGAAAGTCAAATGCATTCAACAAAGCCAATTGAGTCAAATGAAAGTCAAACATATTCAAACATAGCTTCTTGATTCAAATGAAAATCAAATGCACTCAACAAAGCTAATTGAGTCAAATGAAAGTCAAACACTTTCAACAAAACTAATTGAGTTAAAAGAAAGTGAAACACATTCAAACAAAGCTTTTTGAATCAAATGAAAGTCAAATGCATTCAACAAAGCCAATTGAGTCAAATGAAAGTCAAACACATTCAAATAAAGCTTCTTGATTCAAATGAAAGTCAAATGCATTCAACAAAGCTAATTGAGTCAAATGAAAGTTAAACACTTTCAACAAAGCTAATTGAGTCAAATGAAAGTAAAATACATTCAATCAAAGCTTTTTGAATCAAATGAAAGTCAATGGCATTCCACAATGCTAATTAAGTCAAATGAAAGTCAAACACATTCAACAAAGCTAATTGAGTCAAAAGAAAGTCAAACACATTCAAACAAAGCTTTTTGAATCAAATGAAGGTCAATTGCATTCCACAATGCTAATTAAGTCAAATGAAAGTCAAACACATTCAACAAAGCTAATTGATTCAAAAGAAAGTCAAACACATTCAAACAAAGCTTTTTGAATCAAATAAAAGTAAAATGCATTCAACAAAGCTAATTGAGTTAAATGAAAGTCTAACACTTTCAACAAAGCAAATTGAGTCAAATGAAAGTCAAACACATTCAAACAAAGCTTTTTGATTCAAATGAAAGTCAAATGCATTCAACAAAGCTAATTGAGTCAAATGAAAGTCAAATGCATTCAACAAAGCTAATTGAGTAAAATGAAAGTCAAACACTTTCAACAAAGCGTTTAGAATCAAATGAAAGTCAAATACATTCAATCAAAGCTTTTTGAATCAAATGAAAGTCAATTGCATTCCACAATGCTAATTAAGTCAAATGAAAGTCAAACACATTCAACAAAGCGTTTTGAATCAAATGAAAGTCAAATACATTCAATCAAAGCTTTTTGAATCAAATGAAAGTCAATTGCATTCCACAATTCTAATTGAGTCAACTGAAAGTCAAACACATTCAACAAAGCTAATTGAGTCAAAAGAAAGTCAAACACATTCAAACAAAGCTTTTTGAATCAAATGAAAGTAAAATGCATTCAACAAAGCTAATTGAGTCAAATGAAAGTCAAACACTTTCAACAAAGCTAATTGAGTCAAATGAAAGTCAAACACATTCAAACAAAGCTTTTTGATTCAAATGAAAGTCAAATGCATTCAACAAAGCTAATTGAGTCAAATGAAAGTCAAATGCATTCAACAAAGCTAATTGAGTCAAATGAAAGTCAAACACTTTCAACAAAGCGTTTAGAATCAAATGAAAGTCAAATACATTCAATCAAAGCTTTTTGAATCAAATGAAAGTCAATTGCAATCCACAATGCTAATTGAGTCAAATGAAAGTCAAACACATTCAAAAAATCTAATTGAGTCAAAAGAAAGTCAAACACATTCAAACAAAGCTTTTTGAATCAAATGAAAGTAAAATGCGTTCAACAAAGCTAATTGAGTCAAATGAAAGTCAAACACTTTCAACAAAGCCAATTGAGTCAAATGAAAGTCAAACACATTCAAACAAAGCTTTTTGATTCAAATGAAAGTCAAATGCATTCAACAAAGCTAATTGAGTCAAATGAAAGTCAAACACTTTCAACAAAGCGTTTAGAATCAAATGAAAGTCAAACACATTCAATCAAAGCTTTTTGAATCAAATGAAAGTCAATTGCATTCCACAATGCTAATTGAGTCAAATGAAAGTCAAACACATTCAACAAAGCTAATTGAGTCTAAAGAAAGTCTAACACATTCAAACAAAGCTTTTTGAATCAAATGAAAGTAAAATGCATTCAACAAAACTAATTGAGTCAAATGAAAGTCAAACACTTTCAACAAAGCGTTTAGAATCAAATGTAAGTCAAATACATTCAATCAAAGCTTTTTGAATCAAATAAAAGCCAATTGCATGCCACAATGCTAATCGAGTCAAATGAAAGTCAAACACTTTCAACAAAGCTAATTGAGTCAAATGAAAGTCAAATACATTCAATCAAAGCTTTTTGAATCAAATGAAAGTCAATGGCATTCCACAATGCTAATTAAGTCAAATGAAAGTCAAACACATTCAACAAAGCTAATTGAGTCAAAAGAAAGTCAAACACATTCAAACAAAGCTTTTTGAATGAAATGAAAGTAAAATGCATTCAACAAAGCTAATTGAGTCAAATGAAAGTCAAACACATTCAACAAAGCTAATAGAGTCAAAAGAAAGTCAAACACATTCAAACAAAGCTTTTTGGATTAAATGAAAGTCAAATGCATTCAACAAAGCTAATTGAGTCAAATGAAAGTCAAACACTTTCAGCAAAGCTAATTGAGTCAAATGAAAGTCAAACACATTCAAATAAAGCTTTTTGATTCAAATGAAAGTCAAATGCATTCAGCAAAGCTAATTGAGTCAAATGAAAGTCAAACACTTTCATTAAAGCTTTTAGAATCAATTGAAAGTCAAACACATTCAAACAAAGCTTTTTGAATCAAATGAAAATCAAATGAATTCAACAAAGCTAATTGAGTCAAATGAAAGTCAAACACTTTCATCAAAGCTTTTAGAATCAAATGAAAGTCAAATACATTCAAACAAAGCTTTTTCAATCAAATTAAAGTCAATTGCATTCCACAATGCTAATTGAGTCAAATTAAAGTCAAACACATTCAACGAAGCTAATTGAGTCAAATGAAAGTCAAACACATTCAACGAAGCTAATTGAGTCAAATGAAAGTCAAACACATTCAAACAAAGCTTTTTGAATCAAATGAAAGTCAAATGCATTCAACAAAGCCAATTGAGTCAAATGAAAGTCAAACATATTCAAACATAGCTTCTTGATTCAAATGAAAATCAAATGCACTCAACAAAGCTAATTGAGTCAAATGAAAGTCAAACACTTTCAACAAAACTAATTGAGTTAAAAGAAAGTGAAACACATTCAAACAAAGCTTTTTGAATCAAATGAAAGTCAAATGCATTCAACAAAGCCAATTGAGTCAAATGAAAGTCAAACACATTCAAATAAAGCTTCTTGATTCAAATGAAAGTCAAATGCATTCAACAAAGCTAATTGAGTCAAATGAAAGTTAAACACTTTCAACAAAGCTAATTGAGTCAAATGAAAGTAAAATACATTCAATCAAAGCTTTTTGAATCAAATGAAAGTCAATGGCATTCCACAATGCTAATTAAGTCAAATGAAAGTCAAACACATTCAACAAAGCTAATTGAGTCAAAAGAAAGTCAAACACATTCAAACAAAGCTTTTTGAATCAAATGAAGGTCAATTGCATTCCACAATGCTAGTTAAGTCAAATGAAAGTCAAACACATTCAACAAAGCTAATTGATTCAAAAGAAAGTCAAACACATTCAAACAAAGCTTTTTGAATCAAATAAAAGTAAAATGCATTCAACAAAGCTAATTGAGTTAAATGAAAGTCTAACACTTTCAACAAAGCAAATTGAGTCAAATGAAAGTCAAATACATTCAATCAAAGCTTTTTGAATCAAATGAAAGTCAATGGCATTGCACAATGCTAATTAAGTCAAATGAAAGTCAAACACATTCAACAAAGCTAATTAAGTCAAAAGAAAGTCAAACACATTCAAACAAAGCTTTTTGAATGAAATGAAAGTAAAATGCATTCAACAAAGCTAATTGAGTCAAATGAAAGTCAAACACATTCAACAAAGCTAATAGAGTCAAAAGAAAGTCAAACACATTCAAACAAAGCTTTTTGGATTAAATGAAAGTCAAATGCATTCAACAAAGCTAATTGAGTCAAATGAAAGTCAAACACTTTCAGCAAAGCTAATTGAGTCAAATGAAAGTCAAACACATTCAAATAAAGCTTTTTGATTCAAATGAAAGTCAAATGCATTCAGCAAAGCTAATTGAGTCAAATGAAAGTCAAACACTTTCATTAAAGCTTTTAGAATCAATTGAAAGTCAAACACATTCAAACAAATCTTTTTGAATCAAATGAAAATCAAATGAATTCAACAAAGCTAATTGAGTCAAATGAAAGTCAAACACTTTCATCAAAGCTTTTAGAATCAAATGAAAGTCAAATACATTCAAACAAAGCTTTTTCAATCAAATTAAAGTCAATTGCATTCCACAATGCTAATTGAGTCAAATGAAAGTCAAACACATTCAACGAAGCTAATTGAGTCAAATGAAAGTCAAACACATTCAACGAAGCTAATTGAGTCAAATGAAAGTCAAACACATTCAAACAAAGCTTTTTGAATCAAATGAAAGTCAAATGCATTCAACAAAGCCAATTGAGTCAAATGAAAGTCAAACATATTCAAACATAGCTTCTTGATTCAAATGAAAATCAAATGCACTCAACAAAGCTAATTGAGTCAAATGAAAGTCAAACACTTTCAACAAAGCTAATAGAGTCAAAAGAAAGTGAAACACATTCAAACAAAGCTTTTTGAATCAAATGAAAGTCAAATGCATTCAACAAAGCCAATTGAGTCAAATGAAAGTCAAACACATTCAAATAAAGCTTCTTGATTCAAATGAAAGTCAAATGCATTCAACAAAGCTAATTGAGTCAAATGAAAGTTAAACACTTTCAACAAAGCTAATTGAGTCAAATGAAAGTAAAATACATTCAATCAAAGCTTTTTGAATCAAATGAAAGTCAATGGCATTCCACAATGCTAATTAAGTCAAATGAAAGTCAAACACATTCAACAAAGCTAATTGAGTCAAAAGAAAGTCAAACACATTCAAACAAAGCTTTTTGAATCAAATGAAGGTCAATTGCATTCCACAATGCTAGTTAAGTCAAATGAAAGTCAAACACATTCAACAAAGCTAATTGATTCAAAAGAAAGTCAAACACATTCAAACAAAGCTTTTTGAATCAAATAAAAGTAAAATGCATTCAACAAAGCTAATTGAGTTAAATGAAAGTCTAACACTTTCAACAAAGCAAATTGAGTCAAATGAAAGTCAAATACATTCAATCAAAGCTTTTTGAATCAAATGAAAGTCAATGGCATTCCACAATGCTAATTAAGTCAAATGCAAGTCAAACACATTCAACAAAGCTAATTGAGTCAAAAGAAAGTCAAACACATTCAAACAAAGCTTTTTGAATGAAATGAAAGTAAAATGCATTCAACAAAGCTAATTGAGTCAAATGAAAGTCAAACACATTCAACAAAGCTAATAGAGTCAAAAGAAAGTCAAACACATTCAAACAAAGCTTTTTGAATCAAATGAAAGTCAAATGCATTCAACAAAGCTAATTGAGTCAAATGAAAGTCAAACACTTTCAGCAAAGCTAATTGAGTCAAATGAAAGTCAAACACATTCAAATAAAGCTTTTTGATTCAAATGAAAGTCAAATGCATTCAGCAAAGCTAATTGAGTCAAATGAAAGTCAAACACTTTCATTAAAGCTTTTAGAATCAATTGAAAGTCAAACACATTCAAACAAAGCTTTTTGAATCAAATGAAAATCAAATGAATTCAACAAAGCTAATTGAGTCAAATGAAAGTCAAACACTTTCATCAAAGCTTTTAGAATCAAATGAAAGTCAAATACATTCAAACAAAGCTTTTTCAATCAAATTAAAGTCAATTGCATTCCACAATGCTAATTGAGTCAAATTAAAGTCAAACACATTCAACGAAGCTAATTGAGTCAAATGAAAGTCAAACACATTCAACGAAGCTAATTGAGTCAAATGAAAGTCAAACACATTCAAACAAAGCTTTTTGAATCAAATGAAAGTCAAATGCATTCAACAAAGCCAATTGAGTCAAATGAAAGTCAAACATATTCAAACATAGCTTCTTGATTCAAATGAAAATCAAATGCACTCAACAAAGCTAATTGAGTCAAATGAAAGTCAAACACTTTCAACAAAACTAATTGAGTTAAAAGAAAGTGAAACACATTCAAACAAAGCTTTTTGAATCAAATGAAAGTCAAATGCATTCAACAAAGCCAATTGAGTCAAATGAAAGTCAAACACATTCAAATAAAGCTTCTTGATTCAAATGAAAGTCAAATGCATTCAACAAAGCTAATTGAGTCAAATGAAAGTTAAACACTTTCAACAAAGCTAATTGAGTCAAATGAAAGTAAAATACATTCAATCAAAGCTTTTTGAATCAAATGAAAGTCAATGGCATTCCACAATGCTAATTAAGTCAAATGAAAGTCAAACACATTCAACAAAGCTAATTGAGTCAAAAGAAAGTCAAACACATTCAAACAAAGCTTTTTGAATCAAATGAAGGTCAATTGCATTCCACAATGCTAGTTAAGTCAAATGAAAGTCAAACACATTCAACAAAGCTAATTGATTCAAAAGAAAGTCAAACACATTCAAACAAAGCTTTTTGAATCAAATAAAAGTAAAATGCATTCAACAAAGCTAATTGAGTTAAATGAAAGTCTAACACTTTCAACAAAGCAAATTGAGTCAAATGAAAGTCAAATACATTCAATCAAAGCTTTTTGAATCAAATGAAAGTCAATGGCATTCCACAATGCTAATTAAGTCAAATGAAAGTCAAACACATTCAACAAAGCTAATTAAGTCAAAAGAAAGTCAAACACATTCAAACAAAGCTTTTTGAATGAAATGAAAGTAAAATGCATTCAACAAAGCTAATTGAGTCAAATGAAAGTCAAACACATTCAACAAAGCTAATAGAGTCAAAAGAAAGTCAAACACATTCAAACAAAGCTTTTTGGATTAAATGAAAGTCAAATGCATTCAACAAAGCTAATTGAGTCAAATGAAAGTCAAACACTTTCAGCAAAGCTAATTGAGTCAAATGAAAGTCAAACACATTCAAATAAAGCTTTTTGATTCAAATGAAAGTCAAATGCATTCAGCAAAGCTAATTGAGTCAAATGAAAGTCAAACACTTTCATTAAAGCTTTTAGAATCAATTGAAAGTCAAACACATTCAAACAAATCTTTTTGAATCAAATGAAAATCAAATGAATTCAACAAAGCTAATTGAGTCAAATGAAAGTCAAACACTTTCATCAAAGCTTTTAGAATCAAATGAAAGTCAAATACATTCAAACAAAGCTTTTTCAATCAAATTAAAGTCAATTGCATTCCACAATGCTAATTGAGTCAAATGAAAGTCAAACACATTCAACGAAGCTAATTGAGTCAAATGAAAGTCAAACACATTCAACGAAGCTAATTGAGTCAAATGAAAGTCAAACACATTCAAACAAAGCTTTTTGAATCAAATGAAAGTCAAATGCATTCAACAAAGCCAATTGAGTCAAATGAAAGTCAAACATATTCAAACATAGCTTCTTGATTCAAATGAAAATCAAATGCACTCAACAAAGCTAATTGAGTCAAATGAAAGTCAAACACTTTCAACAAAGCTAATAGAGTCAAAAGAAAGTGAAACACATTCAAACAAAGCTTTTTGAATCAAATGAAAGTCAAATGCATTCAACAAAGCCAATTGAGTCAAATGAAAGTCAAACACATTCAAATAAAGCTTCTTGATTCAAATGAAAGTCAAATGCATTCAACAAAGCTAATTGAGTCAAATGAAAGTTAAACACTTTCAACAAAGCTAATTGAGTCAAATGAAAGTAAAATACATTCAATCAAAGCTTTTTGAATCAAATGAAAGTCAATGGCATTCCACAATGCTAATTAAGTCAAATGAAAGTCAAACACATTCAACAAAGCTAATTGAGTCAAAAGAAAGTCAAACACATTCAAACAAAGCTTTTTGAATCAAATGAAGGTCAATTGCATTCCACAATGCTAGTTAAGTCAAATGAAAGTCAAACACATTCAACAAAGCTAATTGATTCAAAAGAAAGTCAAACACATTCAAACAAAGCTTTTTGAATCAAATAAAAGTAAAATGCATTCAACAAAGCTAATTGAGTTAAATGAAAGTCTAACACTTTCAACAAAGCAAATTGAGTCAAATGAAAGTCAAATACATTCAATCAAAGCTTTTTGAATCAAATGAAAGTCAATGGCATTCCACAATGCTAATTAAGTCAAATGCAAGTCAAACACATTCAACAAAGCTAATTGAGTCAAAAGAAAGTCAAACACATTCAAACAAAGCTTTTTGAATGAAATGAAAGTAAAATGCATTCAACAAAGCTAATTGAGTCAAATGAAAGTCAAACACATTCAACAAAGCTAATAGAGTCAAAAGAAAGTCAAACACATTCAAACAAAGCTTTTTGAATCAAATGAAAGTCAAATGCATTCAACAAAGCTAATTGAGTCAAATGAAAGTCAAACACTTTCAGCAAAGCTAATTGAGTCAAATGAAAGTCAAACACATTCAAATAAAGCTTTTTGATTCAAATGAAAGTCAAATGCATTCAGCAAAGCTAATTGAGTCAAATGAAAGTCAAACACTTTCATTAAAGCTTTTAGAATCAATTGAAAGTCAAACACATTCAAACAAAGCTTTTTGAATCAAATGAAAATCAAATGAATTCAACAAAGCTAATTGAGTCAAATGAAAGTCAAACACTTTCATCAAAGCTTTTAGAATCGAATGAAAGTCAAATACATTCAAACAAAGATTTTTCAATCAAATTAAAGTCAATTGCATTCCACAATGCTAATTGAGTCAAATTAAAGTCAAACACATTCAACGAAGCTAATTGAGTCAAATGAAAGTCAAACACATTCAACGAAGCTAATTGAGTCAAATGAAAGTCAAACACATTCAAACAAAGCTTTTTGAATCAAATGAAAGTCAAATGCATTCAACAAAGCCAATTGAGTCAAATGAAAGTCAAACATATTCAAACATAGCTTCTTGATTCAAATGAAAATCAAATGCACTCAACAAAGCTAATTGAGTCAAATGAAAGTCAAACACTTTCAACAAAGCTAATAGAGTCAAAAGAAAGTGAAACACATTCAAACAAAGCTTTTTGAATCAAATAAAAGTCAAATGCATTCAACAAAGCCAATTGAGTCAAATGAAAGTCAAACACATTCAAATAAAGCTTCTTGATTCAAATGAAAGTCAAATGCATTCAACAAAGCTAATTGAGTCAAATGAAAGTTAAACACTTTCAACAAAGCTAATTGAGTCAAATGAAAGTAAAATACATTCAATCAAAGCTTTTTGAATCAAATGAAAGTCAATGGCATTCCACAATGCTAATTAAGTCAAATGAAAGTCAAACACATTCAACAAAGCTAATTGAGTCAAAAGAAAGTCAAACACATTCAAACAAAGCTTTTTGAATCAAATGAAGGTCAATTGCATTCCACAATGCTAGTTAAGTCAAATGAAAGTCAAACACATTCAACAAAGCTAATTGATTCAAAAGAAAGTCAAACACATTCAAACAAAGCTTTTTGAATCAAATAAAAGTAAAATGCATTCAACAAAGCTAATTGAGTTAAATGAAAGTCTAACACTTTCAACAAAGCAAATTGAGTCAAATGAAAGTCAAATACATTCAATCAAAGCTTTTTGAATCAAATGAAAGTCAATGGCATTCCACAATGCTAATTAAGTCAAATGAAAGTCAAACACATTCAACAAAGCTAATTGAGTCAAAAGAAAGTCAAACACATTCAAACAAAGCTTTTTGAATGAAATGAAAGTAAAATGCATTCAACAAAGCTAATTGAGTCAAATGAAAGTCAAACACATTCAACAAAGCTAATAGAGTCAAAAGAAAGTCAAACTCATTCAAACAAAGCTTTTTGAATCAAATGAAAGTCAAATGCATTCAACAAAGCTAATTGAGTCAAATGAAAGTCAAACACTTTCAGCAAAGCTAATTGAGTCAAATGAAAGTCAAACACATTCAAATAAAGCTTTTTGATTCAAATGAAAGTCAAATGCATTCAGCAAAGCTAATTGAGTCAAATGAAAGTCAAACACTTTCATTAAAGCTTTTAGAATCAATTGAAAGTCAAACACATTCAAACAAAGCTTTTTGAATCAAATGAAAATCAAATGAATTCAACAAAGCTAATTGAGTCAAATGAAAGTCAAACACTTTCATCAAAGCTTTTAGAATCAAATGAAAGTCAAATACATTCAAACAAAGCTTTTTCAATCAAATTAAAGTCAATTGCATTCCACAATGCTAATTGAGTCAAATTAAAGTCAAACACATTCAACGAAGCTAATTGAGTCAAATGAAAGTCAAACACATTCAACGAAGCTAATTGAGTCAAATGAAAGTCAAACACATTCAAACAAAGCTTTTTGAATCAAATGAAAGTCAAATGCAATCAACAAAGCCAATTGAGTCAAATGAAAGTCAAACATATTCAAACATAGCTTCTTGATTCAAATGAAAATCAAATGCACTCAACAAAGCTAATTGAGTCAAATGAAAGTCAAACACTTTCAACAAAACTAATTGAGTTAAAAGAAAGTGAAACACATTCAAACAAAGCTTTTTGAATCAAATGAAAGTCAAATGCATTCAACAAAGCCAATTGAGTCAAATGAAAGTCAAACACATTCAAATAAAGCTTCTTGATTCAAATGAAAGTCAAATGCATTCAACAAAGCTAATTGAGTCAAATGAAAGTTAAACACTTTCAACAAAGCTAATTGAGTCAAATGAAAGTAAAATACATTCAATCAAAGCTTTTTGAATCAAATGAAAGTCAATGGCATTCCACAATGCTAATTAAGTCAAATGAAAGTCAAACACATTCAACAAAGCTAATTGAGTCAAAAGAAAGTCAAACACATTCAAACAAAGCTTTTTGAATCAAATGAAGGTCAATTGCATTCCACAATGCTAGTTAAGTCAAATGAAAGTCAAACACATTCAAGAAAGCTAATTGATTCAAAAGAAAGTCAAACACATTCAAACAAAGCTTTTTGAATCAAATAAAAGTAAAATGCATTCAACAAAGCTAATTGAGTTAAATGAAAGTTTAACACTTTCAACAAAGCAAATTGAGTCAAATGAAAGTCAAACACATTCAAACAAAGCTTTTTGATTCAAATGAAAGTCAAATGCATTCAACAAAGCTAATTGAGTCAAATGAAAGTCAAATGCATTCAACAAAGCTAATTGAGTAAAATGAAAGTCAAACACTTTCAACAAAGCGTTTAGAATCAAATGAAAGTCAAATACATTCAATCAAAGCTTTTTGAATCAAATGAAAGTCAATTGCATTCCACAATGCTAATTGAGTCAAATGAAAGGCAAACACATTCAACAAAGCTAATTGAGTCAAAAGAAAGTTAAACACATTCAAACAAAGCTTTTTGAATCAAATGAAAGTAAAATGCATTCAACAAAGCTAATTCAGTCAAATGAAAGTCAAACACTTTCAACAAAGCTAATTGAGTCAAATGAAAGTCAAACACATTCAAACAAAGCTTTTTGATTCAAATGAAAGTCAAATGCATTCAACAAAGCTAATTGAGTCAAATGAAAGTCAAATGCATTCAACAAAGCTAATTGAGTCAAATGAAAGTCAAACACTTTCAACAAAGCGTTTAGAATCAAATGAAAGTCAAATACATTCAATCAAAGCTTTTTGAATCAAATGAAAGTCAATTCCATTCCACAATGCTAATTGAGTCAAATGAAAGTCAAACACATTCAAAAAAGCTAATTGAGTCAAAATAAAGTCAAACACATTCAAACAAAGCTTTTTGAATCAAATGAAAGTAAAATGCGTTCAACAAAGCTAATTGAGTCAAATGAAAGTCAAACACTTTCAACAAAGCTAATTGAGTCAAATGAAAGTCAAACACATTCAAACAAAGCTTTTTGATTCAAATGAAAGTCAAATGCATTCAACAAAGCTAATTGAGTCAAATGAAAATCAAACACTTTCAACAAACCGTTTAGAATCAAATGAAAGTCAAACACATTCAATCAAAGCTTTTTGAATCAAATGAAAGTCAATTGCATTCCACAATGCTAATTGAGTCAAATGAAAGTCAAACACATTCAACAAAGCTAATTGAGTCAAAAGAAAGTCAAACACATTCCAACAAAGCTTTTTGAATCAAATGAAAGTAAAATGCATTCAACAAAGCTAATTGAGTCAAATGAAAGTCAAACACTTTCAACAAAGCGTTTAGAATCAAATGAAAGTCAAATACATTCAATCAAAGCTTTTTGAATCAAATGAAAGCCAATTGCATGCCACAGTGCTAATTAAGTCAAATGAAAGTCAAACACATTAAACAAAGCTAATTGAGTCAAAATAAAGTCAAACACATTCAAACAAAGCTTTTTGAATGAAATGAAAGTAAAATGCATTTAACAAAGCTAATTGAGTCAAATGAAAGTCAAACACTTTCAACAAAGCTAATTGAGTCAAATGAAAGTCAAATACATTCAATCAAAGCTTTTTGAATCAAATGAAAGTCAATGGCATTCCACAATGCTAATTAAGTCAAATGAAAGTCAAACACATTCAACAAAGCTAATTGAGTCAAAAGAAAGTCAAACACATTCAAACAAAGCTTTTTGAATGAAATGAAAGTAAAATGCATTCAACAAAGCTAATTGAGTCAAATGAAAGTCAAACACATTCAACAAAGCTAATAGAGTCAAAAGAAAGTCAAACACATTCAAACAAAGCTTTTTGAATCAAATGCAAGTCAAATGCATTCAACAAAGCTAATTGAGTCAAATGAAAGACAAACACTTTCAGCAAAGCTAATTGAGTCAAATGAAAGTCAAACACATTCAAATAAAGCTTTTTGATTCAAATGAAAGTCAAATGCATTCAGCAAAGCTAATTGAGTCAAATGAAAGTCAAACACTTTCATCAAAGCTTTTAGAATTAATTGAAAGTCAAACACATTCAAACAAAGCTTTTTGAATCAAATGAAAATCAAATGAATTCAACAAAGCTAATTGAGTCAAATGAAAGTCAAACACTTTCATCAAAGCTTTTAGAATCAAATGAAAGTCAAATACATTCAAACAAAGCTTTTTCAATCAAATTAAAGTCAATTGCATTCCACAATGCTAATTGAGTCAAATTAAAGTCAAACACATTCAACGAAGCTAATTGAGCCAAATGAATGTCAAACACATTCAACGAAGCTAATTGAGTCAAATGAAAGTCAAACACATTCAAACAAAGCTTTTTGAATCAAATGAAAGTCAAATGAATTCAACAAAGCTAATTGAGTCAAATGAAAGTCAAACACTTTCATCAAAGCTTTAAGAATAAAATGAAAGTCAAATACATTCAAACAAAGCTTTTTGAATCAAATCGAAGTCAATTGCATTCCACAATGCTAATTGAGTCAAATGAAAGTCAAACACATTCAACGAAGCTAATTGAGTCAAATGAAAGTCAAACACATTCAAACAAAGCTTTTTGAATCAAATGAAAGTCAAATGCATTCAACAAAGCCAATTGAGTCAAATGAAAGTCAAACACATTCAAATAAAGCTTCTTGATTCAAATGAAAGTCAAATGCATTCAACAAAGCCAATTGAGTCAAATGAAAGTCAAACACATTCAAATAAAGCTTCTTGATTCAAATGAAAGTCAAATGCATTCAACAAAGCTAATTGAGTCAAATGAAAGTTAAACACTTTCAACAAAGCTAATTGAGTCAAACGAAAGTAAAATACATTCAATCAAAGCTTTTTGAATCAAATGAAAGTCAATGGCATTCCACAATGCTAATTAAGTCAAATGAAAGTCAAACACATTCAACAAAGCTAATTGAGTCAAAAAAAGTCAAACACATTCAAACAAAGCTTTTTGAATCAAATGAAGGTCAATTGCATTCCACAATGCTAATTAAGTCAAATGAAAGTCAAACACATTCAACAAAGCTAATTGAGTCAAAAGAAAGTCAAACACATTCAAACAAAGCTTTTTAAATCAAATAAAAGTAAAATGCATTCAACAAAGCTAATTGGGTTAAATGAAAGTCTAACACTTTCAACAAAGCTAATTGAGTCAAATGAAAGTCAAACACATTCAAACAAAGCTTTTTGATTCAAATGAAAGTCAAATGCATTCAACAAAGCTAATTGAGTCAAATGAAAGTCAAATGCATTCAACAAAGCTAATTGAGTCAAATAAAAGTTAAACACTTTCAACAAAGCTAATTGAGTCAAATGAAAGTTAAATACATTCAATCAAAGCTTTTTGAATCAAATGAAAGTCAATGGCATTCCACAATGCTAATTAAGTCAAATGAAAGTCAAACACATTCAACAAAGCTAATTGAGTCAAAAGAAAGTCAAACACATTCAAACAATGCTTTTTGAATCAAATGAAAGTAAAATGCATTCAACAAAGCTAATTGAGTTAAATGAAAGTCTAACACTTTCAACAAAGCTAATTGAGTCAAATGAAAGTCAAACACATTCAAACAAAGCTTTTTGATTCAAATGAAAGTCAAATGCATTCAACAAAGCTAATTGAGTCAAATGAAAGTCAAATGCATTCAACAAAGCTAATTGAGTCAAATGAAAGTCAAACACTTTCAACAAAGCGTTTAGAATCAAATGAAAGTCAAATACATTCAATCATAGCTTTTTGAATCAAATGAAAGTCAATTGCATTCCACAATACTAATTAAGTCAAATGAAAGTCAAACACATTCAACAAAGCTAATTAAGTCAAAAGGAAGTCAAACATATTCAATCAAAGCTTTTTGAATCAAATGAAAGTAAAATGCATTCAACAAAGCTAATTGAGTCAAATGAAAGTCAAACACTTTCAACAAAGCTAATTGAGTCAAATGAAAGTCAAACACATTCAAACAAAGCTTATTGATTCAAATGAAAGTCAAATGCATTCAACAAAGCTAATTGAGTTAAATGAAAGTCAAATGCATTCAACAAAGCTAATTGAGTAAAATGAAAGTCAAACACTTTCAACAAAGCGTTTAGAATCAAATGAAAGTCAAATACATTCAATCAAAGCTTTATGAATCAAATGAAAGTCAATTGCATTCCACAATGCTAATTAACTCAAATGAAAGGCAAACACATTCAACAAAGCTAATTGAGTCAAAAGAAAGTCAAACATATTCAAACAAAGCTTTTTGAATCAAATGAAAGTAAAATGCATTCAACAAAGCTAATTCAGTCAAATGAAAGTCAAACACTTTCAACAAAGCTAATTGAGTCAAATGAAAGTCAAACACATTCAAACAAAGCTTTTTGATTCAAATGAAAGTCAAATGCATTCAACAAAGCTAATTGAGTCAAATGAAATTCAAATGCATTCAACAAAGCTAATTGAGTCAAATGAAAGTCAAACACTTTCAACAAAGCGTTTAGAATCAAATGAAAGTAAAATACATTCAATCAAAGCTTTTTGAATCAAATGAAAGTCAATTGCATTCCACAATGCTAATTGAGTCAAATGAAAGTCAAACACATTCAACAAAGCTAATTGAGTCAAAAGAAAGTCAAACACATTCAAACAAAGCTTTTTGAATCAAATGAAAGTAAAATGCGTTCAACAAAGCTAATTGAGTCAAATGAAAGTCAAACACTTTCAACAAAGCTAATTGAGTCAAATGAAAGTCAAACACATTCAAACAAAGCTTTTTGTTTCAAATGAAAGTCAAATGCATTCAACATAGCTAATTGAGTCAAATGAAAGTCAAACACATTCAACAAAGCTAATTAAGTCTAAAGGAAGTCAAACACATTCAATCAAAGCTTTTTGAATCAAATGAAAGTAAAATGCATTCAACAAAGCTAATTGAGTCAAATGAAAGTCAAACACTTTCAACAAAGCTAATTGAGTCAAATGAAAGTCAAACACATTCAAATAAAGCTTTTTGATTCAAATGAAAGTCAAATGCATTCAACAAAGCTAATTGAGTTAAATGAAAGTCAAATGCATTCAACAAAGCTAATTGAGTAAAATGAAAGTCAAACACTTTCAACAAAGCGTTTAGAATCAAATGAAAGTCAAATACATTCAATCAAAGCTTTATGAATCAAATGAAAGTCAATTGCATTCCACAATGCTAATTAACTCAAATGAAAGGCAAACACATTCAACAAAGCTAATTGAGTCAAAAGAAAGTCAAACATATTCAAACAAAGCTTTTTGAATCAAATGAAAGTAAAATGCATTCAACAAAGCTAATTCAGTCAAATGAAAGTCAAACACTTTCAACAAAGCTAATTGAGTCAAATGAAAGTCAAACACATTCAAACAAAGCTTTTTGATTCAAATGAAAGTCAAATGCATTCAACAAAGCTAATTGAGTCAAATGAAATTCAAATGCATTCAACAAAGCTAATTGAGTCAAATGAAAGTCAAACACTTTCAACAAAGCGTTTAGAATCAAATGAAAGTCAAATACATTCAATCAAAGCTTTTTGAATCAAATGAAAGTCAATTGCATTCCACAATGCTAATTGAGTCAAATGAAAGTCAAACACATTCAACAAAGCTAATTGAGTCAAAAGAAAGTCAAACACATTCAAACAAAGCTTTTTGAATCAAATGAAAGTAAAATGCGTTCAACAAAGCTAATTGAGTCAAATGAAAGTCAAACACTTTCAACAAAGCTAATTGAGTCAAATGAAAGTCAAACACATTCAAACAAAGCTTTTTGTTTCAAATGAAAGTCAAATGCATTCAACAAAGCTAATTGAGTCAAATGAAAGTCAAACACTTTCAACAAAGCGTTTAGAATCAAATGAAAGTCAAACACATTCAAACAAAGCTTTTTGAATCAAATGAAAGTCAATTGCATTCCACAATGCTAATTGAGTCAAATGAAAGTCAAACACATTCAACAAAGCTAATTGAGTCAAAAGAAAGTCAAACACATTCAAACAAAGCTTTTTGAATCAAATGAAAGTAAAATGCGTTCAACAAAGCTAATTGAGTCAAATGAAAGTCAAACACTTTCAACAAAGCTAATTGAGACAAATGAAAGTCAAACACATTCAAACAAAGCTTTTTGAATCAAATGAAAGTAAAATGCATTTGACAAAGCTAATTGAGTCAAATGAAAGTCAAACACTTTCAACAAAGCGTTTAGAATCAAATGAAAGTCAAATACATTCAATCAAAGCTTTTTGAATCAAATGAAAGTCAATTGCATTCCACAATGCTAATTGAGTCAAATGAAATTCAAACACATTCAACAAAGCTAATTGAGTCAAAAGAAAGTCAAACACATTCAAACAAAGCTTTTTGAATGAAATGAAAGTAAAATGCATTCAACAAAGCTAATTGAGTCAAATGAAAGTCAAACACTTTCAACAAAGCTAATTGAGTCAAATGAAAGTCAAATACATTCAATCAAAGCTTTTTGAATCAAATGAAAGTCAATGGCATTCCACAATGCTAATTAAGTCAAATGAAAGTCAAACACATTCAACAAAGCTAATTGAGTCAAAAGAAAGTCAAACACATTCAAACAAAGCTTTTTGAATCAAATGAAAGTCAAATGCATTCAACAAAGCTAATTGAGTCAAATGAAAGTCAAACACTTTCAACAAAGCTAATTGAGTCAAATGAAAGTCAAACAGATTCGAACAAAGCTTTTTGAATCAAATGAAAGTCAAATGCATTCAACAAAGCTAATTGAGTCAAATGAAAGTCAAACACTTTCAACAAAACGTTTAGAATTAAATGAAAGTCAAATACATTCAATCAAAGCTTTTTGAATCAAATGAAAGTCAATTGCATTCCACAATGCTAATTAAGTAAAATGAAAGTCAAACACATTCAACAAAGCTAATAGAGTCAAAAGAAAGTCAAACACATTCAAACAAAGCTTTTTGAATCAAATGAAAGTCAAATGCATTCAACAAAGCCAATTGAGTCAAATGAAAGTCAAACACTTTCAGCAAAGCTAATTGAGTCAAATGAAAGTCAAACACATTCAAATAAAGCTTTTTGATTCAAATGAAAGTCAAATGCATTCAGCAAAGCTAATTGAGTCAAATGAAAGTCAAACACTTTCATCAAAGCTTTTAGAATCAAATGAAAGTCAAACACATTCAAACAAAGCTTTTTAAATCAAATGAAAATCAAATGAATTCAACAAAGCTAATTGAGTCAAATGAAAGTCAAACACTTTCATCAAAGCTTTTAGAATCAAATGAAAGTCAAATACATTCAAACAAAGCTTTTTGAATCAAATTAAAGTCAATTGCATTCCACAATGCTAATTGAGTCAAATTAAAGTCAAACACATTCAACGAAGCTAATTGAGTCAAATGAAAGTCAAACACATTCAACGAAGCTAATTGAGTCAAATGAAAGTCAAACACATTCAAATAATGCTACTTGATTCAAATGAAAGTCAAATGCATTCAACAAAGCTAATTGAGTCAAATAAAAGTTAAACACTTTCAACAAAGCTAATTGAGTCAAATGAAAGTTAAATACATTCAATCAAAGCTTTTTGAATCAAATGAAAGTCAATGGCATTCCACAATGCTAATTAAGTCAAATGAAAGTCAAACACATTCAACAAAGCTAATTGAGTCAAAAGAAAGTCAAACACATTCAAACAAAGCTTTTTGAATCAAATGAAGGTCAATTGCATTCCACAATGCTAATTAAGTCAAATGAAAGTCAAACACATTCAACAAAGCTAATTGAGTCAAAAGAAAGTCAAACACATTCAAACAATGCTTTTTGAATCAAATGAAAGTAAAATGCATTCAACAAAGCTAATTGAGTTAAATGAAAGTCTAACACTTTCAACAAAGCTAATTAAGTCAAATGAAAGTCAAACACATTCAAACAAAGCTTTTTGATTCAAATGAAAGTCAAATGCATTCAACAAAGCTAATTGAGTCAAATGAAAGTCAAATGCATTCAACAAAGCTAATTGAGTCAAATGAAAGTCAAACACTTTCAACAAAGCGTTTAGAATTAAATGAAAGTCAAATACATTCAATCAAAGCTTTTTGAATCAAATGAAAGTCAATTGCATTCCACAATGCTAATTAAGTAAAATGAAAGTCAAACACATTCAAAAAAGCTAATAGAGTCAAAAGAAAGTCAAACACATTCAAACAAAGCTTTTTGAATCAAATGAAAGTCAAATGCATTCAACAAAGCTAATTGAGTCAAATGAAAGTCAAACACTTTCAGCAATACTAATTAAGTCAAATGAAAGTCAAACACATTCAAATAAAGCTTTTTGATTCAAATGAAAGTCAAATGCATTCAGCAAAGCTAATTGAGTCAAATGAAAGTCAAACACTTTCATCAAAGCTTTTAGAATCAAATGAAAGTCAAACACATTCAAACAAAGCTTTTTGAATCAAATGAAAATCAAATGAATTCAACAAAGCTAATTGAGTCAAATGAAAGTCAAACACTTTCATCAAAGCTTTTAGAATCAAATGAAAGTCAAATACATTCAAACAAAGCTTTTTGAATCAAATTAAAGTCAATTGCATTCCACAATGCTAACTGAGTCAAATTAAAGTCGAACACATTCAACGAAGCTAATTGAGTCAAATGAAAGTCAAACACATTCAACGAAGCTAATTGAGTCAAATGAAAGTCAAACACATTCAAACAAAGCTTTTTGAATCAAATGAAAGTCAAATGCATTCAACAAAGCCAATTGAGTCAAATGAAAGTCAAACACATTCAAATAAAGCTTCTTGATTCAAATGAAAGTCAAATGCATTCAACAAAGCTAATTGAGTCAAATGAAGGGTAAACACTTTCAACAAAGCTAATTGAGTCAAATGAAAGTCAAATACATTCAATCAAAGCTTTTTGAATCAAATGAAAGTCAATGGCATTCCACAATGCTAATTAAGTCAAATGAAAGTCAAACACATTCAACAAAGCTAATTGAGTCAAAAGAAAGTCAAACACATTCAAACAAAGCTTTTTGAATCAAATGAAGGTCAATTGCATTCCACAATGCTAATTAAGTCAAATGAAAGTCAAACACATTCAAACAAATCTTTTTGAATCAAATGAAAATCAAATGAATTCAACAAAGCTAATTGAGTCAAATGAAAGTCAAACACTTTCATCAAAGCTTTTAGAATCAAATGAAAGTCAAATACATTCAAACAAAGCTTTTTCAATCAAATTAAAGTCAATTGCATTCCACAATGCTAATTGAGTCAAATGAAAGTCAAACACATTCAACGAAGCTAATTGAGTCAAATGAAAGTCAAACACATTCAACGAAGCTAATTGAGTCAAATGAAAGTCAAACACATTCAAACAAAGCTTTTTGAATCAAATGAAAGTCAAATGCATTCAACAAAGCCAATTGAGTCAAATGAAAGTCAAACATATTCAAACATAGCTTCTTGATTCAAATGAAAATCAAATGCACTCAACAAAGCTAATTGAGTCAAATGAAAGTCAAACACTTTCAACAAAGCTAATAGAGTCAAAAGAAAGTGAAACACATTCAAACAAAGCTTTTTGAATCAAATGAAAGTCAAATGCATTCAACAAAGCCAATTGAGTCAAATGAAAGTCAAACACATTCAAATAAAGCTTCTTGATTCAAATGAAAGTCAAATGCATTCAACAAAGCTAATTGAGTCAAATGAAAGTTAAACACTTTCAACAAAGCTAATTGAGTCAAATGAAAGTAAAATACATTCAATCAAAGCTTTTTGAATCAAATGAAAGTCAATGGCATTCCACAATGCTAATTAAGTCAAATGAAAGTCAAACACATTCAACAAAGCTAATTGAGTCAAAAGAAAGTCAAACACATTCAAACAAAGCTTTTTGAATCAAATGAAGGTCAATTGCATTCCACAATGCTAGTTAAGTCAAATGAAAGTCAAACACATTCAACAAAGCTAATTGATTCAAAAGAAAGTCAAACACATTCAAACAAAGCTTTTTGAATCAAATAAAAGTAAAATGCATTCAACAAAGCTAATTGAGTTAAATGAAAGTCTAACACTTTCAACAAAGCAAATTGAGTCAAATGAAAGTCAAATACATTCAATCAAAGCTTTTTGAATCAAATGAAAGTCAATGGCATTCCACAATGCTAATTAAGTCAAATGAAAGTCAAACACATTCAACAAAGCTAATTGAGTCAAAAGAAAGTCAAACACATTCAAACAAAGCTTTTTGAATGAAATGAAAGTAAAATGCATTCAACAAAGCTAATTGAGTCAAATGAAAGTCAAACACATTCAACAAAGCTAATAGAGTCAAAAGAAAGTCAAACACATTCAAACAAAGCTTTTTGAATCAAATGAAAGTCAAATGCATTCAACAAAGCTAATTGAGTCAAATGAAAGTCAAACACTTTCAGCAAAGCTAATTGAGTCAAATGAAAGTCAAACACATTCAAATAAAGCTTTTTGATTCAAATGAAAGTCAAATGCATTCAGCAAAGCTAATTGAGTCAAATGAAAGTCAAACACTTTCATTAAAGCTTTTAGAATCAATTGAAAGTCAAACACATTCAAACAAAGCTTTTTGAATCAAATGAAAATCAAATGAATTCAACAAAGCTAATTGAGTCAAATGAAAGTCAAACACTTTCATCAAAGCTTTTAGAATCGAATGAAAGTCAAATACATTCAAACAAAGATTTTTCAATCAAATTAAAGTCAATTGCATTCCACAATGCTAATTGAGTCAAATTAAAGTCAAACACATTCAACGAAGCTAATTGAGTCAAATGAAAGTCAAACACATTCAACGAAGCTAATTGAGTCAAATGAAAGTCAAACACATTCAAACAAAGCTTTTTGAATCAAATGAAAGTCAAATGCATTCAACAAAGCCAATTGAGTCAAATGAAAGTCAAACATATTCAAACATAGCTTCTTGATTCAAATGAAAATCAAATGCACTCAACAAAGCTAATTGAGTTAAATGAAAGTCAAACACTTTCAACAAAGCTAATAGAGTCAAAAGAAAGTGAAACACATTCAAACAAAGCTTTTTGAATCAAATAAAAGTCAAATGCATTCAACAAAGCCAATTGAGTCAAATGAAAGTCAAACACATTCAAATAAAGCTTCTTGATTCAAATGAAAGTCAAATGCATTCAACAAAGCTAATTGAGTCAAATGAAAGTTAAACACTTTCAACAAAGCTAATTGAGTCAAATGAAAGTAAAATACATTCAATCAAAGCTTTTTGAATCAAATGAAAGTCAATGGCATTCCACAATGCTAATTAAGTCAAATGAAAGTCAAACACATTCAACAAAGCTAATTGAGTCAAAAGAAAGTCAAACACATTCAAACAAAGCTTTTTGAATCAAATGAAGGTCAATTGCATTCCACAATGCTAGTTAAGTCAAATGAAAGTCAAACACATTCAACAAAGCTAATTGATTCAAAAGAAAGTCAAACACATTCAAACAAAGCTTTTTGAATCAAATAAAAGTAAAATGCATTCAACAAAGCTAATTGAGTTAAATGAAAGTCTAACACTTTCAACAAAGCAAATTGAGTCAAATGAAAGTCAAATACATTCAATCAAAGCTTTTTGAATCAAATGAAAGTCAATGGCATTCCACAATGCTAATTAAGTCAAATGAAAGTCAAACACATTCAACAAAGCTAATTGAGTCAAAAGAAAGTCAAACACATTCAAACAAAGCTTTTTGAATGAAATGAAAGTAAAATGCATTCAACAAAGCTAATTGAGTCAAATGAAAGTCAAACACATTCAACAAAGCTAATAGAGTCAAAAGAAAGTCAAACTCATTCAAACAAAGCTTTTTGAATCAAATGAAAGTCAAATGCATTCAACAAAGCTAATTGAGTCAAATGAAAGTCAAACACTTTCAGCAAAGCTAATTGAGTCAAATGAAAGTCAAACACATTCAAATAAAGCTTTTTGATTCAAATGAAAGTCAAATGCATTCAGCAAAGCTAATTGAGTCAAATGAAAGTCAAACACTTTCATTAAAGCTTTTAGAATCAATTGAAAGTCAAACACATTCAAACAAAGCTTTTTGAATCAAATGAAAATCAAATGAATTCAACAAAGCTAATTGAGTCAAATGAAAGTTAAACACTTTCATCAAAGCTTTTAGAATCAAATGAAAGTCAAATACATTCAAACAAAGCTTTTTCAATCAAATTAAAGTCAATTGCATTCCACAATGCTAATTGAGTCAAATTAAAGTCAAACACATTCAACGAAGCTAATTGAGTCAAATGAAAGTCAAACACATTCAACGAAGCTAATTGAGTCAAATGAAAGTCAAACACATTCAAACAAAGCTTTTTGAATCAAATGAAAGTCAAATGCAATCAACAAAGCCAATTGAGTCAAATGAAAGTCAAACATATTCAAACATAGCTTCTTGATTCAAATGAAAATCAAATGCACTCAACAAAGCTAATTGAGTCAAATGAAAGTCAAACACTTTCAACAAAACTAATTGAGTTAAAAGAAAGTGAAACACATTCAAACAAAGCTTTTTGAATCAAATGAAAGTCAAATGCATTCAACAAAGCCAATTGAGTCAAATGAAAGTCAAACACATTCAAATAAAGCTTCTTGATTCAAATGAAAGTCAAATGCATTCAACAAAGCTAATTGAGTCAAATGAAAGTTAAACACTTTCAACAAAGCTAATTGAGTCAAATGAAAGTAAAATACATTCAATCAAAGCTTTATGAATCAAATGAAAGTCAATGGCATTCCACAATGCTAATTAAGTCAAATGAAAGTCAAACACATTCAACAAAGCTAATTGAGTCAAAAGAAAGTCAAACACATTCAAACAAAGCTTTTTGAATCAAATGAAGGTCAATTGCATTCCACAATGCTAGTTAAGTCAAATGAAAGTCAAACACATTCAAGAAAGCTAATTGATTCAAAAGAAAGTCAAACACATTCAAACAAAGCTTTTTGAATCAAATAAAAGTAAAATGCATTCAACAAAGCTAATTGAGTTAAATGAAAGTTTAACACTTTCAACAAAGCAAATTGAGTCAAATGAAAGTCAAACACATTCAAACAAAGCTTTTTGATTCAAATGAAAGTCAAATGCATTCAACAAAGCTAATTGAGTCAAATGAAAGTCAAATGCATTCAACAAAGCTAATTGAGTAAAATGAAAGTCAAACACTTTCAACAAAGCGTTTAGAATCAAATGAAAGTCAAATACATTCAATCAAAGCTTTTTGAATCAAATGAAAGTCAATTGCATTCCACAATGCTAATTGAGTCAAATGAAAGGCAAACACATTCAACAAAGCTAATTGAGTCAAAAGAAAGTTAAACACATTCAAACAAAGCTTTTTGAATCAAATGAAAGTAAAATGCATTCAACAAAGCTAATTCAGTCAAATGAAAGTCAAACACTTTCAACAAAGCTAATTGAGTCAAATGAAAGTCAAACACATTCAAACAAAGCTTTTTGATTCAAATGAAAGTCAAATGCATTCAACAAAGCTAATTGAGTCAAATGAAAGTCAAATGCATTCAACAAAGCTAATTGAGTCAAATGAAAGTCAAACACTTTCAACAAAGCGTTTAGAATCAAATGAAAGTCAAATACATTCAATCAAAGCTTTTTGAATCAAATGAAAGTCAATTCCATTCCACAATGCTAATTGAGTCAAATGAAAGTCAAACACATTCAAAAAAGCTAATTGAGTCAAAATAAAGTCAAACACATTCAAACAAAGCTTTTTGAATCAAATGAAAGTAAAATGCGTTCAACAAAGCTAATTGAGTCAAATGAAAGTCAAACACTTTCAACAAAGCTAATTGAGTCAAATGAAAGTCAAACACATTCAAACAAAGCTTTTTGATTCAAATGAAAGTCAAATGCATTCAACAAAGCTAATTGAGTCAAATGAAAATCAAACACTTTCAACAAACCGTTTAGAATCAAATGAAAGTCAAACACATTCAATCAAAGCTTTTTGAATCAAATGAAAGTCAATTGCATTCCACAATGCTAATTGAGTCAAATGAAAGTCAAACACATTCAACAAAGCTAATTGAGTCAAAAGAAAGTCAAACACATTCCAACAAAGCTTTTTGAATCAAATGAAAGTAAAATGCATTCAACAAAGCTAATTGAGTCAAATGAAAGTCAAACACTTTCAACAAAGCGTTTAGAATCAAATGAAAGTCAAATACATTCAATCAAAGCTTTTTGAATCAAATGAAAGCCAATTGCATGCCACAGTGCTAATTAAGTCAAATGAAAGTCAAACACATTAAACAAAGCTAATTGAGTCAAAATAAAGTCAAACACATTCAAACAAAGCTTTTTGAATGAAATGAAAGTAAAATGCATTTAACAAAGCTAATTGAGTCAAATGAAAGTCAAACACTTTCAACAAAGCTAATTGAGTCAAATGAAAGTCAAATACATTCAATCAAAGCTTTTTGAATCAAATGAAAGTCAATGGCATTCCACAATGCTAATTAAGTCAAATGAAAGTCAAACACATTCAACAAAGCTAATTGAGTCAAAAGAAAGTCAAACACATTCAAACAAAGCTTTTTGAATGAAATGAAAGTAAAATGCATTCAACAACGCTAATTGAGTCAAATGAAAGTCAAACACATTCAACAAAGCTAATAGAGTCAAAAGAAAGTCAAACACATTCAAACAAAGCTTTTTGAATCAAATGCAAGTCAAATGCATTCAACAAAGCTAATTGAGTCAAATGAAAGACAAACACTTTCAGCAAAGCTAATTGAGTCAAATGAAAGTCAAACACATTCAAATAAAGCTTTTTGATTCAAATGAAAGTCAAATGCATTCAGCAAAGCTAATTGAGTCAAATGAAAGTCAAACACTTTCATCAAAGCTTTTAGAATTAATTGAAAGTCAAACACATTCAAACAAAGCTTTTTGAATCAAATGAAAATCAAATGAATTCAACAAAGCTAATTGAGTCAAATGAAAGTCAAACACTTTCATCAAAGCTTTTAGAATCAAATGAAAGTCAAATACATTCAAACAAAGCTTTTTCAATCAAATTAAAGTCAATTGCATTCCACAATGCTAATTGAGTCAAATTAAAGTCAAACACATTCAACGAAGCTAATTGAGCCAAATGAATGTCAAACACATTCAACGAAGCTAATTGAGTCAAATGAAAGTCAAACACATTCAAACAAAGCTTTTTGAATCAAATGAAAGTCAAATGAATTCAACAAAGCTAATTGAGTCAAATGAAAGTCAAACACTTTCATCAAAGCTTTAAGAATAAAATGAAAGTCAAATACATTCAAACAAAGCTTTTTGAATCAAATCGAAGTCAATTGCATTCCACAATGCTAATTGAGTCAAATGAAAGTCAAACACATTCAACGAAGCTAATTGAGTCAAATGAAAGTCAAACACATTCAAACAAAGCTTTTTGAATCAAATGAAAGTCAAATGCATTCAACAAAGCCAATTGAGTCAAATGAAAGTCAAACACATTCAAATAAAGCTTCTTGATTCAAATGAAAGTCAAATGCATTCAACAAAGCCAATTGAGTCAAATGAAAGTCAAACACATTCAAATAAAGCTTCTTGATTCAAATGAAAGTCAAATGCATTCAACAAAGCTAATTGAGTCAAATGAAAGTTAAACACTTTCAACAAAGCTAATTGAGTCAAACGAAAGTAAAATACATTCAATCAAAGCTTTTTGAATCAAATGAAAGTCAATGGCATTCCACAATGCTAATTAAGTCAAATGAAAGTCAAACACATTCAACAAAGCTAATTGAGTAAAAAAAAGTCAAACACATTCAAACAAAGCTTTTTGAATCAAATGAAGGTCAATTGCATTCCACAATGCTAATTAAGTCAAATGAAAGTCAAACACATTCAACAAAGCTAATTGAGTCAAAAGAAAGTCAAACACATTCAAACAAAGCTTTTTAAATCAAATAAAAGTAAAATGCATTCAACAAAGCTAATTGGGTTAAATGAAAGTCTAACACTTTCAACAAAGCTAATTGAGTCAAATGAAAGTCAAACACATTCAAACAAAGCTTTTTGATTCAAATGAAAGTCAAATGCATTCAACAAAGCTAATTGAGTCAAATGAAAGTCAAATGCATTCAACAAAGCTAATTGAGTCAAATAAAAGTTAAACACTTTCAACAAAGCTAATTGAGTCAAATGAAAGTTAAATACATTCAATCAAAGCTTTTTGAATCAAATGAAAGTCAATGGCATTCCACAATGCTAATTAAGTCAAATGAAAGTCAAACACATTCAACAAAGCTAATTGAGTCAAAAGAAAGTCAAACACATTCAAACAATGCTTTTTGAATCAAATGAAAGTAAAATGCATTCAACAAAGCTAATTGAGTTAAATGAAAGTCTAACACTTTCAACAAAGCTAATTGAGTCAAATGAAAGTCAAACACATTCAAACAAAGCTTTTTGATTCAAATGAAAGTCAAATGCATTCAACAAAGCTAATTGAGTCAAATGAAAGTCAAATGCATTCAACAAAGCTAATTGAGTCAAATGAAAGTCAAACACTTTCAACAAAGCGTTTAGAATCAAATGAAAGTCAAATACATTCAATCATAGCTTTTTGAATCAAATGAAAGTCAATTGCATTCCACAATACTAATTAAGTCAAATGAAAGTCAAACACATTCAACAAAGCTAATTAAGTCAAAAGGAAGTCAAACATATTCAATCAAAGCTTTTTGAATCAAATGAAAGTAAAATGCATTCAACAAAGCTAATTGAGTCAAATGAAAGTCAAACACTTTCAACAAAGCTAATTGAGTCAAATGAAAGTCAAACACATTCAAACAAAGCTTATTGATTCAAATGAAAGTCAAATGCATTCAACAAAGCTAATTGAGTTAAATGAAAGTCAAATGCATTCAACAAAGCTAATTGAGTAAAATGAAAGTCAAACACTTTCAACAAAGCGTTTAGAATCAAATGAAAGTCAAATACATTCAATCAAAGCTTTATGAATCAAATGAAAGTCAATTGCATTCCACAATGCTAATTAACTCAAATGAAAGGCAAACACATTCAACAAAGCTAATTGAGTCAAAAGAAAGTCAAACATATTCAAACAAAGCTTTTTGAATCAAATGAAAGTAAAATGCATTCAACAAAGCTAATTCAGTCAAATGAAAGTCAAACACTTTCAACAAAGCTAATTGAGTCAAATGAAAGTCAAACACATTCAAACAAAGCTTTTTGATTCAAATGAAAGTCAAATGCATTCAACAAAGCTAATTGAGTCAAATGAAATTCAAATGCATTCAACAAAGCTAATTGAGTCAAATGAAAGTCAAACACTTTCAACAAAGCGTTTAGAATCAAATGAAAGTCAAATACATTCAATCAAAGCTTTTTGAATCAAATGAAAGTCAATTGCATTCCACAATGCTAATTGAGTCAAATGAAAGTCAAACACATTCAACAAAGCTAATTGAGTCAAAAGAAAGTCAAACACATTCAAACAAAGCTTTTTGAATCAAATGAAAGTAAAATGCGTTCAACAAAGCTAATTGAGTCAAATGAAAGTCAAACACTTTCAACAAAGCTAATTGAGTCAAATGAAAGTCAAACACATTCAAACAAAGCTTTTTGTTTCAAATGAAAGTCAAATGCATTCAACATAGCTAATTGAGTCAAATGAAAGTCAAACACATTCAACAAAGCTAATTAAGTCTAAAGGAAGTCAAACACATTCAATCAAAGCTTTTTGAATCAAATGAAAGTAAAATGCATTCAACAAAGCTAATTGAGTCAAATGAAAGTCAAACACTTTCAACAAAGCTAATTGAGTCAAATGAAAGTCAAACACATTCAAATAAAGCTTTTTGATTCAAATGAAAGTCAAATGCATTCAACAAAGCTAATTGAGTTAAATGAAAGTCAAATGCATTCAACAAAGCTAATTGAGTAAAATGAAAGTCAAACACTTTCAACAAAGCGTTTAGAATCAAATGAAAGTCAAATACATTCAATCAAAGCTTTATGAATCAAATGAAAGTCAATTGCATTCCACAATGCTAATTAACTCAAATGAAAGGCAAACACATTCAACAAAGCTAATTGAGTCAAAAGAAAGTCAAACATATTCAAACAAAGCTTTTTGAATCAAATGAAAGTAAAATGCATTCAACAAAGCTAATTCAGTCAAATGAAAGTCAAACACTTTCAACAAAGCTAATTGAGTCAAATGAAAGTCAAACACATTCAAACAAAGCTTTTTGATTCAAATGAAAGTCAAATGCATTCAACAAAGCTAATTGAGTCAAATGAAATTCAAATGCATTCAACAAAGCTAATTGAGTCAAATGAAAGTCAAACACTTTCAACAAAGCGTTTAGAATCAAATGAAAGTCAAATACATTCAATCAAAGCTTTTTGAATCAAATGAAAGTCAATTGCATTCCACAATGCTAATTGAGTCAAATGAAAGTCAAACACATTCAACAAAGCTAATTGAGTCAAAAGAAAGTCAAACACATTCAAACAAAGCTTTTTGAATCAAATGAAAGTAAAATGCGTTCAACAAAGCTAATTGAGTCAAATGAAAGTCAAACACTTTCAACAAAGCTAATTGAGTCAAATGAAAGTCAAACACATTCAAACAAAGCTTTTTGTTTCAAATGAAAGTCAAATGCATTCAACAAAGCTAATTGAGTCAAATGAAAGTCAAACACTTTCAACAAAGCGTTTAGAATCAAATGAAAGTCAAACACATTCAAACAAAGCTTTTTGAATCAAATGAAAGTCAATTGCATTCCACAATGCTAATTGAGTCAAATGAAAGTCAAACACATTCAACAAAGCTAATTGAGTCAAAAGAAAGTCAAACACATTCAAACAAAGCTTTTTGAATCAAATGAAAGTAAAATGCGTTCAACAAAGCTAATTGAGTCAAATGAAAGTCAAACACTTTCAACAAAGCTAATTGAGACAAATGAAAGTCAAACACATTCAAACAAAGCTTTTTGAATCAAATGAAAGTAAAATGCATTTGACAAAGCTAATTGAGTCAAATGAAAGTCAAACACTTTCAACAAAGCGTTTAGAATCAAATGAAAGTCAAATACATTCAATCAAAGCTTTTTGAATCAAATGAAAGTCAATTGCATTCCACAATGCTAATTGAGTCAAATGAAATTCAAACACATTCAACAAAGCTAATTGAGTCAAAAGAAAGTCAAACACATTCAAACAAAGCTTTTTGAATGAAATGAAAGTAAAATGCATTCAACAAAGCTAATTGAGTCAAATGAAAGTCAAACACTTTCAACAAAGCTAATTGAGTCAAATGAAAGTCAAATACATTCAATCAAAGCTTTTTGAATCAAATGAAAGTCAATGGCATTCCACAATGCTAATTAAGTCAAATGAAAGTCAAACACATTCAACAAAGCTAATTGAGTCAAAAGAAAGTCAAACACATTCAAACAAAGCTTTTTGAATCAAATGAAAGTCAAATGCATTCAACAAAGCTAATTGAGTCAAATGAAAGTCAAACACTTTCAACAAAGCTAATTGAGTCAAATGAAAGTCAAACAGATTCGAACAAAGCTTTTTGAATCAAATGAAAGTCAAATGCATTCAACAAAGCTAATTGAGTCAAATGAAAGTCAAACACTTTCAACAAAACGTTTAGAATTAAATGAAAGTCAAATACATTCAATCAAAGCTTTTTGAATCAAATGAAAGTCAATTGCATTCCACAATGCTAATTAAGTAAAATGAAAGTCAAACACATTCAACAAAGCTAATAGAGTCAAAAGAAAGTCAAACACATTCAAACAAAGCTTTTTGAATCAAATGAAAGTCAAATGCATTCAACAAAGCCAATTGAGTCAAATGAAAGTCAAACACTTTCAGCAAAGCTAATTGAGTCAAATGAAAGTCAAACACATTCAAATAAAGCTTTTTGATTCAAATGAAAGTCAAATGCATTCAGCAAAGCTAATTGAGTCAAATGAAAGTCAAACACTTTCATCAAAGCTTTTAGAATCAAATGAAAGTCAAACACATTCAAACAAAGCTTTTTAAATCAAATGAAAATCAAATGAATTCAACAAAGCTAATTGAGTCAAATGAAAGTCAAACACTTTCATCAAAGCTTTTAGAATCAAATGAAAGTCAAATACATTCAAACAAAGCTTTTTGAATCAAATTAAAGTCAATTGCATTCCACAATGCTAATTGAGTCAAATTAAAGTCAAACACATTCAACGAAGCTAATTGAGTCAAATGAAAGTCAAACACATTCAACGAAGCTAATTGAGTCAAATGAAAGTCAAACACATTCAAATAATGCTACTTGATTCAAATGAAAGTCAAATGCATTCAACAAAGCTAATTGAGTCAAATAAAAGTTAAACACTTTCAACAAAGCTAATTGAGTCAAATGAAAGTTAAATACATTCAATCAAAGCTTTTTGAATCAAATGAAAGTCAATGGCATTCCACAATGCTAATTAAGTCAAATGAAAGTCAAACACATTCAACAAAGCTAATTGAGTCAAAAGAAAGTCAAACACATTCAAACAAAGCTTTTTGAATCAAATGAAGGTCAATTGCATTCCACAATGCTAATTAAGTCAAATGAAAGTCAAACACATTCAACAAAGCTAATTGAGTCAAAAGAAAGTCAAACACATTCAAACAATGCTTTTTGAATCAAATGAAAGTAAAATGCATTCAACAAAGCTAATTGAGTTAAATGAAAGTCTAACACTTTCAACAAAGCTAATTAAGTCAAATGAAAGTCAAACACATTCAAACAAAGCTTTTTGATTCAAATGAAAGTCAAATGCATTCAACAAAGCTAATTGAGTCAAATGAAAGTCAAATGCATTCAACAAAGCTAATTGAGTCAAATGAAAGTCAAACACTTTCAACAAAGCGTTTAGAATTAAATGAAAGTCAAATACATTCAATCAAAGCTTTTTGAATCAAATGAAAGTCAATTGCATTCCACAATGCTAATTAAGTAAAATGAAAGTCAAACACATTCAAAAAAGCTAATAGAGTCAAAAGAAAGTCAAACACATTCAAACAAAGCTTTTTGAATCAAATGAAAGTCAAATGCATTCAACAAAGCTAATTGAGTCAAATGAAAGTCAAACACTTTCAGCAATACTAATTAAGTCAAATGAAAGTCAAACACATTCAAATAAAGCTTTTTGATTCAAATGAAAGTCAAATGCATTCAGCAAAGCTAATTGAGTCAAATGAAAGTCAAACACTTTCATCAAAGCTTTTAGAATCAAATGAAAGTCAAACACATTCAAACAAAGCTTTTTGAATCAAATGAAAATCAAATGAATTCAACAAAGCTAATTGAGTCAAATGAAAGTCAAACACTTTCATCAAAGCTTTTAGAATCAAATGAAAGTCAAATACATTCAAACAAAGCTTTTTGAATCAAATTAAAGTCAATTGCATTCCACAATGCTAACTGAGTCAAATTAAAGTCGAACACATTCAACGAAGCTAATTGAGTCAAATGAAAGTCAAACACATTCAACGAAGCTAATTGAGTCAAATGAAAGTCAAACACATTCAAACAAAGCTTTTTGAATCAAATGAAAGTCAAATGCATTCAACAAAGCCAATTGAGTCAAATGAAAGTCAAACACATTCAAATAAAGCTTCTTGATTCAAATGAAAGTCAAATGCATTCAACAAAGCTAATTGAGTCAAATGAAGGGTAAACACTTTCAACAAAGCTAATTGAGTCAAATGAAAGTCAAATACATTCAATCAAAGCTTTTTGAATCAAATGAAAGTCAATGGCATTCCACAATGCTAATTAAGTCAAATGAAAGTCAAACACATTCAACAAAGCTAATTGAGTCAAAAGAAAGTCAAACACATTCAAACAAAGCTTTTTGAATCAAATGAAGGTCAATTGCATTCCACAATGCTAATTAAGTCAAATGAAAGTCAAACACATTCAACAAAGCTCATTGAGTCAAAAGAAAGTCAAACACATTCAAACAATGCTTTTTGAATCAAATGAAAGTAAAATGCATTCAACAAAGCTAATTGAGTTAAATGAAAGTCTAACACTTTCAACAAAGCTAATTGAGTCAAATGAAAGTCAAACACATTCAAACAAAGCTTTTTGATTCAAATGAAAGTCAAATGCATTCAACAAAGCTAATTGAGTCAAATGAAAGTCAAATGCATTCAACAAAGCTAATTGAGTCAAATGAAAGTCAAACACTTTCAACAAAGCGTTTAGAATCAAATGAAAGTCAAATACATTCAATCATAGCTTTTTGAATCAAATGAAAGTCAATTGCATTCCACAATACTAATTGAGTCAAATGAAAGTCAAACACATTCAACAAAGCTAATTAAGTCAAAAGGAAGTCAAACACATTCAATCAAAGCTTTTTGAATCAAATGAAAGTAAAATGCATTCAACAAAGCTAATTGAGTCAAATGAAAGTCAAACACTTTCAACAAAGCTAATTGAGTCAAATGAAAGTCAAACACATTCAAACAAAGCTTTTTGATTCAAATGAAAGTCAAATGCATTCAACAAAGCTAATTGAGTTAAATGAAAGTCAAATGCATTCAACAAAGCTAATTGAGTAAAATGAAAGTCAAACACTTTCAACAAAGCGTTTAGAATCAAATGAAAGTCAAATACATTCAATCAAAGCTTTATGAATCAAATGAAAGTCAATTGCATTCCACAATGCTAATTAACTCAAATGAAAGGCAAACACATTCAACAAAGCTAATTGAGTCAAAAGAAAGTCAAACATATTCAAACAAAGCTTTTTGAATCAAATGAAAGTAAAATGCATTCAACAAAGCTAATTCAGTCAAATGAAAGTCAAACACTTTCAACAAAGCTAATTGAGTCAAATGAAAGTCAAACACATTCAAACAAAGCTTTTTGATTCAAATGAAAGTCAAATGCATTCAACAAAGCTAATTGAGTCAAATGAAATTCAAATGCATTCAACAAAGCTAATTGAGTCAAATGAAAGTCAAACACTTTCAACAAAGCGTTTAGAATCAAATGAAAGTCAAATACATTCAATCAAAGCTTTTTGAATCAAATGAAAGTCAATTGCATTCCACAATGCTAATTGAGTCAAATGAAAGTCAAACACATTCAACAAAGCTAATTGAGTCAAAAGAAAGTCAAACACATTCAAACAAAGCTTTTTGAATCAAATGAAAGTAAAATGCGTTCAACAAAGCTAATTGAGTCAAATGAAAGTCAAACACTTTCAACAAAGCTAATTGAGTCAAATGAAAGTCAAACACATTCAAACAAAGCTTTTTGATTCAAATGAAAGTCAAATGCATTCAACAAAGCTAATTGAGTCAAATGAAAGTCAAACACTTTCAACAAAGCGTTTAGAATCAAATGAAAGTCAAACACATTCAATCAAAGCTTTTTGAATCAAATGAAAGTCAATTGCATTCCACAAAGCTAATTGAGTCAAATGAAAGTCAAACACATTCAACAAAGCTTTTTGAATCAAATGAAAGTAAAATGCATTCAACAAAGCTAATTGAGTCAAATGAAAGTCAAACACTTTCAACAAAGCGTTTAGAATCAAATGAAAGTCAAATACATTCAATCAAAGCTTTTTGAATCAAATGAAAATCAATTGCATTCCACATTGCTAATTGAGTCAAATGAAAGTCAAACACATTCAACAAAGCTAATTGAGTCAAAAGAAAGTCAAACACATTCAAACAAAGCTATTTGAATGAAATGAAAGTAAAATGCATTCAACAAAGCTAATTGAGTCAAATGAAAGTCAAACACTTTCAACAAAGCTAATTGAGTCAAATGAAAGTCAAATACATTCAATCAAAGCTTTTTGAATCAAATGAAAGTCAATGGCATTCCACAATGCTAATTAAGTCAAATGAAAGTCAAACACATTCAACAAAGCTAATTGAGTCAAAAGAAAGTCAAACACATTCAAACAAAGCTTTTTGAATCAAATGAAAGTCAAATGCATTCAACAAAGCTAATTGAGTCAAATGAAAGTCAAACACTTTCAACAAAGCTAATTAAGTCTAATGAAAGTCCAACACATTCAAACAAAGCTTTTTGAATCAAATGAAAGTCAAATGCATTCAACAAAGCTAATTGAGTCAAATGAAAGTCAAACACTTTCAACAACGCTTTTAGAATCAAATGAAAGTCAAACACATTCAAACAAAGCTTTTTGAATCAAATGAAACTCAAATGAATTCAACAAAGCTAATTGAGTCAAATGAAAGTCAAACACTTTCATCAAAGCTTTTAGAATCAAATGAAAGTAAAATACATTCAAACAAAGCTTTTTGAATCAAATTAAAGTCAATTGCATTCCACAATGCTAATTGAGTCAAATGAAAGTCAAACACATTTAACGAAGCTAATTGAGTCAAATGAAAGTCAAACACATTCAAACAAAGCTTTTTGATTCAAATGAAAGTCAAATGCATTCAACAAAGCTAATTGAGTCAAATGAAAGTCAAACACTTTCGACAAAGCGTTTAGAATCAAATGAAAGTCAAATACATTCATTCAAAGCTTTTTGAATCAAATGAAAGTCAATTGCATTCCACAATGCTAATTGAGTCAAATGAAAGTCAAACACATTCAACAAAGCTAATTGAGTCAAAAGAAAGACAAACACATTCAAACAAAGCTTTTTGAATCAAATGAAAGTAAAATACATTCAACAAAGCTAATTGAGTCAAATGAAAGTCAAACACTTTCAACAAAGCTAATTGAGTCAAATGAAAGTCAAATACATTCAATCAAAGCTAATTGAGTCAAAAGAAAGTCAAACACATTCAAACAAAGCTTTTTGAATCAAATGAAAGTCAAATGCATTCAACAAAGCCAATTGAGTCAAATGAAAGTCAAACACTTTCAGCAAAGCTAATTGAGTCAAATGAAAGTCAAACACATTCAAATAAAGCTTTTTGATTCAAATGAAAGTCAAATGCATTCAGCAAAGCTAATTGAGTCAAATGAAAGTCAAACACTTTCATCAAAGCTTTTAGAATCAAATGAAATTCAAACACATTCAAACAAAGCTTTTTAAATCAAATGAAAATCAAATGAATTCAACAAAGCTAATTGAGTTAAATGAAAGTCAAACACTTTCATCAAAGCTTTTAGAATCAAATGAAAGTCAAATACATTCAAACAAAGCTTTTTGAATCAAATTAAAGTCAATTGCATTCCACAATGCTAATTGAGTCAAATTAAAGTCAAACACATTCAACGAAGCTAATTGAGTCAAATGAAAGTCAAACACATTCAACGAAGCTAATTGAGTCAAATGAAAGTCAAACACATTCAAATAAAGCTTCTTGATTCAAATGAAAGTCAAATGCATTCAACAAAGCTAATTGTGTCAAATAAAAGTTAAACACATTCAACAAAGCTAATTGAGTCAAATGAAAGTCAAATACATTCAATCAAAGCTTTTTGAATCAAATGAAAGTCAATGGCATTCCACAATGCTGATTAAGTCAAATGAAAGTCAAACACATTCAACAAAGCTAATTGAGTCAAAAGAAAGTCAAACACATTCAAACAAAGCTTTTTGAATCAAATGAAGGTCAATTGCATTCCACAATGCTAATTAAGTCAAATGAAAGTCAAACACATTCAACAAAGCTAATTGAGTCAAAAGAAAGTCAAACACATTCAAACAATGCTTTTTGAATCAAATGAAAGTAAAATGCATTCAACAAAGCTAATTGAGTTAAATGAAAGTCTAACACTTTCAACAAAGCTAATTGAGTCAAATGAAAGTCAAACACATTCAAACAAAGCTTTTTGATTCAAATGAAAGTCAAATGCATTCAACAAAGCTAATTGAGTCAAATGAAAGTCAAATGCATTCAACAAAGCTAATTGAGTCAAATGAAAGTCAAACACTTTCAACAAAGCGTTTAGAATTAAATGAAAGTCAAATACATTCAATCAAAGCTTTTTGAATCAAATGAAAGTCAATTGCATTCCACAATGCTAATTAAGTAAAATGAAAGTCAAACACATTCAAAAAAGCTAATAGAGTCAAAAGAAAGTCAAACACATTCAAACAAAGCTTTTTGAATCAAATGAAAGTCAAATGCATTCAACAAAGCTAATTGAGTCAAATGAAAGTCAAACACTTTCAACAAAGCTAATTGAGTCAAATGAAAGTCAAACACATTCAAACAAAGCTTTTTGATTCAAATGAAAGTCAAATGCATTCAGCAAAGCTAATTGAGTCAAATGAAAGTCAAACACTTTCATCAAAGCTTTTAGAATCTAATGAAAGTCAAACACATTCAAACAAAGCTTTTTGAATCAAATGAAAATCAAATGAATTCAACAAAGCTAATTGAGTCAAATGAAAGTCAAACACTTTCATCAAAGCTTTTAGAATCAAATGAAAGTCAAATACATTCAAACAAAGCTTTTTGAATCAAATTAAAGTCAATTGCATTCCACAATGCTAACTGAGTCAAATTAAAGTCGAACACATTCAACGAAGCTAATTGAGTCAAATGAAAGTCAAACACATTCAACGAAGCTAATTGAGTCAAATGAAAGTCAAACACATTCAAACAAAGCTTTTTGAATCAAATGAAAGTCAAATGCATTCAACAAAGCCAATTGAGTCAAATGAAAGTCAAACACATTCAAATAAAGCTTCTTGATTCAAATGAAAGTCAAATGCATTCAACAAAGCTAATTGAGTCAAATGAAGGGTAAACACTTTCAACAAAGCTAATTGAGTCAAATGAAAGTCAAATACATTCAATCAAAACTTTTTGAATCAAATGAAAGTCAATGGCATTCCACAATGCTAATTAAGTCAAATGAAAGTCAAACACATTCAACAAAGCTAATTGAGTCAAAAGAAAGTCAAACACATTCAAACAAAGCTTTTTGAATCAAATGAAGGTCAATTGCATTCCACAATGCTAATTAAGTCAAATGAAAGTCAAACACATTCAACAAAGCTAATTGAGTCAAAAGAAAGTCAAACACATTCAAACAATGCTTTTTGAATCAAATGAAAGTAAAATGCATTCAACAAAGCTAATTGAGTTAAATGAAAGTCTAACACTTTAAACAAAGCTAATTGAGTCAAATGAAAGTCAAACACATTCAAACAAAGCTTTTTGATTCAAATGAAAGTCAAATGCATTCAACAAAGCTAATTGAGTCAAATGAAAGTCAAATGCATTCAACAAAGCTAATTGAGTCAAATGAAAGTCAAACACTTTCAACAAAGCGTTTAGAATCAAATGAAAGTCAAATACATTCAATCATAGCTTTTTGAATCAAATGAAAGTCAATTGCATTCCACAATACTAATTGAGTCAAATGAAAGTCAAACACATTCAACAAAGCTAATTAAGTCTAAAGGAAGTCAAACACATTCAATCAAAGCTTTTTGAATCAAATGAAAGTAAAATGCATTCAACAAAGCTAATTGAGTCAAATGAAAGTCAAACACTTTCAACAAAGCTAATTGAGTCAAATGAAAGTCAATCACATTCAAACAAAGCTTTTTGATTCAAATGAAAGTCAAATGCATTCAACAAAGCTAATTGAGTTAAATGAAAGTCAAATGCATTCAACAAAGCTAATTGAGTAAAATGAAAGTCAAACACTTTCAACAAAGCGTTTAGAATCAAATGAAAGTCAAATACATTCAATCAAAGCTTTATGAATCAAATGAAAGTCAATTGCATTCCACAATGCTAATTAACTCAAATGAAAGGCAAACACATTCAACAAAGCTAATTGAGTCAAAAGAAAGTCAAACATATTCAAACAAAGCTTTTTGAATCAAATGAAAGTAAAATGCATTCAACAAAGCTAATTCAGTCAAATGAAAGTCAAACACTTTCAACAAAGCTAATTGAGTCAAATGAAAGTCAAACACATTCAAACAAAGCTTTTTGATTCAAATGAAAGTCAAATGCATTCAACAAAGCTAATTGAGTCAAATGAAATTCAAATGCATTCAACAAAGCTAATTGAGTCAAATGAAAGTCAAACACTTTCAACAAAGCGTTTAGAATCAAATGAAAGTCAAATACATTCAATCAAAGCTTTTTGAATCAAATGAAAGTCAATTGCATTCCACAATGCTAATTGAGTCAAATGAAAGTCAAACACATTCAACAAAGCTAATTGAGTCAAAAGAAAGTCAAACACATTCAAACAAAGCTTTTTGAATCAAATGAAAGTAAAATGCGTTCAACAAAGCTAATTGAGTCAAATGAAAGTCAAACACTTTCAACAAAGCTAATTGAGTCAAATGAAAGTCAAACACATTCAAACAAAGCTTTTTGTTTCAAATGAAAGTCAAATGCATTCAACAAAGCTAATTGAGTCAAATGAAAGTCAAACACTTTCAACAAAGCGTTTAGAATCAAATGAAAGTCAAACACATTCAAACAAAGCTTTTTGAATCAAATGAAAGTCAATTGCATTCCACAATGCTAATTGAGTCAAATGAAAGTCAAACACATTCAACAAAGCTAATTGAGTCAAAAGAAAGTCAAACACATTCAAACAAAGCTTTTTGAATCAAATGAAAGTAAAATGCATTTGACAAAGCTAATTGAGTCAAATGAAAGTCAAACACTTTCAACAAAGCGTTTAGAATCAAATGAAAGTCAAATACATTCAATCAAAGCTTTTTGAATCAAATGAAAGTCAATTGCATTCCACAATGCTAATTGAGTCAAATGAAATTCAAACACATTCAACAAAGCTAATTGAGTCAAAAGAAAGTCAAACACATTCAAACAAAGCTTTTTGAATGAAATGAAAGTAAAATGCATTCAACAAAGCTAATTGAGTCAAATGAAAGTCAAACACTTTCAACAAAGCTAATTGAGTCAAATGAAAGTCAAATACATTCAATCAAAGCTTTTTGAATCAAATGAAAGTCAATGGCATTCCACAATGCTAATTAAGTCAAATGAAAGTCAAACACATTCAACAAAGCTAATTGAGTCAAAAGAAAGTCAAACACATTCAAACAAAGCTTTTTGAATCAAATGAAAGTCAAATGCATTCAACAAAGCTAATTGAGTCAAATGAAAGTCAAACACTTTCAACAAAGCTAATTGAGTCAAATGAAAGTCAAACAGATTCGAACAAAGCTTTTTGAATCAAATGATAGTCAAATGCATTCAACAAAGCTAATTGAGTCAAATGAAAGTCAAACACTTTCAACAAAACGTTTAGAATTAAATGAAAGTCAAATACATTCAATCAAAGCTTTTTGAATCAAATGAAAGTCAATTGCATTCCACAATGCTAATTAAGTAAAATGAAAGTCAAACACATTCAACAAAGCTAATAGAGTCAAAAGAAAGTCAAACACATTCAAACAAAGCTTTTTGAATCAAATGAAAGTCAAATGCATTCAACAAAGCCAATTGAGTCAAATGAAAGTCAAACACTTTCAGCAAAGCTAATTGAGTCAAATGAAAGTCAAACACATTCAAATAAAGCTTTTTGATTCAAATGAAAGTCAAATGCATTCAGCAAAGCTAATTGAGTCAAATGAAAGTCGAACACTTTCATCAAAGCTTTTAGAATCAAATGAAAGTCAAACACATTCAAACAAAGCTTTTTAAATCAAATGAAAATCAAATGAATTCAACAAAGCTAATTGAGTCAAATGAAAGTCAAACACTTTCATCAAAGCTTTTAGAATCAAATGAAAGTCAAATACATTCAAACAAAGCTTTTTGAATCAAATTAAAGTCAATTGCATTCCACAATGCTAATTGAGTCAAATTAAAGTCAAACACATTCAACGAAGCTAATTGAGTCAAATGAAAGTCAAACACATTCAACGAAGCTAATTGAGTCAAATGAAAGTCAAACACATTCAAATAATGCTACTTGATTCAAATGAAAGTCAAATGCATTCAACAAAGCTAATTGAGTCAAATAAAAGTTAAACACTTTCAACAAAGCTAATTGAGTCAAATGAAAGTTAAATACATTCAATCAAAGCTTTTTGAATCAAATGAAAGTCAATGGCATTCCACAATGCTAATTAAGTCAAATGAAAGTCAAACACATTCAACAAAGCTAATTGAGTCAAAAGAAAGTCAAACACATTCAAACAAAGCTTTTTGAATCAAATGAAGGTCAATTGCATTCCACAATGCTAATTAAGTCAAATGAAAGTCAAACACATTCAACAAAGCTAATTGAGTCAAAAGAAAGTCAAACACATTCAAACAAAGCTTTTTGAATCAAATGAAAGTAAAATGCATTCAACAAAGCTAATTGAGTTAAACGAAAGTCTAACACTTTCAACAAAGCTAATTGAGTCAAATGAAAGTCAAACACATTCAAACAAAGCTTTTTGATTCAAATGAAAGTCAAATGCATTCAACAAAGCTAATTGAGTCAAATGAAAGTCAAATGCATTCAACAAAGCTAATTGAGTCAAATGAAAGTCAAACACTTTCAACAAAGCGTTTAGAATCAAACGAAAGTCAAATACATTCAATCATAGCTTTTTGAATCAAATGAAAGTCAATTGCATTCCACAATGCTAATTGAGTCAAATGAAAGTCAAACACATTCAACAAAGCTAATTAAGTCAAACGAAAGTCAAACACATTCAAACAAAGCTTTTTGAATCAAATGAAAGTAAAATGCATTCAACAAAGCTAATTGAGTTAAATGAAAGTCTAACACTTTCAACAAAGCTAATTGAGTCAAATGAAAGTCAAACACATTCAAACAAAGCTTTTTGATTCAAATGAAAGTCAAATGCATTCAACAAAGCTAATTGAATCAAATGAAAGTCAAATGCATTTAACAAAGCTAATTGAGTCAAATGAAAGTCAAACACTTTCAACAAAGCGTTTAGAATCAAATGAAAGTCAAATACATTCAATCAAAGCTTTTTGAATCAAATTGAAGTCAATTGCATTCCACAATGCTAATTGAGTCAAACGAAAGGTAAACACATTCAACAAAGCTAATTGAGTCAAAAGAAAGTCAAACACATTAAAACAAAGCTTTTTGAATCAAATGAAAGTAAAATGCATTCAACAAAGCTAATTCAGTCAAATGAAAGTCAAACACTTTCAACAAAGCTAATTGAGTCAAATGAAAGTCAAACACATTCAAACAAAGCTTTTTGATTCAAATGAAAGTCAAATGCATTCAACAAAGCTAGTTGAGTCAAATGAAATTCAAATGCATTCAACAAAGCTAATTGAGTCAAATGAAAGTCAAACACTTTCAAGAAAGCGTTTAGAATCAAATGAAAGTCAAATACATTCAATCAAAGCTTTTTGAATCAAATGAAAGTCAATTGCATTCCACAATGCTAATTGAGTCAAATGAAAGTCAAACACATTCAACAAAGCTAATTGAGTCAAAAGAAAGTCAAACACATTCAAACAAAGCTTTTTGAATCAAATGAAAGTAAAATGCGTTCAACAAAGCTAATTGAGTCAAATGAAAGTCAAACACTTTCAACAAAGCTAATTGAGTCAAATGAAAGTCAAACACATTCAAACAAAGCTTTTTGATTCAAATGAAAGTCAAATGCATTCAACAAAGCTAATTGAGTCAAATGAAAGTCAAATGCATTCAACAAAGCTAATTGAGTAAAATGAAAGTCAAACACTTTCAACAAAGCGTTTAGAATCAAATGAAAGTCAAATACATTCAATCAAAGCTTTTTGAATCAAATTGAAGTCAATTGCATTCCACAATGCTAATTGAGTCAAACGAAAGGTAAACACATTCAACAAAGCTAATTGAGTCAAAAGAAAGTCAAACACATTAAAACAAAGCTTTTTGAAAAAAATGAAAGTAAAATGCATTCAACAAAGCTAATTCAGTCAAATGAAAGTCAAACACTTTCAACAAAGCTAATTGAGTCAAATGAAAGTCAAACACATTCAAACAAAGCTTTTTGATTCAAACGAAAGTCAAATGCATTCAACAAAGCTAATTGAGTCAAATGAAATTCAAATGCATTCAACAAAGCTAATTGAGTCAAATGAAAGTCAAACACTTTCAAGAAAGCGTTTAGAATCAAATGAAAGTCAAATACATTCAATCAAAGCTTTTTGAATCAAATGAAAGTCAATTGCATTCCACAATGCTAATTGAGTCAAATGAAAGTCAAACACATTCAACAAAGCTAATTGAGTCAAAAGAAAGTCAAACACATTCAAACAAAGCTTTTTGAATCAAATGAAAGTAAAATGCGTTCAACAAAGCTAATTGAGTCAAATGAAAGTCAAACACTTTCAACAAAGCTAATTGAGTCAAATGAAAGTCAAACACATTCAAACAAAGCTTTTTGATTCAAATGAAAGTCAAATGCATTCAACAAAGCTAATTGAGTCAAATGAAAGTCAAACACTTTCAACAAAGCGTTTAGAATCAAATGAAAGTCAAACACATTCAATCAAAGCTTTTTGAATCAAATGAAAGTCAATTGCATTCCACAATGCTAATTGAGTCAAATGAAAGTCAAACACATTCAACAAAGCTTTTTGAATCAAATGAAAGTAAAATGCATTCAACAAAGCTAATTGAGTCAAATGAAAGTCAAACACTTTCAACAAAGCGTTTAGAATCAAATGAAAGTCAAATACATTCAATCAAAGCTTTTTGAATCAAATGAAAATCAATTGCATTCCACATTGCTAATTGAGTCAAATGAAAGTCAAACACATTCAACAAAGCTAATTGAGTCAAAAGAAAGTCAAACACATTCAAACAAAGCTATTTGAATGAAATGAAAGTAAAATGCATTCAACAAAGCTAATTGAGTCAAATGAAAGTCAAACACTTTCAACAAAGCTAATTGAGTCAAATGAAAGTCAAATACATTCAATCAAAGCTTTTTGAATCAAATGAAAGTCAATGGCATTCCACAATGCTAATTAAGTCAAATGAAAGTCAAACACATTCAACAAAGCTAATTGAGTCAAAAGAAAGTCAAACACATTCAAACAAAGCTTTTTGAATCAAATGAAAGTCAAATGCATTCAACAAAGCTAATTGAGTCAAATGAAAGTCAAACACTTTCAACAAAGCTAATTAAGTCTAATGAAAGTCAAACACATTCAAACAAAGCTTTTTGAATCAAATGAAAGTCAAATGCATTCAACAAAGCTAATTGAGTCAAATGAAAGTCAAACACTTTCAACATAGCTAATTGAGTCAAATGAAAGTCAAACACATTCAAACAAAGCTTTTTGATTCAAATGAAAGTCAAATGCATTCAACAAAGCTAATTGAGTCAAATGAAAGTCAAACACTTTCAACAACGCTTTTAGAATCAAATGAAAGTCAAACACATTCAAACAAAGCTTTTTGAATCAAATGAAACTCAAATGAATTCAACAAAGCTAATTGAGTCAAATGAAAGTCAAACACTTTCATCAAAGCTTTTAGAATCAAATGAAAGTAAAATACATTCAAACAAAGCTTTTTGAATCAAATTAAAGTCAATTGCATTCCACAATGCTAATTGAGTCAAATGAAAGTCAAACACATTCAACGAAGCTAATTGAGTCAAATGAAAGTCAAACACATTCAAACAAAGCTTTTTGATTCAAATGAAAGTCAAATGCATTCAACAAAGCTAATTGAGTCAAATGAAAGTCAAACACTTTCGACAAAGCGTTTAGAATCAAATGAAAGTCAAATACATTCATTCAAAGCTTTTTGAATCAAATGAAAGTCAATTGCATTCCACAATGCTAATTGAGTCAAATGAAAGTCAAACACATTCAACAAAGCTAATTGAGTCAAAAGAAAGACAAACACATTCAAACAAAGCTTTTTGAATCAAATGAAAGTAAAATACATTCAACAAAGCTAATTGAGTCAAATGAAAGTCAAACACTTTCAACAAAGCTAATTGAGTCAAATGAAAGTCAAATACATTCAATCAAAGCTAATTGAGTCAAAAGAAAGTCAAACACATTCAAACAAAGCTTTTTGAATCAAATGAAAGTCAAATGCATTCAACAAAGCCAATTGAGTCAAATGAAAGTCAAACACTTTCAGCAAAGCTAATTGAGTCAAATGAAAGTCAAACACATTCAAATAAAGCTTTTTGATTCAAATGAAAGTCAAATGCATTCAGCAAAGCTAATTGAGTCAAATGAAATTCAAACACTTTCATCAAAGCTTTTAGAATCAAATGAAATTCAAACACATTCAAACAAAGCTTTTTAAATCAAATGAAAATCAAATGAATTCAACAAAGCTAATTGAGTCAAATGAAAGTCAAACACTTTCATCAAAGCTTTTAGAATCAAATGAAAGTCAAATACATTCAAACAAAGCTTTTTGAATCAAATTAAACTCAATTGCATTCCACAATGCTAATTGAGTCAAATTAAAGTCAAACACATTCAACGAAGCTAATTGAGTCAAATGAAAGTCAAACACATTCAACGAAGCTAATTGAGTCAAATGAAAGTCAAACACATTCAAATAAAGCTTCTTGATTCAAATGAAAGTCAAATGCATTCAACAAAGCTAATTGTGTCAAATAAAAGTTAAACACATTCAACAAAGCTAATTGAGTCAAATGAAAGTCAAATACATTCAATCAAAGCTTTTTGAATCAAATGAAAGTCAATGGCATTCCACAATGCTAATTAAGTCAAATGAAAGTCAAACACATTCAACAAAGCTAATTGAGTCAAAAGAAAGTCAAACACATTCAAACAAAGCTTTTTGAATCAAATGAAGGTCAATTGCATTCCACAATGCTAATTAAGTCAAATGAAAGTCAAACACATTCAACAAAGCTAATTGAGTCAAAAGAAAGTCAAACACATTCAAACAATGCTTTTTGAATCAAATGAAAGTAAAATGCATTCAACAAAGCTAATTGAGTTAAATGAAAGTCTAACACTTTCAACAAAGCTAATTGAGTCAAATGAAAGTCAAACACATTCAAACAAAGCTTTTTGATTCAAATGAAAGTCAAATGCATTCAACAAAGCTAATTGAATCAAATGAAAGTCAAATGCATTTAACAAAGCTAATTGAGTCAAATGAAAGTCAAACACTTTCAACAAAGCGTTTAGAATCAAATGAAAGTCAAATACATTCAATCATAGCTTTTTGAATCAAATGAAAGTCAATTGCATTCCACAATACTAATTGAGTCAAATGAAAGTCAAACACATTCAACAAAGCTAATTTAGTCAAAAGGAAGTCAAACACATTCAATCAAAGCTTTTTGAATCAAATGAAAGTAAAATGCATTCAACAAAGCTAATTGAGTCAAATGAAAGTCAAACACTTTCAACAAAGCTAATTGAGTCAAATGAAAGTCAAACACATTCAAACAAAGCTTTTTGATTCAAATGAAAGTCAAATGCATTCAACAAAGCTAATTGAGTTAAATGAAAGTCAAATGCATTCAACAAAGCTAATTGAGTAAAATGAAAGTCAAACACTTTCAACAAAGCGTTTAGAATCAAATGAAAGTCAAATACATTCATTCAAAGCTTTATGAATCAAATGAAAGTCAATTGCATTCCACAATGCTAATTAACTCAAATGAAAGGCAAACACATTCAACAAAGCTAATTGAGTCAAAAGAAAGTCAAACATATTCAAACAAAGCTTTTTGAATCAAATGAAAGTAAAATGCATTCAACAAAGCTAATTCAGTCAAATGAAAGTCAAACACTTTCAACAAAGCTAATTGAGTCAAATGAAAGTCAAACACATTCAAACAAAGCTTTTTGATTCAAATGAAAGTCAAATGCATTCAACAAAGCTAATTGAGTCAAATGAAATTCAAATGCATTCAACAAAGCTAATTGAGTCAAATGAAAGTCAAACACTTTCAACAAAGCGTTTAGAATCAAATGAAAGTCAAATACATTCAATCAAAGCTTTTTGAATCAAATGAAAGTCAATTGCATTCCACAATGCTAATTGAGTCAAATGAAAGTCAAACGCATTCAACAAAGCTAATTGAGTCAAAAGAAAGTCAAACACATTCAAACAAAGCTTTTTGAATCAAATGAAAGTAAAATGCGTTCAACAAAGCTAATTGAGTCAAATGAAAGTCAAACACTTTCAACAAAGCTAATTGAGTCAAATGAAAGTCAAACACATTCAAATAAAGCTTTTTGTTTCAAATGAAAGTCAAATGCATTCAACAAAGCTAATTGAGTGAAATGAAAGTCAAACACTTTCAACAAAGCGTTTAGAATCAAATGAAAGTCAAACACATTCAATCAAAGCTTTTTGAATCAAATGAAAGTCAATTGCATTCCACAATGCTAATTGAGTCAAATGAAAGTCAAACACATTCAACAAAGCTAATTGAGTCAAAAGAAAGTCAAACACATTCAAACAAAGCTTTTTGAATCAAATGAAAGTAAAATGCATTCGACAAAGCTAATTGAGTCAAATGAAAGTCAAACACTTTCAACAAAGCGTTTAGAATCTAATGAAAGTCAAATACATTCAATCAAAGCTTTTTGAATCAAATGAAAGTCAATTGCATTCCACAATGCTAATTGAGTCAAATGAAATTCAAACACATTCAACAAAGCTAATTGAGTCAAAAGAAAGTCAAACACATTCAAACAAAGCTTTTTGAATGAAATGAAAGTAAAATGCATTCAACAAAGCTAATTGAGTCAAATGAAAGTCAAACACTTTCAACAATGCTAATTGAGTCAAATGAAAGTCAAACACATTCAAACAAAGCTTTTTGATTCAAATGAAAGTCAAATGCATTCAATAAAGCTAATTGATTCAAATGAAAGTCAAATGCATTCAACAAAGCTAATTGAGTCAAATGAAAGTCAAACACTTTCAACAAAGCGTTTAGAATCAAATGAAAGTCAAACACATTCAATCAAAGCTTTTTGAATCAAATGAAAGTCAATTGCATTCCACAATGCTAATTGAGTCAAATGAAAGTCAAACACATTCAACAAAGCTAATTGAGTCAAAAGAAAGTCAAACACATTCAAACAAAGCTTTTTGAATCAAATGAAAGTCAAATGCATTCAACAAAGCTAATTGAGTCAAATGAAAGTCAAACACTTTCAACAAAGCTAATTGAGTCAAATGAAAGTCAAACACATTCAAACAAAGCTATTTGATTCAAATGAAAGTCAAATGCATTCAACAAAGCTAATTGAGTCAAATGAAAGTCAAACACTTTCAACAAAGCTAATTGAGTCAAATGAAAGTCAAACACATTCAAACAAAGCTTTTTGATTCAAATGAAAGTCAAATGCATTCAACAAAGCTAATTGAGTCAAATGAAATTCAAATGCATTCAACAAAGCTAATTGAGTAAAATGAAAGTCAAACACTTTCAACAAAGCGTTTAGAATCAAATGAAAGTCAAATACATTCAATCAAAGCTTTTTGAATCAAATGAAAGTCAATTGCATTCCACAATGCTAATTGAGTCAAATGAAAGTCAAACACATTCAACAAAGCTAATTGACTCAAAAGAAAGTCAAACACATTCAAACAAAGCTTTTTGAATCAAATGAAAGTAAAATGCGTTCAACAAAGCTAATTGAGTCAAATGAAAGTCAAACACTTTCAACAAAGCTAATTGAGTCAAATGAAAGTCAAACACATTCAAACAAAGCTTTTTGTTTCAAATGAAAGTCAAATGCATTCAACAAAGCTAATTGATTCAAATGAAAGTCGAACACTTTCAACAAAGCTTTTAGAATCAAATGAAAGTCAAACACATTCAAACAAAGCTTTTTGAATCAAATGAAAATCAAATGAATTCAACAAAGCTAATTGAGTCAAATGAAAGTCAAACACTTTCGTCAAAGCTTTTAGAATCAAATTAAAGTCAAATATATTCAAACAAAGCTTTTTGAATCAAATGAAAGTCAAATGCATTCCACAATGCTAATTGAGTCAAATGAAAGTCAAACACATTCAACAAAGCTAAATGAGTCAAAAGAAAGTCAAACACATTCAAACAAAGATTTTTGAATCAAATGAAAGTAAAATGCATTCAACAAAGCTAATTGAGTCAAATGAAAGTCAAACATTTTCAACAAAGCTAATTGAGTCAAATGAAAGTCAAACACATTCAAACAAAGCTTTTTGATTCAAATGAAAGTCAAATGCATTCAACAAAGCTAATTGAGTCAAATGAAAGTCAAATGCATTCAACAAAGCTAATTGAGTCAAATGAAAGTCTAACACTTTCAACAAAGCGTTTAGAATCAAATGAAAGTCAAATACATTCAATCAAAGCTTTTTGAATCAAATGAAAGTCAATTGCATTTCACAATGCTAATTGAGTCAAATGAAAGTCAAACACATTCAACAAAGCTAATTGAGTCAAAAGAAAGTCAAACACATTCAATCAAAGCTTTTTGAATCAAATGAAAGTAAAATGCATTCAACAAAGCTAATTGAGGCAAATGAAAGTCAAACACTTTCAACAAAGCTAATTGAGTCAAATGAAAGTCAAACACATTCAAACAAAGCTTTTTGATTCAAATGAAAGTCAAATGCATTCAATAAAGCTAATTGAGTCAAATGAAAGTCAAACACTTTCAACAAAGCTTTTAGAATCAAATGAAAGTCAAACACATTCAAACAAAGCTTTTTGAATCAAATGAATTCAACAAAGCTAATTTAGTCAAATGAAAGTCAAACACTTTCATCAAAGCTTTTAGAATAAAATGAAAGTCAAATACATTCAAACAAAGCTTTTTGAGTCAAATGAAAGTCAAACACTTTCAACAAAGCTAATTGAGTCAAATGAAAGTCAAACACATTCAAACAAAGCTTTTTGAATCAAATGAAAGTCAATCGCATTCAACAAAGCTAATTGAGTCAAATGAAAGTCAAACACATTCAAACATAGCTTCTTGATTCAAATGAAAGTCAAATGCATTCAACAAAGCTAATTGTGTCAAATGAAAGTCAAACACTTTCAACAAAGCTTTTAGAATCAAATGAAAGTCAAACACATTCAAACAAAGCTTTTTGAATTAAATGAAAGTCAAATGCATTCAACAAAGCTATTTGAGTCAAATGAAAGTCAAACACTTTTAACAAAGCGTTTTGAATCAAATAAAAGTCAAATACATTCAATCAAAGCTCTTTGAATCAAATGAAAGTCAATTGCATTCCACAATGCTAATTGAGTCAAATGAAAATCAAACACATTTAACAAAGCTAGTTGAGTCAAAAGAAAGTTAAACACATTCAAACAAAGCTTTTTGAATCAAATAAAAGTAACATGCATTCAACAAAGCTAATTGAGTCAAATGAAAGTCAAACACTTTCAACAAAGCTAATTAAGTCAAAAGAAAGTCAAACACATTCAAATAAAGCTTCTTGATTCAAATGAAAGTCAAATGCATTCAACAAAGCTAATTGAGTCAAATGAAAGTCAAACACTTTAAACAAAGCTAATTGAGTCAAATGAAAGTCAAACACATTCAAACAAAGCATTTTGAATTAAATGAAATACAAATGCATTCAACAAAGCTAATTGAGTCAAATGAAAGTCAAATACTTTTAACAAAGCGTTTAGAATCAAATGAAAGTCAAATACATTCAATTAAAGCTTTTTGAATCAAATGAAAGTCAATTGCATTCCACAATGCTAATTGTGTCAAATGAAAGTCAAACACATTCAACAAAGCTAAATGAGTCACAAGAAAGTCAAACACATTCAAACAAAGCTTTTTGAATCAAATGAAAGTAAAATGCATTCAACAAAGCTAATTGAGTCAAATGAAAGTCAAACATTTTCAACAAAGCTAATTGAGTCAAATGAAAGTCAAACACATTCAAACAAAGCTTTTTGATTCAAATGAAAGTCAAATGCATTCAACAAAGCTAATTGAGTCAAATGAAAGTCAAATGCATTCAACAAAGCTAATTGAGTCAAATGAAAGTCTAACACTTTCAACAAAGCGTTTAGAATCAAATGAAAGTCAAATACATTCAATCAAAGCTTTATGAATCAAATGAAAGTCAATTGCATTCCACAATGCTAATTGAGTCAAATGAAAGTCAAACACATTCAACAAAGCTAATTGAGTCAAAAGAAAGTCAAACACATTCAAACAAAGCTTTTTGAATCAAATGAAAGTAAAATGCATTCAACAAAGCTAATTGAGTCAAATGAAAGTCAAACACTTTCAACAAAGCTAATTGAGTCAAATGAAAGTCAAACACATTCAAACAAAGCTTTTTGATTCAAATGAAAGTCAAATGCATTCAACAAAGCTAATTGAGTCAAATGAAAGTCAAATGCATTCAACAAAGCTAATTGAGTCAAATGAAAGTCAAACACTTTCAACAAAGCGTTTAGAATCAAATGAAAGTCAAATACATTCAATCAAAGCTTTTGAATCAAATGAAAGTCAATTGCATTCCACAATGCTAATTGAGTCAAACGAAAGTCAAACACATTCAACAAAGCTAATTGAATCAACAGAAAGTCAAACACATTCAAACAAAGCTTTTTGAATCAAATGAAAGTAAAATGCATTCAACAAAGCTAATTGAGTCAAATGAAAGTCAAACACTTTCAACATAGCTAATTGAGTCAAATGAAAGTCAAACACTTTCAACAAAGCGTTTAGAATCAAATGAAAGTCAAATACATTCAATCAAAGCTTTTTGAATCAAATGAAAGTCAATTGCATTCCACAATGCTAATTGAGTCAAATGAAAGTCAAACACATTCAACAAAGCTAATTGAGTCAAAAGAAAGTCAAACACATTCAAACAAAGCTTTTTGAATCAAATGAAAGTTAAATGCATTCAACAAAGCTAATTGAGTCAAATGAAAGTCAAACACTTTCAACAAAGCTAATTGAGTCAAATGAAAGTCAAACACATTCAAACAAAGCTTTTTGATTCAAATGAAAGTCAAATGCATTCAACAAAGCTAATTGAGTCAAATGAAAGTCAAATGCATTCAACAAAGCTAATTGAGTCAAATGAAAGTCAAACACTTTCAACAAAGCGTTTAGAATCAAATGAAAGTCAAATACATTCAATCAAAGCTTTTTGAATCAAATGAAAGTCAATTGCATTCCACAATGCTAATTGAGTCAAATGAAAGTCAAACACATTCAACAAAGCTAATTGAGTCAAAAGAAAGTCAAACACATTCAAACAAAGCTTTTTGAATCAAATGAAAGTAAAATGCATTCAACAAAGCTAATTGAGTCAAATGAAAGTCAAACACTTTCAACATAGCTAATTGAGTCAAATGAAAGTCAAACACATTCAAACAAAGCTTTTTGATTCAAATGAAAGTCAAATACATTCAACAAAGCTAATTGAATCAAATGAAAGTCAAACGCTTTCAACAAAGCGTTTAGAATCAAATGAAAGTCAAACACATTCAATCAAAGCTTTTTGAATCAAATGAAAGTCAATTGCATTCCACAATGCTAATTGAGTCAAATGAAAGTCAAACACATTCAACAAAGCTAATTGAGTCAAAAGAAAGTCAAACACATTCAAACAAAGCTTTTTGAATCAAATGAAAGTAAAATGCACTCAACAAAGCTAATTGAGTCAAATGAAAGTCAAACACTTTCATCAAAGCTTTTAGAATCAAATGAAAGTAAAACACATTCAAACAAAGCTTTTTGAATCAAATCGAAGTCAATTGCATTCCACAATGCCAATTGAGTCAAATGAAAGTCAAAAACATTCAACGAAGCTAATTGAGTCAAAAGAAAGTCAAACACATTCAAAAAAATCTTTTTGAATTAAATGAAAGTCAAATGCATTCAACAAAGCTAATTGAGTCAAATGAAAGTCAAACACTTTCAACAAAGCTAATTGAGTCAAATGAAAGTCAAACACATTCACACAAAGCTTTTTGAATCAAATGAAAGTCAAATGCATTCAACAAACCTAATTGAGTCAAATGAAAGTCAAACACTTTCAACAAAGCGTTTAGAATTAAATGAAAGTCAAATACATTCAATCAAAGCTTTTTGAATCAAATGAAAGTCAATTGCATTCCACAATGCTAATTAAGTAAAATGAAAGTAAAACACATTCATCAAAGCTAATAGAGTCAAAAGAAAGTCAAACACATTCAAACAAAGCTTTTTGAATCAAATGAAAGTCAAATGCATTCAACAAAGCTAATTGAGTCAAATGAAAGTCAAACACTTTCAGCAAAGCTAATTGAGTGAAATGAGAGTCAAACACTTTCGAACAAAGCTTTTTGATTCAAATGAAAGTCAAATGCATTCAGCAAAGCTAATTGAGTCTAATGAAAGTTAAACAATTTCAACAAAGGTTTTAGAATCAAATGAAAGACAATCACATTCAAACAAAGCTTTTTGAATCAAACGAAAATCAAATGAATTCAACAAAGCTAATTGAGTCAAATGAAAGTCAAACACTTTCATCAATGTTTTTAGAATCAAATGAAAGTCAAATACATTCAAACAAAGCTTTTTGAATCAAATGGAAGTCAATTGCATTCCACAATGCTAATTGAGTCAAATGAAAGTCAAACACGTTCAACGAAGCTAATTGAGTCAAATGAAAGTCAAACACCTTCAAACAAAGCTTTTTGAATCAAATGAAAGTCAAATGCATTCAACAAAGCCTATTGAGTCAAATGAAAGTCAAACACATTCAAATGAAGCTTCTTGATTCAAATGAAAGTCAAATGCATTCAACAAAGTTAATTGAGTCAAATGAAAGTCAAACACCTTCAACAAAGCTAATTGAGTCAAATGAAAGTCAAACACATTCAAACAAAGCTTTTTGAATCAAATGAAAGTCAAATGCATTCAACAAAGCTAATTGAGTCAAATGAAAGTCAAACACTTTCAACATAGCTAATTGAGTCAAATGAAAGTCAAACACATTCAAACAAAGCTTTTTGATTCAAATGAAAGTCAAATGCATTCAACAAAGCTAATTGAGTCAAATGAAAGTCAAACACTTTCAACAAAGCTTTTAGAATCAAATGAAAGTCAAACACATTCAAACAAAGCTTTTTGAATCAAAAAAATGAATTCAACAAAGCTAATTGAGTCAAATGAAAGTCAAACACTTTCATCAAAGCTTTTAGAATCAAATGAATGTCAAATACATTCAAACAAAGCTTTTTGAATCAAATTAAAGTCAATTGCATTCCACAATGCTAATTGAGTCAAATGAAAGTCAAACACATTCAACGAAGCTAATTGAGTAAAATGAAAGTCAAACACATTCAAACAAAGCTTTTTGAATCAAATGAAAGTCAAATGCATTCAACAAAGCCAATTGAGTCAAATTAAAGTCAAACACATTCAAACATAGCTTCTTGATTCAAATGAAAGTCAAATGCATTTAACAAAGCTAATTGAGTCAAATGAAAGTCAAACACTTTCAACAAAGCTTTTAGAATCAAATAAAAGTAAAACACATTCAAACAAAGCTTTTTGAATCAAATGAATGTCAAATGCATTCAACAAAGCTATTGAGTCAAATGAAAGTCAAACACATTCAACAAAGCTAATTGAGTTAAAAGAAAGTCAAACACATTCAAACAAAGCTTTTTGAATCAAATGAAAGTCAAATGCATTCAACAAAGCCAATTGAGTCAAATGAAAGTCAAACACATTCAAATAAAGCTTCTTTATTCAAATGAAAGTCAAATGCATTCAACAATGCTAATTGAGTCAAATGAAAGTCAAACACTTTCAACAAAGCTAATTGAGTCAAATGAAAGTCAAACACTTTCAACAAAGCTTTTAGAATCAAATGAAAGTAAAACATATTCAAACAAAGCTTTTTGAATCAAATGAATGTCAAATGCATTCAACAAAGCTAATTGAGTCAAATGAAAGTCAAACACATTCAACAAAGCTAATTGAGTTAAAAGAAAGTCAAACACATTCAAACAAAGCTTTTTGAATTAAATGAAAGTCAAATGCATTCAACAAAGCCAATTGAGTCAAATGAAAGTCAAACACATTCAAATTAAGCTTCTTGATTTAAATAAAAGTCAATTGCATTCAACAAAGCTAATTGAGTCAAATGAAAGTCATACACTTTCAACAAAGCTAATTGAGTCAAATGAAAGTCAAACACATTCAAACAAAGCTTTTTGAATCAAATGAAAGTCAAATGCATTCAACAAATCCAATTGAGTCAAATGAAAGTCAAACACATTCAACAAAGCGTTTAGAATCAAAAGAATGTTTAATACATTCAATCAAAGCTTTTTCAATCAAATGAAAGTCAATTGCATTCCACAATGCTAATTAAGTCAAATGAAATTCAAACACATTCAACAAAGCTAATTGAGTCAAATGAAAGTCAAACACATTCAAACAAAGCTTTTTGAATCAAATGAAAGTCAAATGCATTCAACAAATCCAATTGAGTCAAATGAAAGTCAAACACATTCAAACAAAGCTTCTTGATTCAAATGAAAGTCAAATGCATTCAACAAAACTAATTGAGTCAAATGAAAGTCAAACACTTTCAACAAAGCATTTAGAATCAAATGAAAGTCAAATACATTCAATCAAAGCTTTTTGAATCAAATGAAAGTCAATTGCATTCCACAATGCTAATTAAGTCAAATGAAAGTCAAACACATTCAACAAAGCGTTTTGAATCAAATGAAAGTCAAATACATTCAATCAAAGCTTTTTGAATCAAATGAAAGTCAATTGCATTCCACAATTCTAATTGAGTCAACTGAAAGTCAAACACATTCAACAAAGCTAATTGAGTCAAAAGAAAGTCAAACACATTCAAACAAAGCTTTTTGAATCAAATGAAAGTAAAATGCATTCAACAAAGCTAATTGAGTCAAATGAAAGTCAAACACTTTCAACAAAGCTAATTGAGTCAAATGAAAGTCAAACACATTCAAACAAAGCTTTTTGATTCAAATGAAAGTCAAATGCATTCAACAAAGCTAATTGAGTCAAAAAAAAGTCAAACACTTTCAACAAAGCTTTTAGAATCAAATGAAAGTCAAACACATTCAAACAAAGCTTTTTGAATCAAATGAAAATCAAATGAATTCAACAAAGCTAATTGAGTCAAATGAAATTCAAACACTTTCATCAAAGCTTTTAGAATCAATTGAAAGTCAAATACATTCAAATAAAGCTTTTTGAATCAAATGAAAGTCAATTGCATTCCACAATGCTAATTGATTCAAATGAAAGTCAAACACATTCAACGAAGCTAATTGAGTCAAATGAAAGTCAAACACATTCAAACAAAGCTTTTTGAATCAAATGAAAGTCAAATGCATTCAACAAAGCCAATTGAGTCAAATGAAAGTCAAACACATTCAAACGTAGATTCTTGATTCAAATGAAAGTCAAATGCACTCAACAAAGCTAATTGAGTCAAATGAAAGTCAAACACTTTCAACAAAGGTAATTGAGTTAAAAGAAAGTGAAACACATTCAAACAAAGCTTGTTGAATCAAATGAAAGTCAAATGCATTCAACAAAGCCAATTGAGTCAAATGAAAGTCAAACACAATCAAATAAAGCTTCGTGATTCAAATGAAAGTCAAATGCATTCAACAAAGCTAAGTGAGTCAAATGAAAGTCAAACACTTTCAACAAAGCTAATTGAGTCAAATGAAAGTCAAACACATTCAAACAAAGCTTTTTCAATCAAATGAAATACAAATGCATTCAACAAAGCTAATTGAGTCAAATGAAAGTCAAATACTTTTAACAAAGCGTTTAGAATCAAATGAAAGTCAAATACATTCAATCAAAGCTTTTTGAATCAAATGAAAGTCAATTGCATTCCACAATGCTAATTGAGTAAAATGAAAGTCAAACACATTCAACAAAGCTAAATGAGTCAAAAGAAAGTCAAACACATTCAAACAAAGCTTTTTGAATCAAATGAAAGTAAAATGCATTTAACAAAGCTAATTGAGTCAAATGAAAGTCAAACATTTTCAACAAAGCTAATTGAGTCAAATGAAAGTCAAACACATTCAAACAAAGCTTTTTGATTCAAATGAAAGTCAAATGCATTCAACAAAGCTAATTGAGTCAAATGAAAGTCAAATGCATTCAACAAAGCTAATTGAGTCAAATGAAAGTCAAACACTTTCAACAAAGCGTTTAGAATCAAATGAAAGTCAAATACATTCAAACAAAGCTTTTTGAATCAAATGAAAGTCAATTGCATTCCACAATGCTAATTGAGTCAAATGAAAGTCAAACATTTTCAACAAAGCTAATTGAGTCAAATGAAAGTCAAACACATTCAAACAAAGCTTTTTGAGTCAAATGAAAGTCAAATGCATTCAACAAAGCTAATTGAGTCGAATGAAAGTCAAATGGATTCAACAAAGCTAATTGAGTCAAATGAAAGTCAAACACTTTCAGCAAAGCGTTTAGAATCAAATGAAAGTCAAACACATTCAATCAAAGCTTTTTGAATCAAATGAAAGTCAATTGCATTCCACAATGCTAATTGAGTCAAATGAAAGTCAAACACATTCAACAAAGCTAATTGAGTCAAAAGAAAGTCAAACACATTCAAACAAAGCTTTTTGAATCAAATGAAAGTAAAATGCATTCAACAAAGCTAATTGAGTCAAATGAAAGTCAAACACTTTCAACAAAGCTAATTGAGTCAAATGAAAGTCAAACACATTCAAACAAAGCTTTTTGATTCAAATGAAAGTCAAATGCATTCAACAAAGCTAATTGAGTCAAATGAAAGTCAAATGCATTCAACAAAGCTAATTGAGTCAAATGAAAGTCAAACACTTTCAACAAAGCGTTTAGAATCAAATGAAAGTCAAATACATTCAATCAAAGCTTTTTGAATCAAATGAAAGTCAATTGCATTCCACAATGCTAATTGAGTCAAATGAAAGTCAAACACATTCAACGAAGCTAATTGAGTCAAAAGAAAGTCAAACACATTCAAACAAAGCTTTTTGAATCAAATGAAAGTAAAATGCATTCAACAAAGCTAATTGAGTCAAATGAAAGTCAAACACTTTCAACAAAGCTAATTGAGTCAAATGAAAGTCAAACACATTCAAACAAAGCTTTTTGATTCAAATGAAAGTCAAATGCATTCAACAAAGCTAATTGAGTCAAAAAAAAGTCAAACACTTTCAACAAAGCTAATTGAGTCAAATGAAAGTCGGACATTCAAACAAAGCTTTTTGATTCAAATGAAAGTCAAATGCATTCAACAAAGCTAATTGAGTCAAATGAAAGTCAAACAATTTCAACAAAGCTTTTACAATCAAATGAAAGTCAAATACATTTAAACAAAGCTTTTTGAATCAAATGAAAGTCAAATGCATTCAACAAAGCTAATTGAGTCAAATGAAAGTCAAACACATTCAACAAAGCGTTTTGAATCAAATGAAAGTCAAATACATTCAAACAAAGCTTTTTGAATCAAATGAAAGTCAATTGCATTCCACAATGCTAATTGATTCAAATGAAAGTCAAACACATTCAACGAAGCTAATTGAGTCAAATGAAAGTCAAACACATTCAAACAAAGCTTTTTGAATCAAATGAAAGTCAAATGCATTCAACAAAGCTAATTGAGTCAAATGCAAGTCAAACACTTTCAACAAAGCTAATTGAGTCAAATGAAAGTCGGACATTCAAACAAAGCTTTTTGATTCAAATGAAAGTCAAATGCATTCAACAAAGCTAATTGAGTCAAATGAAAGTCAAACAATTTCAACAAAGCTTTTACAATCAAATGAAAGTCAAATACATTCAAACAAAGCTTTTAGAATCTAACGAAAATCAAATGAATTCAACAAAGCTAATTGAGTCAAATGAAAGTCAAACACTTTCATCAAAGCTTTTAGAATCAAATGAAAGGAAAACACATTCAAACAAAGCTTTTTAAATCAAATCGAAGTCAATTGCATTCCACAATGCTAATTGAGTCAAATGAAAGTCAAACACATTCAACGAAGCTAATTGAATCAAATGAAAGTCAAACACATTCAAACAAAGCTTTTTGAATCAAATGAAAGTCAAATGCATTCAACAAAGCCAATTGAGTCAAATGAAAGTCAAACACATTCAAATAAAGCTTCTTGATTAAAATGAAAGTCAAATGCATTCATCCAAGCTAATTGTGTCAAATGAAAGTCAAACACTTTCAACAAAGCTTTTAGAATCAAATGAAAGTCAAACACATTCAAACAAAGCTTTTTAAATCAAATGAAAGTCAAATGCATTCAACAAAGCTAATTGAGTCAAATGAAAGTCAAACACATTCAACAAAGCGTTTTGAATCAAATGAAAGTCAAATACATTCAATCAAAGCTTTTTGAATCAAATGAAAGTCAATTGCATTCCACAATTCTAATTGAGTCAACTGAAAGTCAAACACATTCAACAAAGCTAATTGAGTCAAAAGAAAGTCAAACACATTCAAACAAAGCTTTTTGAATCAAATGAAAGTAAAATGCATTCAACAAAGCTAATTGAGTCAAATGAAAGTCAAACACATTAAACAAAGCTAATTGAGTCAAAAGAAAGTCAAACACATTCAAACAAAGCTTTTTGAATCAAATGAAAGTAAAATGCATACAACAAAGCTAATTGAGTCAAATGAAAGTCAAACACATTCAACAAAGCTAATTGAGTCAAATGAAAGTCGGACATTCAACCAAAGCTTTTTGATTCAAATGAAAGTCAAATGCATTCAACAAAGCTAATTGAGTCAAATGAAAGTCAAACAATTTCAACAAAGCTTTTACAATCAAATGAAAGTCAAATACATTCAAACAAAGCTTTTAGAATCTAGCGAAAATCAAATGAAATCAACAAAGCTAATTGAGTCAAATGAAAGTCAAACACTTTCATCAAAGCTTTTAGAATCAAATGAAAGTAAAACACATTCAAACAAAGCTTTTTGAATCAAATCGAAGTCAATTGCATTCCACAATGCTAATTGAGTCAAATGAAAGTCAAACACATTCAACGAAGCTAATTGAATCAAATGAAAGTCAAACACATTCAAACAAAGCTTTTTGAATCAAATGAAAGTCAAATGCATTCAACAAAGCCAATTGAGTCAAATGAAAGTCAAACACATTCAAATAAAGCTTCTTGATTAAAATGAAAGTCAAATGCATTCAACCAAGCTAATTGTGTCAAATGAAAGTCAAACACTTTCAACAAACCTTTTAGAATCAAATGAAAGTCAAACACATTCAAACAAAGCTTTTTAAATCAAATGAAAGTCAAATGCATTCAACAAAGCTAATTGAGTCAAATGAAAGTCAAACACATTCAACAAAGCGTTTTGAATCAAATGAAAGTCAAACACATTCAATCAAAGCTTTTTGAATCAAATGAAAGTCAATTGCATTCCACAATGCTAATTGAGTCAACTGAAAGTCAAACACATTCAACAAAGCTAATTGAGTCAAAAGAAAGTCAAACACATTCAAACAAAGCTTTTTGAATCAAATGAAAGTAAAATGCATACAACAAAGCTAATTGAGTCAAATGAAAGTCAAACACATTCAACAAAGCTAATTGAGTCAAATGAAAGTCGGACATTCGAACAAAGCTTTTTGATTCAAATGAAAGTCAAATGCATTCAACAAAGCTAATTGAGTCAAATGAAAGTCAAACAATTTCAACAAAGCTTTTACAATCAAATGAAAGTCAAATACATTCAAACAAAGCTTTTAGAATCTAACGAAAATCAAATGAAATCAACAAAGCTAATTGAGTCAAATGAAAGTCAAACACTTTCATCAAAGCTTTTAGAATCAAATGAAAGTAAAACACATTCAAACAAAGCTTTTTGAATCAAATCGAAGTCAATTGCATTCCACAATGCTAATTGAGTCAAATGAAAGTCAAACACATTCAACGAAGCTAATTGAATCAAATGAAAGTCAAACACATTCAAACAAAGCTTTTTGAATCAAATGAAAGTCAAATGCATTCAACAAAGCCAATTGAGTCAAATGAAAGTCAAACACATTCAAATAAATCTTCTTGATTAAAATGAAAGTCAAATGCATTCAACCAAGCTAATTGTGTCAAATGAAAGTCAAACACTTTCAACAAACCTTTTAGAATCAAATGAAAGTCAAACACATTCAAACAAAGCTTTTTAAATCAAATGAAAGTCAAATGCATTCAACAAAGCTAATTGAGTCAAATGAAAGTCAAACACATTCAACAAAGCGTTTTGAATCAAATGAAAGTCAAATACATTCAAACAAAGCTTTTTGAATCAAATGAAAGTCAATTGCATTCCACAATGCTAATTGATTCAAATGAAAGTCAAACACATTCAACGAAGCTAATTGAGTCAAATGAAAGTCAAACACATTCAAACAAAGCTTTTTGAATCAAATGAAAGTCAAATGCATTCAGCAAAGCTAATTGAGTCAAATGCAAGTCAAACACTTTCAGCAAAGCTAATTGAGTCAAATGAAAGTCGGACATTCAAACAAAGCTTTTTTATTCAAATGAAAGTCAAATGCATTCAACAAAGCTAATTGAGTCAAATGAAAGTCAAACAATTTCAACAAAGCTTTTACAATCAAATGAAAGTCAAATACATTCAAACAAAGCTTTTAGAATCTAACGAAAATCAAATGAATTCAACAAAGCTAATTGAGTCAAATGAAAGTCAAACACTTTCATCAAAGCTTTTAGAATCAAATGAAAGGAAAACACATTCAAACAAAGCTTTTTAAATCAAATCGAAGTCAATTGCATTCCACAATGCTAATTGAGTCAAATGAAAGTCAAACACATTCAACGAAGCTAATTGAATCAAATGAAAGTCAAACACATTCAAACAAAGCTTTTTGAATCAAATGAAAGTCAAATGCATTCAACAAAGCCAATTGAGTCAAATGAAAGTCAAACACATTCAAATAAAGCTTCTTGATTAAAATGAAAGTCAAATGCATTCATCCAAGCTAATTGTGTCAAATGAAAGTCAAACACTTTCAACAAAGCTTTTAGAATCAAATGAAAGTCAAACACATTCAAACAAAGCTTTTTAAATCAAATGAAAGTCAAATGCATTCAACAAAGCTAATTGAGTCAAATGAAAGTCAAACACATTCAACAAAGCGTTTTGAATCAAATGAAAGTCAAATACATTCAATCAAAGCTTTTTGAATCAAATGAAAGTCAATTGCATTCCACAATTCTAATTGAGTCAACTGAAAGTCAAACACATTCAACAAAGCTAATTGAGTCAAAAGAAAGTCAAACACATTCAAACAAAGCTTTTTGAATCAAATGAAAGTAAAATGCATTCAACAAAGCTAATTGAGTCAAATGAAAGTCAAACACATTAAACAAAGCTAATTGAGTCAAAAGAAAGTCAAACACATTCAAACAAAGCTTTTTGAATCAAATGAAAGTAAAATGCATACAACAAAGCTAATTGAGTCAAATGAAAGTCAAACACATTCAACAAAGCTAATTGAGTCAAATGAAAGTCGGACATTCAAACAAAGCTTTTTGATTCAAATGAAAGTCAAATGCATTCAACAAAGCTAATTGAGTCAAATGAAAGTCAAACAATTTCAACAAAGCTTTTACAATCAAATGAAAGTCAAATACATTCAAACAAAGCTTTTAGAATCTAACGAAAATCAAATGAATTCAACAAAGCTAATTGAGTCAAATGAAAGTCAAACACTTTCATCAAAGCTTTTAGAATCAAATGAAAGGAAAACACATTCAAACAAAGCTTTTTGAATCAAATCGAAGTCAATTGCATTCCACAATGCTAATTGAGTCAAATGAAAGTCAAACACATTCAACGAAGCTAATTGAGTCAAATGAAAGTCAAACACATTAAAACAAAGCTTTTTGAGTCAAATGAAAGTCAAACACTTTCAACAAAGCTAATTGAGTCAAATGAAAGTCAAACACATTCAAACAAAGCTTTTTGATTCAAATGAAAGTCAAATGCATTCAACAAAGCTAATTGACTCAAATGAAAGTCAAACACTTTCAACAAAGCTTTTAGAATCAAATGAAAGTCAAACACATTCAAACAAAGCTTTTTGAATCAAATGAAAATCAAATGAATTCAACAAAGCTAATTGAGTCAAATGAAAGTCAAACACTTTCATCAAAGCTTTTAGAATCAATTGAAAGTCAAATACATTCAAACAAAGCTTTTTGAATCAAATGAAAGTCAATTGCATTCCACAATGCTAATTGATTCAAATGAAAGTCAAACACATTCAACGAAGCTAATTGAGTCAAATGAAAGTCAAACACATTCAAACAAAGCTTTTTGAATCAAATGAAAGTCAAATGCATTCAACAAAGCCAATTGAGTCAAATGAAAGTCAAACACATTCAAACGTAGCTTCTTGATTCAAATGAAAGTCAAATGCACTCAACAAAGCTAATTGAGTCAAATGAAAGTCAAACACTTTCAACAAAGGTAATTGAGTTAAAAGAAAGTGAAACACATTCAAACAAAACTTGTTGAATCAAATGAAAGTCAAATGCATTCAACAAAGCCAATTGAGTCAAATGAAAGTTAAACACATTCAAATAAAGCTTCTTGATTCAAATGAAAGTCAAATGCATTCAACAAAGCTAATTGAGTCAAATGAAAGTCAAACACTTTCAACAAAGCTAATTGAGTCAAATGAAAGTCAAACACATTCAAACAAAGCTTTTTGAATCAAATGAAATACAAATGCATTCAACAAAGCTAATTGAGTCAAATGAAAGTCAAATACTTTTAACAAAGCGTTTAGAATCAAATGAAAGTCAAATACATTCAATCAAAGCTTTTTGAATCAAATGAAAGTCAATTGCATTCCACAATGCTAATTGAGTCAAATGAAAGTCAAACACATTCAACAAAGCTAATTGAGTCAAAAGAAAGTCAAACACATTCAAACAAAGCTTTTTGAATCAAATGAAAGTAAAATGCATTCAACAAAGCTAATTGAGTCAAATGAAAGTCAAACACATTCAACAAAGCTAATTGAGTCAAAAGAAAGTCAAACACATTCAAACAAAGCTTTTTGAATCAAATGAAAGTCAAATGCATTCAACAAAGCTAATTGAGTCAAATGCAAGTCAAACACTTTCAACAAAGCTAATTGAGTCAAATGAAAGTCGGACATTCAAACAAAGCTTTTTGAATCAAATGAAAATCAAATGAATTCAACAAAGCTAATTGAGTCAAATGAAAGTCAAACACTTTCATCAAAGCTTTTAGAATCAATTGAAAGTCAAATACATTCAAACAAAGCTTTTTGAATCAAATGAAAGTCAATTGCATTCCACAATGCTAATTGATTCAAATGAAAGTCAAACACATTCAACGAAGCTAATTGAGTCAAATGAAAGTCAAACACATTCAAACAAAGCTTTTTGAATCAAATGAAAGTCAAATGCATTCAACAAAGCCAATTGAGTCAAATGAAAGTCAAACACATTCAAACATAGCTTCTTGATTCAAATGAAAGTCAAATGCACTCAACAAAGCTAATTGAGTCAAATGAAAGTCAAACACTTTCAACAAAGCTAATTGAGTTAAAAGAATGTGAAACACATTCAAACAAAGTGTTGAATCAAATGAAAGTCAAATGCATTCAACAAAGCCAATTGAGTCAAATGAAAGTCAAACACATTCAAATAAAGCTTCTTGATTCAAATGAAAGTCAAATGCATTCAACAAAGCTAATTGAGTCAAATGAAAGTCAAACACTTTCAACAAAGCTAATTGAGTCAAATGAAAGTCAAACACATTCAAACAAAGCTTTTTGAATCAAATGAAATACAAATGCATTCAACAAAGCTAATTGAGTCAAATGAAAGTCAAATACTTTTAACAAAGCGTTTAGAATCAAATGAAAGTCAAATACATTCAATCAAAGCTTTTTGAATCAAATGAAAGTCAATTGCATTCCACAATGCTAATTGAGTCAAATGAAAGTCAAACACATTCAACAAAGCTGAATGAGTCAAAAGAAAGTCAAACACATTCAAACAAAGCTTTTTGAATCAAATGAAAGTAAAATGCATTCAACAAAGCTAATTGAAACAAATGAAAGTCAAACATTTTCAACAAAGCTAATTGAGTCAAATGAAAGTCAAACACATTCAAACAAAGCTTTTTGATTCAAATGAAAGTCAAATGCATTCAACAAAGCTAATTGAGTCAAATGAAAGTCAAATGCATTCAACAAAGCTAATTGAGTCAAATGAAAGTCAAACACTTTCAACAAAGCGTTTAGAAACAAATGAAAGTCAAATACATTCAATCAAAGCTTTTTGAATCAAATGAAAGTCAATTGCATTCCACAATGCTAATTGAGTCAAATGAAAGTCAAACACATTCGACGAAGCTAATTGAGTCAAAAGAAAGTCAAACACATTCAAACAAAGCTTTTTGAATCAAATGAAAGTAAAATGCATTCAACAAAGCTAATTGAGTCAAATGAAAGTCAAACACGTTCAACAAAGCTAATTGAGTCAAAAGAAAGTCAAACACATTCAAACAAAGCTTTTTGAATCAAATGAAAGTAAAATGCATTCAACAAAGCTAATTGAGTCAAATGAAAGTCAAACACATTCAACAAAGCTAATTGAGTCAAATGAAAGTCGGACATTCAAACAAAGCTTTTTGATTCAAATGAAAGTCAAATGCATTCAACAAAGCTAATTGAGTCAAATGAAAGTCAAACAATTTTAACAAAGCTTTTACAATCAAATGAAAGTCAAATACATTCAAACAAAGCTTTTAGAATCTAACGAAAATCAAATGAATTCAACAAAGCTAATTGAGTCAAATGAAAGTCAAACACTTTCATCAAAGCTTTTAGAATCAAATGAAAGTAAAGCACATTCAAACAAAGCTTTTTGAATCAAATCGAAGTCAATTGCATTCCACAATGCTAATTGAGTCAAATGAAAGTCAAACACATTCAACGAAGCTAATTGAATCAAATGAAAGTCAAACACATTCAAACAAAGCTTTTTGAATCAAATGAAAGTCAAATGCATTCAACAAAGCCAATTGAGTCAAATGAAAGTCAAACACATTCAAATAAAGCTTATTGATTAAAATGAAAGTCAAATGCATTCAACCAAGCTAATTGTGTCAAATGAAAGTCGAACACATTCAACAAACCTTTTAGAATCAAATGAAAGTCAAACACATTCAAACAAAGCTTTTTAAATCAAATGAAAGTCAAATGCATTCAACAAAGCTAATTGAGTCAAATGAAAGTCAAACACATTCAACAAAGCGTTTTGAATCAAATGAAAGTCAAATACATTCAATCAAAGCTTTTTGAATCAAATGAAAGTCAATTGCATTCCACTATGCTAATTGAGTCAACTGAAAGTCAAACACATTCAACAAAGCTAATTGAGTCAAAAGAAAGTCAAACACATTCAAACAAAGCTTTTTGAATCAAATGAAAGTAAAATGCATTCAACAAAGCTAATTGAGTCAAATGAAAGTCAAACACTTTCAACAAAGCTAATTGAGTCAAATGAAAGTCAAACACATTCAAACAAAGCTTTTTGATTCAAATGAAAGTCAAAATGCATTCAACAAAGCTAATTGAGTCAAATGAAAGTCAAACACTTTCAACAAAGCTTTTAGAATCAAATGAAAGTCAAACACATTCATACAAAGCTTTTTGAATCAAATGAAAATCAAATGAATTCAACAAAGCTAATTGAGTCAAATGAAAGTCAAACACTTTCATCAAAGCTTTTAGAATCAATTGAAAGTCAAATACATTCAAACAAAGCTTTTTGAATCAAATGAAAGTCAATTGCATTCCACAATGCTAATTGATTCAAATGAAAGTCAAACACATTCAACGAAGCTAATTGAGTCAAATGAAAGTAAAACACATTCAAACAAAGCTTTTTGAATCAAATGAAAGTCAAATGCATTCAACAAAGCCAATTGAGTCAAATGAAAGTCAAACACATTCAAACGTAGCTTCTTGATTCAAATGAAAGTCAAATGCACTCAACAAAGCTAATTGAGTCAAATGAAAGTCAAACACTTTCAACAAAGGTAATTCAGTTAAAAGAAAGTGAAACACATTCAAACAAAGCTTGTTGAATCAAATGAAAGTCAAATGCATTCAACAAAGCCAATTGAGTCAAATGAAAGTCAAACACATTCAAATAAAGCTTCTTGATTCAAATGAAAGTCAAATGCATTCAACAAAGCTAATTGAGTCAAATGAAAGTCAAACACTTTCAACAAAGCGTTTAGAATCAAATGAAAGTCAAATACATTCAATCAAAGCTTTCTGAATCAAATGAAAGTCAATTGCATTCCACAATGCTAATTAAGTCAAATGAAAGTCAAACACATTCAACAAAGCTAATTGAGTCAAATGAAAGTCAAACATATTCAAACAAAGCTTTTTGAATCAAATGAAAGTCAAATGCATTCAACAAAGCTAATTGAGTCAAATGCAAGTCAAACACTTTCAACAAAGCTAATTGAGTCAAATGAAAGTCGGACATTCAAACAAAGCTTTTTGATTCAAATGAAAGTCAAATGCATTCAACAAAGCTAATTGAGTCAAATGAAAGTCAAACACTTTCAACAAAGCTTTTAGAATCAAATGAAAGTCAAACACATTCAAACAAAGCTTTTTGAATCAAATGAAAATCAAATGAATTCAACAAAGCTAATTGAGTCAAATGAAAGTCAAACACTTTCATCAAAGCTTTTAGAATCAATTGAAAGTCAAATACATTCAAACAAAGCTTTTTGAATCAAATGAAAGTCAATTGCATTCCACAATGCTAATTGATTCATATGAAAGTCAAACACATTCAACGAAGCTAATTGAGTCAAATGAAAGTCAAACAAATTCAAACAAAGCTTTTTGAATCAAATGAAAGTCAAATGCATTCAACAAAGCCAATTGAGTCAAATGAAAGTCAAACACATTCAAACATAGCTTCTTGATTCAAATGAAAGTCAAATGCACTCAACAAAGCTAATTGAGTCAAATGAAAGTCAAACACTTTCAACAAAGCTAATTGAGTTAAAAGAAAGTGAAACACATTCAAACAAAGCTTGTTGAATCAAATGAAAGTCAAATGCATTCAACAAAGCCAATTGAGTCAAATGAAAGTCAAACACATTCAAATAAAGCTTCTTGATTCAAATGAAAGTCAAATGCATTCAACAAAGCTAATTGAGTCAAATGAAAGTCAAACTCTTTCAACAAAGCTAATTGAGTCAAATGAAAGTCAAACACATTCAAACAAAGCTTTTTGAATCAAATGAAATACAAATGCATTCAACAAAGCTAATTGAGTCAAATGAAAGTCAAATACTTTTAACAAAGCGTTTAGAATCAAATGAAAGTCAAATACATTCAATCAAAGCTTTTTGAATCAAATGAAAGTCAATTGCATTCCACAATGCTAATTGAGTCAAATGAAAGTCAAACACATTCAACAAAGCTGAATGAGTCAAAAGAAAGTCAAACACATTCAAACAAAGCTTTTTGAATCAAATGAAAGTAAAATGCATTCAACAAAGCTAATTGAGTCAAATGAAAGTCAAACATTTTCAACAAAGCTAATTGAGTCTAATGAAAGTCAAACACATTCAAACAAAGCTTTTTGAATCAAATGAAAGTCAAATGCATTCAACAAAGCCAATTGAGTCAAATGAAAGTCAAACACATTCAAACGTAGCTTCTTGATTCAAATGAAAGTCAAATGCACTCAACAAAGCTAATTGAGTCAAATGAAAGTCAAACACTTTCAACAAAGCGTTTAGAATCAAATGAAAGTCAAATACATTCAATCAAAGCTTTTTGAATTATATGAAAGTCAATTGCATTCCACAATGCTAATTGAGTCAAATAAAAGTCAAACAAATTCAACGAAGGTAATTGAGTCAAATGAAAGTCAAACACATTCAAACAAAGCTTTTTGAATCAAATGAAAGTCAAATGCATTCAACAAAGCCAATGGAGTCAAATGAAAGTCAAACACATTCAAACATAGCTTCTTGATTCAAATGAAAGTCAAATGCATTCAACAAAGCTAATTGAGTCAACTGAAAGTCAAACACTTTCAACAAAGATAATTGAGTCAAATGAAAGTCAAACACATTCAAACAAAGCTTTTTGAATCAAATGAAAGTCAAATGCATTCAACAAAGCTAATTGAGTCAAATGAAAGTCAATCACTTTCAACAAAGCGTTTTGAATCAAATGAAAGTCAAATACATTCAATCAAAGCTTTTTGAATCAAATGAAAGTCAATTGCATTTCACAATGCTAATTGAGTCAAATGAAAGTCAAACACATTCAACAAAGCTAATTGAGTCAAAAGAAAGTCAAACACATTCAAACAAAGCTTTTTGAATCAAATGAAAGTAAAATGCATTCAACAAAGCTAATTGAGGCAAATGAAAGTCAAACCCTTTCAACAAAGCTAATTGAGTCAAATGAAAGTCAAACACATGCAAACAAAGCTTTTTGATTCAAATGAAAGTCAAATGCATTCAACAAAGCTAATTGAGTCAAATGAAAGTCAAACACTTTCAACAAAGCTTTTAGAATCAAATGAAAGTCAAACACATTCAAACAAAGCTTTTTGAATCAAATGAAAGTCAATTGCATTCCACAATGCTAATTGAGTCAAATGAAAGTCAAACACATTCAAACAAAGCTTTTTGAATCAAATGAAAGTCAAATGCATTCAACAAAGCTAATTGAGTCAAATGAAAGTCAAACACATTCAAACATAGCTTCTTGATTCAAATGAAAGTCAAATGCATTCAACAAAGCTAATTGAGTCAAATGAAAGTCAAACACTTTCGTCAAAGCTTTTAGAATAAAATGAAAGTCAAATACATTCAAACAAAGCTTTTTGAATCAAATGAAAGTCAATTGCATTCCACAATGCTAATTGAGTCAAATGAAAGTCAAACACATTCAAACAAAGCTTTTTGAATCAAATGAAAGTCAAATGCATTCAACAAAGCTAATTGAGTCAAATGAAAGTCAAACACATTCAAACATAGCTTCTTGATTCAAATGAAAGTCAAATGCATTCAACAAAGCTAATTGAGTCAAATGAAAGTCAAACACTTTCAACAAAGCTTTTAGAATCAAATGAAAGTAAAACACCTTCAAACAAAGCTTTTTGAATCAAATGAATGTCAAATGCATTCAACAAAGCTAATTGAGTCAAATGAAAGTAAAACACTTTCAACAAAGCTAATTAAGTTAAAAGAAAGTCAAACACATTCAAACAAAGCTTTTTGAATCAAATGAAAGTCAAATGCATTCAACAAAGCCAATTGATTCAAATGAAAATCAAACACATTCAAATAAAGCTTCTTGATTCAAATGAAAGTCAAATGCATTCAACAAAGCTAATTATGTCAAATGAAAGTCAAACAATTTCAACAAAGATTTTAGAATCAAATGAAAGTCAATTGCATTCCACAATGCTTATTGAGTCAAATGAAAGTCAAACACATTCAAACAAAGCTTTTTGAATCAAATGAAAGTCAAATGCATTCAACAAAGCTAATTGAGTCAAATGAAAGTCAAACACTTTTAACAAAGATTTTAGAATCAAATGAAAGTAAAACACATTCAAATAAAGCTTTTTGAATCAAATGAATGTCAAATGCATTCAACAAAGCTAATTAATTCAAATGAAAGTCAAACACATTCAACAAATCTAATTGAGTTAAAAGAAAGTCAAACACATTCAAACAAAGCTTTTTCAATCAAATGAAAGTCAAATGCATTCAACAAAGCCAATTGAGTCAAGTGAAAGTCAAACACATTCAAATAAAGCTTCTTGATTCAAATGAAAGTCAAATGCATTCAACCAAGCTAATTGAGTCAAATGAAAGTCAAACACTTTCAACAAAGATAATTGAGTCAAATGAAAGTCAAACACATTCAAACAGAGCTTTTTGAATAATATGAAAGTCAAATGCATTCAACAAAGCTAATTGAGTCAAATATAAGTCAAACACTTTCAACAAAGGTTTTAGAATAAAATAAAAGTCAAATACATTCAATCAAAGCTTTTTGAATCAAATCGAAGTCAATTGCATTCCACAATGCTAATTGAGTCAAATGAAAGTCAAACACATTCAACGAAGCTAATTGAGTCAAATGAAAGTCAAACACATTAAAACAAAGCTTTTTGAGTCAAATGAAAGTCAAACACTTTCAACAAAGCTAATTAAGTCAAATGAAAGTCAAACACATTCAAACAAAGCTATTTGATTCAAATGAAAGTCAAATGCATTCAACAAAGCTAATTGAGTCAAATGAAAGTCAAACACTTTCAACAAAGCTTTTAGAATCAAATGAAAGTCAAACACATTCAAACAAAGCTTTTTGAATCAAATGAAAATCAAATGAATTCAACAAAGCTAATTGAGTCAAATGAAAGTCAAACACTTTCATCAAAGCTTTTAGAATCAATTGAAAGTCAAATACATTCAAACAAAGCTTTTTGAATCAAATGAAAGTCAATTGCATTCCACAATGCTAATTGATTCATATGAAAGTCAAACACATTCAACGAAGCTAATTGAGTCAAATGAAAGTCAAACACATTCAAACAAAGCTTTTTGAATCAAATGAAAGTCAAATGCATTCAACAAAGCCAATTGAGTCAAATGAAAGTCAAACACATTCAAACATAGCTTCTTGATTCAAATGAAAGTCAAATGCACTCAACAAAGCTAATTGAGTCAAATGAAAGTCAAACACTTTCAACAAAGCTAATTGAGTTAAAAGAAAGTGAAACACATTCAAACAAAGCTTGTTGAATCAAATGAAAGTCAAATGCATTCAACAAAGCCAATTGAGTCAAATGAAAGTCAAACACATTCAAATAAAGCTTCTTGATTCAAATGAAAGTCAAATGCATTCAACAAAGCTAATTGAGTCAAATGAAAGTCAAACTCTTTCAACAAAGCTAATTGAGTCAAATGAAAGTCAAACACATTCAAACAAAGCTTTTTGAATCAAATGAAATACAAATGCATTCAACAAAGCTAATTGAGTCAAATGAAAGTCAAATACTTTTAACAAAGCGTTTAGAATCAAATGAAAGTCAAATACATTCAATCAAAGCTTTTTGAATCAAATGAAAGTCAATTGCATTCCACAATGCTAATTGAGTCAAATGAAAGTCAAACACATTCAACAAAGCTGAATGAGTCAAAAGAAAGTCAAACACATTCAAACAAAGCTTTTTGAATCAAATGAAAGTAAAATGCATTCAACAAAGCTAATTGAGTCAAATGAAAGTCAAACATTTTCAACAAAGCTAATTGAGTCTAATGAAAGTCAAACACATTCAAACAAAGCTTTTTGAATCAAATGAAAGTCAAATGCATTCAACAAAGCCAATTGAGTCAAATGAAAGTCAAACACATTCAAACGTAGCTTCTTGATTCAAATGAAAGTCAAATGCACTCAACAAAGCTAATTGAGTCAAATGAAAGTCAAACACTTTCAACAAAGCGTTTAGAATCAAATGAAAGTCAAATACATTCAATCAAAGCTTTTTGAATTACATGAAAGTCAATTGCATTCCACAATGCTAATTGAGTCAAATAAAAGTCAAACACATTCAACGAAGGTAATTGAGTCAAATGAAAGTCAAACACATTCAAACAAAGCTTTTTGAATCAAATGAAAGTCAAATGCATTCAACAAAGCCAATGGAGTCAAATGAAAGTCAAACACATTCAAACATAGCTTCTTGATTCAAATGAAAGTCAAATGCATTCAACAAAGCTAATTGAGTCAACTGAAAGTCAAACACTTTCAACAAAGATAATTGAGTCAAATGAAAGTCAAACACATTCAAACAAAGCTTTTTGAATCAAATGAAAGTCAAATGCATTCAACAAAGCTAATTGAGTCAAATGAAAGTCAATCACTTTCAACAAAGCGTTTTGAATCAAATGAAAGTCAAATACATTCAATCAAAGCTTTTTGAATCAAATGAAAGTCTATTGCATTTCACAATGCTAATTGAGTCAAATGAAAGTCAAACACATTCAACAAAGCTAATTGAGTCAAAAGAAAGTCAAACACATTCAAACAAAGCTTTTTGAATCAAATGAAAGTAAAATGCATTCAACAAAGCTAATTGAGGCAAATGAAAGTCAAACACTTTCAACAAAGCTAATTGAGTCAAATGAAAGTCAAACACATGCAAACAAAGCTTTTTGATTCAAATGAAAGTCAAATGCATTCAACAAAGCTAATTGAGTCAAATGAAAGTCAAACACTTTCAACAAAGCTTTTAGAATCAAATGAAAGTCAAACACATTCAAACAAAGCTTTTTGAATCAAATGAATTCAACAAAGCTAATTGAGTCAAATGAAAGTCAAACACTTTCGTCAAAGCTTTTAGAATGAAATGAAAGTCAAATACATTCAAACAAAGCTTTTTGAATCAAATGAAAGTCAATTGCATTCCACAATGCTAATTGAGTCAAATGAAAGTCAAACACATTCAAACAAAGCTTTTTGAATCAAATGAAAGTCAAATGCATTCAACAAAGCTAATTGAGTCAAATGAAAGTCAAACACATTCAAACATAGCTTCTTGATTCAAATGAAAGTCAAATGCATTCAACAAAGCTAATTGAGTCAAATGAAAGTCAAACACTTTCAACAAAGCTTTTAGAATCAAATGAAAGTAAAACACCTTCAAACAAAGCTTTTTGAATCAAATGAATGTCAAATGCATTCAACAAAGCTAATTGAGTCAAATGAAAGTAAAACACTTTCAACAAAGCTTTTTGAATCAAATCGAAGTCAATTGCATTCCACAATGCTAATTGAGTCATATGAAAGTCAAACACATTCAACGAAGCTAATTGAGTCAAATGAAAGTCAAACACATTTAAACAAAGCTTTTTGAATCAAATGAAAGTTAAACGCATTCAACAAAGCCAATTGAGTCAAATGAAAGTCAAACACATTCAAATAAAGCTTCTTGATTAAAATGAAAGTCAAATGCATTCAACAAAGCTAATTGTGTCAAATGAAAGTCAAACACATTCAAACAAAGCTTTTTGAATCAAATGAAAGTCAAATGCATTCAACAAAGCTAATTGAGTCAAATGAAAGTCAAACACTTTCAACATAGCGTTTAGAATCAAATGAAAGTCAAATACATTCAATCAAAGCTTTTTGAATCAAATGAAAGTCAATTGCATTCCACAATGCTAATTGAGTCAAATGAAAGTCAAACAAATTCAACGAAGCTAATTAAGTCAAATGAAAGTCTAACACATTCAAACAAAGCTTTTTGAATCAAATGAAAGTCAAATGCATTCAACAAAGCCAATTATGTCAAATGAAAGTCAAACACATTCAAATAAAGCTTCTTGATTCCAATGAAAGTCAAATGCATTCAACAAAGCTAATTGAGTCAAATCAAAGTCAAACACATTCAACAAAGCTTTTAGCATCAAATGAAAGTCAAACACATTCAAACAAAGCTTTTTGATTCAAATGAAAGTCAAATGCATTCAACAAAGCTAATTGAGTCAAATGAAAGTCAAACACTTTCAACAAACCTTTTAGAATCAAATGAAAGTCAAACACATTCAAACAAAGCTAATTGAGTCAAATGAAACTCAAACACTTTCATCAAAGCTTTTAGAATCAAATGAAAGTCAAACACATTCAAACAAAGTTTTTTGATTCAAATGAAAGTCAAATGCATTCAACAAAGCTAATTTAGTCAAATCAAAGTCAAACACATTCAACAAAGCTTTTAGCATCAAATGAAAGTCAAACACATTCAAACAAAGCTTTTTAAATCAAACGAAAATCAAATGAATTCAACAAAGCTAATTGAGTCAAATGAAAGTCAAACACTTTCATCAAATCTTTTAGAATCAAATGAAAGTCAAATACATTCAAACAAAGCTTTTTGAATCAAATAAGAGTCAATTGCATTCCACAATGCTAATTGAGAATGAAAGTCAAACACATTCAACGAAGTTAATTGAGTCAAATGAAAGTCAAACACATTCAAACAAAGCTTCTTGATTCAAATGAAAGTCAAAGGCATTCAACAAAGCCAATTGATTCAAATCAAAGTCAAACACTTTCAACAAAGCGTTTAGAATCAAAAGAAAGTCAAACACTTTCAACAAAGCTTTTTGAATCAAATGAAAGTAAAATGCATTCAACAAAGCTAATTGAGTCGAATGAAAGTCAAATACTTTCAACAAAGCTAATTAAGTCAATTGAAAGTCAAACACATTCAAACAAAGCTTTTTGATTCAAATGAAAGTCAAATGCATTCAACAAAGCTAATTAAGTCAAATGAAAGTCAAACACTTTCAACAAAGCTTTTTGAATCAAACGAAAATCAAATGAATTCTACAAAGCTAATTGAGTCAAATGAAAGTGAAACACTTTCATCAAAGCTTTTAGAATCAAATGAAAGTCAAATACATTCAAACAAAGCTTTTTGATTCAAATGGAAGTCAATTGCATTCCACAATGCTAATTGAGTCAAATGAAAGTCAAACACATTCAACGAAGCTAATTGAGTCAAATGAAAGTCAAACACATTCAAACAATGCTTTTTGAAACAAATGAAAGTCAAATGCATTAAACAAAGCCAATTGAGTCAAATGAAAGTCAAACACATTCAAATAAAGCTTCTTGATTTAAATAAAAGTCAAATGCATTCAACAAAGCGAATTGTGTCAAATGAAAGTCAAACACTTTCAACAAAGCTTTTAGAATCAAATGAAAGTCAAACACATTCAAACATAGCTTTTTGAATCAAATGAAAGTCAAATGCATTCAACAAAGCTAATTGAGTCAAATGAAAGTCAAACACTTTCAACATAGCTAATTGAGTCAAATGAAAGTCAAACACATTCAAACAAAGCTTTTTAATTCAAATGAAAGTCAAATGCATTCAACAAAGCTAATTGTGTCAAATGAAAGTCAAACACATTCAACAAACCTAATTGAGTCAAAAAAAGTCAAACACATTCAAACAAAGCTTTTAGAATCAAATGAAAGTCAAATGCATTCAACAAAGCTAATTGAGTCAAATGAAACTCAAACACTTTCAACAAAGCTAATTGAGTCAAATGAAAGTCAAACACATTCAAACAAAGCTTTTTGATTCAAATGAAAGTCAAATGCATTCAACAAAGCTAATTGAGTCAAATCAAAGTCAAACACTTTCAACAAAGCGTTTAGAATCAAATGAAAGTCAAACACATTCAAACAAAGCTTTATGAATCAAACGAAAATCAAATGAATTCAACAATGCTAATTGAGTCAAATGAAAGTCAAACACTTTTATCAAAGCTTTTAGAATCAAATGAAAGTCAAATACATTCAAACAAAGCATTTGGAATCAAATGGAAGTCAATTGCATTCCACAATGCTAATGGAGTCAAATGAAAGTCAAACACATTCAACGAACCTAATTGAGTCAAATGAAAGTCTAACACATTCAAACAAAGCTTTTTGAATCAAATGAAAGTCAAATGCATTCAACAAAGCCAATTGGTTCCAATGAAAGTCAAACACATTCAAATAAAGCTTCTTGGTTCCAATGAAAGTCAAATGCATTCAACAAAGCTAATTGAGTCAAATGAAAGTCAATCACTTTCAACAAAGCTTTTAGAATCAAATGAAAGTCAAACACATTCAAACAAAGCTTTTTGAATCAAATGAAAGTCAAATGCATTCAACAAAGCTAATTGAGTCAAATGAAAGTAAAACACTTTCAACAAAGCTTTTAGAATCAAATGAAAGTCAAATACATTAAACTTAGCTTTTTGATCAAATGAAAGTCTATTGCATTCCACAATGGTAATTGAGTCAAATGAAAGTCAAACACATTAAACAAAGCTAATTGAGTCAAATAAAAGTCAAACACATTCAAACAAAGCTTTTTGAATCAAATAAAAGCCAAATGCATTCAGCAAAGCTAATTGAGTCAAATGAATGTCAGACACTTTCAACAAAGCTTGTAGAATCAAATGAAAGTCAAACACATTCAAACAAAGCTTTTTGAATCAAATGAAAGTCAAATGCATTCAACAAAGATAATTGAGTCAAATGAAAGTCAAACACTTTCAAACAAAGCTTTTTGAATCAAATGAAAGTCAAATTCATTCAATAAAGCTAATTGAGTCAAATGAAAGTCAAACACTTTCAACAAAGCTTTTAGAATCAAATGAAAGTTAAACACATTCAAACCAAGCTTTTTGAATCAAACGATAATCAAATGAATTCAACAAAGCTAATTGAGTCAAATGAAAGTCAAAACACTTTTATCAAAGCTTTTAGAATCAAATGAATGTCAAATACATTCTAACAAAGCTTTTTGAATCAAATGAAAGTCAATTGCATTCCATAATGCTAATTTAGTCAAATGAAATTCAAACACATTCATCAAAGCTAATTGAGTCAAAAGAAAGTCAAACACATTCAAACAAAGCTTTTTGAATCAAATGAAAGTGAAATACATTGAACAAAGCTAATTGAGTCAAATGAAAGTCAAACACTTTCAGCAAAACTAATTGAGTCAAATGAAAGTCAAACACATTCAAACAAAGCTTTTTGAATCAAATGAAAGTCAAACACATTCAAACAAAGCTTTTTGATTCAAATGAAAGTCAATTGCATTCCACAATGCTAATTGAGTCAAATGAAAGTCAAACACATTCAACAAAGCTAATTGAGTCAAAAGAAAGTCAAACACATTCAAACAAAGCTTTTTGAATCAAATGAAAGGCAAATGCATTCAACAAAGTTAATTGAGTAAAATGAAAGTCAAACTCTTTCAACAAGGCGTTTAGAATCCAATGAAAGTCAAATACATTCAATCAAAGCTTTTTGAATCAAATGAAAGTCAATTGCATTCCACAATGCTAATTAAGTCAAATAAAAGTCAAACACATTCAACAAAGCTAATTGAGTCAAAAGAAAGTCAAACACATTCAAACCAAGCTTTTTGAATCAAATGAAAGTCAAATGCATTCAACAAACATAATTGAGTGAAATGAAAGTCAAACACTTTCAACAAAGCTAATTGAGTCAAATGAAAGTCTAACACATTCAACAAAGCTAATTGAGTCAAAAGAAAGTCAATCACATTCAAACAAAGCTTTTTGAACCAAATGAAAGTCAAATGCATTCAACAAAGCCAATTGACTCAAATGAAAGTCAAACACATTCAAATAAAGCTTTTTGATTCAAATGAAAGTCAAATGCATTCAACAAAGCTAATTGAGTCAAATGAAAGTTAAACACTTTCAACAAATCTAATTGAGTCAAATGAAAGTCAAACACTTTCAACAAAGCGTTTAGAATCAAATGAAAGTCAAATACATTCAATCAAAGCTTTTTGAATCAAATGTAAGTCAATTGGTTTCCACAATGCTATTTAAGTCAAATGAAAGTCAAACACATTCAACAAAGCTAATTGAGTCAAATGAAAGTCAAACACATTCAAACAAAGCTTTTTGACTCAAATGAAATTCAAATGCATTCAACAAAGCTAATTGAGTCAAATGAAAGTCAAACACATTCAAACAAAGCTTTTAGAATCAAATGAAAGTCAATCACATTCAAACAAAGCTTTTTGAATCAAACGAAAATCAAATGAATTCAACAAAGCTAATTGAGTCAAATGAAAGTCAAACACTTTCATCAAAGTTTTTAAAATCAAATGAAAGTCAAATACATTCAAATAAAGCTTTTGGAATCAAATAGAAGTCAATTGCATTCCACAATGCTAATTGAGTCAAATGAAAGTCAAACACATTCAACGAAGCTAATTGAGTTAGATGAAAGTCGAACACATTCAAACAAAGCTTTTTGAATCAAATGAAAGTCAAATGCATTCAACAAAGCCAATTGAGTCAAATGAAAGTCAAACACATTCAAATAAAGCTTCTTGATTCCAATGTAAGTCAAATGCATTCAACAAGCTAATTGAGTCAAATGAAAGTCAATCACTTTCAACAAAGCTTTTAGAATCAAATGAAAGTCAAAAGCATTCAACAAAGCTAATTGAGTCAAATGAAATCAAAACACTTTGAGTCAAAGCTTTTAGAATCAAATGAAAGTCAAATACATTCAACAAAGCTAATTGAGTCAAATGAAAATCAAATGAATTCAACAAAGCTAATTGAGTCAAATGAAACTCAAACACTTTCATCAAAGCTTTTAGAATCAAATGAAAGTCAAACACATTCAAACAAAGCTTTTTGATTCAAATGAAAGTCAAATGCATTCAACAAAGCTAATTTAGTCAAATCAAAGTCAAACACATTCAACAAAGCTTTTAGCATCAAATGAAAGTCAAACACATTCAAACAAAGCTTTTTAAATCAAACGAAAATCAAATGAATTCAACAAAGCTAATTGAGTCAAATGAAAGTAAAACACTTTCATCAAATCTTTTAGAATCAAATGAAAGTCAAATACATTCAAACAAAGCTTTTTGAATCAAATAAGAGTCAATTGCATTCCACAATGCTAATTGAGTCAAATGAAAGTCAAACACATTCAACGAAGTTAATTGAGTCAAATGAAAGTCAAACACATTCAAACAAAGCTTTTTGAATTAAATGAAAGTCAATTGCATTCAACAAAGCCAATTGAGTCAAATGAAAGTCAAACACATTCAAACAAAGCTTCTTGATTCAAATGAAAGTCAAAGGCATTCAACAAAGCTAATTGATTCAAATCAAAGTCAAACACTTTCAACAAAGCTTTTAGATTCAAAAGAAAGTCAAACACATTCAAACAAAGCTTTTTGAATCAAATGAAAGTAAAATGCATTCAACAAAGCTAATTGAGTCGAATGAAAGTCAAACACTTTCAACAAAGCTAATTAAGTCAAATGAAAGTCAAACACATTCAAACAAAGCTTTTTGATTCAAATGAAAGTCAAATGCATTCAACAAAGCTAATTGAGTCAAATGAAAGTCAAACACTTTCAACAAAGCTTTTTGAATCAAACGAAAATCAAATGAATTCTACAAAGATAATTGAGTCAAATGAAAGTGAAACACTTTCATCAAAGCTTTTAGAATCAAATGAAAGTCAAATACATTCAAACAAAGCTTTTTGATTCAAATGGATGTCAATTGCATTCCACAATGCTAATTGAGTCAAATGAAAGTCAAACACATTCAACGAATCTAATTGAGTCAAATGAAAGTCAAACACATTCAAACAATGCTTTTTGAAACAAATGAAAGTCAAATGCATTAAACAAAGCCAATTGAGTCAAATGAAAGTCAAATACATTCAAATAAAGCTTCTTGATTCAAATAAAAGTCAAATGCATTCAACAAAGCTAATTGTGTCAAATGAAAGTCAAACACTTTCAACAAAGCTTTTAGAATCAAATGAAAGTCAAACACATTCAAACATAGCTTTTTGAATCAAATGAAAGTCAAATGCATTCAACAAAGCTAATTGAGTCAAATGAAAGTCAAACACTTTCAACATAGCTAATTGAGTCAAATGAAAGTCAAACACATTCAAACAAAGCTTTTTAATTCAAATGAAAGTCAAATGCATTCAACAAAGCTAATTGTGTCAAATGAAAGTCAAACACATTCAACAAACCTAATTGAGTCAAAAAAAGTCAAACACATTCAAACAAAGCTCTTAGAATCAAATGAAAGTCAAATGCATTCAACAAAGCTAATTGAGTCAAATGAAACCTAAACACTTTCAACAAAGCTAATTGAGTCAAATGAAAGTCAAACACATTCAAATAAAGCTTTTTGATTCAAATGAAAGTCAAATGCATTCAACAAAGCTAATTGAGTCAAATGAAAGTCAAACACTTTCAACAAAGCGTTTAGAATCAAATGAAAGTCAAACACATTCAAACAAAGCTTTATGAATCAAACGAAAATCAAATGAATTCAACAAAGCTAATTGAGTCAAATGAAAGTCAAACACTTTTATCAAAGCTTTTAGAATCAAATGAAAGTCAAATACATTCAAACAAAGCATTTGGAATCAAATGGAAGTCAATTGCATTCCACAATGCTAATGGAGTCAAATGAAAGTCAAACACATTCAACGAACCTAATTTAGTCAAATGAAAGTCTAACACATTCAAACAAAGCTTTTTGAATCAAATGAAAGTCAAATGCATTCAACAAAGCCAATTGGTTCAAATGAAAGTCAAACACATTCAAATAAAGCTTCTTGATTCCAATGAAAGTCAAATGCATTCAACAAAGCTAATTGAGTCAAATGAAAGTCAATCACTTTCAACAAAGCTTTTAGAATCAAATGAAAGTCAAACACATTCAAACAAAGCTTTTTGAATCAAATGAAAGTCAAATGCATTCAACAAAGCTAATTGAGTCAAATGAAAGTAAAACACTTTCAACAAAGCTTTTAGAATCAAATGAAAGTCAAATACATTAAACTTAGCTTTTTGATCAAATGAAAGTCTATTGCATTCCACAATGGTAATTGAGTCAAATGAAAGTCAAACACATTAAACAAAGCTAATTGAGTCAAATAAAAGTCAAACACATTCAAACAAAGCTTTTTGAATCAAATAAAAGCCAAATGCATTCAGCAAAGCTAATTAAGTCAAATGAATGTCAGACACTTTCAACAAAGCTTGTAGAATCAAATGAAAGTCAAACACATTCAAACAAAGCTTTTTGAATCAAATGAAAGTCAAATGCATTCAACAAAGATAATTGAGTCAAATGAAAGTCAAACACTTTCAAACAAAGTTTTTTGAATCAAATGAAAGTCAAATTCATTCAATAAAGCTAATTGAGTCAAATGAAAGTCAAACACTTTCAACAAAGCTTTTAGAATCAAATGAAAGTTAAACACATTCAAACCTAGCTTTTTGAATCAAACGAAAATCAAATGAATTCAACAAAGCTAATTGAGTCAAATGAAAGTCAAAACACTTTTATCAAAGCTTTTAGAATCAAATGAATGTCAAATACATTCTAACAAAGCTTTTTGAATCAAATGGAAGTCAATTGCATTCCATAATGCTAATTTAGTCAAATGAAAGTCAAACACATTCATCAAAGCTAATTGAGTCAAAAGAAAGTCAAACACATTCAAACAAAGCTTTTTGAATCAAATGAAAGTGAAATACATTGAACAAAGCTAATTGAGTCAAATGAAAGTCAAACACTTTCAACAAAGCTAATTGAGTCAAATGAAAGTCAAACACATTCAAACAAAGCTTTTTGAATCAAATGAAAGTCAAACAAATTCAAACAAAGCTTTTTGATTCAAATGAAAGTCAATTGCATTCCACAATGCTAATTGAGTCAAATGAAAGTCAAACACATTCAACAAAGCTTTTTGAATTAAATGAAAGGCAAATGCATTCAACAAAGTTAATTGAGTCAAATGAAAGTCAAACTCTTTCAACAAAGCGTTTAGAATCCAATGAAAGTCAAATACATTCAATCAAAGCTTTTTGAATCAAATGAAAGTCAATTGCATTCCACAATGCTAATTAAGTCAAATAAAAGTCAAACACATTCAACAAAGCTAATTGAGTCAAAAGAAAGTCAAACACATTCAAACCAAGCTTTTTGAATCAAATGAAAGTCAAATGCATTCAACAAACATAATTGAGTGAAATGAAAGTCAAACACTTTCAACAAAGCTAATATAGTCAAATGAAAGTCGAACACATTCAACAAAGCTAATTGAGTCAAAAGAAAGTCAATCACATTCAAACAAAGCTTTTTGAACCAAATGAAAGTCAAATGCATTCAACAAAGCCAATTGACTCACATGAAAGTCAAACACATTCAAATAAAGCTTCTTGATTCAAATGAAAGTCAAATGCATTCAACAAAGCTAATTGAGTCAAATGAAAGTTAAACACTTTCAACAAATCTAATTGAGTCAAATTAAAGTCAAACACTTTCAACAAAGCGTTTAGAATCAAATGAAAGTCAAATACATTCAATCAAAGCTTTTTGAATCAAATGTAAGTCAATTGGTTTCCACAATGCTATTTAAGTCAAATGAAAGTCAAACACATTCAACAAAGCTAATTGAGTCAAATGAAAGTCAAACACATTCAAACAAAGCTTTTTGATTCAAATGAAAGTCAAATGCATTCAACAAAGCTAATTGAGTCAAATGAAAGTCAAACACATTCAAACAAAAGCTTTTAGAATCAAATGAAAGTCAATCACATTCAAACAAAGCTTTTTGAATCAAACGAAAATCAAATGAATTCAACAAAGCTAATTGAGTCAAATGAAAGTAAAACACTTTCATCAAAGTTTTTAAAATCAAATGAAAGTCAAATACATTCAAATAAAGCTTTTGGAATCAAATAGAAGTCAATTGCATTCCACAATGCTAGTTGAGTCAAATGAAAGTCAAACACATTCAACGAAGCTAATTGAGTCAAATGAAAGTCGAACACATTCAAACAAAGCTTTTTGAATCAAATGAAAGTCAAATGCATTCAACAAAGCCAATTGAGCCAAATGAAAGTCAAACACATTCAAATAAAGCTTCTTGATTCCAATGAAAGTCAAATACATTCAACAAAGCTAATTGAGTCAAATGAAAGTCAATCACTTTCAACAAAGCTTTTAGAATCAAATGAAAGTCAAACACATTCAAACAGAGCTTTTCGAATCAAATGAAAGTCAAAAGCATTCAACAAAGCTAATTGAGTCAAATGAAATCAAAACACTTTGAGTCAAATCTTTTAGAATCAAATGAAAGTCAAATACATTCAACAAAGCTAATTGAGTCAAATGAAAATCAAATGAATTCAACAAAGCTAATTGAGTCAAATGAAACTCAAACACTTTCATCAAAGCTTTTAGAATCAAATGAAAGTCAAACACATTCAAACAAAGCTTTTTTATTCAAATGAAAGTCAAATGCATTCAACAAAGCTAATTTAGTCAAATCAAAGTCAAACACATTCAACAAAGCTTTTAGCATCAAATGAAAGTCAAACACATTCAAACAAAGCTTTTTAAATCAAACGAAAATCAAATGAATTCAACAAAGCTAATTGAGTCAAATGAAAGTCAAACACTTTCATCAAATCTTTTAGAATAAAATGAAAGTCAAATACATTCAAACAAAGCTTTTTGAATCAAATAAGAGTCAATTGCATTCCACAATGCTAATTGAGTCAAATGAAAGTTAAACACATTCAACGAAGTTAATTGAGTCAAATGAAAGTCAAACACATTCAAACAAAGCTTCTTGATTCAAATGAAAGTCAAAGGCATTCAACAAAGCTAATTGATTCAAATCAAAGTCAAACACTTTCAACAAAGCTTTTAGATTCAAAAGAAAGTCAAACACATTCAAACAAAGCTTTTTGAATCAAATGAAAGTAAAATGCATTCAACAAAGCTAATTGAGTCGAATGAATGTCAAACACTTTCAACAAAGCTAATTAAGTCAAATGAAAGTCAAACACATTCAAACAAAGCTTTTTGATTCAAATGAAAGTCAAATGCATTCAACAAAGCTAATTGAGTCAAATGAAAGTCAAACACTTTCAACAAAGCTTTTTGAATCAAACGAAAATCAAATGAATTCTACAAAGCTAATTGAGTCAAATGAAAGTGAAACACTTTCATCAAAGCTTTTAGAATCAAATGAAAGTCAAATACATTCAAACAAAGCTTTTTGATTCAAATGGAAGTCAATTGCATTCCACAATGCTAATTGAGTCAAATGAAAGTCAAACACATTCAACGAAGCTAATTGAGTCAAATGAAAGTTAAACACATTCAAACAATGCTTTTTGAAACAAATGAAAGTCAAATGCATTAAACAAAGCCAATTGAGTCAAATGAAAGTCAAACACATTCAAATAAAGCTTCTTGATTCAAATAAAAGTCAAATGCATTCAACAAAGCTAATTGTGTCAAATGAAAGTCAAACACTTTCAACAAAGCTTTTAGAATCAAATGAAAGTCAAACACATTCAAACATAGCTTTTTGAATCAAATGAAAGTCAAATGCATTCAACAAAGCTAATTGAGTCAAATGAAAGTCAAACACTTTCAACATAGCTAATTGAGTCAAATGAAAGTCAAACACATTCAAACAAAGCTTTTTAATTCAAATGAAAGTCAAATGCATTCAACAAAGCTAATTGTGTCAAATGAAAGTCAAACACATTCAACAAACCTAATTGAGTCAAAAAAAGTCAAACACATTCAAACAAAGCTTTTAGAATCAAATGAAAGTCAAATGCATTCAACAAAGCTAATTGAGTCAAATGAAACTCAAACACTTTCAACAAAGCTAATTGAGTCAAATGAAAGTCAAACACATTCAAACAAAGCTTTTTGATTCAAATGAAAGTCAAATGCATTCAACAAAGCTAATTGAGTCAAATGAAAGTCAAACACTTTCAACAAAGCGTTTAGAATCAAATGAAAGTCAAACACATTCAAACAAAGCTTTATGAATCAAACGAAAATCAAATGAATTCAACAAAGCTAATTGAGTCAAATGAAAGTCAAACACTTTTATCAAAGCTTTTAGAATCAAATGAAAGTCAAATACATTCAAACAAAGCATTTGGAATCAAATGGAAGTCAATTGCATTCCACAATGCTAATGGAGTCAAATGAAAGTCAAATACATTCAACGAACCTAATTGAGTCAAATGAAAGTCTAACACTTTCAAACAAAGCTTTTTGAATCAAATGAAAGTCAAATGCATTCAACAAAGCTAATTGGTTCAAATGAAAGTCAAACACATTCAAATAAAGCTTCTTGATTCCAATGAAAGTCAAATGCATTCAACAAAGCTAATTGAGTCAAATGAAAGTCAATCACTTTCAATAAAGCTTTTAGAATCAAATGAAAGTCAAACACATTCAAACAAAGCTTTTTGAATCAAATGAAAGTCAAATGCATTCAACAAAGCTAATTGAGTCAAATGAAAGTAAAACACTTTCAACAAAGCTTTTAGAATCAAATGAAAGTCAAATACATTAAACTTAGCTTTTTGATCAAATGAAAGTCTATTGCATTCCACAATGGTAATTGAGTCAAATGAAAGTCAAACACATTAAACAAAGCTAATTGAGTCAAATAAAAGTCAAACACATTCAAACAAAGCTTTTTGAATCAAATAAAAGCCAAATGCATTCAGCAAAGCTAATTGAGTCAAATGAATGTCAGACACTTTCAACAAAGCTTGTAGAATCAAATGAAAGTCAAACACATTCAAAAAAAGCTTTTTGAATCAAATGAAAGACAAATGCATTCAACAAAGATAATTGAGTCAAATGAAAGCCAAACACTTTCAAACAAAGCTTTTTGAATCAAATGAAAGTCAAATTCATTCAATAAAGCTAATTGAGTCAAATGAAAGTCAAACAATTTCAACAAAGCTTTTAGAATCAAATGAAAGTTAAACACATTCAAACCAAGCTTTTTGAATCAAACGAAAATCAAATGAATTCAACAAAGCTAATTGAGTCAAATGAAAGTCAAAACACTTTTATCAAAGCTTTTAGAATCAAATGAATGTCAAATACATTCTAACAAAGCTTTTTGAATCAAATGAAAGTCAATTGCATTCCATAATGCTAATTTAGTCAAATGAAAGTCAAACACATTCATCAAAGCTAATTGAGTCAAAAGAAAGTCAAACACATTCAAACAAAGCTTTTTGAATCAAATGAAAGTGAAATACATTGAACAAAGCTAATTGAGTCAAATGAAAGTCAAACACTTTCAACAAAGCTAATTGAGTCAAATGAAAGTCAAACACATTCAAACAAAGCTTTTTGAATCAAATGAAAGTCAAACACATTCAAACAAAGCTTTTTGATTCAAATGAAAGTCAATTGCATTCCACAATGCTAATTGAGTCAAATGAAAGTCAAACACATTCAACAAAGCTAATTGAGTCAAAAGAAAGTCAAACACATTCAAACAAAGCTTTTTGAATCAAATGAAAGGCAAATGCATTCAACAAAGTTAATTGAGTCAAATGAAAGTCAAACTCTTTCAACAAAGCGTTTAGAATCCAATGAAAGTCAAATACATTCAACCAAAGCTTTTTGAATCAAATGAAAGTCAATTGCATTCCACAATGCTAATTAAGTCAAATAAAAGTCAAACACATTCAACAAAGCTAATTGAGTCAAAAGAAAGTCAAACACATTCAAACCAAGCTTTTTGAATCAAATGAAAGTCAAATGCATTCAACAAACATAATTAAGTGAAATGAAAGTCAAACACTTTCAACAAAGCTAATTGAGTCAAATGAAAGTCTAACACATTCAACAAAGCTAATTGAGTCAAAAGAAAGTCAATCACATTCAAACAAAGCTTTTTGAACCAAATGAAAGTCAAATGCATTCAACAAAGCCAATTGACTCAAACGAAAGTCAAACACATTCAAATAAAGCTTCTTGATTCAAATGAAAGTCAAATGCATTCAACAAAGCTAATTGAGTCAAATGAAAGTTAAACACGTTCAACAAATCTAATTGAGTCAAATGAAAGTCAAACACTTTCAACAAAGCGTTTAGAATCAAATGAAAGTCAAATACATTCAATCAAAGCTTTTTGAATCAAATGTAAGTCAATTGGTTTCCACAATGCTATTTAAAACAAATGAAAGTCAAACACATTCAACAAAGCTAATTGAGTCAAATGAAAGTCAAACACATTCAAACAAAGCTTTTTGATTCAAATGAAAGTCAAATGCATTCAACAAAGCTAATTGAGTCAAATGAAAGTCAAACACTTTTTCAACAAAGCATTTAGAATCAAATGAAAGTCAAACACATTCAAACAAAGCTTTTTGAATCAAACGAAAATCAAATGAATTCAACAAAGCTAATTGAGTCAAATGAAAGTCAAACACTTTCATCAAAGCTTTTAAAATCAAATGAAAGTCAAATACATTCAAATAAAGCTTTTGGAATCAAATAGAAGTCAATTGCATTCCACAATGCTAATTGAGTCAAATGAAAGTCAAACACATTCAACGAAGCTAATTGAGTCAAATGAAAGTCGAACACATTCAAACAAAGCTTTTTGAATCAAATGAAAGTCAAATGCATTCAACAAAGCCAATTGAGTCAAATGAAAGTCAAACACATTCAAATAAAGCTTCTTGATTCCAGTGAAAGTCAAATGCATTCAACAAAGCTAATTGAGTCAAATGAAAGTCAATCACTTTTTACAAAGCTTTTAGAATCAAATGAAAGTCAAACACATTCAAACAAAGCTTTTCGAATCAAATGAAAGTCAAAAGCATTCAACAAAGCTAATTGAGTCAAATGAAATTAAAACACTTTGAGTCAAAGCTTTTAGAATCAAATGAAAGTCAAATACATTCAACAAAGCTAATTGAGTCAAATGAAAGTCAAACACATTCAAACAAAGCTTTTTGAATCAAATGAAAGCCAAATGCATTCAACAAAGCTAATTGAGTCAAATGAATGTCAGACACTTTCAACAAAGCTTTTAGAATCAAATGAAAGTCAAACACATTCAAACAAAGCTTTTTGAATCAAATGAAAGTCAAATGCATTCAACAAAGCTAATTGAGTCAAATGAAAGTCAAACACTTTCAACAAAGCGTTTAGAATTAAATCAAAGTCAAATACATTCAATCAAAGCTAATTGAATCAAATGAAAGTCAATTGCATTCCAAAATGCTAATTGAGTCAAATGAAAGTCAAACACATTTAACAAAGCTAATTGAGTCAAAAGAAAGTCAAACACATTCAAACATAGCTTTTTGATTCAAATGAAAGGCAAATTCATTCAACAAAGCTAATTGAGTCAAATGAAAGTCGAACACTTACAACAAAGCGTTTAGAATCAAAGGAAAGTCAAATACATTCAATCAAAGCTTTTTGAATCAAATGAAAATCAATTGCACTCCACAATGCTAATTAAGTCAAATGAAAGTCAAAAACATTCAACAAAGCTAATTGAGTCAAAAGAAAGTTAAACACCTTCAAACAAAGCTTTTTGAATCAAATGAAAGCCGAATGCATTCAACAAAGCTAATTTTGTCAAATGAATGTCAAACACTTTCAACAAAGCTTTTAGAATCAAATGAAAGTCAATTGCATTCCACAATTGTAATTGAGTCAAATGAAAGTCAAACACATTCAACGAAGCTAATTGAGTCAAACGAAAGTCAAACACATTCAAACAAAGCTTTTTGTATCAAATGAAAGTCAAATGCATTCAACAAAGCTAATTGAGTCAAATGAAAGTCAAACACTTTCAACAAAGCGTTTAGAATCAAATGAAAGTCAAACACATTCAAACAAAGCTTTTTGAATGAAATGAAAGTCAAATGCATTCAACAAAGCTAAGTGAGTCAAATAAAAGTCAAACACTTTCAACAACGCTAATCGAGTCAAATGAAAGTCAAACACATTCTAACAAAGCTTTTTGAATCAAATGAAAGTCAAATGCATTCAACAAATCTAATTGAGTCAAATGAAAGTCAAACACTTTCAACAAATCGTTTAGAATCAAATGAAAGTCAAATACATTCAATCAAAGCTTTTTGAATCAAATGAAAGTCTATTGGTTTCCACAATGCTAATTAAGTCAAATGAAAGTCAAACACATTCAACAAAGCTAATTGAGTAAAAAAAAGTCAAACACATTCAAACAAAGCTTTTGGAATCAAATGAAAGTCAAACACATTCAACAAAGCTAATTGAGTAAAAAAAAAAAAGTCAAACACATTCAAACAAAGCTTTTTGAATCAAATGAAAGTCAAATGTATTCAACAATGCTAATTGAATCAAATGAAAGTCAAACACTTTCAACAAATTTAATTGAGTCAAATGAAAGTCGAACACATTCAAACAAAGCTTTTTGAATCAAATGAAAGTCAAATGCATTCAACAAAGCCAATTGAGTCAAATGAAAGTCAAACACATTCAAATAAAGCTTCTTGATTCCAATGAAAGTCAAATGCATTCAACAAAGCTAATTGAGTCAAATGAAAGTCAAACACTTTCAACAAAGCTTTTAGAATAAAATGAAAGTCAAACATATTCAAACAAAGCTTTTTGAATCAAATGAAAATCAAATGAATTCAACAAAGCTAATTGAGTCAAATGAAAGTTAAAGACTTTCATCAAAGTTTATAGAATCAAATGAAAGTCAAATACATTCAAATAAAGCTTTTGGTATCAAATGGAAGTCAATTGCATTCCACAATGCTAATTGAGTCAAATGAAAGTCAAACACATTCAACGAAGCTAATTGAGTAAAATGAAAGTCAAACACATTCAAACAAAGCTTTTTGAATCAAATGAAAGTCAAATGCATTCAACAAAGCCAATTGAGTCAAATGAAAGTTAAACACATTCAAATAAAGCTTCTTGATTCCAATGAAAGTGAAATGCATTCAACAAAGCTAATTGAGTCAAATGAAAGTCAATAACTTTCAACAAAGCTTTTAGAATCAAATGAAAGTCAAACACATTCAAACAAAGCTTTTCGAATCAAATGAAAGTCAAATGCATTCAACAAAGCTAATTGAGTCAAATAAAAGTAAAACACTTTCAACAAAGCTTTTAGAATCAAATGAAAGTCAAACACATTAAACTTAGCTTTTTGATCAAATGAAAGTTTATTGCATTCCACAATGATAATTTAGTCAAATGAAAGTCAAACACATTTAACAAAGCTAATTGAGTTAAAAGAAAGTCAATCACATTCAAACAAAGCTTTTTGAATCAAATGAAAGTCAAATGCATTCAACAAAGCTAATTGAGTCAAATGAAAGTCAAACACATTCAAACAAAGCTCTTTGAATCAAATGAAAGTCAAATGCATTCAACAAAGCTAATTGAGTTAAATGAATGTCAGACACTTTCAACAAAGCTTTTAGAATCAAATGAAAGTCACACACATTCAAACAAAGCTTTTTGAATCAAATGAAAGTTAAATGCATTCAACAAAGCTAATTGAGTCAAATGAAAGTCAAACACTTTCAACAAAGCGTTTATAATCAAATCAAACTCAAATACATTCAAACAAAGCTTTTTTAATCAAATGAAAGTCAATTGCATTCCACAATGCTAATTGAGTCAAATGAAAGTCAAACACATTCAACAAAGCTAATTGAGTCAAAAGAAAGTCAAACACATTCAAACAAAGCTTTTTGAATCAAATGAAAGGCAAATTCATTCAACAAAGCTAATTGAGTCAAATGAAAGTCAAGCACTTTCAACAAAGCGTTTAGAATCAAATGAAAGTCAAATACATTCAATCATTGCTTTTTGAATCAAATGAAAGTCAATTGCATTCCACAAAGCTAATTAAGTCAAATGAAAGTCAAACACATTCAACAAAGCTAATTGAGTCAAAAGAAAGTCAAACACATTCAAACAAAGCTTTTTGAATCAAATGAAAGTGAAATGCATTCAACAAAGCTAATTGAGTCAAATGAAAGTCAAACACTTTCAACAAAGCTAATTGAGTCAAATGAAAGTCAAACACATTCAAACAAAGCTTTTTGATTCAAATGAAAGTCAAATGCATTCAACAAAGCTAATTGAGTCAAATGAAAGTCAAACACTTTAAAAAAGCTTTTAGAATCAAATGAAAGTCAAACACATTCAAACAAAGCTTTTTGAATCAAATGAAAATCAAATGAATTCAACAAAGCTAATTGAGTCAAATGAAAGTCAAAGACTTTCATCAAAGTTTTTAGAATCAAATAAAAGTCAAATACATTCAAATAAAGCTTTTGGAATCAAATGGAAGTCAATTGCATTCCACAATGCTAATTGAGTCAAATGAAAGTCAAACACATTCAACGAAGCTAATTGAGTAAAATGAAAGTCAAACACATTAAAACAAAGCTTTTTGAATCAAATGAAAGTCAAATGCATTCAACAAAGCCAATTGAGTCAAATGAAAGTCAAACACATTCAAATAAAGCTTCTTGATTCCAATGAAAGTGAAATGCATTCAACAAAGCTAATTGAGTCAAATGAAAGTCAATAACTTTCAACAAAGCTTTTAGAATCAAATGAAAGTCAAACACATTCAAACAAAGCTTTCGAATCAAATGAAAGTCAAATGCATTCAACAAAGCTAATTGAGTCAAATGAAAGTAAAACACTTTCAACAAAGCTTTTAGAATCAAATGAAAGTCAAATACATTAAACTTAGCTTTTTGATCAAATGAAAGTCTATTGCATTCCACAATTCTAATTGAGTCAAATGAAAGTCAAACACATTCAACAAAGCTAATTGAGTCAAAAGAAAGTCAAACACATTCAAACAAAGCTTTTTGAATCAAATGAAAGGCAAATTCATTCAACAAAGCTAATTGAGTCAAATGAAAGTCAAATTCTTTCAACAAAGCGTTTAGAATCAAATGAAAGTCAAATACATTCAATCAAAGCTTTTTGAATCAAATGAAAGTCAGTTGCATTCCACAATGCTAATTCAGTCAAATGAAATTCAAACACTTTCAACAAAGCTAATTGAGTCAAAAGAAAGTCAAACACATTCAAAAAAAGCTTTTTGAATCAAATGAAAATCAAATGCATTCAACAAAGCTAATTGAGTGAAATGAAAGTCAAACACTTTCAACAAAGCTAATTGAGTCAAATGAAAGTCAAATACATTCAACAAAGCTAATTGAGTCAAAAGAAAGTCAAACACATTCAAACAAAGCTTTTTGAATCAAATGAAAGTCAAATGCATTCAACAAAGCCAATTGACTAAAATGAAAGTCAAACACTTTCAACAAAGCTAATTGAGTCAAATGAAAGTCAAACACATTCAAACAAAGCTTTTTGAATCAAATGAAAGTCAAATGCATTCAACAAATCTATTTGAGTCAAATGAAAGTCAAACACTTTCAACAAAGCTAATTGAGTCAAATGAAAGTCAAACACATTCAAACAAAGCTTTTTGATTCAAATGAAAGTCAAATGCATTCAACAAAGGTAATTGAGTCAAATGAAAGTCAAACACTTTCAACAAAGCTAATTGAGTCAAATGAAAGTCAAACACATTCAAACAAAGCTTTTTGATTCAAATGAAAGTCAAATGCATTCAACAAAGCTAATTGAGTCAAATGAAAGTCAAACACTTTGAACAAAGCTTTTATAATCAAAAGAAAGTCAAACACATTCAAACAAAGCTTTTTGATTCAAATGAAAGTCAATTGCATTCCACAATGCTAATTGAGTCAAATGAAAGTCAAACACATTCAATAAAACTAATTGAGTCAAAAGAAAGTCAAACACATTCAAACAAAGCTTTTTGAATCAAATGATAGGGAAATTCGTTCAACAAAGCTAATTGAGTCAAATGAAAGTCAAACTCTTTCAACAAAGCGTTTAGAATCAAATGAAAGTTAAATACATTCAATCAAAGCTTTTTGAATCAAATGAAAGTCAATTGCATTCCACAATGCTAATTAAGTCAAATGAAAGTCAAACACATTCAACAAAGCTAATTGAGTCAAAAGAAAGTCAAACACATTCAAACAAAGCTTTTTGAATCAAATGAAAGTCAAATGCATTCAACAAAGCCAATTGACTCAAATGAAAGTCAAACACATTCAAATAAAGCTTCTTGATTCCAATGAAAGTCAATTGCATTCAACAAAGCTAATTGAGTCAAATGAAAGTTAAACACTTTCAATAAAGCTTTTAGAATCAAATGAAAGTCAGACACATTCAAACAAAGCTTTTTTAATCAAATGAAAGTCAATTGCATTCCACAATGCTAATTGAGTCAAATGAAAGTAAAACACTTTCAACAAAGCTTTTAGAATCAAATGAAAGTCAAATACATTAAACTTAGCTTTTTGATCTAATGAAAGTCTATTGCATTCCACAATGGTAATTGAGTCAAATGAAAGTCAAACACATTCAACAAAGCTAATTGAGTCAAATGAAAGTCAAACACATTCAAACAAATCTTTTTGAATCAAAAGAAAGTCAAATGCATTCAACAAAGCCAATTGAGTCAAATGAAAGTCAAACACATTTAAACAAAGCTTCTTGATTCAAATGAAAGTCAAACACTTTCAACAAAGCTAATTGAGTCAAATGAAAGTAAAACACATTCAACAAAGCTAATTGAGTCAAAAGAGAGTCAAACACATTCAAACAAAGCTTTTTGAATCAAATAAAAGTCAAATGCATTCAACAAAGCCAATTGACTCAAATGAAAGTCAAACACATTCTAACAAAGATTTTTGATTCAAATGAAAGTCAATTGCATTCCACAATGCTAATTGAGTCAAATGAAAGTCAAACGCTTTCAACAAAGCTAATTGAGTCAAATGAAAGTCAAACACATTCAAACAAAGCTTTTTGAATCAAACGAAAATCAAATGAATTTTACAAAGCTAATTGAGTCAAATGAAAGTCAAACACTTTCAACAAAGCGTTTAGAATCAAATGAAAGTCAAATACATTTAATCAGAGCTTTTTGAATCAAATAAAAGTCAATTGCATTCCATAATGCTAATTAAGTCAAATGAAAGTCACACATTCAACAAAGCAAATTGAGTCAAAAGAAAGTCAAACACAATCAAACAAAGCTTTCCGAATCAAATGAATGACAAATGCATTCAACAAAGCTAATTGAGTCAAATGAAAGTCAAACACTTTCAACAAAGCTTTTTGAGTCAAATGAAAGTCAAACCCATTCAAACAAAGCTTTTTGATTCAAGTGAAAGTCAAATGTATTCAAGAAAGCTTTTTGAATCAAATGAAAATCAAATGAATTCAACAAAGCTAATTGAGTCAAATGAAAGTCAAACATATTCAAACAAAGCTTTTTGAGTCAAATGAAAGTCAAATTCATTCCACAATGCTAATTGAGTCAAATGAAAGTAAAACACATTCAACAAAGCTAATTGAGTCAATAGAAAGTCAAACACATTCAAACAAAGCTTTTTGATTCAAATGAAAGTCAAATGCATTCAACAAAGCTAATGGAGTCAAATGAAAGTCAAACACTTTCAACAAAGCTTTTAGAATCAAATGAATGTCAAACACATTCAAACAAAGCTTTTTGAATCAAATGAAAGTAAAATGCATTCAACAAAGCTAATTGAGTCAAATGAAAGTCAAACACTTTCAACAAAGTTAATTGAGTCAAATGAAAGTCAAACACATTCAAACAAAGCTTTTTGAATCAAATGAATGACAAATGCATTCAACAAAGCTAATTGAGTCAAATGAAAGTCAAACACTTTCAACAAAGCTTTTAGAATCAAATGAAAGTCAAATACATTAAACTATACTTTTTGATCAAATGAAAGTCTATTGCATTCCACAATGGTAATTGAGTCAAATGAAAGTCAAACACATTCAACAAAGCTAATTGAGTCAAATGAAAGTCAAATGAATTCAACAAAGCAAATTGAGTCAAATGAAAGTCAAACACATTCATCAAAGATTTTAGAATCAAATGAAAGTCAAATACATTCAAACAATGCTTTTTTTATCAAATGGAAGTCAATTGCATTCCACAATGCTAATTGAGTCAAATGAAAGTAAATCACATTCTACAAAGCTTTTTGAATCAAATGGAAGTCAAATGCATTCAACAAAGCCAATTGAGTCAAATGAAAGTCAAACACATTCAAACATAGCTTTTTGAATCAAATGAAAGTCAAATGCATTCAACAAAGCTAATTGAGTCAAATGAAAGTCAAACACTTTCAACAAAGCGTTGAGAATCAAATGAAAGTCAAATACATTCAATCAAAGCTTTTTTAATCAAATGAAAGTCAATTGCATTCCACAATGCTAATTAAGTCAAATGAAATTCAAACACATTCAACAAAGCTATTTGAGTCAAAAGAAAGTCAAACACATTCAAACAACGCTTTTTGAATCAAATGAAAGTCAAATGCATTCAACAAAGCTAATTGAGTCAAATGAAAGTCAAACACTTTCAACAAAGCTAATTGAGTCAAATGAAAGTCAAACACATTCAAACAAAGCTTTTTGATTCAAATGAAAGTCAAATGTATTCAAGAAAGCTTTTTGAATCAAATGAAAATCAAATGAATTCAACAAAGCTAATTGAGTCAAATTAAAGTCAAACATATTCAAACAAAGCTTTTTGAGTCAAATAAAAGTCAAATGCATTCAACAAAGCTTTTTGAATCAAATGAAAATCAAATGAATTCAACAAAGCTAATTGAGTCAAATGAAAGTCAAACACATTCAAACAAAGCTTTTTGAATCAAATGAAAGTCAAATGCATTCAACAAAGCTAATTGAGTCAAATGAAAGTCAAACACTTTCAACAAAGCGTTAAGAATCAAATCAAAGTCAAATACATTCAAACAAAGCTTTTTGAATCAAATGAAAGTCAATTGCATTCCACAATGCTAATTGAGTCAAATGAAAGTCAAACACATTCAACAAAGCTAATTGATTCAAAAGAAAGTCCAACACATTCAAACAAAGTTTTTTGAATCAAATGAAAGGCAAATTCATTCAACAAAGCTAATTGAGTCAAATGAAAGTCAAACACATTCAAACAAAGCTTTTTGAATCAAACGATAATCAAATGAATTCAACAAAGCTAATTGAGTCAAATGAAAGTCAAACCCTTTCATCAAAGCTTTTAGAATAAAATGAAAGTCATATACATTTAAACATAGCTTTTGGAATCAAATGGAAGTCAATTGCATTCCACAATGCTAATTGAGTCAAATGAAAGTCAAACACATTCAACGAAGCTAATTGAGTCAAATGAAAGTCAAACACATTCAAACAAAGCTTTTTGAATCAAATCAAAGTCAAATGCATTCAACAAAGCCAATTGAGTCAAATGAAAGTCAAACACATTCAAATAAAGCTTCTTGATTCCAATGAAAGTGAATTGCATTCAACAAAGCTAATTGAGTCAAATGAAAGTCAAACACTTTCAATAAAGCTTTTAGAATCAAATGAAAGTCAGACACATTCAAACAAAGCTTTTTTAATCAAATGAAAGTCAATTGCATTCCACAATGCTAATTGAGTCAAATGAAAGTAAAACACTTTCAACAAAGCTTTTAGAATCAAATGAAAGTCAAATACATTAAACTTAGCTTTTTGATCTAATGAAAGTCTATTGCATTCCACAATGGTAATTGAGTCAAATGAAAGTCAAACACATTCAACAAAGCTAATTGAGTCAAATGAAAGTCAAACACATTCAAACAAAGATTTTTGAATCAAAAGAAAGTCAAATGCATTCAACAAAGCCAATTGAGTCAAATGAAAGTCAAACACATTTAAACAAAGCTTCTTGATTCAAATGAAAGTCAAATGCATTCAACAAAGCTAATTGAGTCAAATGAAAGTCAAACACTTTCAACAAAGTTAATCGAGTCAAATGAAAGTCAAACACATTCAAACAAAGCTTTTTGATTCAAATGAAAGTGAAATGTATTCAAGAAAGCTTTTTGAATCAAATGAAAATCAAAAGAATTCAACAAAGCTAATTGAGTCAAATGAAAGTCAAAAGCATTCAACATAGCTTTTTGAATCAAATGAAAATCAAATGAATTCAACAACGCTAATTGAGTCAAATGAAAGTCAAACACATTCAAACAAAGCTTTTTGATTCAAATGAAAGTCAAATGCATTCAACAAAGCTTTTTGAATCAAATGAAAATCAAACACATTCAAACAAAGCTATTTGAATAAAATGAAAATCAAATGAATTCAACAAAGCTAATTGAGTCAAATGAAGTCAAACACATTCATCAAAGCTTTTAGAATAAAATGAAAGTCAAATTCATTCAAACAAAGATTTTTTAATCAAATGGATGTCAATTGCATTCCACAATGCTAATTGAGTCAAATGAACGTCAAACACATTCTACAAAGCTTTTTGAATCAAAAGAAAATCAAATGGATTCAACAAAGCCAATTAAGTCAAATGACAATCAAACACATTCAAACAAAGCTTCTTGATTCAAATGAAAGTCAAATGCATTCAACAAAGCTAATTGAGTCAAATGAAAGTCAAACACTTTCATCAAAGCTTTTAGAATCAAATGAAAGTCAAACACATTCAAACAAAGTTTTTTGAATCAAATGAAAGTCAAATGCATTCAACAAAACTAATTGAGTCAAATGAAAGTCAAACACTTTCGGCAAAGCTTTTAGAATCAAATGAAAGTCAAATACATTCAAACAAAGCTTTTTGAATCAAATGAAAGTCAATTGCATTCAACAAAGCTAATTGAGTCAAATGAAAGTCAAACACATTCAAACAAATCTTTTTGAATCAAATGAAAGCCAAATGCATTCAACAAAGCTAATTGAGTCAAATGAAAGTCAAACACTTTCAAAAAAGCTTTTTGAATCAAATGAAAGTCAATTGCATTCTACAATGCTAATTGAGTCAATTGAAAGTCAAACACATTCAACGAAGCTAATTGAGTCAAATGAAAGTCAAACACATTCAAATAAACCTTTTTGAATCAAATGAAAGTCAAATACATTCAACAAAGCCAATTGAGTCAAATGAAAGTCAAACACATTCAAACAAAGCTTCTTGATTCAAATGAAATTCAAATGCATTCAACAAAGCTAATTGAGTCAAATAAAGTCAAACACTTTCAACAAAGCTTTTAGAATCAAATGAAAGTCAAACACATTCAAACAAAGCTTTTTGAATCAAATGAAAGTCAAATGCATTCAACAAGGTAATTGAGTCAAATGAAAGTCAAACACTTTCAACAAAGCGTTGAGAATCAAATGAAAGTAAAGTACATTCAATCAAAGCTTTTTTAATCAAATGAAAGTCAATTGCATTCCACAATGCTAATTAAGTCAAATGAAAGTCAAACACATTCAACAAAGCTAATTGAGTCAAAAGAAAGTCAAACACATTCAAACAAAGCTGTTTGAATCAAATGAAAGTCAAATGCATTCAACAAAGCTGATTGAGTCAAATGAAAGTCAAACACTTTCAACAAAGCTAATTGAGTCAAATGAAAGTCAAACACATTCAAACAAAGCTTTTTGATTCAAATGAAAGTCAAATGTATTCAAGAAAGCTTTTTGAATCAAATGAAAATCAAATGCATTCAACAAAGCTAATTTAGTCAAATGAAAGTCAAACACTTTCAACAAAGCTTTTAGAATCAAATGAAAGTCAAATGCAATCAAACAAAGCTTTTTGAATCAAACGAAAATCAAATGAATTCAACAAAGCTAATTGAGTCAAATGAAAGTCAAACCCTTTGATCAAAGCTTTTAGAAGCAAATGAAAGTCAAATACATTCAAACAAAGCTTTTTGAATCAAATGGAAGTCAATTGCATTCCACAATGTTAATTGAGTCAAATGAAAGTCAAACACATTCAACGAAGCTAATTGAGTCAAATGAAAGTCAAACACATTCAAACAAAGCTTTTTGAATCAAATGAAAGTCAAATGCATTCAACAAAGCTAATTGAGTCAAATGAAAGTCAAACACTTTAAACAAAGCTAAATGAGTCAAATGAAAGTCAAACACATTCAAACAAAGCTTTTTGAATCAAATGAAAGTCAAATGCATTCAACAAAGCTAATTGAGTCAAATGAAAGTCAAACACTTTCAACAAAGCGTTTAGAATCAAATGAAAGTCAAATACATTCAATCAAAGCTTTTTTAATCAAATGAAATTCAATTGCATTCCACAATGCTAGTTAAGTCAAATAAAAGTCAAACACATTCAAAAAAGCTAATTGAGTCAAAAGAAAATCAAACACATTCAAACAAAGCTTTTTGAATCAAATGAAAGTCAAATGCATTCAACAAAGCTAATTGAGTCAATGAAAGTCAAACACTTTCAACAAACCTAATCGAGTCAAATGAAAGTCAAACACATTCAAACAAAGTTTTTTGATTCAAATGAAAGTCAAATGTATTCAAGAAAGCTTTTTGAATCAAATGAAAATCAAATGAATTCAACAAAGCCAATTGAGTCAAATGAAAGTTAAACACATTCAAATAAAGCTTCTTGATTCAAATGAAAGTCAAATGCATTCAACAAAGCTAATTGAGTCAAATGAAAGTCAAACACTTAAACAAAGCTAATTGAGTCAAATGAAAGTCAAACACATTCAAACAAAGCTTTTTGAATCAAATGAAAGTCAAATGCATTCAACAAAGCTAATTGAGTCAAATGAAAGGCAAACACTTCAACAAAGCTTTGAGAATCAAATGAAAGTCAAATACATTCAATCAAAGCTTTTATAATCAAATGAAAGTCAATTGCATTCCACAATGCTAATTAAGTCAAATGAAAGTCAAACACATTCAACAAAGCTAATTGAGTCAAAAGAAAGTCAAACACATTCAAACAAAGCTTTTTGAATCAAATGAAAGTCAAATGCATTCAACAAAGCTAATTGAGTCAAATGAAAGTCAAACACTTTCGACAAAGCTAATTGAGTCAAATATAAGTCAAACACATTCAAACAACGCTTTTTGATTCAAATGAAAGTCAAATGTATTCAAGAAAGCTTTTTGAATCAAATGAAATTCAAATGAATTCAACAAAGGTAGTTGAGTCAAATGAAAGTCAAACACATTCAAACAAAGCTTTTTGATTCAAATGAAAGTCAAATGCATTCAACAAAGCTTTTTGAATCAAATGAAAATCAAATGAATTCAACAAAGCTAATTGAGTCAAATGAAAGTCAAACAAATTCAAACAAAGCTTTTTGATTCAAATGAAAATCAAATTCATTCAACAAAGCTTTTTGAATCAAATGAAAATCAAATGAATTCAACAAAGCTAATTTAGTCAAATGAAAGTTAAACACTTTCAACAAAGCTTTTAGAATCAAATGAAAGTCAAATACATTCAAACAAAGCTTTTTGAATCAAATAAAAGTCAATTGCATTCCACAATGCTAATTGAGTCAAATGAAAGTCAAGCACATTCAACAAAGCTAATTGAGTCAAATGGAAGTCAAACACATTCAAACAAAGCTTTTTGAATCAAATGAAAGTGAAATACATTCGACAAAGCCAATTGAGTCAAATGAAGGTCAAACACATTCAAACAAAGCTTCTTGATTCAAATGAAAGTCAAATGCATTCAACAAAGCTAATTGGGTCAAATGAAAGTCAAACACTTTTAACAAAGCTTTTAGAATCAAATGTAGTCAAACACATTCAAACAAAGCTTTTTGAATCAAATGAATGACAAATGCATTCAACAAAGCTAATTGAGTCAAATGAAAGTCAAACACTTTCAACAAAGCTTTTAGAATCAAATGAAAGTCAAATACATTCAAACAAAGCGTTTTGAATCAAATGAAAGTCAATTGCATTCCACAATGCTAATTGAGTCAAATGAAAGTCAAACACATTCAACAAAGCTAATTGAGTCAAATGGAAGTCAAACACATTCAAACAAAGCTTTTTGAATCAAATGAAAGTCAAATGCATTCAACAAAGCTAATTGAGTCAAATGAAAGTCAAACACTTTAAACAAAGCTAAATGAGTCAAATGAAAGTCAAACACATTCAAACAAAGCTTTTTGAATCAAATGAAAGTCAAATGCATTCAACAAAGCTAATTGAGTCAAATGAAAGTCAAACACTTTCAACAAAGCGTTTAGAATCAAATGAAAGTCAAATACATTCAATCAAAGCTTTTTTAATCAAATGAAATTCAATTGCATTCCACAATGCTAGTTAAGTCAAATAAAAGTCAAACACATTCAAAAAAGCTAATTGAGTCAAAAGAAAGTCAAACACATTCAAACAAAGCTTTTTGAATCAAATGAAAGTCAAATGCATTCAACAAAGCTAATTGAGTCAATGAAAGTCAAACACTTTCAACAAACCTAATCGAGTCAAATGAAAGTCAAACACATTCAAACAAAGTTTTTTGATTCAAATGAAAGTCAAATGTATTCAAGAAAGCTTTTTGAATCAAATGAAAATCAAATGAATTCAACAAAGCGAATTGAGTCAAATGAAAGTTAAACACATTCAAATAAAGCTTCTTGATTCAAATGAAAGTCAAATGCATTCAACAAAGCTAATTGAGTGAAATGAAAGTCAAACACTTAAACAAAGCTAATTGAGTCAAATGAAAGTCAAACACATTCAAACAAAGCTTTTTGAATCAAATGAAAGTCAAATGCATTCAACAAAGCTAATTGAGTCAAATGAAAGGCAAACACTTCAACAAAGCTTTGAGAATCAAATGAAAGTCAAATACATTCAATCAAAGCTTTTATAATCAAATGAAAGTCAATTGCATTCTACAATGCTAATTAAGTCAAATGAAAGTCAAACACATTCAACAAAGCTAATTGAGTCAAAAGAAAGTCAAACACATTCAAACAAAGCTTTTTGAATCAAATGAAAGTCAAATGCATTCAACAAAGCTAATTGAGTCAAATGAAAGTCAAACACTTTCGACAAAGCTAATTGAGTCAAATATAAGTCAAACACATTCAAACAACGCTTTTTGATTCAAATGAAAGTCAAATGTATTCAAGAAAGCTTTTTGAATCAAATGAAATTCAAATGAATTAAACAAAGGTAGTTGAGTCAAATGAAAGTCAAACACATTCAAACAAAGCTTTTTGATTCAAATGAAAGTCAAATGCATTCAACAAAGCTTTTTGAATCAAATGAAAATCAAATGAATTCAACAAAGCTAATTGAGTCAAATGAAAGTCAAACAAATTCAAACAAAGCTTTTTGATTCAAATGAAAGTCAAATTCATTCAACAAAGCTTTTTGAATCAAATGAAAATCAAATGAATTCAACAAAGCTAATTTAGTCAAATGAAAGTTAAACACTTTCAACAAAGCTTTTAGAATCAAATGAAAGTCAAATACATTCAAACAAAGCTTTTTGAATCAAATAAAAGTCAATTGCATTCCACAATGCTAATTGAGTCAAATGAAAGTCAAGCACATTCAACAAAGCTAATTGAGTCAAATGGAAGTCAAACACATTCAAACAAAGCTTTTTGAATCAAATGAAAGTGAAATACATTCGACAAAGCCAATTGAGTCAAATGAAGGTCAAACACATTCAAACAAAGCTTCTTGATTCAAATGAAAGTCAAATGCATTCAACAAAGCTAATTGGGTCAAATGAAAGTCAAACACTTTTAACAAAGCTTTTAGAATCAAATGTAGTCAAACACATTCAAACAAAGCTTTTTGAATCAAATGAATGACAAATGCATTCAACAAAGCTAATTGAGTCAAATGAAAGTCAAACACTTTCAACAAAGCTTTTAGAATCAAATGAAAGTCAAATACATTCAAACAAAGCTTTTTGAATCAAATGAAAGTCAATTGCATTCCACAATGCTAATTGAGTCAAATGAAAGTCAAACACATTCAACAAAGCTAATTGAGTCAAATGGAAGTCAAACACATTCAAACAAAGCTTTTTGAATCAAATGAAAGTCAAATGCATTCGACAAAGCCAATTGAGTCAAATGAAAGTCAAACACATTCAAACAAAGCTTCTTGATTCAAATGAAAGTCAAATGCATTCAACAAAGCTAATTGAGTCAAATGAAAGTCAAACACTTTTAACAAAGCTTTTAGAATCAAATGAAGTCAAACACATTCAAATAAAGCTTTTTGAATCAAATGAATGACAAATGCATTCAACAAAGCTAATTGAGTCAAATGAAAGTCAAACACTTTCAACAAAGCTTTTAGAATCAAATGAAAGTCAAATACATTCAAACAAAGCTTTTTGAATCAAATGAAAGTCAAATGCATTCAACAAAGCTAATTGAGTCAAATGAAAGTCAAACACTTTCAACAAAGCGTTTAGAATCAAATCAAAGTCAAATACATTCAAACAAAGCTTTTTGAATCAAATGAAAGTCAATTGCATTCCACAATGCTAATTAAGTCATATGAAATTCAAACACATTCAACAAAGCTAATTGAGTCAGAAGAAAGTCAAACACATTCAAACAAAGCTTTTTGAATCAAATGAAAGTAAAATGCATTCAACAAAGCTAATTGAGTCAAATGAAAGTTAAACACTTTCAACAAAGCTAATTGAGTCAAATGAAAGTCAAACACATTCAAATAAAAGCTTCTTGATTCAAATGAAAGTAAAATGCATTCAACAAAGCTAATTGAGTCAAATGAATGTCAAACACTTTCAACAAAGCTAATTGAGTTAAATGAAAGTCAAACACATTCAAACAAAGCTTTTTGATTCAAATGAAAATCAAATGAATTCAACAAAGCTAATTGAGTCAAATGAAAGTCAAACACTTTCATCAAAGCTTTTAGAATCAAATGAAAGTCAAATACATTCAAAAAAAGCTTTTGGAATCAAATGGAAGTCAATTGCATTCCACTATTCTAATTAAGTCAAATGAAAGTCACACATTTAACAAAGAAAATTGAGTCAAAAGAAAGTCAAACACATTCAAACAAAGCTTTTTGAATCAAATGAAAGTCAAATGCATTCAACAAAGCTAATTGAGTCAAATGAAAGTCAAACACTTTCAACAAAGCTAATTAAGTCAAATGAAAGTCAAACACATTCAAACAAAACTTTTTGATTCAAATGAAAGTCAAATGCATTCAACAAAGTTAATTGAGTCAAATGAAAGTCAAACACTTTCAACAAAGCTTTTAGAATCAAATGAAAGTCAAACACATTCAAACAAAGCTTTTTGAATCAAACGAAAATCAAATGAATTTAACAAAGCTAATTGAGTAAAATGAAAGTCAAACACTTTCATCAAAGCTTTTAGAATCAAATGAAAGTCAAATATATTCAAACAAAGCTTTTTGAATCAAATGGAAGTCAATTGCATTCCACAATGCTAATTGAGTCAAATGAAAGTCAAACACATTCAACGAAGCTAATTGAGTCAAATGAAAGTCAAACACATTCAAACAAAGCTTTTTGAATCAAATGAAAGTCAAATGCATTCAACAAAGCTAATTGAGTCAAATGAAAGTCAAACAATTTCTACAAAGCTTTTAGAATCAATTGAAAGTCAAATACATTAAACTTTGCTTTTTGATCAAATGAAAGTCTATTGCATTCCACAATGGTAGTTGAGTCAAATGAAAGTCAAACACATTCAACAAAGCTAATTGAGTCAAATGAAAGTCAAACACATTCAAACAAAGCTTTTTGAATTAAATGAAAATCAAACACATTCAAACAAAGCTTTTTGAATCAAATGAAAATCAAATGAATTCAAACAAGCTAATTGAGTCAAATGAAAGAAAAACACATTCATCAAAGCTTCTAGAATTAAATGAAAGTCAAATACATTCAAACAAAGCTTTTTTAATCAAATGGAAGTCAATTGCATTCCACAATGCTAATTGAGTCAAATGAAAGTCAAACACTTTCAACAAAGCTTTTAGAATCAAATGAAAGTCAAATACATTCAAACAAAGCTATTTGAATCAAATGAAAGTCAAATGATTCAACAAAGCTAATTGAGTCAAATGAAAGTCAAACACTTTCAACAAAGCGTTTAGAATCAAATCAAAGTCAAATACATTCAAACAAAGCTTTTTGTATCAAATGAAAGTCAATTGCATTCCACAATGCTAATTGAGTCAAATGAAAGTCCAACACATTCAACAAAGCTAATTGAGTCAAAAGAAAGTCAAACACATTCAAACAAAGCTTTTTGAATCAAATGAAAGGCAAATTCATTCAACAAAGCTAATTGAGTCAAATGAAAGTCAAATTCTTTCAATAAAGCGTTTAGAATCAAATGAAAGTCAAATACATTCAAACAAAGCTTTTTGAATCAAATGAAAGTCAATTGCATTCCACAATGCTAATTAAGTCAAATGAAATTCAAACACATTCAACAAAGCTAATTGAGTCAGAAGAAAGTCAAACACATTCAAACAAAGCTTTTTGAATCAAATGAAAGTAAAATGCATTGAACAAAGCTAATTAAGTCAAATGAAAGTCAAACACTTTCAACAAATCTAATTGAGTCAAATGAAATTCAAACACATTCATCGAAGCTAATTGAGTCAAATGAAATTCAAACACATTCAAACAAAGCTTTTTGAATCAAAAGAAAGTCAAATGCATTCAACAAAGCCAATTGAGTCAAATGAAAGTCAAACACATTCAAACAAAGCTTCTTGATTCAAATAAAAGTCAAATGCATTCAACAAAGCTAATTGAGTCAAATGAAAGTAAAACACTTTCAACAAAGCTTTTAGAATCAAATGAAAGTCAAACACATTCAAACAAAGCTTTTTGAATCAAATGAAAATCAAATGAATTCAACAAAACTAATTGAGTCAAATGAAAGTCAAACACTTTCATCAAAGCATTTAGAATCAAATGAAAGGCGAATATATTCAAACAAAGCTTTTTGAATCAAATAAAAGTCAATTGCATTCTCCAATGCTAATTGAGTCAAATGAAAGTCAAACACATTCAACAAAGCTAATTGAGTCAAATGAAAGTCAAACACATTCAAATAAAGCTTTTTGAATCAAATGAAAGTCAAATGCATTCAACAAAGTCAATTGAGTCAAATGAAAGTCAAACACATTCAAACAAAGCTACTTGATTCAAATGAAAGTCAAATTCAACAAGGAAATTGAGTCAAATGAAAGTCAAACACTTTCAACAAAGCGTTGAGAATCAAATGAAAGTCAAGTACATTCAATCAAATCTTTTTTAATCAAATGAAAGTCAATTGCATTCCACAATGCTAATTAAGTCAAATGAAAGTCAAACACATTCAACAAAGCTAATTGAGTCAAATGAAAGTCAAATGCATTCAACAAAGCTAATTGTGTCATATGAAAGTCAAACACTTTCAACAAAGCTAATTGAGTCAAATGAAAGTCAAACACTTTCAACAAAGCTTTTAGAATCAAATGAAAGTCAAATGCATTTAAACAAAGCTTTTTGAATCAAACGAAAATCAAATGAATTCAACAAAGCTAATTGAATCAAATGAAAGTCAAACCCTTTCATCAAAGCTTTTAGAAGCAAATGAAAGTCAAATACATTCAAACAAAGCTTTTTGAATCAAATGGAAGTCAATTGCATTCCACAATGATAATTGAGTCAAATGAAAGTCAAACACATTCAACGAAGCTAAGTGAGTCAAATGAAAGTCAAACACATTTAAACAAAGCTTTTTGAATCAAATGAAAGTCAATTGCATTCTACAATGCTAATTGAGTCAAATGAAAGTCAAACACATTCAACGAAGCTAATTGAGTCAAATGAAAGTCAAACACATTCAAATAAAGCTTCTTGATTCAAATGAAAGTCAAATGCATTCAACAAAGCTAATTGAGTCAAATGAAAGTCAAACACTTAAACAAAGCTAATTGAGTCAAATGAAAGTCTAACACATTCAAACAAAGCTTTTTGAATCAAATGAAAGTCAAATGCATTCAACAAAGCTAATTGAGTCAAATGAAAGTCAAACACTTTCGACAAAGCGTTGAGAATCAAAATGAAAGTCAAATACATTCAATCAAAGCTTTTATAATCAAATGAAAGTCAATTGCATTCCACAATGCTAATTAAGTCAAATGAAAGTCAAACACATTCAACAAAGCTAATTGAGTCAAAACAAAGTCAAACACATTCAAACAAAGCTTTTTGAATCAAATGAAAGTCAAATGCATTCAACAAAGCTAATTGAGTCAAATGAAAGTCATACACTTTCAACAAAGCTAATTGAGTCAAATGAAAGTCAAACACATTCAAACAAAGCTTTTTGATTCAAATGAAAGTCAAATGTATTCAAGAAAGCTTTTTGAATCAAATGAAAATCAAATGCATTCAACAAAGCTAATTGAGTCAAATGAAAGTCAAACACTTTCAACAAAGCTTTTAGAATCAAATGAAAGTCAAATGCATTCAAACAAAGCTTTTTGAATCAAACAAAAATCAAATGAATTCAACAAAGCTAATTGAGTCAAATGAAAGTCAAACCCTTTCATCAAAGCTTTTAGAAGCAAATGAAAGTCAAATACATTCAAACAAAGCTTTTTGAATCAAATGGAAGTCAATTGCATTCCACAATGTTAATTGAGTCAAATGAAAGTCAAACACATTCAACGAAGCTAATTGAGTCAAATGAAAGTCAAACACATTCAAACAAAGCTTTTTGAATCAAATGAAAGTCAAATGCATTCAACAAAGCCAATTGAGTCAAATGAAAGTCAAACACATTCAAACAAAGCTTCTAGATTCAAATGAAAGTCAAATGCATTCAACAAAGCCAATTGAGTCAAATGAAAGTCAAACACATTCAAACAAAGCTTCTTGATTTAAATGAAAGTCAAATGCATTCAACAAAGCTAATTGAGTCAAATAAAGTCAAACACTTTCAACAATGCTTTTAGAATCAAATGAAAGTCAAACACATTCAAACAAAGCTTTTTGAATCTAATGAAAGTCAAATGCATTCAACAAGGTAATTGAGTCAAATGAAAGTCAAACACTTTCAACAAAGCGTTGAGAATCAAATGAAAGTCAAGTACATTCAATCAAAGCTTTTTTAATCAAATGAAAGTCAATTGCATTCCACAATGCTAATTAAGTCAAATAAATGTCAAACACATTCAACAAAGTTAATTGAGTCAAAAGAAAGTCAAACACATTCAAACAAGCTGTTTGAATCAAATGAAAGTCAACTGCATTCAACAAAGCTAATTGAGTCAAGTGAAAGTCATACACTTTCAACAAAGCTAATTGAGTCAAATGAAAGTGAAACACATTCAAACAAAGCTTTTTGATTCAAATGAAAGTCAAATGTATTCAAGAAAGCTTTTTGAATCAAATGAAAATAAAATGCATTCAACAAAGATAATTGAGTCAAATGAAAGTCAAACACTTTCAACAAAGCCATTAGAATCAAATGAAAGTCAAATGCATTCAAACAAAGCTTTTTGAATCAAACAAAAATCAAATGAATTCAACAAAGCTAATTGAGTCAAATGAAAGTCAAACCCTTTCATCAAAGCTTTTAGAAGCAAATGAAAGTCAAATACATTCAAACAAAGCTTTTTGAATCAAATGGAAGTCAATTGCATTCCACAATGTTAATTGAGTCAAATGAAAGTCAAACACATTCAACGAAGCTAATTGAGTCAAATGAAAGTCAAACACATTCAAACAAAGCTTTTTGAATCAAATGAAAGTCAAATGCATTCAAAAAAGCCAATTGAGTCAAATGAAAGTCAAACACATTCAAATAAAGCTTCTTGATTAAAATGAAAGTCAAATGCATTCAACAAAGCAAATTGAGTCAAATGAAAGTCAAACACTTAAACAAAGCTAATTGAGTCAAATGAAAGTCAAACACATTCAAACAAAGCTTTTTGAATCAAATGAAAGTCAAATGCATTCAACAAAGCGAATTGAGTCAAATGAAAGTCAAACACATTCAAATAAAGCTTCTTGATTAAAATGAAAGTCAAATGCATTCAACAAAGCTAATTGAGTCAAATGAAAGTCAAACACTTAAACAAAGCTAATTGAGTCAAATGAAAGTCAACCACATTCAAACAAAGCTTTTTGAATCAAATGAAAGTCAAATGCATTCAACAAAGCTAATTGAGTCAAATGAAAGTCAAACACTTTCAACAAAGCTAATTGAGTCAAATGAAATTCAAACACATTCAACGAAGCTAATTGAGTCAAATGAAATTCAAACACATTCAAACAAAGATTTTTGAATCAAAAGAAAGTCAAATGCATTCAACAAAGCCAATTGAGTCAAATGAAAGTCAAACACATTCAAACAAAGCTTCTAGATTCAAATGAAAGTCAAATGCATTCAACAAAGCCAATTGAGTCAAATGAAAGTCAAACTCATTCAAACAAAGCTTCTTGATTTAAATGAAAGTCAAATGCATTCAACAAAGCTAATTGAGTCAAATAAAGTCAAACACTTTCAACAAAGCTTTTAGAATCAAATGAAAGTCAAACACATTCAAACAAAGATTTTTGAATCTAATGAAAGTCAAATGCATTCAACAAGGTAATTGAGTCAAATGAAAGTCAAACACTTTCAACAAAGCGTTGAGAATCAAATGAAAGTCAAGTACATTCAATCAAAGCTTTTTTAATCAAATGAAAGTCAATTGCATTCCACAATGCTAATTAAGTCAAATGAAAGTCAAACACATTCAACAAAGTTAATTGAGTCAAAAGAAAGTCAAACACATTCAAACAAAGCTGTTTGAATCAAATGAAAGTCAAATGCATTCAACAAAGCTAATTGAGTCAAATGAAAGTCATACACTTTCAACAAAGCTAATTGAGTCAAATGAAAGTCAAACACATTCAAACAAAGCTTTTTGATTCAAATGAAAGTCAAATGTATTCAAGAAAGCTTTTTGAATCAAATGAAAATCAAATGCATTCGACAAAGCTAATTGAGTCAAATGAAAGTCAAACACTTTCAACAAAGCTAATTGAGTCAAATGAAAGTCAAACACATTCAAAGAAAGCTTTTTGAATCAAACAAAAATCAAATGAATTCAACAAAGCTAATTGAGTCAAATGAAAGTCAAACACTTTCATCAAAGCTTTTAGAAGCAAATGAAAGTCAAATACATTCAAACAAAGCTTTTTGAATCAAATGGAAGTCAATTGCATTCCACGATGTTAATTGAGTCAAATGAAAGTCAAACACATTCAACGAAGCTAATTGAGTCAAATGAAAGTCAAACACATTCAAACAAAGCTTTTTGAATCAAATGAAAGTCATATGCATTCAAAAAAGCCAATTGAGTCAAAAGAAAGTCAAACACATTCAAACAAAGCTGTTTGAATCAAATGAAAGTCAAATGCATTCAACAAAGCTAATTGAGTCAAATGAAAGTCAAACACTTAAACAAAGCTAATTGAGTCAAATGAAAGTCAAACACATTCAAACAAAGCTTTTTGAATCAAATGAAAGTCAAATGCATTCAACAAAGCCAATTGAGTCAAATGAAAGTCAAACACATTCAAATAAAGCTTCTTGATTAAAATGAAAGTCAAATGCATTCAACAAAGCTAATTGAGTCAAATGAAAGTCAAACACTTAAACAAAGCTAATGAGTCTAATGAAAGTCAAACACATTCAAACAAAGCTTTTTGAATCAAATGAAAGTCAAATGCATTCAACAAAGCTAATTGAGTCAAATGAAAGTCAAACACTTTCGACAAAGCTAATTGAGTCAAATGAAATTCAAACACATTCTACGAAGCTAATTGAGTCAAATGAAATTCAAACACATTCAAACAAAGCTTTTTGAATCAAAAGAAAGTCAAATGCATTCAACAAAGCCAATTGAGTCAAATGGAAGTCAAACACATTCAAACAAAGCTTCTAGATTCAAATGAAAGTCAAATGCATTCAATAAAGCCAATTGAGTCAAATGAAAGTCAAACACATTCAAACAAAGCTTCTTGATTTAAATGAAAGTCAAATGCATTCAACAAAGCTAATTGAGTCAAATAAAGTCAAACACTTTCAACAAAGCTTTTAGAATCAAATGAAAGTCAAACACATTCAAACAAAGCTTTTTGAATCTAGTGAAAGTCAAATGCATTCAACAAGGTAATTGAGTCAAATGAAAGTCAAACACTTTCAACAAAGCGTTGAGAATCAAATGAAAGTCAAGTACATTCAATCAAAGCTTTTTTAATCAAATGAAAGTCAATTGCATTCCACAATGCTAATTAAGTCAAATGAATGTCAAACACATTCAACAAAGTTAATTGAGTCAAAAGAAAGTCAAACACATTCAAACAAAGCTGTTTGAATCAAATGAAAGTCAAATGCATTCAACAAAGCTAATTGAGTCAAATGAAAGTCATACACTTTCAACAAAGCTAATTGAGTCAAATGAAAGTCAAACACATTCAAACAAAGCTTTTTGATTCAAATGAAAGTCAAATGTATTCAAGAAAGCTTTTTGAATCAAATGAAAATAAAATGCATTCAACAAAGATAATTGAGTCAAATGAAAGCCAAAAACTTTCAACAAAGCCTTTAGAATCAAATGAAAGTCAAATGCATTCAAACAAAGCTTTTTGAATCAAACAAAAATCAAATGAATTCAACAAAGCTAATTGAGTCAAATGAAAGTCAAACCCTTTCATCAAAGCTTTTAGAAGCAAATGGAAGTCAAATACATTCAAACAAAGCTTTTTGAATCAAATGGAAGTCAATTGCATTCCACAATGTTAATTGAGTCAAATGAAAGTCAAACACATTAAACGAAGCTAATTGAGTCAAATGAAAGTCAAACACATTCAAACAAAGCTTTTTGAATCAAATGAAAGTCAAATGCATTCAAAAAAGCCAATTGAGTCAAATGAAAGTCAAATACATTCAAATAAAGCTTCTTGATTAAAATGAAAGTCAAATGCATTCAACAAAGCTAATTGGGTCAAATGAAAGTCAAACACTTAAACAAAGCTAATTGAGTCAAATGAAAGTCAAACACATTCAAACAAAGCTTTTTGAATCAAATGAAAGTCAAATGCATTCGACAAAGCTAATTGAGTCAAATGAAAGTCAAACACATTCAAATAAAGCTTCTTGATTAAAATGAAAGTCAAATGTATTCAACAAAGCTAATTGAGTCAAATGAAAGTCAAACACTTAAACAAAGCTAATTGAGTCAAATGAAAGTCAACCACATTCAAACAAAGCTTTTTGAATCAAATGAAAGTCAAATGCATTCAACAAAGCTAATTGAGTCAAATGAAAGTCAAACACTTTCAACAAAGCTAATTGAGTCAAATGAAATTCAAACACATTCAACGAAGCTAATTGAGTCAAATGAAATTCAAACACATTCAAACAAAGCTTTTTGAATCAAAAGAAAGTCAAATGCATTCAACAAAGCCAAATTGAGTCAAATGAAAGTCAAACACATTCAAACAAAGCTTCTAGATTCAAATAAAAGTCAAATGCATTCAACAAAGCCAATTGAGTCAAATGAAAGTCAAACACATTCAAACAAAGCTTCTTGATTTAAATGAAAGTCAAATGCATTCAACAAAGCTAATTGAGTCAAATAAAGTCAAACACTTTCAACAAAGCTTTTAGAATCAAATGAAAGTCAAACACATTCAAACAAAGCTTTTTGAATCAAATGAAAGTCAAATACATTCAACAAGGTAATTGAGTCAAATGAAAGTCAAACACTTTCAACAAAGCGTTGAGAATCAAATGAAAGTCAAGTACATTCAATCAAAGCTTTTTTAATCAAATGAAAGTCAATTGCATTCCACAATGCTAATTAAGTCAAATGAAAGTCAAACACATTCAACAAAGTTAATTGAGTCAAAAGAAAGTCAAACACATTCAAACAAAGCTGTTTGAATCAAATGAAAGTCAAATGCATTCAACAAAGCTAATTGAGTCAAATGAAATTCATACACTTTCAACAAAGCTAATTGAGTCAAATGAAAGTCAAACACATTCAAACAAAGCTTTTTGAATCAAATGAAAGTCAAATGCATTCAACAAAGCCAATTGAGTCAAATGAAAGTCAAACACATTCAAATAAAGCTTCTTGATTAAAATGAAAGTCAAATGCATTCAACAAAGCTAATTGAGTCAAATGAAAGTCAAACACTTAAACAAAGCTAATTGAGTCAAATGAAAGTCAAACACATTCAAACAAAGCTTTTTGAATCAAATGAAAGTCAAATGCATTCAACAAAGCTAATTGAGTCAAATGAAAGTCAAACACTTTCAACAAAGCTAATTGAGTCAAATGAAATTCAAACACATTCAACGAAGCTAATTGAGTCAAATGAAATTCAAACACATTCAAACAAAGCTTTTTGAATCAAAAGAAAGTCAAATGCATTCAACAAAGCCAAATTGAGTCAAATGAAAGTCAAACACATTCAAACAAAGCTTCTAGATTCAAATGAAAGTCAAATGCATTCAACAAATGCAATTGAGTCAAATGAAAGTCAAACACATTCAAACAAAGCTTCTTGATTTAAATGAAAGTCAAATGCATTCAACAAAGCTAATTGAGTCAAATAAAGTCAAACACTTTCAACAAAGCTTTTAGAATCAAATAAAAGTCAAACATATTCAAACAAAGCTTTTTGAATCTAATGAAAGTCAAATGCATTCAACAAGGTAATTGAGACAAATGAAAGTCAAACACTTTCAACAAAGCTTTGAGAATCAAATGAAAGTCAAGTACATTCAATCAAAGCTTTTTTAATCAAATGAAAGTCAATTGCATTCCACAATGCTAATTAAGTCAAATGAAAGTCAAACACATTCAACAAAGTTAATTGAGTCAAAAGAAAGTCAAACACATTCAAACAAAGCTGTTTGAATCACATGAAAGTCAAATGCATTCAACAAAGCTAATTGAGTCAAATGAAAGTCATACACTTTCAACAAAGCTAATTGAGTCAAATGAAAGTCAAACACATTCAAACAAAGCTTTTTGAATCAAATGAAAGTCAAATGCATTCAACAAAGCCAATTGAGTCAAATGAAAGTCAAACACATTCAAATAAAGCTTCTTGATTAAAATGAAAGTCAAATGCATTCAACAAAGCTAATTGAGTCAAATGAAAGTCAAACACTTAAACAAAGCTAATTGAGTCAAATGAAAGTCAAACACATTCAAACAAAGCTTTTTGAATCAAATGAAAGTCAAATGCATTCAACAAAGCTAATTGAGTCAAATGAAAGTCAAACACTTTCAACAAAGCTAATTGAGTCAAATGAAATTCAAACACATTCAACGAAGCTAATTGAGTCAAATGAAATTCAAACACATTCAAACAAAGCTTTTTGAATCAAAAGAAAGTCAAATGCATTCAACAAAGCCAATTGAGTCAAATGAAAGTCAAACACATTCAAACAAAGCTTCTAGATTCAAATGAAAGTCAAATGCATTCAACAAAGCCAATTAAGTCAAATGAAAATCAAACACATTCAAACAAAGCTTCTTGATTTAAATGAAAGTCAAATGCATTCAAAAAGCTAATTGAGTCAAATAAAGTCAAACACTTTCAACAAAGCTTTTAGAATCAAATGAAAGTCAAGTACATTCAATCAAAGCTTTTTTAATCAAATGAAAGTCAATTGCATTCCACAATGCTAATTAAGTCAAATGAAAGTCAAACACATTCAACAAAGTTAATTGAGTCAAAAGAAAGTCAAACACATTCAAACAAAGCTGTTTGAATCAAATGAAAGTCAAATGCATTCAACAAAGCTAATTGAGTCAAATGAAAGTCATACACATTCAACAAAGGTAATTGAGTCAAATGAAAGTCAAACACATTCAAACAAAGCTTTTTGATTCAAATGAAAGTCCAATGTATTCAAGAAAGCTTTTTGAATCAAATGAAAATCAAATGCATTCAACAAAGCTAATTGAGTCAAATGAAAGTCAAACACTTTCAACAAAGCTTTTAGAATCAAATGAAATTCAAATGCATTCAAACAAAGCTTTTTGAATCAAACGAAAATGAAATGAATTCAACAAAGCTAATTGAGTCAAATGAAAGTCAAACCCTTTCATCAAAGCTTTTAGAAGCAAATGAAAGTCAAATACATTCAAACAAAGCTTTTTAAATCAAATGGAAGTCAATTGCATTCCACAATGTTAATTGAGTCAAATGAAAGTCAAACACATTCAACGAAGCTAATTGAGTCAAATGAAAGTCAAACACATTCAAACAAAGCTTTTTGAATCAAATGAAAGTCAAATGCATTCAACAAAGCCAATTGAGTCAAATGAAAGTCAAACACATTCAAATAAAGCTTCTTGATTAAAATGAAAGTCAAATGCATTCAACAAAGCTAATTGAGTCAAATGAAAGTCAAACACTTAAACAAAGCTAATTGAGTCAAATGAAAGTCAAAAACATTCAAACAAAGCTTTTTGATTCAAATGAAAGTCAAATGCATTCAACAAAGCTTTTTGAATCAAATGAAAATCAAACAAAGCTTTTTGATTCAAATGAAAGTCAAATGCATTCAACAAAGCTTTTTGAATCAAATGAAAATCAAATGAATTCAACAAAGCTAACTGAGTCAAATGAAAGTCAAACACTTTCAACAAAGCTTTTAGAATCAAATGAAAGTCAAATACATTCAAACAAAGCTTTTTGAATCAAATGAAAGTCAATTGCATTCCACAATGCTAATTGAGTCAAATGAAAGTCAAACACATTCAACGATGCTAATTGAGTCAAATGGAAGTCAAACATATTCAAACAAAGCTTTTTGAATCAAATGAAAGTCAAATGCATTCGACAAAGCCAATTGAGTCAAATGAAAGTCAAACACATTCAAACAAAGCTTCTTGATTCAAATGAAAGTCAAATGCATTCAACAAATCTAATTGAGTCAAATGAAAGCCAAACACTTTCAACAAAGCTTTTAGAATCAAATGAAAGTCAAACACATTCAAACAAAGCTGTTTGAATCAAATGAAAGTCAAATGTATTCAAGAAAGCTTTTTGAATCAAATGAAAATCAAATGCATTCAACAAAGCTAATTGAGTCAAATGAAAGTCAAACACTTTCAACAAAGCCTTTAGAATCAAATGAAAGTCAAATGCATTCAAACAAAGCTTTTTGAATCAAACAAAAATCAAATGAATTCAACAAAGCTAATTGAGTCAAATGAAAGTCAAACCCTTTCATCAAAGCTTTTAGAAGCAAATGAAAGTCAAATACATTCAAACAAAGCTTTTTGAATCAAATGGAAGTCAATTGCATTCCACAATGTTAATTGAGTCAAATGAAAGTCAAACACATTCAACGAAGCTAATTGAGTCAAATGAAAGTCAAACACATTCAAACAAAGCTTTTTGAATCAAATGAAAGTCAAATGCATTCAAAAAAGCCAATTGAGTCAAATGAAAGTCAAACACATTCAAATAAAGCTTCTTGATTAAAATGAAAGTCAAATGCATTCAACAAAGCTAATTGAGTCAAATGAAAGTCAAACACTTAAACAAAGCTAATTGAGTCAAATGAAAGTCAAACACATTCAAACAAAGCTTTTTGAATCAAATGAAAGTCAAATGCATTCGACAAAGCTAATTGAGTCAAATGAAAGTCAAACACATTCAAATAAAGCTTCTTGATTAAAATGAAAGTCAAATGCATTCAACAAAGCTAATTGAGTCAAATGAAAGTCAAACACTTAAACAAAGCTAATTGAGTCAAATGAAAGTCAAACACATTCAAACAAAGCTTTTTGAATCAAATGAAAGTCAAATGCATTCAACAAAGCTAATTGAGTCAAATGAAAGTCAAACACTTTCAACAAAGCTAATTGAGTCAAATGAAAGTCATACACTTTCAACAAAGGTAATTGAGTCAAATGAAAGTCAAACACATTCAAACAAAGCTTTTTGATTCAAATGAAAGTCCAATGTATTCAAGAAAGCTTTTTGAATCAAATGAAAATCAAATGCATTCAACAAAGCTAATTGAGTCAAATGAAAGTCAAACACTTTCAACAAAGCTTTTAGAATCAAATGAAATTCAAATGCATTCAAACAAAGCTTTTTGAATCAAACAAAAATCAAATGAATTCAACAAAGCTAATTGAGTCAAATGAAAGTCAAACACTTTCATCAAAGCTTTTAGAAGCAAATGAAAGTCAAATACATTCAAACAAAGCTTTTTGAATCAAATGGAAGTCAATTGCATTCCACAATGTTAATTGAGTCAAATGAAAGTCAAACACATTCAACGAAGCTAATTGAGTCAAATGAAAGTCAAACACATTCAAACAAAGCTTTTTGAATCAAATGAAAGTCATATGCATTCAAAAAAGCCAATTGAGTCAAAAGAAAGTCAAACACATTCAAACAAAGCTGTTTGAATCAAATGAAAGTCAAATGCATTCAACAAAGCTAATTGAGTCAAATAAAGTCAAACACTTTCAACAAAGCTTTTAGAATCAAATGAAAGTCAAACATATTCAAACAAAGCTTTTTGAATCTAATGAAAGTCAAATGCATTCAACAAGGTAATTGAGTCAAATGAAAGTCAAACACTTTCAACAAAGCGTTGAGAATCAAATGAAAGTCAAGTACATTCAATCAAAGCTTTTTTAATCAAATGAAAGTCAAATGCATTCCACAATGCTAATTAAGTCAAATGAAAGTCAAACACATTCAACAAAGTTAATTGAGTCAAAAGAAAGTCAAACACATTCAAACAAAGCTGTTTGAATCAAATGAAAGTCAAATGCATTCAACAAAGCTAATTGAGTCAAATGAAAGTCATACACTTTCAACAAAGCTAATTGAGTCAAATGAAAGTCAAACACATTCAAACAAAGCTTTTTGATTCAAATGAAAGTCAAATGTATTCAAGAAAGCTTTTTGAATCAAATGAAAATCAAATGCATTCAACAAAGATAATTGAGTCAAATGAAAGTCAAACACTTTCAACAAAGCCTTTAGAATCAAATGAAAGTCAAATGCATTCAAACAAAGCTTTTTGAATCAAACAAAAATCAAATGAATTCAACAAAGCTAATTGAGTCAAATGAAAGTCAAACCCTTTCATCAAAGCTTTTAGAAGCAAATGAAAGTCAAATACATTCAAACAAAGCTTTTTGAATCAAATGGAAGTCAATTGCATTCCACAATGTTAATTGAGTCAAATGAAAGTCAAACACATTCAACGAAGCTAATTGAGTCAAATGAAAGTCAAACACATTCAAACAAAGCTTTTTGAATCAAATGAAAGTCAAATGCATTCAAAAAAGCCAATTGAGTCAAATGAAAGTCAAACACATTCAAATAAAGCTTCTTGATTAAAATGAAAGTCAAATGCATTCAACAAAGCTAATTGAGTCAAATGAAAGTCAAACACTTAAACAAAGCTAATTGAGTCAAATGAAAGTCAAACACATTCAAACAAAGCTTTTTGAATCAAATGAAAGTCAAATGCATTCGACAAAGCTAATTGAGTCAAATGAAAGTCAAACACATTCAAATAAAGCTTCTTGATTAAAATGAAAGTCAAATGCATTCAACAAAGCTAATTGAATCAAATGAAAGTCAAACACTTAAACAAAGCTAATTGAGTCAAATGAAAGTCAAACACATTCAAACAAAGCTTTTTGAATCAAATGAAAGTCAAATGCATTCAACAAAGCTAATTGAGTCAAATGAAAGTCAAACACTTTCAACAAAGCTAATTGAGTCAAATGAAATTCAAACACATTCAACGAAGCTAATTGAGTCAAATGGAAGTCAAACACATTCAAACAAAGCTTTTTGAATCAAATGAAAGTCAAATGCATTCGACAAAGCCAATTGAGTCAAATGAAAGTCAAAAACATTCAAACAAAGCTTTTTGATTCAAATGAAAGTCAAATGCATTCAACAAAGCTTTTTGAATCAAATGAAAATCAAACAAAGCTTTTTGATTCAAATGAAAGTCAAATGCATTCAACAAAGCTTTTTGAATCAAATGAAAATCAAATGAATTCAACAAAGCTAACTGAGTCAAATGAAAGTCAAACACTTTCAACAAAGCTTTTAGAATCAAATGAAAGTCAAATACATTCAAACAAAGCTTTTTGAATCAAATGAAAGTCAATTGCATTCCACAATGCTAATTGAGTCAAATGAAAGTCAAACACATTCAACGATGCTAATTGAGTCAAATGGAAGTCAAACATATTCAAACAAAGCTTTTTGAATCAAATGAAAGTCAAATGCATTCGACAAAGCCAATTGAGTCAAATGAAAGTCAAACACATTCAAACAAAGCTTCTTGATTCAAATGAAAGTCAAATGCATTCAACAAATCTAATTGAGTCAAATGAAAGCCAAACACTTTCAACAAAGCTTTTAGAATCAAATGAAAGTCAAACACATTCAAACAAAGCTGTTTGAATCAAATGAAAGTCAAATGTATTCAAGAAAGCTTTTTGAATCAAATGAAAATCAAATGCATTCAACAAAGCTAATTGAGTCAAATGAAAGTCAAACACTTTCAACAAAGCCTTTAGAATCAAATGAAAGTCAAATGCATTCAAACAAAGCTTTTTGAATCAAACAAAAATCAAATGAATTCAACAAAGCTAATTGAGTCAAATGAAAGTCAAACCCTTTCATCAAAGCTTTTAGAAGCAAATGAAAGTCAAATACATTCAAACAAAGCTTTTTGAATCAAATGGAAGTCAATTGCATTCCACAATGTTAATTGAGTCAAATGAAAGTCAAACACATTCAACGAAGCTAATTGAGTCAAATGAAAGTCAAACACATTCAAACAAAGCTTTTTGAATCAAATGAAAGTCAAATGCATTCAAAAAAGCCAATTGAGTCAAATGAAAGTCAAACACATTCAAATAAAGCTTCTTGATTAAAATGAAAGTCAAATGCATTCAACAAAGCTAATTGAGTCAAATGAAAGTCAAACACTTAAACAAAGCTAATTGAGTCAAATGAAAGTCAAACACATTCAAACAAAGCTTTTTGAATCAAATGAAAGTCAAATGCATTCGACAAAGCTAATTGAGTCAAATGAAAGTCAAACACATTCAAATAAAGCTTCTTGATTAAAATGAAAGTCAAATGCATTCAACAAAGCTAATTGAGTCAAATGAAAGTCAAACACTTAAACAAAGCTAATTGAGTCAAATGAAAGTCAAACACATTCAAACAAAGCTTTTTGAATCAAATGAAAGTCAAATGCATTCAACAAAGCTAATTGAGTCAAATGAAAGTCAAACACTTTCAACAAAGCTAATTGAGTCAAATGAAAGTCATACACTTTCAACAAAGGTAATTGAGTCAAATGAAAGTCAAACACATTCAAACAAAGCTTTTTGATTCAAATGAAAGTCCAATGTATTCAAGAAAGCTTTTTGAATCAAATGAAAATCAAATGCATTCAACAAAGCTAATTGAGTCAAATGAAAGTCAAACACTTTCAACAAAGCTTTTAGAATCAAATGAAATTCAAATGCATTCAAACAAAGCTTTTTGAATCAAACAAAAATCAAATGAATTCAACAAAGCTAATTGAGTCAAATGAAAGTCAAACACTTTCATCAAAGCTTTTAGAAGCAAATGAAAGTCAAATACATTCAAACAAAGCTTTTTGAATCAAATGGAAGTCAATTGCATTCCACAATGTTAATTGAGTCAAATGAAAGTCAAACACATTCAACGAAGCTAATTGAGTCAAATGAAAGTCAAACACATTCAAACAAAGCTTTTTGAATCAAATGAAAGTCATATGCATTCAAAAAAGCCAATTGAGTCAAAAGAAAGTCAAACACATTCAAACAAAGCTGTTTGAATCAAATGAAAGTCAAATGCATTCAACAAAGCTAATTGAGTCAAATAAAGTCAAACACTTTCAACAAAGCTTTTAGAATCAAATGAAAGTCAAACATATTCAAACAAAGCTTTTTGAATCTAATGAAAGTCAAATGCATTCAACAAGGTAATTGAGTCAAATGAAAGTCAAACACTTTCAACAAAGCGTTGAGAATCAAATGAAAGTCAAGTACATTCAATCAAAGCTTTTTTAATCAAATGAAAGTCAAATGCATTCCACAATGCTAATTAAGTCAAATGAAAGTCAAACACATTCAACAAAGTTAATTGAGTCAAAAGAAAGTCAAACACATTCAAACAAAGCTGTTTGAATCAAATGAAAGTCAAATGCATTCAACAAAGCTAATTGAGTCAAATGAAAGTCATACACTTTCAACAAAGCTAATTGAGTCAAATGAAAGTCAAACACATTCAAACAAAGCTTTTTGATTCAAATGAAAGTCAAATGTATTCAAGAAAGCTTTTTGAATCAAATGAAAATCAAATGCATTCAACAAAGATAATTGAGTCAAATGAAAGTCAAACACTTTCAACAAAGCCTTTAGAATCAAATGAAAGTCAAATGCATTCAAACAAAGCTTTTTGAATCAAACAAAAATCAAATGAATTCAACAAAGCTAATTGAGTCAAATGAAAGTCAAACCCTTTCATCAAAGCTTTTAGAAGCAAATGAAAGTCAAATACATTCAAACAAAGCTTTTTGAATCAAATGGAAGTCAATTGCATTCCACAATGTTAATTGAGTCAAATGAAAGTCAAACACATTCAACGAAGCTAATTGAGTCAAATGAAAGTCAAACACATTCAAACAAAGCTTTTTGAATCAAATGAAAGTCAAATGCATTCAAAAAAGCCAATTGAGTCAAATGAAAGTCAAACACATTCAAATAAAGCTTCTTGATTAAAATGAAAGTCAAATGCATTCAACAAAGCTAATTGAGTCAAATGAAAGTCAAACACTTAAACAAAGCTAATTGAGTCAAATGAAAGTCAAACACATTCAAACAAAGCTTTTTGAATCAAATGAAAGTCAAATGCATTCGACAAAGCTAATTGAGTCAAATGAAAGTCAAACACATTCAAATAAAGCTTCTTGATTAAAATGAAAGTCAAATGCATTCAACAAAGCTAATTGAATCAAATGAAAGTCAAACACTTAAACAAAGCTAATTGAGTCAAATGAAAGTCAAACACATTCAAACAAAGCTTTTTGAATCAAATGAAAGTCAAATGCATTCAACAAAGCTAATTGAGTCAAATGAAAGTCAAACACTTTCAACAAAGCTAATTGAGTCAAATGAAATTCAAACACATTCAACGAAGCTAATTGAGTCAAATGAAATTCAAACACATTCAAACAAAGCTTTTTGAATCAAAAGAAAGTCAAATGCATTCAACAAAGCCAAATTGAGTCAAATGAAAGTCAAACACATTCAAACAAAGCTTCTAGATTCAAATAAAAGTCAAATGCATTCAACAAAGCCAATTGAGTCAAATGAAAGTCAAACACATTCAAACAAAGCTTCTTGATTTAAATGAAAGTCAAATGCATTCAACAAAGCTAATTGAGTCAAATAAAGTCAAACACTTTCAACAAAGCTTTTAGAATCAAATGAAAGTCAAACACATTCAAACAAAGCTTTTTGAATCTAATGAAAGTCAAATGCATTCAACAAGGTAATTGAGTCAAATGAAAGTCAAACACTTTCAACAAAGCTTTGAGAATCAAATGAAAGTCAAGTACATTCAATCAAAGCTTTTTTAATCAAATGAAAGTCAATTGCATTCCACAATGCTAATTAAGTCAAATGAAAGTCAAACACATTCAACAAAGTTAATTGAGTCAAAAGAAAGTCAAACACATTCAAACAAAGCTGTTTGAATCAAATGAAAGTCAAATGCATTCAACAACGCTAATTGAGTCAAATGAAATTCATACACTTTCAACAAAGCTAATTGAGTCAAATGAAAGTCAAACACATTCAAACAAAGCTTTTTGAATCAAATGAAAGTCAAATGCATTCAACAAAGCCAATTGAGTCAAATGAAAGTCAAACACATTCAAATAAAGCTTCTTGATTAAAATGAAAGTCAAATGCATTCAACAAAGCTAATTGAGTCAAATGAAAGTCAAACACTTAAACAAAGCTAATTGAGTCAAATGAAAGTCAAACACATTCAAACAAAGCTTTTTGAATCAAATGAAAGTCAAATGCATTCAACAAAGCTAATTGAGTCAAATGAAAGTCAAACACTTTCAACAAAGCTAATTGAGTCAAATGAAATTCAAACACATTCAACGAAGCTAATTGAGTCAAATGAAATTCAAACACATTCAAACAAAGCTTTTTGAATCAAAAGAAAGTCAAATGCATTCAACAAAGCCAAATTGAGTCAAATGAAAGTCAAACACATTCAAACAAAGCTTCTAGATTCAAATAAAAGTCAAATGCATTCAACAAAGCCAATTGACTCAAATGAAAGTCAAACACATTCAAACAAAGCTTCTTGATTTAAATGAAAGTCAAATGCATTCAACAAAGCTAATTGAGTCAAATAAAGTCAAACACTTTCAACAAAGCTTTTAGAATCAAATGAAAGTCAAACACATTCAAACAAAGCTTTTTGAATCTAATGAAAGTCAAATGCATTCAACAAGGTAATTGAGTCAAATGAAAGTCAAACACTTTCAACAAAGCTTTGAGAATCAAATGAAAGTCAAGTACATTCAATCAAAGCTTTTTTAATCAAATGAAAGTCAATTGCATTCCACAATGCTAATTAAGTCAAATGAAAGTCAAACACATTCAACAAAGTTAATTGAGTCAAAAGAAAGTCAAACACATTCAAACAAAGCTGTTTGAATCAAATGAAAGTCAAATGCATTCAACAAAGCTAATTGAGTCAAATGAAATTCATACACTTTCAACAAAGCTAATTGAGTCAAATGAAAGTCAAACACATTCAAACAAAGCTTTTTGAATCAAATGAAAGTCAAATGCATTCAACAAAGCCAATTGAGTCAAATGAAAGTCAAACACATTCAAATAAAGCTTCTTGATTAAAATGAAAGTCAAATGCATTCAACAAAGCTAATTGAGTCAAATGAAAGTCAAACACTTAAACAAAGCTAATTGAGTCAAATGAAAGTCAAACACATTCAAACAAAGCTTTTTGAATCAAATGAAAGTCAAATGCATTCAACAAAGCTAATTGAGTCAAATGAAAGTCAAACACTTTCAACAAAGCTAATTGAGTCAAATGAAATTCAAACACATTCAACGAAGCTAATTGAGTCAAATGAAATTCAAACACATTCAAACAAAGCTTTTTGAATCAAAAGAAAGTCAAATGCATTCAACAAAGCCAAATTGAGTCAAATGAAAGTCAAACACATTCAAACAAAGCTTCTAGATTCAAATGAAAGTCAAATGCATTCAACAAAGCCAATTGAGTCAAATGAAAGTCAAACACATTCAAACAAAGCTTCTTGATTTAAATGAAAGTCAAATGCATTCAACAAAGCTAATTGAGTCAAATAAAGTCAAACACTTTCAACAAAGCTTTTAGAATCAAATGAAAGTCAAACATATTCAAACAAAGCTTTTTGAATCTAATGAAAGTCAAATGCATTCAACAAGGTAATTGAGTCAAATGAAAGTCAAACACTTTCAACAAAGCGTTGAGAATCAAATGAAAGTCAAGTACATTCAATCAAAGCTTTTTTAATCAAATGAAAGTCAATTGCATTCCACAATACTAATTAAGTCAAATGAAAGTCAAACACATTCAACAAAGTTAATTGAGTCAAAAGAAAGTCAAACTCATTCAAACAAAGCTGTTTGAATCAAATGAAAGTCAAATGCATTCAACAAAGCTAATTGAGTCAAATGAAAGTCATACACTTTCAACAAAGCTAATTGAGTCAAATGAAAGTCAAACACATTCAAACAAAGCTTTTTGATTCAAATGAAAGTCCAATGTATTCAAGAAAGCTTTTTGAATCAAATGAAAATCAAATGCATTCAACAAAGCTAATTGAGTCAAATGAAAGTCAAACACTTTCAACAAAGCTTTTAGAATCAAATGAAAGTCAAATGCATTCAAACAAAGCTTTTTGAATCAAACGAAAATCAAATGAATTCAACAAAGCTAATTGAGTCAAATGAAAGTCAAACCCTTTCATCAAAGCTTTTAGAAGCAAATGAAAGTCAAATACATTCAAACAAAGCTTTTTAAATCAAATGGAAGTCAATTGCATTCCACAATGTTAATTGAGTCAAATGAAAGTCAAACACATTCAACGAAGCTAATTGAGTCAAATGAAAGTCAAACACATTCAAACAAAGCTTTTTGAATCAAATGAAAGTCAAATGCATTCAACAAAGCCAATTGAGTCAAATGAAAGTCAAACACATTCAACAAAACGTTTAGAATCAAATGAAAGTCAAATACATTCAATCAAAGCTTTTTGAACCAAATGAAAGTCAATTGCATTCCACAATGCTAATTGAGTCAAATGAAAGTCAAACACATTCAACAAAGTTAATTGAGTCAAAAGAAAGTCAAACTCATTCAAACAAAGCTGTTTGAATCAAATGAAAGTCAAATGCATTCAACAAAGCTAATTGAGTCAAATGAAAGTCATACACTTTCAACAAAGCTAATTGAGTCAAATGAAAGTCAAACACATTCAAACAAAGCTTTTTGATTCAAATGAAAGTCCAATGTATTCAAGAAAGCTTTTTGAATCAATTGAAAATCAAATGCATTCAACAAAGCTAATTGAGTCAAATGAAAGTCAAACACTTTCAACAAAGCTTTTAGAATCAAATGAAAGTCAAATGCATTCAAACAAAGCTTTTTGAATCAAACGAAAATCAAATGAATTCAACAAAGCTAATTGAGTCAAATGAAAGTCAAACCCTTTCATCAAAGCATTTAGAAGCAAATGAAAGTCAAATACATTCAAACAAAGCTTTTTAAATCAAATGGAAGTCAATTGCATTCCACAATGTTAATTGAGTCAAATGAAAGTCAAACACATTCAACGAAGCTAATTGAGTCAAATGAAAGTCAAACACATTCAAACAAAGCTTTTTGAATCAAATGAAAGTCAAATGCATTCAACAAAGCCAATTGAGTCAAATGAAAGTCAAACACATTCAAATAAAGCTTCTTGATTAAAATGAAAGTCAAATGCATTCAACAAAGCTAATTGAGTCAAATGAAAGTCAAACACTTAAACAAAGCTAATTGAGTCAAATGAAAGTCAAAAACATTCAAACAAAGCTTTTTGATTCAAATGAAAGTCAAATGCATTCAACAAAGCTTTTTGAATCAAATGAAAATCAAACAAAACTTTTTGATTCAAATGAAAGTCAAATGCATTCAACAAAGCTTTTTGAATCAAATGAAAATCAAATGAATTCAACAAAGCTAACTGAGTCAAATGAAAGTCAAACACTTTCAACAAAGCTTTTAGAATCAAATGAAAGTCAAATACATTCAAACAAAGCTTTTTGAATCAAATGAAAGTCAATTGCATTCCACAATGCTAATTGAGTCAAATGAAAGTCAAACACATTCAACGATGCTAATTGAGTCAAATGGAAGTCAAACACATTCAAACAAAGCTTTTTGAATCAAATGAAAGTCAAATGCATTCGACAAAGCCAATTGAGTCAAATGAAAGTCAAACACATTCAAACAAAGCTTCTTGATTCAAATGAAAGTCAAATGCATTCAACAAAGCTAATTGAGTCAAATGAAAGCCAAACACTTTCAACAAAGCTTTTAGAATCAAATGAAAGTCAAACACATTCAAACAAAGCTTTTTAAATCAAATGAATGACAAATGGATTCAACAAAGCTAATTGAGTCAAATGAAAGTCAAACACTTTCAACAAAGCTTTTAGAATCAAATGAAAGTCAAATACATTAAACTATGCTTTTTGATCAAATGAAAATCTATTGCATTCCAGAATGGTAATTGAGTCAAATGAAAGTCAAACACATTGTACAAAGCTAATTAAGTAAAATGAAATTCAAACACATTCAAACAAAGCATTTTTGAATCAAATGAAAGCCAAATGCATTCTACAAAGCTAACTGAGTCAAATGAATGTCAAACACTTTTAACAAAACTTTTAGAATCAAATGAAAGTCAAATGCATTCAACAAAGCTTATTGAGTCAAATGAAAGTCAAACACTTTCAACAAAGCGTTTAGAATCAAATGAAAGTCAAATACATTCAATCAAAGCTTTTGAATCAAATGAAAGTCAATTGCATTCCACAATGCTAATTGAGTCAAATGAAAGTCAAACACATTCAACAAAGCTAATTGAGTCAAAATAAAGTCAAACACATTCAACTAAAGCTTTTTGAATCAAATGAAAGTAAAATGCATTCAACAAAGCTAATTGAATCAAATGAAAGTCAAACACTTTCAACAAAGCTAATTGAGTCAAATGAAAGTCAAACACATTCAAACAAAGCTTTTTGATTCAAATGAAAGTCAAATGCATTCAACAAAGCTAATTGAGTCAAATGAAAGTCAAATGCATTCAACAAAGCTAATTGAGTCAAATGAAAGTCAAACACTTTCAACAAAGCGTTTAGAATCAAATGAAAGTCAAATACATTCAATCAAAGCTTTTTGAATCAAATTAAAGTCAATTGCATTCCACAATGCTAATTGAGTCAAATGAAAGTCAAACACATTCAACAAAGCTAATTGATTCAAAAGAAAGTCAAACACATTCAAACAAAGCTTTTTGAATCAAATGAAAGTAAAATGCATTCAACAAAGCTAATTGAGTCAAATGAAAGTCAAACACTTTCAACATAGCTAATTGAGTCAAATGAAAGTCAAACACATTTAAACAAAGCTTTTTGATTCAAATGAAAGTCAAATGCATTCAACAAAGCTAATTGAGTCAAATGAAAGTCAAACACTTTCAACAAAGCTTTTAGAATCAAATGAAAGTCAAACACATTTAATCAAAGCTTTTTGAATCAAATGAAAGTTAGTTGAATTCCACAATGCTAATTAAGTCAAATGAAAATTAAACACATTCAACAAAGCTAATTGAGTCAAAAGAAAGTCAAACACATTCAAACAAAGCTTTTTGAATCAAATGAAAGTCAAATGCATTCAACAAAGCTAATTGAGTCAAATGAAAGTCAAACACTTTCAACGGAGCTAATTGAGTCAAATGAAAGTCAAACACATTCAAACAAAGCTTTTTGATTCAAATGAAAGTCAAATGAATTCAACAAAGCTAATTGAGTCAAAAGAAAGTCAAACACTTTCATCAAAGCTTTTAGAATCAAATGAAAGTCAAACACATTCAAACAAAGCTTTTTGATTCAAACAAAAATCAAATGAATTCAACAAAGCTAATTGAGTCAAAAGAAAGTCAACACTTTCATCAAAGCTTTTAGAATCAAATGAAAGTCAAATACATTCAAACAATGCTTTTTGAATCAAATGAAAGTAAATTGCATTCCACAATGCTAATTGAGTCAAATGAAAGTCAAACACATTCCACAAAGCTAATTGAGACTAAAGAAAGTCAAACACAATCAAACAACGCTTTTTGAATCAAATGAAAGTCAAATACATTAAACTATGCTTTTTGATTAAATGAAAGTCTATTGCATTCCAGAATGGTAATTGAGTCAAATGAAAGTCAAACACATTCAACAAAGCTAATTAAGTAAAATGAAAGTCAAACACATTCAAACAAAGCATTTTTGAATCAAATGAAAGCCAAATGCATTCTACAAAGCTAACTGAGTCAAATGAATGTCAAACACTTTCAACAAAGCTTTTAGAATCAAATGAAAGTCAAATGCATTCAACAAAGCTAATTGAGTCAAATGATAGCCAAACAAATTCAACAAAGCTAATTGAATCAAATGAAAGTCAAACACTTTTAACAAAGCGTTTAGAATCAAATGAAAGTCAAATACATTCAAACAAAGCTTTTTGAATCAAATGAAAGTCAATTGCATTCCACAATGCTAATTGAGTCAAATGAAAGTCAAACACATTCAACAAAGCTAATTGAGTCAAAAGAAAATCAAACACATTCAAACAAAGCTTTTTGAATCAAAAGAAAGTAAAATGCAATCAACAAAGCCAATTGAGTCAAATGAAAGTCAAACACATTCAAACAAAGCTTCTTGATTCAAATGAAAGTCACATTTATTCAACAAAGCTAATTGAGTCAAATGAAGGTCAAACACTTTCAACAAAGCTTTTAGAATCAAATGAAAGTCAAACACATTCAAACAAAGCTTTTTGAATCAAATGAAAATCAAATGAATTCAACAAAGCTAATTGAGTCAAATGAAAGTCAAACACTTTCATCAAAGCTTTTAGAATCAAATGAAAGACAAATACATTCAAACAAAGCTTTTTGAATCAAATGAAAGTCAATTGCATTCTACAATGCTAATTGAGTCAAATGAAAGTCAAACACATTCAACAAAGCTAACTAAGTCAAATGAAAGTCAAACACATTTAAATAAAGCTTTTTGAATCAAATGAAAGTCAAATGCATTCAACAAAGCCAATTGAGTCAAATGAAAGTCAAACACATTCAAACAAAGCTTCTTGATTCAAATGAAAGTCAAATGCATTCAACAAAGGTAATTGAGTCAAATAAAGTCAAACACTTTCAACAAAGCTTTTAGAATCAAATGAAAGTCAAACACATTCAAACAAAGCTTTTTGAATCAAATGAAAGTCAATTGCATTCAACAAGGTAATTGAGTCAAATGAAAGTAAAACACTTTCAACAAAGCGTTGAGAATCAAATGAAAGTCAAGTACATTCAATCAAAGCTTTTTTAATCAAATGAAAGTCAATTGCATTCCAGAATGCTAATTAAGTCAAATGAAAGTCAAACACATTCAACAAAGCTAATTGAGTCAAAAGAAAGTCAAACACATTCAAACAAAGCTGTTTAAATCAAATGAAAGTCAAATGCATTCAACAAAGCTAATTGTGTCATATGAAAGTCAAACACTTTCAACAAAGCTAATTGAGTCAAATGAAAGTCAAACACATTCAAACAAAGCTTTTTGAAACAAATGAAAGTCAAATGCATTCAACAAAGTTAATTGAGTCAAAAGAAAGTCAAACAATTTCAACAAAGCTAATTTAGTCTAATGAAAGTCAAACACATTCAAACAAAGCTTTTTGATTCAAATGAAAGTCAACTGTATTCAAGAAAGCTTTTTGAATCAAATGAAAATCAAATGAATTCAACAAAGCTAATTGAGTCAAATGAAAGTCAAATACATTCAAACAAAGCTTTTTGATTCAAATGAAAGTCAAATGCATTCAACAAAGCTTTTTGAATCAAATGAAAATCAAATGAATTCAACAAAGCTAATTGAGTCAAATGAAAGTCAAACACATTCAAACAAAGCTTTTTGATTCAAATGAAAGTCAAATGCTTTCAACAAAGCTTTTTAAATCAAATGAAAATCAAATGAATTTAACAAAGCTAATTGAGTCAAATGAAAGTCAAACACTTTCAACAAAGCTTTTAGAATCAAATGAAAGTCAAATACATTCAAACAAAGGTTTTTGAATCAAATGAAAGTCAATTACATTCCACAATGCTAATTGAGTCAAATGAAAGTCAAACACATTCAACAAAGCTAATTGAGTCAAATGGAAGTCAAACACATTCAAACAAGCTTTTTGAATCAAATGAAAGTCAAATGCATTCGACAAAGCCAATTGAGTCAAATGAAAGTCAAACACATTCAAACAAAGCTAATTGAAGCAAAAGAAAGTCAAACACATTCAAACAAAGCTTTTTGAATCAAATGAAAGTCAAATGCATTCAACAAAGCTAATTGAGTCAAATGAAAGTCAGACACTTTCAACAAAGCTAATTGAGTCAAATGAAAGTCAAACACATTCAAACAATGCTTTTTGATTCAAATGAAAGTCAAATGCATTCAACAAAGCTAATTGAGTCAAATGAAAGTCATACACTTTCAACAAAGCTAAGTGAGTCAAATGAAAGTCAAACACTTTCAACAAAGCTTTTAGAATCAAATGAAAGTCAAATAAATTCAAACAAAGCTTTTTGAATCAAATAAAAGTCAATTGCATTCCACAATGCTAATTGAGTCAAATGAAAGTCAAACACATTCAACAAAGCTAATTGAGTCAAATGAAAGTCAAACACATTAAAACAAATCTTTCTGAATCAAATGAAAAATAAATGCATTCAACAAAGCTAATTGAGTCAAATGAAAGTCAAACACTTTCAACAAAGCTCATTGAGTCAAATGAAAGTCAAACACATTCAAACAAAGCTTTTTGATTTAAATGAAAGTCAAATGCATTCAATAAAGCTAATTGAGTGAAATGAAAGTCAAACACTTTCAACAAAGCTTTTAGAATCAAATGAAAGTCAAACAAATTCAAACAAAGCATTTTAAGTCAAATGAAAGTCAAATGCATACAACAAAGTTAATTAAGTCAAATGAAAGTCAAACACTTTCAACAAAGCTTTTAGAATCAAATGAAAGTCAAATACATTCAACAAATGAATGTCTATTGCATTCCACAATGATAATTGAGTCAAATGAAAGTCAAACACATTCAAAAAAGTTAGTTGAGTTAAATGAAAGTCAAACACATTAAAACAAAGCTTTTTGAATCAAATGAAAGTCATTGCATTCAACAAAGCTAATTGAGTCAAATGAAAGTCAAACACTTTCAACAAAGCTTTTAGAATCAAATGAAAGTCAAACAAATTCAAACAAAGCATTTTGAGTCAAATGAAAGTCAAATGCATTCAACAAAGCTAATTAAGTGAAATGAAAGTCAAACACTTTCAACAAAGCGTTTAAGATCAAATGAAAGTCAATTGCATTCCACAATGCAAATTGAGTCAAATGAAAGTCAAACACATTCAACAAAGCTAATTGAGTCAAAAGAAAGTCAAACACATTCAAACAAAGCTTTTTGAATCAAACGAAAGTCAAATGCATTCAACAAAGCTAATGGAGTCAAATGAAAGTCAAACACTTTCAACAAAGCTAATTGAGTCAAATGAAAGTCAAACACATTCAAACAAAGCTTTTTGATTCAAATGATAGTCAAATGCATTCAACAATGCTAATTGAGTCAAATGAATGTCAAACACTTTCAACAAAGCGTTTAGAATTAAATGAAAGTCAATCACATTCAAACAAAGCTTTTTGAATCATATGAAAGTCAAATGCATTCAACAAAGCTAATTGAGTCAAATGAAAGTCAAACACTTTTAACAAAGCTTTTAGAATCAAATGAAAGTCAAATACATTCAAACAAAGCTTTTTGAATCAAATGAAAGTCAATTGCATTCCTACAATGCTAATTGAGTCAAATGAAAGTTAAACACATTCAACAAAGCTAATTGAGTCAAATCAAAGTCAAACACTTTCAACAAAGCTTTTAGAATCAAATGAAAGTCAAATACTTTCAAACAAAGCTTTTTGATTCAAATGAAAGTCAATTGCATTCCAACAATGCTAATTGAGTCAAATGAAAGTCAAACACATTCAACAAAGCTAATTGAGTTAAATGAAAGTCAAACACTTTCAACAAAGCTTTTAGAATCAAATGAAAGTCAAATACTTTCAAACAAAGCTTTTTGATTCAATTGAAAGTCATTGCATTCCACAATGCTAATTGAGTCAAATGAAAGTCAAACACATTCAAACAAAGCTTCTTGATTCAAATGAAAGTCAAATGCAGTCAACAAAGCTAATTGAGTCAAATGAAAGTCAAACACTTTCAAAAAGGCATTTAGAATTAAATGAAAGTCAATCACATTCAAACAAAGCTATCTGAATCATATGAAAGTCAAATGCATTCAACAAAGCTAATTGAGTCAAATGAAAGTCAAACACTTTCAACAAATGCTAATTGAGTCAAATGAAAATCAAACACATTCAACAAAGCTAATTGAGTCAAATGAAAGTCAAACACATTCAAACAAAGCTTTTTGAATCAAATGAATGTCAAATGCGTTCAACAAAGCTAATTGAGTCAAATGAAAGTCAAACACTTTTAACAAAGCTTTTAGAATCAAAAGAAAGTCTAACACATTCAAATTAAGCTATTTGAATCAAATGAAAGTTAAATGCATTCAACAAAGCTAATCGAGTCAAATGAAAGTCAAACACTTTCAACAAAGCTTTTAGAATCAAATAATAGTCAAATACATTAAACTAAGCTTTTGGAATCAAATGAAAGTCAATTGCATTCCACAATGCTAATTGAGTCAAATGAAAGTAAAACACATTCAACAAAGCTAATTGAGTCAAATGAACGTCAAACACATTCAAACATAGCTTTCTAAATCAAATGAAAGTCAAATGTATTCAACAAAGCTAAGTGAGTCAAATGAAAGTCAAACACTTTCAACAAAGCTTTTAGAATCAAATTAAATTCTACCACATTCAAATTAAGCTTTTTGAATCAAATGAAAGTCAAATGCATTCAACAAATCTAATTGAGTCAAATGAAAGTCAAAAACACTCTAACAAAGCATTTTGAATCAAATGAAAGTCAAATGCATTCAACAAAGCTAATTGAGTCAAATGAAAGTTAAACACTTTCAACAAAGCTTTTAGAATCAAATGAAAGTCAAATACATTCAAACAAAGCTTTTGGAATCATATGAAAGTCAATTGCATTCCACAAAGCTAATTGAGTCAAATGAAAGTCTAACACATTCAACAAAGCTAATTGAGTCAAATGAACGTCAAACACATTCAAACATAGCTTTCTAAATCAAATGAAAGTCAAATGCATTCAATAAAGCTAAGTGAGTCAAATGAAAGTCAAACACTTTCAACAAAGCTTTTAGAATCAAATTAAATTCTACCACATTCAAATGAAGCTTTTTGAATCAAATGAAAGTCAAATGCATTCAACAAATCTAATTGAGTCAAATGAAAGTCAAAAACACTCTAACAAAGCATTTTGAATCAAATGAAAGTCAAATGCATTCAACAAAGCTAATTGAGTCAAATGAAAGTCAAACACTTTCAACAAAGCTTTTAGAATCAAATGAAAGTCAAATAAATTCAAACAAAGCTTTTTGAATCAAATGAAAGTCAATTGCATTCCACAATGCTAATTGAGTCAAATGAAAGTCAAACACATTCAACAAAGCTAATTGAGTCAAATGAAAGTCAAACACATTCAAACAAATCTTTCTGAATCAAATGAAAAATAAATGCATTCAACAAAGCTAATTGAGTCAAATGAAAGTCAAACACTTTCAACAAAGCTCATTGAGTCAAATGAAAGTCAAACACATTCAAACAAAGTTTTTTGATTTAAATGAAAGTCAAATGCATTCAATAAAGCTAATTGAGTGAAATGAAAGTCAAACACTTTCAACAAAGCTTTTAGAATCAAATGAAAGTCAAACAAATTCAAACAAAGCATTTTAAGTCAAATGAAAGTCAAATGCATTCAACAAAGTTAATTAAGTCAAATGAAAGTCAAACACTTTCAACAAAGCTTTTAGAATAAAATGAAAGTCAAATACGTTCAACAAATGAAAGTCAATTGCATTCCACAATGCTAATTGAGTCAAATGAAAGTCAAACACATTCAAAAAAGTTAATTGAGTTAAATTAAAGTCAAAAACATTAAAACAAAGCTTTTTGAATCAAATGAAAGTCATTGCATTCAACAAAGCTAATTGAGTCAAATGAAAGTCAAACACTTTCAACAAAGCTTTTAGAATCAAATGAAAGTCAAATACATTCAAACAAAGCTTTTTGTATCCAATGAACGCCATTGCATTCCACAATGCTAATTGAGTCTTATGAAAGTCAAACACATTCAAACAAAGCTTCTTGATTCAAATGAAAATCAAATGCATTCAACAAAGCTAATTGAGTCAAATGAAAGTCAAACACTTTCAACAAAGCTTTTAGAATCAAATGAAAGTCAAACACATTCAAACAAAGCTTTTCGAATCATATGAAAGTCAACTGCATTCTACAAAGCTAATTAAGTCAAATGAAAGTCAAACACTATCAACAAAGCTTTTAGAATCAAATGAAAGTCAAATACATTAAACTAAGCTTTTTGAACAAATGAAAGTCAATTGCATTCCTCAATGCTAATTGAGTCAAATGAAAGTCAAACATATTCAACGAAGCTAATTGAGTAAAATGAAAGTCAAACACTTTCAACAAAACTTTTAGAATCAAATGAAAGTCAAATAAATTCAAACAAAGCTTTTTGAATCAAATGAAAGTCAATTGCATTCCACAATGCTAATTGAGTCAAATGAAAGTCAAACACATTCAACAAAGCTAATTGAGTCAAATGAAAGTCAAACACATTCAAACAAAGCTTTTTGAATCAAATGAAAGTTAAATGCATTTAACAAAGCTAATGGAGTCAAATGAAAGTCAAACACATTTAAACGAAGCTTTTTGATTCAAATGAAAGTCAAATGCATTCAACAAAGCTAATTGAGTGAAATGAAAGTCAAACACTTTCAACAAAGCTTTTAGAATCAAATGAAAGTCAAACAAATTCAAACAAAGCATTTTGAGTCAAATGAAAGTCAAATGCATTCAACAAAGCTAATTAAGTGAAATGAAAGTCAAACACTTTCAACAAAGCTTTTAGAATCAAATGAAAGTCAAATACATTCAACAAATGAAAGTCAATTGCATTCCACATTGCTAATTGAGTCAAATGAAAGTCAAACACATTCAAAAAAGCTAATTAAGTTAAATGAAAGTCAAACACATTAAAACAAAGCTTTTTGAATCAAATGAAAGTCAAATGCATTCAACAAAGCTAACTGAGTCAAATGAAAGTCAAACACTTTCAACAAAGCTTTTAGAATCAAATGGAAGTCAAATACATTCAAACAAAGCTTATTGAATCCAATGAACGTCATTGCATTCCACAATGCTAATTGAGTCAAATGAAAGTCAAACACATTCAAACAAAGCTTCTTGATTCAAATAAAAATCAAATGCATTCAACAAAGCTAATTGAGTCAAATGAAAGTCAAACACTTTCAACATAGCTTTTAGAATCAAATGAAAGTCAAACACATTCAAACAAAGGTTTTTGAATCATATGAAAGTCAAATGCATTCTACAAAGCTAATTGAGTCAAATGAAAGTCAAACACTTTCAACAAAGCTTTTAGAATCATATGAAAGTCAAATACATTAAACTAAGCTTTTTGATCAAATGAAAGTCAATTGCATTCCACAATGCTAATTGAGTCAAATGAAAGTCAAACATATTCAACAAAGCTAATTGAGTCAAATGAAAGTCAAACACTTTCAACATAGCTTTTAAAATCAAATGAAAGTCAAATAAATTCAAAGAAAGCTATTTGAATCAAGTGAAAGTTAATTGCATTACACAATGTTAATTCATTCAAATGAAAATCAAACACATTCAACAAAGCTAATTGAGTCAAATGAAAGTCAAAAACATTCAAACAAATCTTTTTGAATCAAATGAAAGTTAAATGCATTCAACAAAGCTAATTGAGTCAAATGAAAGTCAATTGCATTCTACAATGCAAATTGAGTCAAATGAAAGTCAAACACATTCAACAAAGCTAATTGAGTCAAATGAAAGTCAAACACATTCGAACAAAGCTTTTTGAATCAAATGAAAGTCAAATGCATTCAACAAAGCTAATTGAGTCAAATGAAAGGTAAACACTTTCAATAAAGCTTTTAGAATTAAATGAAAGGTCAAATACATTCAAACAAAGCTTTTTGAATCAAATGAAAATCAATTGCATTCCACAATGCTAATTGAGACAAATGAAAGTCAAACACATTCAACAATGCTAATTGAGTCAAATGAAAGTCAAACACATTCAAACAAAGCTTTTTGAATCAAATGAAAGTCAAATGCATTCAACAAAGCTAATTGAGTCAAATGAAAGGTAAACACTTTCAATAAAGCTTTTAGAATCAAATGAAAGGTCAAATACATTCAAAAAAAGCTTTTTGAATCAAATGAAAGTCAATTGCATTCCACAATGCTAATTAAGTCAAATGAAAGTCAAACACATTCAACAATGCTAATTGAGTCAAATGAAAGTCAAACACATTCAACAATGCTAATTGAGTCAAATGAAAGTCAAACACATTCAAACAAATCTTTTTAATCAAATGAAAGCCAAATGCATTCAACAAAGCTAATTGAGTCAAATGAAAGTTAAACACTTTCAACAACGCTTTTAGAATCAAATGAAAGTCAAACACATTCAACAAAGCTTTTTGAATCAAATTAAAGTCAAATGCATTCAACAAAGCTAAGTGAGTCAACTGATAATCAAACACTTTCAACAAAACTTTTAAAATCAAATGAAAGTCAAATACATTCAATCAAAGCTTTTTGCATTAAATGAAAGTCAATTGCATTCCACAATGCTAATTGAGTCAAATGAAAGTCAAACACATTCAACAAAGCTAATTCAGTCAAATGAACGTCAAACGCATTCAAACAAAGCTTTCTGAATCAAATGAAAGTCAAATGCGTTCAACAAAGCTAATTAAGTCAACTGAAAGTCACACACTTTAAACAAAGCTTTTAGAATCAAATGAAAGTCAAACACATTCAAACAAAGCTTTTTGAATCAAATGAAAGTCATTCAACAAAGCTAATTGAGTCAAATGAATGTCAAACACATTCAACAAAGCTAATTGAGTCAAATGAAAGTCAAACACTTTCAACAATGCTGTTAGAATTAAATGAAAGTCAAACACATTCAAACAAAGCTTTTTAAATCAAATGAAAGTGAAATGCGTTCAACAAAGCTAAGTGAGTCAAATGAAAGTCAAACACTTTCAAGAAAACTTTTAGAATCAAATGAAAGTCAAACACATTCAAACAAAGCTTTTTGAATTAAATTAAAATCAATTGCATTTTATAATGTTGATTGAGTCAAATGAAAGTCAAACACATTCAACAAAGCTAATTGAGTCAAATGAACGTCAAACGCATTCAAACAATGCTTTTTGAATCAAATGAAAGTCAAATGCGTTCAAAAAAGCATATTGAGTCAAATGAAAGTCAAACACTTTAAACAAAGCTTTTAGAATGAAATGCAAGTCAAACACATTCAAACAAAGCTTTTTGAATCAAATGAAAGTCAAATGCATTCAACAAAGCTAATTGAGTCAAATGAAACTCAAACACAATCAAAAAAGCTAACTGAGTCAAATGAAAGTCAAACACATTCAAACAAAGCTTTTTGAATCAAATGAAAGTCAAATGCATTAAACAAAGCTAATTGAATCAAATGAAAGTTAAACACTTTCAACAAAGCTTTTAGAATCAAATGAAAGTCAAATGCATTCAACAAAGCCAATTGAGTCAAATGAAAGTCAAACACATTCAAATAAAGCTTCTTGATTCAAATGAAAGTCAAATGCATTCAACAAAGCTAATTGAGTCAAATGAAAGTCAAACACATTCAAAAAAGCTAATTGAGTCAAATGAAAGTCAAACACTTTCAACAAAGCTTTTAGAATCTAATGAAAGTTAAACACATTAAAACAAAGGTTTTTGAATCAAATGAAAGCCAAATGCATTCAGCAAAGCTAATTGAGTCAAATGAAAGTCAAACACTTTCAACAATGCTTTTAGAATCAAATGGAAGTCAAACACATTCAAACAAAGCATTTTCAATCAAATGAAAGTCAATTGCATTCCACAATGCTAATTGAGTCAAATGAAAGTCAAACACATTAAACAATGCTTTTAGAATCAAATGAAAGCAAAATGCATTCAACAAAGCTAATTGAGTCAAATGAAAGTCAAACACTTTCAACAATGCTTTTAGAATCAAATGAAAGTCAAATGCATTCAACAAAGCTAAGTGAGTCAAATGAAAGTCAAACACTTTCAACAAAGCTTTTGGAATCAAATGAAATTCAAACACATTCAAACAAAGCTTTTTGAATCAAATGAAAGTCAAATGCATTCAACAAAGCTAATTGAGTCAAATGTAAGTCAAACACATTCAACAAAGCTAATTGAGTCAAATGAACGTCAAACACATTGAAACAAAGCTTTCTGAATCAAATAAAAGTCCAACACTTTCAACAAAGCTAATAGAGTCAAATGAAAGTCCAACACTTTCAACAAAGCTAATTGAGTCAAATGAAAGTCGAACACTTTCAACAAAGCTTTAGAATCAAATGAAAGTAAAATACATTCAAACAAAGCTTTTTGAATCAAACGAAAATCAAATGAATTCAACAAAACTAATTGAGTCTAATGAAAGTCAAATACTTTCATCAAAGCTTTTTGAATCAAATGGAAGTCAATTGCATTCCACAATGCTAATTGAGTCAAATGAAAGTCAAACACATTCAACAAAGCTATTTAAGTCAAAAGAAAGTCAAACACATTCAAACAAAGCTTTTTGAATAAAATGAAAGTAAAATGCATTCAACAAAGTTAATTGAGTCAAATGAAAGTCAAACACTTTCAACAAAGCTAATTGAGTCAAAAGAAACTCAAACACATTCAAACACAGCTTTTTGAATCAAATGAAAGTCAAATGCATTCAACAAAGCTAATTGAGTCAAATGAAAGTCAAACAATTTCAACAAAGCTAATTGAGTCAAATGAAAGTCAAACACATTTAAACAAAGCTTTTTGAATCAAATGAAAATCAAATGAATTCAACAAAGCTAATTGAGTCAAATGAAAGTCAAACACTTTCGTCAAAGCTTTTAGAATCAAATTAAAGTCAAATATATTCAAACAAAGCTTTATGAATCAAATGAAAGTCAATTGCATTCCACAATGCTAATTAAGTCAAATGAAGGTCAAACACATTCAACGAAGCTAATTGAGTCAAATGAAAGTCAAACACATTCAAACAAAGCTTTTTGAATCAAATGAAAGTCAAATGCATTTAACAAAGCCAATTGAGTCAAATGAAAGTCAAACACATTCAAACAAAGCTTCTTGATTCAAATGAAAATCAAATGCATTCAACAAAGCTAATTGAGTCAAATGAAAGTCAAACACTTTCAACAAAGCGTTTAGAATCAAATGAAAGTCAAATACATTCAATCAAAGCTTTTTGAATCAAATGAAAGTCAATTGCATTCCACAATGCTAATTAAGTCAAATGAAAGTCAAACACATTCAACAAAGCTAATTGAGTTAAAAGAAGGTCAAACACATTCAAACAAAGCTTTTTGAATCAAATGAAAGTCAAATGCATTCAACAAAGCTAATTGAGTCAAATGAAAGTCAAACACTTTCAACAAAGCTAATTGAGTTAAATGACAGTCAAACACTTTAAAACAAAGTTTTTTGATTCAAATGAAAGTCAAATGCATTCAACAAAGCTAATTGAGACAAATGAAAGTCAAACACTTTCAACAAAGCTTTATAATCAAATGAAAGTCAAATACATTCAAACAAAGCTTTTAGAATCAAACGAAAGTCAATTGCATTCCACAATGGTAATTAAGTCAAATGAAGGTTAAACACATTCAACGAAGCTAACTCAGTCAAATGAAAGTCAAACACATTCAAACAAAGCTTTTTGAATCAAATGAAAGTCAAATGCATTCAACAAAGCCAATTGAGTCAAATGAAAGTCAAACACATTCAAATAAAGCTTCTTGATTCAAATGAAAGTCAAATGCATTCAACAAAGCTAATTGTGTCAAATGAAAGTCAAAAACTTTCAACAAAGCTTTTAGAATCAAATGAAAGTCAAACACATTTAAACAAAGCTTTTTGAATCAAATGAAAGTCAAATGCATTCAACAATGCTAATTGAGTCAAATGAAAGTCAAACACATTCAACAAAGCTAATTGAGTCAAAAGAAAGTCAAACACATTCAATCAAAGCTTTTTGAATCAAATGAAAGTAAAATGCATTCAACAAAGCTAATTGAGTCAAATGAAAGTCAAACACATTCAACAAAGCTAATTGAGTTAAAAGAAGGTCAAACACATTCAAACAAAGCTTTTTGAATCAAATGAAAGTCAAATGCATTCAACAAAGCTAATTGAGTCAAATGAAAGTCAAACACTTTCAACAAAGGTAATTGAGTCAAATGGAAGTCAATTGCATTCAAACACTTTCAACAAAGGTAATTGAGTCAAATAAAAGTCAAATATATTCAAACAAAGCTTTATGAATCAAATGAAAGTCAATTGCATTCCACAATGCTAATTAAGTCAAATGAAGGTCAAACACATTCAACGAAGCTAATTGAGTCAAATGAAAGTCAAACACATTCAAACAAAGCTTTTTGAATCAAATGAAAGTCAAATGCATTCAACAAAGCCAATTGAGTCAAATGAAAGTCAAACACATTCAAACAAAGCTTCTTGATTCAAATAAAAGTCAAATGCATTCAACAAAGCTAATTGAGTCAAATGAAAGTCAAACACTTTCAACAAAGCGTTTAGAATCAAATGAAAGTCAAATACATTCAATCAAAGCTTTTTGAATCAAATGAAAGTCAATTACATTCCACAATGCTAATTAAGTCAAATGAAAGTTAAACACATTCAAAAAAGCTAAACACATTCAACAAAGCTAACTGAGTCAAAAGAAAGTCAAACACATTCAAACAAAGCTTTTTGATTCAAATAAAAGTCAAATGCATTCAACAAAGCTAATTGAGTCAAATGAAAGTCAAACACTTTCAACAAAGCTATTAGAATCAAATGAAAGTTAAACACATTCAAACAAAGCTTTTCGAATCAAATGAAAATCAAATGAATTCAACAAAGCTAATTGAGTCAAATGAAAGTCAAACACTTTCATCAAAGCTTTTAGAATCAAATGAAAGTCTAATACATTCAAACAAAGCTTTTTGAATTAAATGAAAGTCAATTGCATTCCACAATGCTAATTGAGTCAAATGAAAGTCAAACACATTCAACGAAGTTGTTTGAATCAAATGAAAGTCAAATGCATTCAACAAAGCTAATTGAGTCAAATGAAAGTCAAACACTTTCAACAAAGCTATTAGAATCAAATGAAAGTTAAACACATTCAAACAAAGCTTTTCGAATCGAATGAAAATCAAATGAATTCAGCAAAGCTAATTGAGTCAAATGAAAGTCAAACACTTTCATCAAAGCTTTTAGAATCAAATGAAAGTCTAATACATTCAAACAAAGCTTTTTGAATTAAATGAAAGTCAATTGCATTCCACAATGCTAATTGAGTCAAATGAAAGTCAAACACATTCAACGAAGCTAATTGAATCAAATGAAAATCAAATGAATTCAACAAAGCTAATTGAGTCAAATGAAAGTCAAACACTTTCATCAAAGCTTTTAGAATCAAATGAAAGTCGAACATATTCAAACAAAGCTTTTTGAATCAAATGAAAGTCAAATGCATTCAACAAAGCCAATTGAGTCAAATGAAAGTCAAACACATTCAAACATAGCTTCTTGATTCAAATGAAAGTCAAATGCATTCAACAAAGCTAATTGAGTCAAATGAAAGTCAAACACTTTCAACAAAGCTTTAAGAATCAAATGAAAGTAAAACACATTCAAACATAGCTTTTTGAATTAAATGAATGTCAAATGCATTCAACAAAGCTAATTGAGTCAAATGAAAGTCAAACACATTCAACAAAGCTAATTGAGTTAAAAGAACGTCAAACACATTCAAACAAAGCTTTTTGAATCAAATGAAAGTCAAATGCATTCAACAAAGCCAATTGAGTCAAATGAAAGTCAAACACATTCAAATAAAGCTTCTTGATTCAAATGAAAGTCAAATGCATTCAACAAAGCTAATTGAGTCAAATGAAAGTCAAACACTTTCAACAAAGCTAATTGAGTCAAATGAAAGTCAAACACATTCAAATAAAACTTTTTGAATCAAATGAAAGTCAAATGCATTCAACAAAGCTAATTGAGTCAAATGAAAGTCAAACACTTTCAACAAAGCGTTTAGAATCAAATGAAAGTCAAACACATTCAATCAAAGCTTTTTGAATCAAATGAAAGTCAATTGCATTCCACAATGCTAATTAAGTCAAATGAAAGTCAAACACATTCAACAAAGCTAATTGAGTCAAAAGAAAGTCAAACACATTCAGACAAAGCTTTTTGAATCAAATGAAATTCAAATGCATTCAACAAAGCTAATTGAGTCAAACGAAAGTCAAACACTTTCAACAAAGCTAATTGAGTCAAATGAAAGTCAAACACATTCAAACAAAGCTTTTTGAATCAAATGAAAGTCAAATGCATTCAACAAAGCTAATTGAGTCAAATGAAAGTCAAACAATTTCAACAAACCTAATTGAGTCAAATGAAAGTCAAACACATTTAAACAAAGCTTTTTGAATCAAATGAAAATCAAATGAATTCAACAAAGCTAATTGAGTCAAATGAAAGTCAAACACTTTCATCAAAGCTTTTAGAATCAAATTAAAGTCAAATATATTCAAACAAAGCTTTTTGAATCAAATGAAAGTCAATTGCATTCCACAATGGTAATTAAGTCAAATGAAGGTCAAACACATTCAACGAAGCTAATTGAGTCAAATGAAAGTCAAACACATTCAAACAAAGCTTTTTGAATCAAATGAAAGTCAAATGCATTCAACAAAGCCAATTGAGTCAAATGAAAGTCACACACATTCAAACAAAGCTTCTTGATTCAAATGAAAGTCAAATGCATTCAACAAAGCTGATTGAGTCAAATGAAAGTCAAACACTTTCAACAAAGCGTTTAGAATCAAATGAAAGTCAAATACATTCAATCAAAGCTTTTTGAATCAAATGAAAGTCAATTGCATTCCACAATGCTAATTAAGTCAAATGAAAGTCAAACACATTCAACAAAGCTAATTGAGTTAAAAGAAAGTCAAACACATTCAAACAAAGCTTTTTGAATCAAATGAAAGTCAAATGCATTCAACAAAGCTAATTGAGTCAAATGAAAGTCAAACACTTTCAACAAAGCTAATTGAGTCAAATGAAAGTCAAACACATTCAAACAAATCTTTTTGATTCAAATGAAAGTCAAATACATTCAACAAAGCTAATTGAGACAAATGAAAGTCAAACACTTTCAACAAAGCTTTAGAATCAAATGAAAGTCAAATACATTCAAACAAAGCTTTTTGAATCAAACGAAAATCAAATGAATTCAACAAAACTAATTGAGTCTAATGAAAGTCAAACACTTTCATAAAAGCTTTTAGAATAAAATGAAAGTCAAATACATTCAAACAAAGCTTTTTGAATCAAAAGGAAGTCGATTGCATTCCACAATGCTAATTGAGTCAAATGAAAGTCAAACACATTCAACGAAGCTAATGAAGTCAAATGAAAGTCAAACACATTCAAACAAAGCTTTTTGAATCAAATGAAAGTCAAATGCATTCAACAAAGCCAATTGAGTCAAATGAAAGTCAAACACATTCAAATAAAGCTTCTTGATTCAAATGAAAGTCAAATGCATTCAACAAAGCTAATTGTGTCAAATGAAAGTCAAACACTTTCAACAAAGCTTTTAGAATCAAATGAAAGTCAAACACATTCAAACAAAGCTTTTTGAATCAAATGAAAGTCAAATGCATTCAACAACCTAATTGAGTCAAATGAAAGTCAAACACTTTCAACAAAGCGTTTAGAATCAAATGAAAGTCAAATACATTCAATCAAATCTTTTTGAATCAAATGAAAGTCAATTGCATTCCACAATGCTAATTGAGTCAAATGAAAGTCAAACACATTCAACAAAGCTAATTGAGTCAAAAGAAAGTCAAACACATTCAAACAAAGCTTTTTGAATCAAATGAAAGTAAAATGCATTTAACAAAGCTAATTGAGTCAAATGAAAGTCAAACACTTTCAACGAAGCTAATTGAGTCAAATGAAAGTCAAACACGTTCAAACAAAGCTTTTTGAATCAAATGAAAGTCAAATGCATTCAACAAATCCAATTGAGTTAAACGAATGTCAAACACATTTAAACAAAGCTTCTTCATTCCAATGAAAGTCAAATGCATTCAACAAAGCTAATTGTGTCAAATGAAAGTTAAACACTTTCAACAAAGCTTTTAGAATCAAATGAAAGTCAAACACATTCAAACAAAGCTTTTTGAATCAAATGAATGTCAAATGCATTAAACAAAGCTAATTGAGTCAAATGAAAGTCAAACACATTCAACAAAGCTAATTGAGTCAAAAGAAAGTCAAACACATTCAAACAAAGCTTTTTGAAACAAATGAAAGTCAAATGCATTCAACAAAGCTAATTAAGGCAAATGAAAGTCAAACACTTTCAACAAAGCTAATTGAGTCAAAAGAAAGTCAAACACATTCAAACAAAGCTTTTTGAATCAAATGAAAGTCAAATGCATTCAAAAAAGCTAATTGAGTCAAATGAAAGTCGAACACTTTCAACAAAGGTAATTGAGTCAAATAAAAGTCAAACACATTTAAACAAAGCTTTTTAAATCAAATGAAAATCAAATGAATTCAACAGAGCTAATTGAGTCAAATGAAAGTAAAACACTTTCATCAAAGCTTTTAGAATCAAATGAAAGTCAAACATATTCAAACAAAGCTTTTTGAATCAAATGAAAGTCAAATGCATTCAACAAAGCCAATTGAGTCAAATGAAAGTCAAACACATTCAAACATAGCTTCTTGATTCAAATGAAAGTCAAATGCATTCAACAAAGCTAATTGAGTCAAATGAAAGTCAAACACTTTCAACAAAGCTTTAAGAATCAAATGAAAGTAAAACACATTCAAACATAGCTTTTTGAATCAAATGAATGTCAAATGCATTCAACAAAGCTAATTGAGTCAAATGAAAGTCAAACACATTCAACAAAGCTAATTGAGTTAAAAGAAAGTCAAACACATTCAAACAAAGCTTTTTGAATCAAATGAAAGTCAAATGCATTCAACAAAGCCAATTGAGTCAAATGAAAGTCAAACACATTCAAATAAAGCTTCTTGATTCAAATGAAAGTCAAATGCATTCAACGAAGCTAATTGAGTCAAATGAAAGTCAAACACTTTCAACAAAGCTAATTGAGTCAAATGAAAGTCAAACACATTCAAATAAAACTTTTTGAATCAAATGAAAGTCAAATGCATTCAACAAAGCTAATTGAGTTAAATGAAAGTCAAACACTTTCCACAAAGCGTTTAGAATCAAATGAAAGTCAAACACATTCAATCAAAGCTTTTTGAATCAAATGAAAGTCAATTGCATTCCACAATGCTAATTAAGTCAAATGAAAGTCAAACACATTCAACAAAGCTAATTGAGTCAAAAGAAAGTCAAACACATTCAGACAAAGCTTTTTGAATCAAATGAAATTCAAATGCATTCAACAAAGCTAATTGAGTCAAACGAAAGTCAAACACTTTCAACAAAGCTAATTGAGTCAAATGAAATTCAAACACATTCAAACAAAGCTTTTTGAATCAAATGAAAGTCAAATGCATTCAACAAAGCTAATTGAGTCAAATGAAAGTCAAACAATTTCAACAAAGCTAATTGAGTCAAATGAAAGTCAAACACATTTAAACAAAGCTTTTTGAATCAAATGAAAATCAAATGAATCCAACAAAGCTAATTGAGTCAAATGAAAGTCAAACACTTTCATCAAAGCTTTTAGAATCAAATTAAAGACAAATATATTCAAACAAAGCTTTTTGAATCAAATGAAAGTCAATTGCATTCCACAATGGTAATTAAGTCAAATGAAGGTCAAACACATTCAACGAAGCTAATTGAGTCAAATGAAAGTCAAACACATTCAAACAAAGCTTTTTGAATCAAATGAAAGTCAAATGCATTCAACAAAGCCAATTGAGTCAAATGAAAGTCAAACACATTCAAACAAAGCTTCTTGATTCAAATGAAAGTCAAATGCATTCAACAAAGCTGATTGAGTCAAATGAAAGTCAAACAATTTCAACAAAGCGTTTAGAATCAAATGAAAGTCAAATACATTCAGTCAAAGCTTTTTGAATCAAATGAAAGTCAATTGCATTCCACAATGCTAATTAAGTCAAATGAAAGTCAAACACATTCAACAAAGCTAATTGAGTTAAAAGAAAGTCAAACACATTCAAACAAAGCTTTTTGAATCAAATGAAAGTCAAATGCATTCAACAAAGCTAATTGAGTCAAATGAAAGTCAAACACTTTCAACAAAGCTAATTGAGTCAAATGAAAGTCAAACACATTCAAACAAATCTTTTTGATTCAAATGAAAGTCAAATACATTCAACAAAGCTAATTGAGACAAATGAAAGTCAAACACTTTCAACAAAGCTTTAGAATCAAATGAAAGTCAAATACATTCAAACAAAGCTTTTTAAATCAAACGAAAATCAAATGAATTCAACAAAACTAATTGAGTCTAATGAAAGTCAAACACTTTCATAAAATCTTTTAGAATAAAATGAAAGTCAAATACATTCAAACAAAGCTTTTTGAATCAAAAGGAAGTCGATTGCATTCCACAATGCTAATTGAGTCAAATGAAAGTCAAACACATTCAACGAAGCTAATGAAGTCAAATGAAAGTCAAACACATTCAAACAAAGCTTTTTGAATCAAATGAAAGTCAAATGCATTCAACAAAGCCAATTGAGTCAAATGAAAGTCAAACACATTCAAATTAAGCTTCTTGATTCAAATGAAAGTCAAATGCATTCAACAAAGCTAATTGTGTCAAATGAAAGTCAAACACTTTCAACAAAGCTTTTAGAATCAAATGAAAGTCAAACACATTCAAACAAAGCTTTTTGAATCAAATGAAAGTCAAATGCATTCAACAACTTAATTGAGTCAAATGAAAGTCAAACACTTTCAACAAAGCGTTTAGAATCAAATGAAAGTCAAATACATTCAATCAAATCTTTTTGAATCAAATGAAAGTCAATTGCATTCCACAATGCTAATTGAGTCAAATGAAAGTCAAACACATTCAACAAAGCTAATTGAGTCAAAAGAAAGTCAAACACATTCAAACAAAGCTTTTTGAATCAAATGAAAGTAAAATGCATTCAACAAAGCTAATTGAGTCAAATGAAAGTCAAACACTTTCAACGAAGCTAATTGAGTCAAATGAAAGTCAAACACGTTCAAACAAAGCTTTTTGAATCAAATGAAAGTCAAATGCATTCAACAAATCCAATTGAGTTAAATGAATGTCAAACACATTCAAACAAAGCTTCTTCATTCCAATGAAAGTCAAATGCATTCAACAAAGCTAATTGTGTCAAATGAAAGTTAAACACTTTCAACAAAGCTTTTAGAATCAAATGAAAGTCAAACACATTCAAACAAAGCTTTTTGAATCAAATGAATGTCAAATGCATTAAACAAAGCTAATTGAGTCAAATGAAAGTCAAACACCTTCAACAAAGCTAATTGAGTCAAAAGAAAGTCAAACACATTCAAACAAAGCTTTTTGAATCAAATGAAAGTCAAATGCATTCAACAAAGCTAATTAAGTCAAATGAAAGTCAAACACTTTCAACAAAGCTAATTGAGTCAAAAGAAAGTCAAACATATTCAAACAAAGCTTTTTGAATCAAATGAAAGTCAAATGCATTCAACAAAGCTAATTGAGTCAAATGAAAGTCAAACACTTTCAACAAAAGTAATTGAGTCAAATGAAAGTCAAACACATTTAAACAAAGCTTTTTGAATCAAATGAAAATCAAATGAATTCAACAGAGCTAATTGAGTCAAATGAAAGTCAAACACTTTCATCAAAGCTTTTAGAATCAAATTAAAGTCAAATATATTCAAACAAAGCTTTTTGAATCAATTGAAAGTCATTTGCATTCCACAATGCTAATTGAGTCAAATGAAGGTCAAACACATTCAACGAAGCTAATTGAGTCCAATGAAAGTCAAACACATTCTAACAAAGCTTTTTGAATCAAATGAAAGTCAAATGCATTCAACAAAGCCAACTGAGTCGAATGAAAGTCAAACACATTCAAACAAAGCTTCTTGATTCAAATGAAAGTCAAATGCATTCAACAAAGCTAATTGAGTCAAATGAAAGTCAAACACTTTCAACAAAGCGTTTAGAATCAAATGAAAGTCAAATACATTCAATCAAAGCTTTTTGAATCAAATGAAAGTCAATTACATTCCACAATGCTAATTAAGTCAAATGAAAGTCAAACACATTCAACAAAGCTAATTGAGTCAAAAGAAAGTCAAACACATTCAAACAAAGCTTTTTGAATCAAATGAAAGTAAAATGCATTCAACAAAGCTAATTGAGTCAAATGAAAGTCAAACACTTTCAACAAAGCTAATTGAGTCAAATGAAAGTCAAACACATTCAAACAAAGCTTTTTGATTCAAATGAAAGTCAAATGCATTCAACAAAGGTAATTGAGTCAAATGAAAGTCAAACACATTCATCAAAGCTTATAGAATCAAATGAAAGTCTAATACATTCAAACAAAGCTTTTAGAATCAATTGAAAGTCAATTGCATTCCACAATGCTAATTGAGTCAAATGAAAGTCAAACACATTCAACGAAGCTAATTGAATCAAATGAAAATCAAATGAATTCAACAAAGCTAATTGAGTCAAATGAAAGTCAAACACTTTCATCAAAGCTTTTAGAATCAAATGAAAGTAAAATGCATTCAACAAAGCTAATTGAGTCAAATGAAAGTCAAACACTTTCAACGAAGCTAATTGAGTCAAATGAAAGTCAAACACTTTCAACAAAGCTTTAAGAATCAAATGAAAGTAAAACACATTCAAACAAAGCTTTTTGAATCAAATGAATGTCAAATGCATTCAACAAAGCTAACTGAGTCAAATGAAAGTCAAACACATTCAACAAAGCTAATTGAGTCAAAAGAAAGTCAAACGCATTCAGATAAAGCTTTTTGAATCAAATGAAATTCAAATGCATTCAACAAAGCTAATTAAGTCAAACGAAAGTCAAACACTTTCAACAAAGCTAATTGAGTCAAATGAAAGTCAAACACATTCAAACAAAGCTTTTTAATTCAAATGAAAGTCAAATGCATTCAACAAAGCTAATTGAGTCAAATGAAAGTCAAACACTTTCAACAAAGCTTTTAGAATCAAATGAAAGTCAAACACATTCAAACTAAGCTTTTTGAATCAAATGAAAATCAAATGAATTCAACAAAGCTAATTGAGTCAAATGAAAGTCAAACACTTTCGTCAATGCTTTTAGAATCAAATTAAAGTCAAATATATTCAAAGAAAGCTTTATGAATCAAATGAAAGTCAATTGCATTCCACAATGCTAATTGAGTCAAATGAAAATCAAACACATTCAACGAAGCTAATTGAGTCAAATGAAAGTGAAACACTTTCATCAAAGCGTTTAGAATCAAATGAAAGTCAAATACATTCAATCAAATCTTTTTGAATCAAATGAAAGTCAATTGCATTCCACAATGCTAATTGAGTCAAATGAAAGTCAAACACATTCAACAAAGCTAATTGAGTCAAAAGAAAGTCAAACACATTCAAACAAAGCTTTTTAATTCAAATGAAAGTCAAATGCATTCAACAAAGCTAATTGAGTCAAATGAAAGTCAAACACTTTCAACAAAGCTTTTAGAATCAAATGAAAGTCAAACACATTCAAACTAAGCTTTTTGAATCAAATGAAAATCAAATGAATTCAACAAAGCTAATTGAGTCAAATGAAAGTCAAACACTTTCGTCAATGCTTTTAGAATCAAATTAAAGTCAAATATATTCAAACAAAGCTTTTTGAATTAAATGAAAGTCAATTGCATTCCACAATGCTAATTGAGTCAAATGAAGGTCAAACACATTCAACGATGCTAATTGAGTCAAATGACAGTTAAACACATTCAAACAAAGCTTTTTGAATCAAATGAAAGTCAAATGCATTCAACAAATCCAATTGAGTCAAATGAAAGTCAAAAACATTCAAACAAAGCTTCTTGATTCAAATGAAAGTCAAATGCATTCAACAAAGCTAATTGAGTCAAATGAAAGTCAAACACTTTTAACAAAGCGTTTAGAATCAAATGAAAGTCAAAGACATTCAATCAAAGCTTTTTGAATCAAATGAAAGTCAAATGCATTCAACAAATCCAATTGAGTCAAATGAAAGTCAAACACATTCAAACAAAGCTTTTTGATTCAAATGAAAGTCAAATGCATTCAACAAAGCTAATTGAGTCAAATGAAAGTCAAACACTTTCAACAAAGCTTTTAGAATCAAATGAAAGTCAAACACATTCAAACAAAGCTTTTGAATCAAATGAAAATCAAATGAATTCAACAAAGCTAATTGAGTCAAATGAAAGTCAAACACTTTCATCAACGCTTTTAGAATCAAATGAAAGTCAAATACATTCAAAGAAAGCTTTATGAATCAAATGAAAGTCAATTGCATTCCACAATGCTAATTGAGTCAAATGAAAATCAAACACATTCAACGAAGCTAATTGAGTCAAATGAAAGTGAAACACTTTCATCAAAGCGTTTAGAATCAAATGAATGTCAAATACATTCAATCAAAGCTTTTGGAATCAAATGAAAGTCAATTGCATTCCACAATGCTAATTAAGTCAAATGAAAGTCAAACACATTCAACAAAGCTAATTGAGTCAAAAGAAAGCCAAACACATTCAAACAAAGCTTTTTGAATCAAATGAAAGTCAAATGCATTCAACAAAGCTAATTGAGTTAAATGAAAGTCAAAAACTTTCAACAAAGCTTTTAGAATCAAACGAAAATCAAATGAATTCAACAAAGCTAATTGAGTCAAATTAAAGTCAAACACTTTCATCAAAGCTTTTAGAATAAAATGAAAGTCAAATACATTCAAACAAAGCTTTTTGAATCAAATCGAAGTCAATTGCATTCCAGAATGCTAATTGAGTCAAATGAAAGTCAAACACATTCAACGAAGCTAATTGAGTCAAATGAAAGTCAAACACATTCAAACAAAGCTTTTTGAATCAAATGAAAGTCAAATGCATTTAACAAAGCCAATTGAGTCAAATCAAAGTCAAACACATTCAAATAAAGCTTCTTGATTCAAATAAAAGTCAACTGCATTCAACAAAACTAATTGAGTCAAATGAAAGTCAAACACATTCAAACAAAGCTTTTTGAATTAAATGAGAGTCAAATGCATTCAACAAAGCTAATTGAGTCAAATAAAAGTCAAACACTTTCAACAAAGCGTTTAGAATCAAATGAAAGTCAAATACATTCAATCAAAGCTTTTTGAATCAAATGAAAGTCAATTGCATTCCACAATGCTAATTGAGTCAAATGAATGTCAAACACATTCAACAAAGCTAATTGAGTCAAAATAAAGTCAAACACATTCAAACAAAGCTTTTTGAATCAAATGAAAGTAAAATGCATTTAACAAAGCTAATTGAGTCAAATGAAAGTCAAACACTTTCAACAAAGCTAACTGAGTCAAATGAAAGTCAAACACATTCAAAAAAGCTTTTTGATTCAAATGAAAGTCAAACACATTCAAACAAAGCTTTTTGAATCAAATGAAAGTCAAATGCATTCAACAAAGCTAATTGAGTTAAATGAAAGTCAAAAACTTTCAACAAAGCTTTTAGAATCAAACGAAAATCAAATATATTCAACAAAGCTAATTGAGTCAAATGAAAGTCAAACACTTTCATCAAAGCTTTTAGAATAAAATGAAAGTCAAATACATTCAAACAAAGCTTTTTGAATCAAATCGAAATCAATTGCATTCCAGAATGCTAATTGAGTCAAATGAAAGTCAAACACATTCAACGAAGCTAATTGAGTCAAATTAAAGTCAAACACATTCAAACAAAGCTTTTTGAATCAAATGAAAGTCAAATGCATTCAACAAAGCCAATTGAGTCAAATCAAAGTCAAACACATTCAAATAAAGCTTCTTGATTCAAATAAAAGTCAAATGCATTCAACAAAACTAATTGAGTCAAATGAAAGTCAAACACATTCAAACAAAGCTTTTTGAATTAAATGAAAGTCAAATGCATTCAACAAAGCTAATTGAGTCAAATGAAAGTCAAACACTTTCAACAAAGCATTTAGAATCAAATGAAAGTCAAATACATTCAATCAAAGCTTTTTGAATCAAATGAAAGTCAATTGCATTCCACAATGCTAATTGAGTCAAATGAATGTAAAACACTTTCATCAAAGCTTTTAGAATCAAATGAAAGTCAAATACATTCAAACAAAGCTTTTTGAATCAAATGAAAGTCAATAGCATTCCACAAAGCTAATTGAGTCAAATGAAAGTCAAACACTTTCAACAAAGCTAACTGAGTCAAATGAAAGTCAAACACATTCAAACAAAGCTTTTTGATTCAAATGAAAGTCAAATGCATTCAACAAAGCTAATTGAGTTAAATGAAAGTCAAACACTTTCAACAAAGCTAATTGAGTCAAATAAAAGTCAAACACATTCAAACAAAGCTTTTTGATTCAAATGAAAGTCAAATGCAATCAACAAAGCTAATTGTGTCAAATGAAAGTCAAACACTTTCAACAAAGCTTTTAGAATCAAATGAAAGTCAAACACATTCAAACAAAGCTTTTGAATCAAATGAAAATCAAAAGAATTCAACAAAGCTAATTGAGTCAAATGAAAGTCAAACAGTTTGAACAAAGCGTTTTGAATCAAATGAAAGTCAAAAACATTCAATCAAAGCTTTTTGAATCAAAATAAAGTCAATTGCATTCCACAATGCTAATTGAATAAAATGAAAGTCAAACACATTCAACAAAGCTAATTGAGTCAAAAGAAAGTCAAACACATTCAAACAAAGCTTTTTGAATCAAATGAAAGTAAAATGCATTCAACAAAGCTAATTGAGTCAAATGAAAGTCAAAAACTTTCTACAAAGCTAACTGAGTCAAAAGAAAGTCCAACACATTCAAACAAAGCTTTTTGATTCAAATGAAAGTCAAATGTAATCAACAAAGCTAATTGAGTCAAATGAAAGTCAAACACTTTCAACAAAGCTTTTAGAATCAAATGAAAGTCAAACACATTCAAACAAAGCTTTTGAATCAAATGAAAATCAAATGAATTCAACAAAGCTAATTGAGTCAAATGAAAGTCAAACACTTTCATCAACGCTTTTAGAATCAAATGAAAGTCAAATACATTCAAACAAAGCTTTTTGAATCAAATGAAAGTCAATTGCATTCCACAATGCTAATTGAGTCAAATGAAAGTCAAACACATTCAACGAAGCTAATTGAGTCAAAAGAAAGCCAAACACATTCAAACAAAGCTTTTTGAATCAAATGAAAGTCAAATGCATTCAACAAAGCTAATTGAGTCAAATGAAATTCAAACACTTTCAACAAAGCTAATTGAGTCAAATGAAAGTCAAACACATTCAAACAAAGCTTTTTTATTCTAATGAAAGTCAAATGCATTCAACAAAGCTAATAGAGTTAAATGAAAGTCAAAAACTTTCAACAAAGCTTTTAGAATCAAACGAAAATCGATTGAATTCAACAAAGCTAATTGAGTCAAATGAAAGTCAAACACTTTCATCAAAGCTTTTAGAATTAAATGAAAGTCAAATACATTCAAACAAAGCTTTTTGAATCAAATCGAAGTCAATTGCATTCCACAATGCTAATTGAGTCAAATGAAAGTCAAACACATTCAACGAAGGTAATTGAGTCAAATGAAAGTCAAACACATTCAAACAAAGCTTTTTGAATCAAATGAAAGTCAAATGCATTCAACAAAGCCAATTGAGTCAAATGAAAGTCAAACACATTCAAATAAAGCTTCTTGATTCAAATGAAAGTCAAATGCATTCAACAAAGCTAATTGAGTCAAATGAAAGTCAAACACATTCAAACAAAGCTTTTTAAATCAAATTAAAGTCAAATGCATTCAACAAAGCTAATTGAGTCAAATGAAAGTCAAACACTTTCAACAAAGCGTTTAGAATCAAATGAAAGTCAATTACATTGCACAATGCTAATTGAGTCAAATGAAAGTCAAACACATTCAACAAAGCTAATTTAGTCAAAATAAAGTCAAACACATTCAAACAAAGCTTTTTGAATCAAATGAAAGTAAAATGCATTCAACAAAGCAAATTGAGTCAAATGAAAGTCAAACACTTTAAACAAAGCTAATTGAGTCAAATGAAAGTCAAACACATTCAAACAAAGCTAATTGAGTCAAATGAAAGTCAAATGCATTCAACAAAGCTAATTGAGTCAAATGAAAGTCAAACACTTTCAACAAAGCTTTTAGAATCAAATGACAGTCAAACACATTCTAACAAAGCTTTTTGAATCAAATGAAAATCAAATGAATTCAACAAAGCTAATTGAGTCAAATGAAAGTCAAACACATTAACAAAGCTTTTTGAATCAAATGAAAGTCAATTGCATTCCACAATGCTAATTAAGTCAAATGAAAGTCAAACACATTCAACAAAGCAAATTAAGTCAAATGAAAGTCAAACACATTCAAACAAAGCTTTTTGATTCAAATGAAAGTCAAATGCATTCAACAAAGCTAATTGAGTCAAATGAAAGTCAAACACTTTCAACAAAGCTTTTAAAATCAAATGAAAGTCAAATACATTCAAACAAAGCTTTTTGAATCAAACGAAAATCAAATGAATTCAACAAAGCTAATTGAGTCAAATGAAAATCAAACACTTTCATCAAAGCTTTTAGAATAAAATGAAAGTCAAATACATTCAATCAAAGCTTTTTAAATCACATCGAAGTCAATTGCATTCCACAATGCTAATTGAGTCAAATGAAAGTCAAACACATTCAACGAAGCTAATTGAGTCAAATGAAAGTCTAACACATTCAAACAAAGCTTTTTGAATCAAATGAAAGTCAAATGCATTCAACAAAGCCAATTGAGTCAAATGAATGTCAAACACATTCAAATAAAGCTTCTTGATTAAAATGAAAGTTAAATGCATTCAACAAAGCTAATTGTGTCGAATGAAAGTCAAACACTTTCAACAAAGCTTTTAGAATCAAATGAAAGTCAAACACATTCAAACAAAGCTTTTTGAATCAAATGATAGTCAAATGCATTCAATAAAGCTAATTGAGTCAAATGAAAGTCAAACAATTTCAACAAAGCTAATTGAGTCAAATGAAAGTCAAACACATTTAAACAAAGCTTTTTGAATCAAATGAAAGTCAAACACATTCAAATAAAGCTTCTTGATTAAAATGAAAGTTAAATGCATTCAACAAAGCTAATTGTGTCGAATGAAAGTCAAACATTTTCAACAAAGCGTTTTGAATCAAATGAAAGTCAAATACATTCAATCAAAGCTTTTTGAATCAAATGAATGTCAATTGCATTCCACAATGCTAATTGAGTCAAATGAAAGTCAAACACTTTCAACAAAGCTTTTAGAATCAAATGAAAGTCAAATACATTCAAAGAAAGCTTTTTGAATCAAACGAAAATCAAATGAATTCAACAAAGCTAATTGAGTCAAATGAAAGTCAAACACTTTCATCAAAGCTTTTAGAATAAAATGAAAGTCAAATACATTCAATCAAAGCTTTTTGAATCAAATCGCAGTCAATTGCATTCCACAATGCTAATTGAGTCAAATGAAAGTCAAACACATTCAACGAAGCTAATTGAGTCAAATGAAAGTCAAACACATTCAAACAAAGCTTTTTGAATCAAATGAAAGTCAAATGCATTCAACAAAGCCAATTGAGTCAAATGAAAGTCAAACACATTCAAACATAGCTTCTTGATTCAAATGAAAGTCAAATGCATTCAACAAAGCTAATTGAGTCAAATGAAAGTCAAACATTTTCAACAAAGCTTTTAGAATCAAATGAAAGTAAAACACATTCAAACAAAGCTTTTTGAATCAAATGAAAGTCAAATGCATTCAACAAAGCTAATTGAGTCAAATGAAAGTCAAATACTTTCAACAAAGCGTTTAGTATCAAATGAAAGTCAAATACATTCAATCAAAGCTTTTTGAATCAAATGAAAGTCAATTGCATACCACAATGCTAATTGAGTCAAATAAAAAGTCAAACACATTCAACAAAGCTAATTGAGTCAAAAGAAAGTCAAACACATTCAAACAATGCTTTTTGAATCAAATGAAAGTAAAATGCATTCAACAAGGCTAATTGAGTCAAATGAAAGTCAAACACTTTCAACAAAGCTAATTGAGTCAAATGAAAGTCAAACAGATTCAAACAAAGCATTTTGATTCAAATGAAAGTCAAATGCATTCAACAAAGCTAATTGAGTCAAATGAAAGTCAAACACTTTCAACAAATCTTTTAGAATCAAATGAAAGTCAAACACATTCAAACAAAGCTTTTTGAATCAAATGAAAATCAAATGAATTCAACAAAGCTAATTGAGTCAAATGAAAGTCAAACACTTTCGTCAAAGCTTTTAGAATCAAATTAAAGTCAAATATATTCAAACAAAGCTTTTTGAATCAATTGAAAGTCAATTGCATTCCACAATGCAAATTGAGTCAAATGAAGGTCAAACACATTCAACGAAGCTAATTGAGTCAAATGAAAGTCAAACACATTCAAACAAAGCTTTTTAAATCAAATGAAAGTCAAATGCATTCAACAAAGCCAATTGAGTCAATTGAAAGTCAAACACATTCAAACAAAGCTTCTTGATTCAAATGAAAGTCAAATGCATTCAACAAAGCTAATTGAGTCAAATGAAAGTCAAACACTTTCAACAAAGCGTTTAGAATCAAATGAAAGTCAAATAAATTCAATCAAAGCTTTTTGAATCAAATGAAAGTCAATTTTATTCCACAATGCTAATTAAGTCAAATGAAAGTCAAACACATTCAACAAAGCTAATTGAGTCAAAAGAAAGTCAAACACATTCAAACAAAGCTTTTTGAATCAAATGAAAGTCAAATGCATTCAACAAATTTAATTGAATCAAATGAAAGTCAAACACTTTCAACAAAGCTAATTGAGTCTAATGAAAGTCAAACACATTCAAACAAAGCTTTTTGATTCAAATGAAAGTCAAATGCATTCAACAAAGCTAATTGAGTCAAATGAAAGTCAAACACTTTCAACAAAGCGTTTTGAATCAAATGAAAGTCAAATAAATTCAAACAAAGCTTTTTGAATCAAACGAAAATCAAATGAATTCAACAAAGCTAATTGAGTCAAATAAAAGTCAAACACATTCATCAAAGCTTTTAGAAGCAAATTAAAGTCAATTATATTCAATCAAAGCTTTTTGAATCAAATGAAAGTCAATTGCATTCCAAAATGCTAATTGAGTCAAATGAAGGTCAAACACATTCAACGAAGCTAATTGAGTCAAATGAAAGTTAAACTCATTCAAACAAAGCTTTTTGAATCAAATGAAAGTCAAATGCATTCAACAAATCCAATTGAGTCAAATGAAAGTCAAACACATTCAAACAAAGCTTCTTGATTCAAATGAAAGTCAAATGCATTCAATAAAGCTAATTGAGTCAAATGAAAGTCAAGCACTTTCAACAAAGCGATTAGAATCAAATGAAAGTCAAATACATTCAATCAAAGCTTTTTGAAACAAATGAAAGTCAATTGCATTCCACAATGCTAATTAAGTCAAATGAAAGTCAAACACATTCAACAAAGCTAATTGAGTCAAAAGAAAGTCAAACACATTCAACAAAGCTAATTGAGTCAAAAGAAAGTCAAACACATTCAAACAAAGCTTTTTGAATCAAATGAAAGTCAAATGCATTCAACAAAGCTAATTGAGTCAAATGAAAGTCAAACACTTTAAACAAAGCTAATTGAGTCAAATGAAAGTCAAACACATTCAAACAAAGCTTTTAGATTCATATGAAAGTCAAATGCATTCAACAAAGCTAATTAAGTTAAATGAAAGTCAAACACTTTCAACAAAGCTTTTAGAGTCAAATGAAACTCAAATACATTCAAACAAAGCTTTTTGAATCAAACGAAAATCAAATGAATTCAACAAAGCTAATTGAGTCAAATGAAAGTCAAACACTTTCATCAAAGCTTTTAGAATAAAATGAAAGTCAAATACATTCAAACAAAACTTTTTGAATCAAATCTAAGTCAATTGCATTCCACAATGGTAATTGAGTCAAATGAAAGTCAAACACATTCAACGTAGCTAATTGAGTCAAATGAATGTCAAGCACATTCAAACAAAGCTTTTTGAATCAAATGAAAGTCAAATGCATTCAACAAAGGTAATTGAGTCAAATGAAAGTCAAACACATTCAAATAAAGCTTCTTGATTCAAATGAAAGTCAAATGCATTCAACAAAGCTAATTGTGTCAAATGAAAGTCAAACACTTTCAACAAAGCTTTTAGAATCAAATGAAAGTCAAACACATTCAAACAAAGCTTTTTGAATCAAATGAAAGTCAAATGCATTCAACAAAGCTAATTGAGTCAAATGAAAGTCAAACACTTTCAACAAAGCGTTTTGAATCAAATGAAAGTCAAATACATTCAATCAAAGCTTTTTGAATCAAATGAAAGTCAATTGCATTCAACAATGCTAATTGAATTAAATGAAAGTCAAACACATTCAACAAAGCTAATTGAGTCAAAAGAAAGTCAAACACATTCAAACAAAGCTTTTTGAATCAAATGAAAGTAAAATGCATTCAACAAAGCTAATTGAGTCAAATGAAAGTCAAACACTTTCAATAAAGCTAATTAAGTCAAATGAAAGTCAAACACATTCAAACAAAGCTTTTTGATTCAAATGAAAGTCAAATGCAATCAACAAAGCTAATTGAGTCAAATGAAAGTCAAACACTTTTAACAAAGCTTTTAGAATCAAATGAAAGTCAAACACATTCAAACAAAGCTTTTTGAATCAAATGAATTCAACAAAGCTAATTGAGTCAAATGAAAGTCAAACACTTTCATCAAAGCTTTTAGAATCAAATGAAAGTCAAATACATTCAAACAAAGCTTTTTGAATCAAATGAAAGTCAATTGCATTCCACAATGCTAATTGAGTCAAATGAAAGTCAAACACATTCAACGAAGCTAATTGAGTCAAATGAAAGTCTAACACATTCAAACAAAGCTTTTTGAATCAAATGAAAGTCAAATGCATTCAACAAAGCCAATTGAGTTAAATGAAAGTCAAACACATTCAAACATAGCTTTTTGATTCAAATGAAAGTCAAATGCATTCAACAAAGCTAATTGAGTCAAATGAAAGTCAAACACTTTCAACAAAGCTTTTAGAATCAAATGAAAGTAAAACACATTCAAACAAAATCTTTTTGAATCAAATGAATGTCAAATGCATTCAACAAATCTAATTGAGCCAAATGGAATTCAAACACATTCAACAAAGCTAATTGAGTTAAAAGAAAGTCAAACACATTCAAACAAAGCTTTTTGAATCAAATGAAAGTCAAATGCATTCAACAAAGCCAATTGAGTCAAATGAAAGTCAAACACATTCAAATAAAGCTTCTTGATTCAAATGAAAGTCAAATGCATTCAACAAAGCTAATTGAGTGAAATGAAAGTCAAATGCATTCAACAAAGCCAATTGAGTCAAATGAAAGTCAAACACATTCAAATAAAGCTTCTTGATTCAAATGAAAGTCAAATGCATTCAACAAAGCTAATTGAGTCAAATGAAAGTCAAACACTTTCGACAAAGCGTTTAGAATAAAATAAAAGTCAAATACATTCAATCAAAGCTTTTTGAATCAAATGAAAGTCAAATGCATTCAACAAAGCTAATTAAGTCAAACGAAAGTCAAACACTTTCAACAAAGCTAACTGAGTCAAATGAAAGTCAAACACATTCAAACAAAGCTTTTTGATTCAAATGAAAGTCAAATGCATTCAACAAAGCTAATTGATTCAAATGAAAGTCGAACACTTTCAAAAAAGCTTTTAGAATCAAATGAAAGTCAAACACATTCAAACAAAGCTTTTTGAATCAAATGAAAATCAAATGAATTCAACAAAGCTAATTGAGTCAAATGAAAGTCAAACACTTTCATCAAAGCTTTTAGAATCAAATGAAAGTCAAATACATTCAAACAAAGCTTTTTGAATCAAATGAAAGTCAATTGCATTCCACAATGCTAATTGATTCAAATGAAAGTCAAACACATTCAACAAAGCTAATTGAGTCAAATGAAAGTCAAACACTTTCGTCAAAGCTTTTAGAATCAAATTAAAGTCAAAAATATTCAAACAATGCTTTTTGAATCAAATGAAAGTCAATTGCATTCCACAATGCTAATTGAGTCAAATGAAGGTCAAACGCATTCAACGAAGCTAATTGAGTCAAATGAAAGTCAAACACATTCAAACAAAGCTTCTTGATTCAAATGAAACTCAAATGCATTCAACAAAGCTAATTGAGTCAAATGAAAGTCAAACACTTTCAACAAAGGTTTTAGAATCAAATGAAAGTCAAACACATTCAAACAAAGCTTTTTGAATCAAATGAAAATCAAATGAATTCAACAAAGCTAATTGAGTCAAATGAAAGTCAAACACTTTCATCAAAGCTTTTAGAATCAAATGAAAGTCAAATACATTCAAACAAAGCTTTTTGAAGCAAATGAAAGTCAATTGCATTCCACAATGCTAATTGATTCAAATGAAACTCAAACACATTCAACGAAGCTAATTGAGTCAAACGAAAGTCTAACACATTCAAACAAAGCTTTTTGAATCAAATGAAAGTCAAATGCATTCAACAAAGCCAATTGAGTTAAATGAAAGTCAAACACTTTCAACAAAGCTAATTGAGTCAAATGAAAGTCAAACACATTCAAACAAAGCTTTTTGATTCAAATGAAAGTCAAATGCATTCAACAAAGCTAATTGAGTCAAATGAAAGTCAAACACTTTCAACAAAGGTTTTAGAATCAAATGAAAGTCAAACACATTCAAACAAAGCTTTTTGAATCAAATGAAAATCAAATGAATTCAACAAAGCTAATTGAGTCAAATGAAAGTCAAACTTTTTCATCAAAGCTTTTAGAATCAAATGAAAGTCAAATACATTCAAACAAAGCTTTTTGATTCAAATGAAAGTCAAATGCATTCAACAATGCTAATTGAGTCAAATGAAGGTCAAACACATTCAACGAAGCTAATTGAGTCAAATGAAAGTCAAACACATTCAAACAAAGCTTTTTAAATCAAATGAAAGTCAAATCCATTCAACAAAGCCAATTGAGTCAAATGAAAGTCAAACACATTCAAACAAAGCTTCTTGATTCAAATGAAAGTCAAATGCATTCAACAAAGCTAATTGAGTCAAATGAAAGTCAAACACTTTCTACAAATCGTTTAGAATCAAATGAAAGTCAAATAAATTCAATCAAAGCATTTTGAATCAAATGAAAGTTAATTGCATTCCACAATGCTAATTAAGTCAAATGAAAATCAAACACATTCAACAAAGCTAATTGAGTCAGAAGAAAGTCAAACACATTCAAACAAAGTTTTTTGAATCAAATGAAAGTCAAATGCATTCAACAAAGTTAATTGAATCAAATGAAAGTCAATCACTTTCAACAAAGCTAATTGAGTCAAATGAAAGTCAAACACATTCAAACAAAGCTTTTTGATTCAAATGAAAGTCAAATGCATTCAACAAAGCTAATTGAGTCAAATGAAAGTCAAACACTTTCAAAAAAGATTTTAGAATCAAATGAAAGTCAAATACATTCAAACAAAGCTTTTTAAATCAAACGAAAATCAAAGGAATTTAACAAAGCTAATTGAGTCAAATAAAAGTCAAACACTTTCATCAAAGCTTTTAGAAGCAAATTAAAGTCAATTATATTCAAACAAAGCTTTTTGAATCAAATGAAAGTCAATTGCATTCCACAATGCTAATTGAGTCAAATGAAGGTCAAACACATTCAACAAAGCTAATTGAGTCAAATGAAAGTTAAACACATTCAAACAAAGCTTTTTGAATCAAATGAAAGTCAAATGCATTCAACAAAGCTAATTGAGTCAAATGAAAGTCAAATCCATTCAACAAAGCCAATTGAGTCAAATGAAAGTCAAACACATTCAAACAAAGCTTCTTGATTCAAATGAAAGTCAAATGCATTCAACAAAGCTAATTGAGCCAAATGAAAGTCAAACACTTTCAACAAAGCGATTAGAATCAAATGAAAGTCAAATACATTCAATCAAAGCTCTTTGAATCAAATGAAAGTCAATTGCATTCCACAATGCTAATTAAGTCAAATGAAAGTCAAACACATTCAACAAAGCTAATTGAGTCAAAAGAAAGTCAAAAACATTCAAACAAAGCTTTTTGAATCAAATGAAAGTCAAATGCATTCAACAAAGCTAATTGAGTCAAATGAAAGTCAAACACTTTAAACAAAGCTAATTGCGTCAAATGAAAGTCAAACACATTCAAACAAAGCTTTTTTATTCATATGAAAGTCAAATGCATTCAACAAAGCTAATTGAGTTATATGAAAGTCAAACACTTTCAACAAAGCTTTTAGAATCAAATGAAACTCAAATAAATTCAAACAAAGCTTTTTGAATCAAACGAAAATCAAAAGCATTCAACAAAGCTAATTGAGTCAAATGAAAGTCAAACACTTTCATCAAAGCTTTTAGAATAAAATGAAAGTGAAATACATTCAAACAAAGCTTTTTGAATCAAATGGAAGTCAATTGCATTCCACAATGGTAATTGAGTCAAATGAAAGTCAAACACCTTCAACGAAGTTAATTGAGTCAAATGAAAGTCAAACACATTCAAACAAAGCTTTTTGAATCAAATGAAAGTCAAATGCATTCAACGAAGGTAATTGAGTCAAATGAAAGTCAAACACTTTCAACAAAGCGATTAGAATCAAATGAAAGTCAAATACATTCAATCAAAGCTTTTTGAATCAAATGAAAGTCAATTGCATTCCACAATGCTAATTGATTCAAATGAAGGTCAAACACATTCAACAAAGCTAATTGAGTCAAATGAAAGTTAAACACATTCAAACAAAGCTTTTTGAATCAAATGAAAGTCAAATGCATTCAACAAATCCAATTGAGTCAAATGAAAGCCAAACACATTCAAACAAAGCTTCTTGATTCAAATGAAAGTCAAATGCATTCAATAAAGCTAATTGAGTCAAATGAAAGTCAAGCACTTTCAACAAAGCGATTAGAATCAAATGAAAGTCAAATACATTCAATCAAAGCTTTTTGAAACAAATGAAAGTCAATTGCATTCCACAATGCTAATTAAGTCAAATGAAAGTCAAACACATTCAACAAAGCTAATTGAGTCAAAAGAAAGTCAAACACATTCAACAAAGCTAATTGAGTCAAAAGAAAGTCAAACACATTCAAACAAAGCTTTTTGAATCAAATGAAAGTCAAATGCATTCAACAAAGCTAATTGAGTCAAATGAAAGTCAAACACTTTAAACAAAGCTAATTGAGTCAAATGAAAGTCAAACACATTCAAACAAAGCTTTTAGATTCATATGAAAGTCAAATGCATTCAACAAAGCTAATTAAGTTAAATGAAAGTCAAACACTTTCAACAAAGCTTTTAGAGTCAAATGAAACTCAAATACATTCAAACAAAGCTTTTTGAATCAAACGAAAATCAAATGAATTCAACAAAGCTAATTGAGTCAAATGAAAGTCAAACACTTTCATCAAAGCTTTTAGAATAAAATGAAAGTCAAATACATTCAAACAAAACTTTTTGAATCAAATCTAAGTCAATTGCATTCCACAATGGTAATTGAGTCAAATGAAAGTCAAACACATTCAACGTAGCTAATTGAGTCAAATGAATGTCAAGCACATTCAAACAAAGCTTTTTGAATCAAATGAAAGTCAAATGCATTCAACAAAGGTAATTGAGTCAAATGAAAGTCAAACACATTCAAATAAAGCTTCTTGATTCAAATGAAAGTCAAATGCATTCAACAAAGCTAATTGTGTCAAATGAAAGTCAAACACTTTCAACAAAGCTTTTAGAATCAAATGAAAGTCAAACACATTCAAACAAAGCTTTTTGAATCAAATGAAAGTCAAATGCATTCAACAAAGCTAATTGAGTCAAATGAAAGTCAAACACTTTCAACAAAGCGTTTTGAATCAAATGAAAGTCAAATACATTCAATCAAAGCTTTTTGAATCAAATGAAAGTCAATTGCATTCAACAATGCTAATTGAATTAAATGAAAGTCAAACACATTCAACAAAGCTAATTGAGTCAAAAGAAAGTCAAACACATTCAAACAAAGCTTTTTGAATCAAATGAAAGTAAAATGCATTCAACAAAGCTAATTGAGTCAAATGAAAGTCAAACACTTTCAATAAAGCTAATTAAGTCAAATGAAAGTCAAACACATTCAAACAAAGCTTTTTGATTCAAATGAAAGTCAAATGCAATCAACAAAGCTAATTGAGTCAAATGAAAGTCAAACACTTTTAACAAAGCTTTTAGAATCAAATGAAAGTCAAACACATTCAAACAAAGCTTTTTGAATCAAATGAATTCAACAAAGCTAATTGAGTCAAATGAAAGTCAAACACTTTCATCAAAGCTTTTAGAATCAAATGAAAGTCAAATACATTCAAACAAAGCTTTTTGAATCAAATGAAAGTCAATTGCATTCCACAATGCTAATTGAGTCAAATGAAAGTCAAACACATTCAACGAAGCTAATTGAGTCAAATGAAAGTCTAACACATTCAAACAAAGCTTTTTGAATCAAATGAAAGTCAAATGCATTCAACAAAGCCAATTGAGTTAAATGAAAGTCAAACACATTCAAACATAGCTTTTTGATTCAAATGAAAGTCAAATGCATTCAACAAAGCTAATTGAGTCAAATGAAAGTCAAACACTTTCAACAAAGCTTTTAGAATCAAATGAAAGTAAAACACATTCAAACAAAATCTTTTTGAATCAAATGAATGTCAAATGCATTCAACAAATCTAATTGAGCCAAATGGAATTCAAACACATTCAACAAAGCTAATTGAGTTAAAAGAAAGTCAAACACATTCAAACAAAGCTTTTTGAATCAAATGAAAGTCAAATGCATTCAACAAAGCCAATTGAGTCAAATGAAAGTCAAACACATTCAAATAAAGCTTCTTGATTCAAATGAAAGTCAAATGCATTCAACAAAGCTAATTGAGTGAAATGAAAGTCAAATGCATTCAACAAAGCCAATTGAGTCAAATGAAAGTCAAACACATTCAAATAAAGCTTCTTGATTCAAATGAAAGTCAAATGCATTCAACAAAGCTAATTGAGTCAAATGAAAGTCAAACACTTTCGACAAAGCGTTTAGAATAAAATAAAAGTCAAATACATTCAATCAAAGCTTTTTGAATCAAATGAAAGTCAAATGCATTCAACAAAGCTAATTAAGTCAAACGAAAGTCAAACACTTTCAACAAAGCTAACTGAGTCAAATGAAAGTTAAACACATTCAAACAAAGCTTTTTGATTCAAATGAAAGTCAAATGCATTCAACAAAGCTAATTGATTCAAATGAAAGTCGAACACTTTCAAAAAAGCTTTTAGAATCAAATGAAAGTCAAACACATTCAAACAAAGCTTTTTGAATCAAATGAAAATCAAATGAATTCAACAAAGCTAATTGAGTCAAATGAAAGTCAAACACTTTCATCAAAGCTTTTAGAATCAAATGAAAGTCAAATACATTCAAACAAAGCTTTTTGAATCAAATGAAAGTCAATTGCATTCCACAATGCTAATTGATTCAAATGAAAGTCAAACACATTCAACAAAGCTAATTGAGTCAAATGAAAGTCAAACACTTTCGTCAAAGCTTTTAGAATCAAATTAAAGTCAAAAATATTCAAACAATGCTTTTTGAATCAAATGAAAGTCAATTGCATTCCACAATGCTAATTGAGTCAAATGAAGGTCAAACGCATTCAACGAAGCTAATTGAGTCAAATGAAAGTCAAACACATTCAAACAAAGCTTCTTGATTCAAATGAAACTCAAATGCATTCAACAAAGCTAATTGAGTCAAATGAAAGTCAAACACTTTCAACAAAGGTTTTAGAATCAAATGAAAGTCAAACACATTCAAACAAAGCTTTTTGAATCAAATGAAAATCAAATGAATTCAACAAAGCTAATTGAGTCAAATGAAAGTCAAACACTTTCATCAAAGCTTTTAGAATCAAATGAAAGTCAAATACATTCAAACAAAGCTTTTTGAAGCAAATGAAAGTCAATTGCATTCCACAATGCTAATTGATTCAAATGAAACTCAAACACATTCAACGAAGCTAATTGAGTCAAACGAAAGTCTAACACATTCAAACAAAGCTTTTTGAATCAAATGAAAGTCAAATGCATTCAACAAAGCCAATTGAGTTAAATGAAAGTCAAACACTTTCAACAAAGCTAATTGAGTCAAATGAAAGTCAAACACATTCAAACAAAGCTTTTTGATTCAAATGAAAGTCAAATGCATTCAACAAAGCTAATTGAGTCAAATGAAAGTCAAACACTTTCAACAAAGGTTTTAGAATCAAATGAAAGTCAAACACATTCAAACAAAGCTTTTTGAATCAAATGAAAATCAAATGAATTCAACAAAGCTAATTGAGTCAAATGAAAGTCAAACTTTTTCATCAAAGCTTTTAGAATCAAATGAAAGTCAAATACATTCAAACAAAGCTTTTTGATTCAAATGAAAGTCAAATGCATTCAACAATGCTAATTGAGTCAAATGAAGGTCAAACACATTCAACGAAGCTAATTGAGTCAAATGAAAGTCAAACACATTCAAACAAAGCTTTTTAAATCAAATGAAAGTCAAATCCATTCAACAAAGCCAATTGAGTCAAATGAAAGTCAAACACATTCAAACAAAGCTTCTTGATTCAAATGAAAGTCAAATGCATTCAACAAAGCTAATTGAGTCAAATGAAAGTCAAACACTTTCTACAAATCGTTTAGAATCAAATGAAAGTCAAATAAATTCAATCAAAGCATTTTGAATCAAATGAAAGTTAATTGCATTCCACAATGCTAATTAAGTCAAATGAAAATCAAACACATTCAACAAAGCTAATTGAGTCAGAAGAAAGTCAAACACATTCAAACAAAGTTTTTTGAATCAAATGAAAGTCAAATGCATTCAACAAAGTTAATTGAATCAAATGAAAGTCAATCACTTTCAACAAAGCTAATTGAGTCAAATGAAAGTCAAACACATTCAAACAAAGCTTTTTGATTCAAATGAAAGTCAAATGCATTCAACAAAGCTAATTGAGTCAAATGAAAGTCAAACACTTTCAAAAAAGATTTTAGAATCAAATGAAAGTCAAATACATTCAAACAAAGCTTTTTAAATCAAACGAAAATCAAAGGAATTTAACAAAGCTAATTGAGTCAAATAAGAGTCAAACACTTTCATCAAAGCTTTTAGAAGCAAATTAAAGTCAATTATATTCAAACAAAGCTTTTTGAATCAAATGAAAGTCAATTGCATTCCACAATGCTAATTGAGTCAAATGAAGGTCAAACACATTCAACAAAGCTAATTGAGTCAAATGAAAGTTAAACACATTCAAACAAAGCTTTTTGAATCAAATGAAAGTCAAATGCATTCAACAAAGCTAATTGAGTCAAATGAAAGTCAAATCCATTCAACAAAGCCAATTGAGTCAAATGAAAGTCAAACACATTCAAACAAAGCTTCTTGATTCAAATGAAAGTCAAATGCATTCAACAAAGCTAATTGAGCCAAATGAAAGTCAAACACTTTCAACAAAGCGATTAGAATCAAATGAAAGTCAAATACATTCAATCAAAGCTCTTTGAATCAAATGAAAGTCAATTGCATTCCACAATGCTAATTAAGTCAAATGAAAGTCAAACACATTCAACAAAGCTAATTGAGTCAAAAGAAAGTCAAAAACATTCAAACAAAGCTTTTTGAATCAAATGAAAGTCAAATGCATTCAACAAAGCTAATTGAGTCAAATGAAAGTCAAACACTTTAAACAAAGCTAATTGCGTCAAATGAAAGTCAAACACATTCAAACAAAGCTTTTTTATTCATATGAAAGTCAAATGCATTCAACAAAGCTAATTGAGTTATATGAAAGTCAAACACTTTCAACAAAGCTTTTAGAATCAAATGAAACTCAAATAAATTCAAACAAAGCTTTTTGAATCAAACGAAAATCAAAAGCATTCAACAAAGCTAATTGAGTCAAATGAAAGTCAAACACTTTCATCAAAGCTTTTAGAATAAAATGAAAGTGAAATACATTCAAACAAAGCTTTTTGAATCAAATGGAAGTCAATTGCATTCCACAATGGTAATTGAGTCAAATGAAAGTCAAACACCTTCAACGAAGTTAATTGAGTCAAATGAAAGTCAAACACATTCAAACAAAGCTTTTTGAATCAAATGAAAGTCAAATGCATTCAACGAAGGTAATTGAGTCAAATGAAAGTCAAACACTTTCAACAAAGCGATTAGAATCAAATGAAAGTCAAATACATTCAATCAAAGCTTTTTGAATCAAATGAAAGTCAATTGCATTCCACAATGCTAATTGATTCAAATGAAGGTCAAACACATTCAACAAAGCTAATTGAGTCAAATGAAAGTTAAACACATTCAAACAAAGCTTTTTGAATCAAATGAAAGTCAAATGCATTCAACAAATCCAATTGAGTCAAATGAAAGCCAAACACATTCAAACAAAGCTTCTTGATTCAAATGAAAGTCAAATGCATTCAACAAAGCTAATTGAGTCAAATGAAAGTCAAACACTTTCAACAAAGCGATTAGAATCAAATGAAAGTCAAATACATTCAATCAAAGCTTTTTGAATCAAATGAAAGTCAATTGCATTCCGCAATGCTAATTAAGTCAAATGAAAGTCAAACACATTCAACAAAGCTAATTGAGTCAAAAGAAAGTCAAAAACATTCAAACAAAGCTTTTTGAATCAAATGAAAGTCAAATGCATTCAACAAAGCTAATTGAGTCAAATGAAAGTCAAACACTTTAAACAAAGCTAATTGCGTCAAATGAAAGTCAAACACATTCAAACAAAGCTTTTTTATTCATATGAAAGTCAAATGCATTCAACAAAGCTAATTGAGTTAAATGAAAGTCAAACACTTTCAACAAAGCTTTTAGAATCAAATGAAACTCAAATAAATTCAAACAAAGCTTTTTGAATCAAACAAAAATCAAAAGAATTCAACAAAGCTAATTGAGTCAAATGAAAGTCAAACACTTTAAACAAAGCTAATTGCGTCAAATGAAAGTCAAACACATTCAAACAAAGCTTTTTTATTCATATGAAAGTCAAATGCATTCAACAAAGCTAATTGAGTTAAATGAAAGTCAAACACTTTCAACAAAGCTTTTAGAATCAAATGAAACTCAAATAAATTCAAACAAAGCTTTTTGAATCAAACGAAAATCAAAAGAATTCAACAAAGCTAATTGAGTCAAATGAAAGTCAAACACTTTCATCAAAGCTTTTAGGATAAAATGAAAGTGAAATACATTCAAACAAAGCTTTTTGAATCAAATGGAAGTCAATTGCATTCCACAATGGTAATTGAGTCAAATGAAAGTCAAACACATTCAACGAAGCTAATTGAGTCAAATGAAAGTCAAACACATTCAAACAAAGCTTTTTGAATCAAATGAAAGTCAAATGCATTCAACGAAGGTAATTGAGTCAAATGAAAGTCAAACACATTAAAATAAAGCTTCTTGATTCAAATGAAAGTCAAATGCATTCAACAAAGCTAATTGTATCAAATGAAAGTCATACACTTTCAACAAAGCTAATTGAGTCAAATGAAAGTCAAACACATTCAAACAAAGCTTTTTGAATCAAATGAAAGTCAAATGCATTCAACAAAGCTAATTGAGTCAAATGAAAGTCAAACACTTTCAACAAAGCGTTTTGAATCAAATGAAAGTCAAATACATTCAATCAAAGCTTTTTGAATCAAATGAAAGTCAATTGCATTCCACAATGCTAATTGAATCAAATGAAAGTCAAACACATTCAACAAAGCTAATTGAGTCAAAAGAAAGTCAAACACATTCAAACAAAGCTTTTTGAATCAAATGAAAGTTAAATGCATTCAACAAAGCTAATTGAGTCAAATGAAAGTCAAACAATTTCAACAAAGCTAATTGAGTCAAATGAAAGTCAAATACATTCAAACAAAGCTTTTTGATTCAAATGAAAGTCAAATGCAATCAACAAAGCTAATTGAGAAATGAAAGTCAAACACTTTCAACAAAGCTTTTAGAATCAAATGAAAGTCAAACACATTCAAACAAAGCTTTTTGAATCAAATGAAAATCAAATGAATTCAACAAAGCTAATTGAGTCAAATGAAAGTCAAACACTTTCATCAAAGCTTTTAGAATCAAATGAAAGTCAAATACATTCAAACAAAGCTTTTTGAATCAAATGAAAGTCAATTGCATTCCACAATGCTAATTGATTCAAATGAAAGTCAAACACATTCAACGAATCTAATTGAGTCAAACGAAAGTCTAACACATTCAAACAAAGCTTTTTGAATCAAATGAAAGTCAAATGCATTCAACAAAGCCAATTGAGTTAAATGAAAGTCAAACACATTCAGACATAGCTTCTTAATTCAAATGAAAGTCAAATGCATTCAACAAACCTAATTGAGTCAAATGAAAGTCAAACACTTTCAACAAAGCTTTTAGAATCAAATGAAAGTAAAACACATTCAAACAAAAGCTTTTTGAATCAAATGAATGTCAAATGCATTCAACAAAGCTAATTGAGCCAAATGAAAGTCAAACACATTCAACAAAGCTAATTAAGTTAAAAGAAAGTCAAACACATTCAAACAAAGCTTTTCGAATCAAATGAAAGTCAAATGCATTCAACAAAGCCAATTGAGTCAAATGAAAGTCAAACACATTCAAATAAAGCTTCTTGATTCAAATGAAAGTCAAATGCATTCAACAAAGCTAATTGAGTCAAATGAAAGTCATACACTTTCAACAAAGCTAATTGAGTCAATTGAAAGTCAAACACATTCAAACAAAGCTTTTTGAATCAAATGAAAGTCAAATGCATTCAACAAAGCTAATTGAGTCAAATGAAAGTCAAACACTTTCAACAAAGCGTTTAGAATCAAATGAAAGTCAAATACATTCAATCAAAGCTTTTTGAATCAAATAAAAGTCAATTGCATTCCACAATGCTAATTGAGTCAAATAAAAAGTCAAACACATTCAACAAAGATAATTGAGTCAAAAGAAAGTCAAACACATTCAAACAATGCTTTTTGAATCAAATGAAAGTAAAATGCATTCAACAAAGCTAATTGAGTCAAATGAAAGTCAAACACTTTCATCAAAGCTTTTAGAATAAAATGAAAGTCAAATACATTCAAACAAAGCTTTTTGAATCAAATCGAAGTCAATTGCATTCCACAATGCTAATTGAGTCAAATGAAAGTCAAACTCATTCAACGAAGCTAATTGAGTCAAATAAAAGTCAAACACATTCAAACAAAGCTTTTTGAATCTAATGAAAGTCAAATGCATTTAACAAAGCCAATTGAGTCAAATGAAAGTCAAACACATTCAAATAAAGCTTCTTGATTCAAATGAAAGTCAAATGCATTCAACAAAGCTAATTGAGTCAAATGAAAGTCAAACACATTCAAACAAAGCTTTTTGAATCAAATGAAAGTCAAATGCATTCATCAAAGCTAATTGAATCAAATGAAAGTCAAAGACTTTCAACAAAGCGTTTAGAATCAAATGAAAGTCAATTGCATTCCACAATGCTAATTGAGTCAAATGAAAGTCAAACACATTCAACAAAGCTAATTGAGTCAAAATAAAGTCAAACACATTCAAACAAAGCTTTTTGAATCAAATGAAAGTAAAATGCATTCAACAAAGCTAATTGAGTCAAATGAAAGTCAAACACATTCAAACAAAGCTAATTGAGTGAAATGAAAATCAAATGCATTCAACAAAGCTAATTGAGTCAAATGAAAGTCAAACACTTTCAACAAAGCTTTTAGAATCAAATGAAAGTCAAACACATTCTAACAAAGCTTTTTGAATCAAATGAATTCAACAAAGCTAATTGAGTCAAATGAAAGTGAAACACTTTTATCAAAGCTTTTAGAATCAAATGAAAGTCAAATACATCCCAACAAAGCTTTTTGAATCAAATGAAAGTGAATTGCATTCCACAATGCTAATTGAGTCAATTGAAAGTCAAACACATTCAAACAAAGCTTTTTGAATCAAATGAAAGTCAAATGCATTCAACAAAGCCAATTGAGTCAAATGAAAGTCAAACACATTCAAACATAGCTTCTTGATTCAAATAAAAGTCAAATGCATTCAACAAAGCTAATTGAGTCAAATGAAAGTCAAACACATTCAAATAAAGCTTCTTGATTCAAATGAAAGTCAAATGCATTTAACAAAGCTAATTGAGTGAAATGAAAGTCAAATGCATTCAACAAAGCCAATTGAGTCAAATGAAAGTCAAACACATTCAAATAAAGCTTCTTGATTCAAATGAAAGTTAAATGCATTCAACAAAGCTAATTGAGTCAAATGAAAGTCAAACACTTTGAACAAAGCGTTTAGAATCAAATAAAAGTCAAATACATTCAATCAAAGCTTTTTGAATCAAATGAAAGTCAAATGCATTCAACAAAGCTAATTAAGTCAAACGAAAGTCAAACACTTTCAACAAAGCTAACTGAGTCAAATGAAAATTAAACACATTCAAACAAAGCTTTTTGATTCAAATGAAAGTCAAATGCATTCAACAAAGCTAATTGATTCAAATGAAAGTCAAACACATTCAAACAAAGCTTTTTGAATCAAATGAAAATCAAATAAATTCAACAAAGCTAATTGAGTCAAATGAAAGTCAAACACTTTCGTCAAAGCTTTTAGAATCAAATTAAAGTAAAAAATATTCAAACAATGCTTTTTGAATCAAATGAAAGTCAATGGCATTCCACAATGCTAATTGAGTCAAATGAAGGTCAAACACATTCAACGAAGCTAATTGACTCAAATGAAAGTCAAACACATTCAAACAAAGCTTCTTGATTCAAATGAAAGTCAAATGCATTCAACAAAGCTAATTGAGTCAAATGAAAGTCAAACACTTTCAACAAAACTTTTAAAATCAAATGAAAGTCAAATACATTCAATTAAAGCTTTTTGAATCAAATGAAAGTCAATTGCATTCCACAATGCTAATTGAGTCAAATGAAAGTCAAACACATTATACAAAGCTAATTGAGTCAAAATAAAGTCAAACACATTCAAACAAAGCTGTTTGAATCAAATGAAAGTAAAATGCATTCAACAAAGCTAATTGAGTCAAATGAAAGTCAAACACTTTCAACAAAGCTAATTGAGTCAAATGAAAGTCAAACACATTCAAACAAAGCTTTTTGATTCAAATGAAAGTCAAATGCATTCAACAAAGCTAATTGAGTCAAATGAAAGTCTAACACTTTCAACAAAGCTTTTAGAATCAAATGAAAGTCAAACACATTCAAACAAAGCTTTTTGAATCAAATGAAAATCAAATGAATTCAACAAAGCTAATTGAGTCAAATGAAAGTCTAACACTTTCATCAAAGCTTTTAGAATCAATTGAAAGTAAAATACATTCAAACAATGCTTTTTGAATCAAATGAAAGACAATTGCATTCCACAATGCTAATTGAGTCAAATGAAAGTCAAACACATTCAACGAAGCTAATTGAGTCAAATGAAAGTCAAACACATTCAAACAAAGCTTTTTGAATCAAATGAAAGTCAAATGCATTCAACAAAGCCAATTGAGTCAAATGAAAGTCAAACACATTCAAACAAAGCTAATTGAGGTAAAAGAAAGTCAAACACATTCAAACAAAGCTTTTTGAATCAAATGAAAGTAAAATGCATTCAACAAAGCTAATTAAGTCAAACGAAAGTCAAACATTTTCAACAAAACTAACTGAGTCAAATGAAAGTCAAACACATTCAAACAAAGCTTTTTGATTCAAATGAAAGTCGAATGCATTCAACGAAGCTAATTGATTCAAATGAAAGTCGAACACTTTCAACAAAGCTTTTAGAATCAAATGAAAGTCAAACACATTCAAACAAAGCTTTTAGAATCAAATGAAAGTCAAACACATTCAAACAAAGCTTCTTGATTCAAATGAAAGTCAAATGCATTCAACAAAGCTAATTGAGTCAAATGAAAGTCAAACACTTTCAACAAAGCTTTTAGAATCAAATGAAAGTCAAATACATTCAATTAAAGCTTTTTGAATCAAATGAAAGTCAATTGCATTCCACAATGCTAATTGAGTCAAATGAAAGTCAAACACATTCAACAAAGCTAATTGAGTAAAAAAAAAGTCAAACACATTCAAACAAAGCTGTTTGAATCAAATGAAAGTAAAATGCATTCAACAAAGCTAATTGAGTCAAATGAAAGTCAAACACTTTCAACAAAGCTAATTGAGTCAAATGAAAGTCAAACACATTCAAACAAAGCTTTTTGAATCAAATGAAAGTAAAATGCATTCAACAAAGCTAATTGAGTCAAATGAAAGTCAAACACTTTCAACAAAGGTTTTAGAATCAAATGAAAGTCAAACACATTCAAACAAAGCTTTTTGAATCAAATGAAAATCAAATGAATTCAACAAAGCTAATTGAGTCAAATGAAAGTCAAACACTTTCATCAAAGCTTTTAGAATCAAATGAAAGTCAAATACATTCAAACAAAGCTTTTTGATTCAAATGAAAGTCAAATGCATTCAACAAAGCTAATTGAGTCAAATGAAAGTCAAACACATTCAACAAAGCTAATTGAGTTAAAAGAAAGTCAAACACATTCAAACAAAGCTTTTTGAATCAAATGAAAGTCAAATGCATTCAAAAAAGCCAATTGAGTCAAATGAAAGTCAAACACATTCAAACAAAGCTTCTTGATTCAAATGAAAGTCAATTGCATTCAACAAAGCAAATTGAGTCAAATGAAAGTCAAACACTTTGAACAAAGCGTTTAGAATCAAATGAAAGTCAAATACATTCAATCAAAGCTTTTTGAATCAAATGAAAGTCAATTGCATTCCACAATGCTAATTAAGTCAAATGAAAGTCAAACACATTCAACAAAGCTAATTGAGTCAAAAGAAAGCCAAACACATTCAAACAAAGTTTTTTGAATCAAATGAAAGTCAAATGCATTCAACAAACCTAATTGAGTCAAATGAAAGTCAAACACTTTCGTCAAAGCTTTTAGAATCAAATGAAAGTCAAACACATTCAAACAAAGCTTTTTGAATCAAATGAAAATCAAATGAATTCAACAAAGCTAATTGAGTCAAATGAAAGTCAAACACTTTCATCAAAGCTTTTAGTATCAAATGAAAGTCAAATACATTCAAACAAAGCTTTTTGAATCAAATGAAAGTCAATTGCATTTCACAATGCTAATTGATTCAAATGAAAGTCAAACACATTCAACGAAGCTAATTGAGTCAAATGAAAGTCAAACACATTCAAACAAAGCTTTTTGAATCAAATGAAAGTCAAATGCATTCAACAAAGCTAATTGAATCAAATGAAAGTCAAACACTTTCAACAAAGCGTTTAGAATCAAATGAAAGTCAATTGCATTCCACAATGCTAATTGAGTCAAATGAAAGTCAAACACATTCAACAAAGCTAATTGAGTCAAAATAAAGTCAAACACATTCAAACAAAGCTTTTTGAATCAAATGAAAGTAAAATGCATTCAACAAAGCTAATTGAGTCAAATGAAAGTCAAACACATTCAAACAAAGCTAATTGAGTCAAATGAAAGTCAAATGCATTCAACAAAGCTAATTGAGTCAAATGAAAGTCAAACACTTTCAACAAAGCTTTTAGAATCAAATGAAAGTCAAACACATTCTAACAAAGCTTTTTGAATCAAATGAAAATCAAATGAATTCAACAAAGCTAATTGAGTCAAATAAAAGTCAAACACTTTCATCAAAGCTTTTAGAATCAAATGAAAGTCAAATACATCCCAACAATGCTTTTTGAATCAAATGAAAGTGAATTGCATTCCACAATGCTAATTGAGTCAAATGAAAGTCAAACACATTCAAACAAAGCTTTTTGAATCAAATGAAAGTCAAATGCATTCAACAAAGCCAATTGAGTCAAATGAAAGTCAAACACATTCAAACATTGCTTCTTGATTCAAATAAAAGTCAAATGCATTCAACAAAGCTAATTGAGTCAAATGAAAGTCAAACACTTTCAACAAAGCTTTTAGAATCAAATGAAAGTAAAAGACATTCAAACAAAGCTTTTTGAATCAAATGAATGTCAAATGCATTTAACAAAGCTAATTGAGTCAAATGAAAGTCAAACACATTCAAATAATGCTTCTTGATTCAAATGAAAGTCAAATGCATTCAACAAAGCTAATTGAGTGAAATGAAAGTCAAATGCATTCAACAAAGCCAATTGAGTCAAATGAAAGTCAAACACATTCAAATAAAGCTTCTTGATTCAAATGAAAGTTAAATGCATTCAACAAAGCTAATTGAGTCAAATGAAAGTCAAACACTTTGAACAAAGCGTTTAGAATCAAATAAAAGTCAAATACATTCAATCAAAGCTTTTTGAATCAAATGAAAGTCAAATGCATTCAACAAAGCTAATTAAGTCAAACGAAAGTCAAACACTTTCAACAAAGCTAACTGAGTCAAATGAAAGTCAAACACATTCAAACAAAGCTTTTTGATTTAAATGAAAGTCAAATGCATTCAACAAAGCTAATTGAGTCAAATGAAAGTCAAACACTTTCAACAAAACTTTTAAAATCAAATGAAAGTCAAATACATTCAATTAAAGCTTTTTGAATCAAATGAAAGTCAATTGCATTCCACAATGCTAATTGAGTCAAATGAAAGTCAAACACATTATACAAAGCTAATTGAGTCAAAATAAAGTCAAACACATTCAAACAAAGCTGTTTGAATCAAATGAAAGTAAAATGCATTCAACAAAGCTAATTGAGTCAAATGAAAGTCAAACACATTCAACAAAGCTAGTTGAGGTAAAAGAAAGTCAAACACATTCAAACAAAGCTTTTTGAATCAAATGAAAGTCAAATGCATTCCACAAAGCCAATTGAGTCAAATGAAAGTCAAACACATTCAAATAAAGCTTCTTGATTCAAATGAAAGTCAAATGCATTTAACAAAGCTAATTGAGTGAAATGAAAGTCAAATGCATTCAACAAAGCCAATTGAGTCAAATGAAAGTCAAACACATTCAAATAAAGCTTCTTGATTCAAATGAAAGTCAAATGCATTCAACAAAGCTAATTGAGTCAAATGAAAGTCAAACACTTTCGACAAAGCGTTTAGAATCAAATGAAAGTCAAATACATTCAATCAAAGCTTTTTGAATCAAATGAAAGTAAAATGCATTCAACAAAGCTAATTAAGTCAAACGAAAGTCAAACATTTTCAACAAAGCTAACTGAGTCAAATGAAAGTCAAACACATTCAAACAAAGCTTTTTGATTCAAATGAAAGTCGAATGCATTCAACGAAGCTAATTGATTCAAATGAAAGTCGAACACTTTCAACAAAGCTTTTAGAATCAAATGAAAGTCAAACACATTCAAACAAAGCTTTTTGAATCAAATGAAAATCAAATGAATTCAACAAAGCTAATTGAGTCAAATGAAAGTCAAACACTTTCGTCAAAGCTTTTAGAATCAAATTAAAGTCAAATATATTCAAACAATGCTTTTTGAATCAAATGAAAGTCAATTGCATTCCACAATGCTAATTGAGTCAAATGAAGGTCAAACACATTCAACGAAGCTAATTGAGTCAAATGAAAGTCAAACACATTCAAACAAAGCTTCTTGATTCAAATGAAAGTCAAATGCATTCAACAAAGCTAATTGAGTCAAATGAAAGTCAAACACTTTCAACAAAGCTTTTAGAATCAAATGAAAGTCAAATACATTCAATTAAAGCTTTTTGAATCAAATGAAAGTCAATTGCATTCCACAATGCTAATTGAGTCAAATGAAAGTCAAACACATTCAACAAAGCTAATTGAGTCAAAATAAAGTCAAACACATTCAAACAAAGCTGTTTGAATCAAATGAAAGTAAAATGCATTCAACAAAGCTAATTGAGTCAAATGAAAGTCAAACACTTTCAACAAAGCTAATTGTGTCAAATGAAAGTCAAACACATTCAAACAAAGCTTTTTGAATCAAATGAAAGTAAAATGCATTCAACAAAGCTAATTGAGTCAAATGAAAGTCAAACACTTTCAACAAAGGTTTTAGAATCAAATGAAAGTCAAACACATTCAAACAAAGCTTTTTGAATCAAATGAAAATCAAATGAATTCAACAAAGCTAATTGAGTCAAATGAAAGTCAAACACTTTCATCAAAGCTTTTAGAATCAAATGAAAGTCAAATACATTCAAACAAAGCTTTTTGATTCAAATGAAAGTCAAATGCATTCAACAAAGCTAATTGAGTCAAATGAAAGTCAAACACATTCAACAAAGCTAATTGAGTTAAAAGAAAGTCAAACACATTCAAACAAAGCTTTTTGAATCAAATGAAAGACAAATGCATTCAAAAAAGCCAATTGAGTCAAATGAAAGTCAAACACATTCAAACAAAGCTTCTTGATTCAAATGAAAGTCAATTGCATTCAACAAAGCAAATTGAGTCAAATGAAAGTCAAACACTTTGAACAAAGCGTTTAGAATCAAATGAAAGTCAAATACATTCAATCAAAGCTTTTTGAATCAAATGAAAGTCAATTGCATTCCACAATGCTAATTAAGTCAAATGAAAGTCAAACACATTCAACAAAGCTAATTGAGTCAAAAGAAAGCCAAACACATTCAAACAAAGCTTTTTGAATCAAATGAAAGTCAAATGCATTCAACAAACCTAATTGAGTCAAATGAAAGTCAAACACTTTCGTCAAAGCTTTTAGAATCAAATGAAAGTCAAACACATTCAAACAAAGCTTTTTGAATCAAATGAATTCAACAAAGCTAATTGAGTCAAATGAAAGTCAAACACTTTCATCAAAGCTTTTAGTATCAAATGAAAGTCAAATACATTCAAACAAAGCTTTTTGAATCAAATGAAAGTCAATTGCATTTCACAATGCTAATTAATTCAAATGAAAGTCAAACACATTCAACGAAGCTAATTGAGTCAAATGAAAGTCAAACACATTCAAACAAAGCTTTTTGAATCAAATGAAAGTCAAATGCATTCAACAAAGCTAATTGAATCAAATGAAAGTCAAACACTTTCAACAAAGCGTTTAGAATCAAATGAAAGTCAATTGCATTCCACAATGCTAATTGAGTCAAATGAAAGTCAAACACATTCAACAAAGCTAATTGAGTCAAAATAAAGTCAAACACATTCAAACAAAGCTTTTTGAATCAAATGAAAGTAAAATGCATTCAACAAAGCTAATTGAGTCAAATGAAAGTCAAACACATTCAAACAAAGCTAATTGAGTCAAATGAAAGTCAAATGCATTCAACAAAGCTAATTGAGTCAAATGAAAGTCAAACACTTTCAACAAAGCTTTTAGAATCAAATGAAAGTCAAACACATTCTAACAAAGCTTTTTGAATCAAATGAAAATCAAATGAATTCAACAAAGCTAATTGAGTCAAATGAAAGTCAAACACTTTCATCAAAGCTTTTAGAATCAAACGAAAGTCAAATACATCCCAACAATGCTTTTTGAATCAAATGAAAGTGAATTGCATTCCACAATGCTAATTGAGTCAAATGAAAGTCAAACACATTCAAACAAAGCTTTTTGAATCAAATGAAAGTCAAATGCATTCAACAAAGCCAATTGAGTCAAATGAAAGTCAAACACATTCAAACATTGCTTCTTGATTCAAATAAAAGTCAAATGCATTCAACAAAGCTAATTGAGTCAAATGAAAGTCAAACACTTTCAACAAAGCTTTTAGAATCAAATGAAAGTAAAAGACATTCAAACAAAGCTTTTTGAATCAAATGAATGTCAAATGCATTTAACAAAGCTAATTGAGTCAAATGAAAGTCAAACACATTCAAATAAAGCTTCTTGATTCAAATGAAAGTCTAATGCATTCAACAAAGCTAATTGAGTGAAATGAAAGTCAAATGCATTCAACAAAGCTAATTGAGTCAAATGAAAGTCAAACACTTTGAACAAAGCGTTTAGAATCAAATAAAAGTCAAATACATTCAATCAAAGCTTTTTGAATCAAATGAAAGTCAAATGCATTCAACAAAGCTAATTAAGTCAAACGAAAGTCAAACACTTTCAACAAAGCTAACTGAGTCAAATGAAAGTCAAACACATTCAAACAAAGCTTTTTGATTCAAATGAAAGTCAAATGCATTCAACAAAGCTAATTGATTCAAATGAAAGTCGAACACTTTCAAAAAAGCTTTTAGAATCAAATTAAAGTCAAAAATATTCAAACAATGCTTTTTGAATCAAATGAAAGTCAATTGCATTCCACAATGCTAATTGAGTCAAATGAAGGTCAAACACATTCAACGAAGCTAATTGACTCAAATGAAAGTCAAACACATTCAAACAAAGCTTCTTGATTCAAATGAAAGTCAAATGCATTCAACAAAGCTAATTGAGTCAAATGAAAGTCAAACACTTTCAACAAAACTTTTAAAATCAAATGAAAGTCAAATACATTCAATTAAAGCTTTTTGAATCAAATGAAAGTCAATTGCATTCCACAATGCTAATTGAGTCAAATGAAAGTCAAACACATTATACAAAGCTAATTGAGTCAAAATAAAGTCAAACACATTCAAACAAAGCTGTTTGAATCAAATGAAAGTAAAATGCATTCAACAAAGCTAATTGAGTCAAATGAAAGTCAAACACTTTCAACAAAGCTAATTGAGTCAAATGAAAGTCAAACACATTCAAACAAAGCTTTTTGATTCAAATGAAAGTCAAATGCATTCAACAAAGCTAATTGAGTCAAATGAAAGTCAAACACTTTCAACAAAGGTTTTAGAATCAAATGAAAGTCAAACACATTCAAACAAAGCTTTTTGAATCAAATGAAAATCAAATGAATTCAACAAAGCTAATTGAGTCAAATGAAAGTCAAACACTTTCATCAAAGCTTTTAGAATCAAATGAAAGTCAAATACATTCAAACAAAGCTTTTTGATTCAAATGAAAGTCAAATGCATTCAACAAAGCTAATTGAGTCAAATGAAAGTCAAACACATTCAACAAAGCTAATTGAGTTAAAAGAAAGTCAAACACATTCAAACAAAGCTTTTTGAATCAAATGAAAGTCAAATGCGTTCAAAAAAGCCAATTGAGTCAAATGAAAGTCAAACACATTCAAACAAAGCTTCTTGATTCAAATGAAAGTCAAATGCATTCAACAAAGCAAATTGAGTCAAATGAAAGTCAAACACTTTGAACAAAGCGTTTAGAATCAAATGAAAGTCAAATACATTCAATCAAAGCTTTTTGAATCAAATGAAAGTCAATTGCATTCCACAATGCTAATTAAGTCAAATGAAAGTGAAACACATTCAACAAAGCTAATTGAGTCAAAAGAAAGCCAAACACATTCAAACAAAGCTTTTTGAATCAAATGAAAGTCAAATGCATTCAACAAACCTAATTGAGTCAAATGAAAGTCAAACACTTTCGTCAAAGCTTTTAGAATCAAATGAAAGTCAAACACATTCAAACAAAGCTTTTTGAATCAAATGAAAATCAAATGAATTCAACAAAGCTAATTGAGTCAAATGAAAGTCAAACACTTTCATCAAAGCTTTTAGAATCAAATGAAAGTCAAATACATTCAAACAAAGCTTTTTGAATCAAATGAAAGTCAATTGCATTTCACAATTCTAATTGATTCAAATGAAAGTCAAACACATTCAACGAAGCTAATTGAGTCAAATGAAAGTCAAACACATTCAAACAAAGCTTTTTGAATCAAATGTAAGTTAAATGCATTCAACAAAGCCAATTGAGTCAAATGAAAGTCAAACACATTCAAACATAGCTTCTTTATTCAAATAAAAGTCAAATGCATTCAACAAAGCTAATTGAGTCAAATGAAAGTCAAACACTTTCAACAAAGCTTTTAGAATCAAATGAAAGTAAAACACATTCAAACAAAGCTTTTTGAATCAAATGAATGTCAAATGCATTCAACAAAGCTAATTGAGTCAAATGAAAGTCAAACACATTCAACAAAGCTAATTGAGGTAAAAGAAAGTCAAACACATTCAAACAAAGCTTTTTGAATCAAATGAAAGTAAAATGCATTCAACAAAGCTAATTAAGTCAAACGAAAGTCAAACATTTTCAACAAAGCTAACTGAGTCAAATGAAAGTCAAACACATTCAAACAAAGCTTTTTGATTCAAATGAAAGTCGAATGCATTCAACGAAGCTAATTGATTCAAATGAAAGTCGAACACTTTCAACAAAGCTTTTAGAATCAAATGAAAGTCAAACACATTCAAACAAAGCTTTTTGAATCAAATGAAAATCAAATGAATTCAACAAAGCTAATTGAGTCAAATGAAAGTCAAACACTTTCGTCAAAGCTTTTAGAATCAAATTAAAGTCAAATATATTCAAACAATGCTTTTTGAATCAAATGAAAGTCAATTGCATTCCACAATGCTAATTGAGTCAAATGAAGGTCAAACACATTCAACGAAGCTAATTGAGTCAAATGAAAGTCAAACACATTCAAACAAAGCTTCTTGATTCAAATGAAAGTCAAATGCATTCAACAAAGCTAATTGAGTCAAATGAAAGTCAAACACTTTCAACAAAGCTTTTAGAATCAAATGAAAGTCAAATACATTCAATTAAAGCTTTTTGAATCAAATGAAAGTCAATTGCATTCCACAATGCTAATTGAGTCAAATGAAAGTCAAACACATTCAACAAAGCTAATTGAGTCAAAATAAAGTCAAACACATTCAAACAAAGCTGTTTGAATCAAATGAAAGTAAAATGCATTCAACAAAGCTAATTGAGTCAAATGAAAGTCAAACACTTTCAACAAAGCTAATTGAGTCAAATGAAAGTCAAACACATTCAAACAAAGCTTTTTGAATCAAATGAAAGTAAAATGCATTCAACAAAGCTAATTGAGTCAAATGAAAGTCAAACACTTTCAACAAAGGTTTTAGAATCAAATGAAAGTCAAACACATTCAAACAAAGCTTTTTGAATCAAATGAAAATCAAATGAATTCAACAAAGCTAATTGAGTCAAATGAAAGTCAAACACTTTCATCAAAGCTTTTAGAATCAAATGAAAGTCAAATACATTCAAACAAAGCTTTTTGATTCAAATGAAAGTCAAATGCATTCAACAAAGCTAATTGAGTCAAATGAAAGTCAAACACATTCAACAAAGCTAATTGAGTTAAAAGAAAGTCAAACACATTCAAACAAAGCTTTTTGAATCAAATGAAAGTCAAATGCATTCAAAAAAGCCAATTGAGTCAAATGAAAGTCAAACACATTCAAACAAAGCTTCTTGATTCAAATGAAAGTCAATTGCATTCAACAAAGCAAATTGAGTCAAATGAAAGTCAAACACTTTGAACAAAGCATTTAGAATCAAATGAAAGTCAAATACATTCAATCAAAGCTTTTTGAATCAAATGAAAGTCAATTGCATTCCACAATGCTAATTAAGTCAAATGAAAGTCAAACACATTCAACAAAGCTAATTGAGTCAAAAGAAAGCCAAACACATTCAAACAAAGCTTTTTGAATCAAATGAAAGTCAAATGCATTCAACAAACCTAATTGAGTCAAATGAAAGTCAAACACTTTCATCAAAGCTTTTAGTATCAAATGAAAGTCAAATACATTCAAACAAAGCTTTTTGAATCAAATGAAAGTCAATTGCATTTCACAATGCTAATTGATTCAAATGAAAGTCAAACACATTCAACGAAGCTAATTGAGTCAAATGAAAGTCAAACACATTCAAACAAAGCTTTTTGAATCAAATGAAAGTCAAATGCATTCAACAAAGCTAATTGAATCAAATGAAAGTCAAACACTTTCAACAAAGCGTTTAGAATCAAATGAAAGTCAATTGCATTCCACAATGCTAATTGAGTCAAATGAAAGTCAAACACATTCAACAAAGCTAATTGAGTCAAAATAAAGTCAAACACATTCAAACAAAGCTTTTTGAATCAAATGAAAGTAAAATGCATTCAACAAAGCTAATTGAGTCAAATGAAAGTCAAACACATTCAAACAAAGCTAATTGAGTCAAATGAAAGTCAAATGCATTCAACAAAGCTAATTGAGTCAAATGAAAGTCAAACACTTTCAACAAAGCTTTTAGAATCAAATGAAAGTCAAACACATTCTAACAAAGCTTTTTGAATCAAATGAAAATCAAATGAATTCAACAAAGCTAATTGAGTCAAATAAAAGTCAAACACTTTCATCAAAGCTTTTAGAATCAAATGAAAGTCAAATACATCCCTACAATGCTTTTTGAATCAAATGAAAGTGAATTGCATTCCACAATGCTAATTGAGTCAAATGAAAGTCAAACACATTCAAACAAAGCTTTTTGAATCAAATGAAAGTCAAATGCATTCAACAAAGCCAATTGAGTCAAATGAAAGTCAAACACATTCAAACATTGCTTCTTGATTCAAATAAAAGTCAAATGCATTCAACAAAGCTAATTGAGTCAAATGAAAGTCAAACACTTTCAACAAAGCTTTTAGAATCAAATGAAAGTAAAAGACATTCAAACAAAGCTTTTTGAATCAAATGAATGTCAAATGCATTTAACAAAGCTAATTGAGTCAAATGAAAGTCAAACACATTCAAATAAAGCTTCTTGATTCAAATGAAAGTCAAATGCATTCAACAAAGCTAATTGAGTGAAATGAAAGTCAAATGCATTCAACAAAGCCAATTGAGTCAAATGAAAGTCAAACACATTCAAATAAAGCTTCTTGATTCAAATGAAAGTTAAATGCATTCAACAAAGCTAATTGAGTCAAATGAAAGTCAAACACTTTGAACAAAGCGTTTAGAATCAAATAAAAGTCAAATACATTCAATCAAAGCTTTTTGAATCAAATGAAAGTCAAATGCATTCAACAAAGCTAATTAAGTCAAACGAAAGTCAAACACTTTCAACAAAGCTAACTGAGTCAAATGAAAGTCAAACACATTCAAACAAAGCTTTTTGATTCAAATGAAAGTCAAATGCGTTCAAAAAAGCTAATTGATTCAAATGAAAGTCGAACACTTTCAAAAAAGCTTTTAGAATCAAATTAAAGTCAAAAATATTCAAACAATGCTTTTTGAATCAAATGAAAGTCAATTGCATTCCACAATGCTAATTGAGTCAAATGAAGGTCAAACACATTCAACGAAGCTAATTGACTCAAATGAAAGTCAAACACATTCAAACAAAGCTTCTTGATTCAAATGAAAGTCAAATGCATTCAACAAAGCTAATTGAGTCAAATGAAAGTCAAACACTTTCAACAAAACTTTTAGAATCAAATGAAAGTCAAATACATTCAATTAAAGCTTTTTGAATCAAATGAAAGTCAATTGCATTCCACAATGCTAATTGAGTCAAATGAAAGTCAAACACATTCAACAAAGCTAATTGAGTCAAAATAAAGTCAAACACATTCAAACAAAGCTGTTTGAATCAAATGAAAGTAAAATGCATTCAACAAAGGTAATTGAGTCAAATGAAAGTCAAACACTTTCAACAAAGCTAACTGAGTCAAATGAAAGTCAAACACATTCAAACAAAGCTTTTTGATTCAAATGAAAGTCAAATGCATTCAACAAAGCTAATTGAGTCAAATGAAAGTCAAACACTTTCAACAAAGGTTTTAGAATCAAATGAAAGTCAAACACATTCAAACAAAGCTTTTTGAATCAAATGAAAATCAAATGAATTCAACAAAGCTAATTGAGTCAAATGAAAGTCAAACACTTTCATCAAAGCTTTTAGAATCAAATGAAAGTCAAATACATTCAAACAAAGCTTTTTGATTCAAATGAAAGTCAAATGCATTCAACAAAGCTAATTGAGTCAAATGAAAGTCAAACACATTCAACGAAGCTAATTGAGTTAAAAGAAAGTCAAACACATTCAAACAAAGCTTTTTGAAACAAATAAAAGTCAAATGCATTCAAAAAAGCCAATTGAGTCAAATGAAAGTCAAACACATTCAAACAAAGCTTCTTGAATCAAATGAAAGTCAAATGCATTCAACAAAGCTAATTGAGTCAAATGAAAGTCCAACACTTTCAACAAAGCGTTTAGAATCAAATGAAAGTCAAATACATTCAATCAAAGCTTTTTGAATCAAATGAAAGTCAAATGCATTCAACAAAGCTAATTAAGTCAAACGAAAGTCAAACATTTTCAACAAAGCTAACTGAGTCAAATGAAAGTCAAACACATTCAAACAAAGCTTTTTGATTCAAATGAAAGTCAAATGCATTCAACGAAGCTAATTGATTCAAATGAAAGTCGAACACTTTCAACAAAGCTTTTAGAATCAAATGAAAGTCAAACACATTCAAACAAAGCTTTTTGAATCAAATGAAAATCAAATGAATTCAACAAAGCTAATTGAGTCATATGAAAGTCAAACACTTTCGTCAAAGCTTTTAGAATCAAATTAAAGTCAAATATATTCAAACAATGCTTTTTGAATCAAATGAAAGTCAATTGCATTCCACAATGCTAATTGAGTCAAATGAAGGTCAAACACATTCAACGAAGCTAATTGAGTCAAATGAAAGTCCAACACATTCAAACAAAGCTTCTTGATTCAAATGAAAGTCAAATGCATTCAACAAAGCTAATTGAGTCAAATGAAAGTCAAACACTTTCAACAAAGCTTTTAGAATCAAATGAAAGTCAAATACATTCAATTAAAGCTTTTTGAATCAAATGAAAGTCAATTGCATTCCACAATGCTAATTGAGTCAAATGAAAGTCAAACACATTCAACAAAGCTAATTGAGTCAAAATAAAGTCAAACACATTCAAACAAAGCTGTTTGAATCAAATGAAAGTAAAATGCATTCAACAAAGCTAATTGAGTCAAATGAAAGTCAAACACTTTCAACAAAGCTAATTGAGTCAAATGAAAGTCAAACACATTCAAACAAAGCTTTTTGAATCAAATGAAAGTAAAATGCATTCAACAAAGCTAATTGAGTCAAATGAAAGTCAAACACTTTCAACAAAGGTTTTAGAATCAAATGAAAGTCAAACACATTCAAACAAAGCTTTTTGAATCAAATGAAAATCAAATGAATTCAACAAAGCTAATTGAGTCCAATGAAAGTCAAACACTTTCATCAAAGCTTTTAGAATCAAATGAAAGTCAAATACATTCAAACAAAGCTTTTTGATTCAAATGAAAGTCAAATGCATTCAACAAAGCTAATTGAGTCAAATGAAAGTCAAACACATTCAACAAAGCTAATTGAGTTAAAAGAAAGTCAAACACATTCAAACAAAGCTTTTTGAATCAAATGAAAGTCAAATGCATTCAAAATAGCCAATTGAGTCAAATGAAAGTCAAACACATTCAAACAAAGCTTCTTGATTCAAATGAAAGTCAAATGCATTCAACAAAGCAAATTGAGTCAAATGAAAGTCAAACACTTTGAACAAAGCGTTTAGAATCAAATGAAAGTCAAATACATTCAATCAAAGCTTTTTGAATCAAATGAAAGTCAATTGCATTCCACAATGCTAATTAAGTCAAATGAAAGTCAAACACATTCAACAAAGCTAATTGAGTCAAAAGAAAGCCAAACACATTCAAACAAAGCTTTTTGAATCAAATGAAAGTCAAATGCATTCAACAAACCTAATTGAGTCAAATGAAAGTCAAACACTTTCGTCAAAGCTTTTAGAATCAAATGAAAGTCAAACACATTCAAACAAAGCTTTTTGAATCAAATGAAAATCAAATGAATTCAACAAAGCTAATTGAGTCAAATGAAAGTCAAACACTTTCATCAAAGCTTTTAGTATCAAATGAAAGTCAAATACATTCAAACAAAGCTTTTTGAATCAAATGAAAGTCAATTGCATTTCACAATGCTAATTGATTCAAATGAAAGTCAAACACATTCAACGAAGCTAATTGAGTCAAATGAAAGTCAAACACATTCAAACAAAGCTTTTTGAATCAAATGAAAGTCAAATGCATTCAACAAAGCTAATTGAATCAAATGAAAGTCAAACACTTTCAACAAAGCGTTTAGAATCAAATAAAAGTCAATTGCATTCCACAATGCTAATTGAGTCAAATGAAAGTCAAACACATTCAACAAAGCTAATTGAGTCAAAATAAAGTCAAACACATTCAAACAAAGCTTTTTGAATCAAATGAAAGTAAAATGCATTCAACAAAGCTAATTGAGTCAAATGAAAGTCAAACACATTCAAACAAAGCTAATTGAGTCAAATGAAAGTCAAATGCATTCAACAAAGCTAATTGAGTCAAATGAAAGTCAAACACTTTCAACAAAGCTTTTAGAATCAAATGAAAGTCAAACACATTCTAACAAAGCTTTTTGAATCAAATGAAAATCAAATGAATTCAACAAAGCTAATTGAGTCAAATGAAAGTCAAACGCTTTCATCAAAGCTTTTAGAATCAAATGAAAGTCAAATACATCCCAACAATGCTTTTTGAATCAAATGAAAGTGAATTGCATTCCACAATGCTAATTGAGTCAAATGAAAGTCAAACACATTCAAACAAAGCTTTTTGAATCAAATGAAAGTCAAATGCATTCAACAAAGCCAATTGAGTCAAATGAAAGTCAAACACATTCAAACATAGCTTCTTGATTCAAATAAAAGTCAAATGCATTCAACAAAGCTAATTGAGTCAAATGAAAGTCAAACACTTTCAACAAAGCTTTTAGAATCAAATGAAAGTAAAAGACATTCAAACAAAGCTTTTTGAATCAAATGAATGTCAAATACATTTAACAAAGCTAATTGAGTCAAATGAAAGTCAAACACATTCAAATAAAAGCTTCTTGATTCAAATGAAAGTCAAATGCATTCAACAAAGCTAATAGAGTGAAATGAAAGTCAAATGCATTCAACAAAGCCAATTGAGTCAAATGAAAGTCAAACACATTCAAATAAAGCTTCTTGATTCAAATGAAAGTTAAATGCATTCAACAAAGCTAATTGAGTCAAATGAAAGTCAAACACTTTGAACGAAGCGTTTAGAATCAAATAAAAGTCAAATACATTCAATCAAAGCTTTTTGAATCAAATGAAAGTCAAATGCATTCAACAAAGCTAATTAAGTCAAACGAAAGTCAAACACTTTCAACAAAGCTAACTGAGTCAAATGAAAGTCAAACACATTCAAACAAAGCTTTTTGATTCAAATGAAAGTCAAATGCATTCAACAAAGCTAATTGATTTAAATGAAAGTCGAACACTTTCAACAAAGGTTTTAGAATCAAATGAAAGTCAAACACATTCAAACAAAGCTTTTTGAATCAAATGAAAATCAAATGAATTCAACAAAGCAAATTGAGTCAAATGAAAGTCAAACACTTTCATCAAAGCTTTTAGAATCAAATGAAAGTCAAATACATTCAAACAAAGATTTTTGATTCAAATGAAAGTCAAATGCATTCAACAAAGCTAATTGAGTCAAATGAAAGTCAAACACATTCAACGAAGCTAATTGAGTTAAAAGAAAGTCAAACACATTCAAACAAAGCTTTTTGAAACAAATAAAAGTCAAATGCATTCAAAAAAGCCAATTGAGTCAAATGAAAGTCAAACACATTCAAACAAAGCTTCTTGAATCAAATGAAAGTCAAATGCATTCAACAAAGCTAATTGAGTCAAATGAAAGTCCAACACTTTCAACAAAGCGTTTAGAATCAAATGAAAGTCAAATACATTCAATCAAAGCTTTTTGAATCAAATGAAAGTCAATTGCATTCCACAATGCTAATTAAGTCAAATGAAAGTCAAACACATTCAACAAATCTAATTGAGTTAAAAGAAAGCCAAACACATTCAAACAAAGCTTTTTGAATCAAATGAAAGTCAAATGCATCCAACAAACCTAATTGAGTCAAATGAAAGTCAAACACTTTCGTCAAAGCTTTTAGAATCAAATGAAAGTCAAACACATTCAAACAAAGCTTTTTGAATCAAATGAAAATCAAATGAATTCAACAAAGCTAATTGAGTCAAATGAAAGTCAAACACTTTCATCAAAGCTTTTAGAATCAAATGAAAGTCAAATACATTCAAACAAAGCTTTTTGAATCAAATGAAAGTCAATTGCAATTCACAATGCTAATTGATTCAAATGAAAGTCAAACACATTCAACGAAGCTAATTGAGTCAAATGAAAGTCAAACACATTCAAACAAAGCTTTTTGAATCAAATAAAGTCAAATGCATTCAACAAAGCCAATTGAGTCAAATGAAAGTCAAACACATTCAAACATAGCTTCTTGATTCAAATAAAAGTCAAATGAATTCAACAAAGCTAATTGAGTCAAATGAAAGTCAAACACTTTCAACAAAGCTTTTAGAATCAAATGAAAGTAAAACACATTCAAACAAAGCTTTTTGAATCAAATGTATGTCAAATGCATTCAACAAAGCTAATTGAGTCAAATGAAAGTCAAACATATTCAACAAAGCTAATTGAGGTAAAAGAAAGTCAAACACATTCAAACAAAGCTTTTTGAATCAAATGGAAGTCAAATGCATTCAACAAAGCCAATTGAGTCAAATGAAAGTCAAACACATTCAAATAAAGCTTCTTGATTCAAATGAAAGTCAAATGCATTCAACAAAGCTAATTGAGTCAAATGAAAGTCAAACACTTTCAACAAAGCTAGTTGAGGTAAAAGAAAGTCAAACACATTCAAACAAAGCTTTTTGAATCAAATGAAAGTCAAATGCATTCAACAAAGCTAATTGAGTCAAATGAAAGTCAAACACTTTCAACAAAGCTTTTAGAATCAAATGAAAGTCAAATACATTCAAACAAAGCTTTTTGAATCAAATGAAAATCAAATGAATTCAACAAAGCTAATTGAGTCAAATGAAAGTCAAACACTTTCGTCAAAGCTTTTAGAATCAAATTAAAGTCAAATATATTCAAACAAAGCTTTTTGAATCAATTGAAAGTCAATTGCATTCCACAATGCTAATTGAGTCAAATGAAGGTCAAACACATTCAACAAAGCTAATTGAGTCAAATGAAAGTCAAACACTTTCAACAAAGCTTTTTAAATCAAATGAAAGTTAAATCCATTCAACAAAGCCAATTGAGTCAAATGAAAGTCAAACACATTCAAACAAAGCTTCTTGATTCAAATGAAAGTCAAACACATTCAACAAAGCTAATTGAGGTAAAAGAAAGTCAAACACATTCAAACAAAGCTTTTTGAATCAAATGAAAGTCAAATGCATTCAACAAACCCAATTGAGTCAAATGAAAGTCAAACACATTCAAATAAAGCTTCTTGATTCAAATGAAAGTCAAATGCATTCAACAAAGCTAATTGAGTCAAATGAAAGTCAAACACATTCAAACAAAGCTTTTTAAATCAAATGAAAGTCAAATCCATTCAACAAAGCCAATTGAGTCAAATGAAAGTCAAACACATTCAAACAAAGCTTCTTGATTCAAATGAAAGTCAAATGCATTCAACAAAGCTAATTGAGTCAAATGAAAGTCAAACACTTTCAACAAATCGTTTAGAATCAAATGAAAGTCAAATAAATTCAATCAAAGCATTTTGAATCAAATGAAAGTCAATTGCATTCCACAATACTAATTAAGTCAAATGAAAATCAAACACATTCAACAAAGCTAATTGAGTCAAAAGAAAGTCAAACACATTCAAACAAAGTTTTTTGAATCAAATGAAAGTCAAATGCATTCAACAAAGTTAATTGAATCAAATGAAAGTCAAACACTTTCAACAAAGCTAATTGAGTCAAATGAAAGTCAAACACATTCAAACAAAGCTTTTTGATTCAAATGAAAGTCAAATGCATTCAACAAAGCTAATTGAGTCAAATGAAAGTCAAACACTTTCAACAAAGCTTTTAGAATCAAATGAAAGTCAAATGCATTCAAACAAAGCTTTTTGAATCAAATGAAAATCAAATGAATTCAACAAAGCTAATTGAGTCAAATGAAAGTCAAACACTTTCGTCAAAGCTTTTAGAATCAAATTAAAGTCAAATATATTCAAACAAAGCTTTTTGAATCAATTGAAAGTCAATTGCATTCCACAATGCTAATTAAGTCAAATGAAGGTCAAACACATTCAACGAAGCTAATTGAGTCAAATGAAAGTTAAACACATTCAAACAAAGCTTTTTGAATCAAATGAAAGTCAAATGCATTCAACAAATCCAATTGAGTCAAATGAAAGTCAAACACATTCAAACAAAGCTTCTTGATTCAAATGAAGGTCAAATGCATTCAACAAAGCTCATTGAGTCAAATGAAAGTCAAACACTTTCAACAAAGCGATTAGAATCAAATGAAAGTCAAATACATTCAATCAAAGCTTTTTGAATCAAATGAAAGTCAATTGCATTCCATAATGCTAATTAAGTCAAATGAAAGTCAAACACATTCAACAAAGCTAATTGAGTCAAAAGAAAGTCAAACACATTCAAACAAAGCTTTTTGAATCAAATGAAAGTCAAATGCATTCAACAAAGCTAATTGAGTCAAATGAAAGTCAAACACTTTAAACAAAGCTAATTGCGTCAAATGAAAGTCAAACACATTCAAACAAAGCTTTTTTATTCATATGAAAGTCAAATGCATTCAACAAAGCTAATTGAGTTAAATGAAAGTCAAACACTTTCAACAAAGCTTTTAGAATCAAATGATACTCAAATACATTCAAACAAAGCTTTTTGAATCAAACAAAAATCAAAAGAATTTAACAAAGCTAATTGAGTCAAATGAAAGTCAAACACTTTCATCAAAGCTTTTAGAATAAAATGAAAGTTAAATATTTTCAAACAAAGCTTTTTGAATCAAATGGAAGTCAATTGCATTCCACAATGGTAATTGAGTAAAATGAAAGTCAAACACATTCAACGAATCTAATTGAGTCAAAATAAAGTCAAACACATTCAAACAAAGCTGTTTGAATCAAAGGAAAGTAAAATGCATTCAACAAAGCTAATTGAGTCAAATGAAAGTCAAACACTTTCAACAAAGCTAATTGAGTCAAATGAAAGTCACACACATTCAAACAAAGCTTTTTGATTCAAATGAAAGTCAAATGCATTCAACAAAGCTAATTGAGTCAAATGAAAGTCAAACACATTCAACAAAGCTAATTGAGGTAAAAGAAAGTCAAACACATTCAAACAAAGCTTTTTGAATCAAATGAAAGTCAAATGCATTCAACAAAGCCAATTGAGTCAAATGAAAGTCAAACACATTCAAATAAAGCTTCTTGATTCAAATGAAAGTCAAATGCATTTAACAAAGCTAATTGAGTGAAATGAAAGTCAAATGCATTCAACAAAGCTAATTGAGTCAAATGAAAGTCAAACACTTTCGACAAAGCGTTTAGAATCAAATGAAAGTCAAATACATTCAATCAAAGCTTTTTGAATCAAATGAAAGTAAAATGCATTCAACAAAGCTAATTAAGTCAAACGAAAGTCAAACATTTTCAACAAAGCTAACTGAGTCAAATGAAAGTCAAACACATTCAAACAAAGCTTTTTGATTCAAATGAAAGTCAAATGCATTCAACGAAGCTAATTGATTCAAATGAAAGTCGAACACTTTCAACAAAGCTTTTAGAATCAAATGAAAGTCAAACACATTCAAACAAAGCTTTTTGAATCAAATGAAAATCAAATGAATTCAACAAAGCTAATTGAGTCAAATGAAAGTCAAACACTTTCGTCAAAGCTTTTAGAATCAAATTAAAGTCAAATATATTCAAACAATGCTTTTTGAATCAAATGAAAGTCAATTGCATTCCACAATGCTAATTGAGTCAAATGAAGGTCAAACACATTCAACGAAGCTAATTGAGTCAAATGAAAGTCAAACACATTCAAACAAAGCTTCTTGATTCAAATGAAAGTCAAATGCATTCAACAAAGCTAATTGAGTCAAATGAAAGTCAAACACTTTCAACAAAGCTTTTAGAATCAAATGAAAGTCAAATACATTCAATTAAAGCTTTTTGAATCAAATGAAAGTCAATTGCATTCCACAATGCTAATTGAGTCAAATGAAAGTCAAACACATTATACAAAGCTAATTGAGTCAAAATAAAGTCAAACACATTCAAATAAAGCTGTTTGAATCAAATGAAAGTAAAATGCATTCAACAAAGCTAATTGAGTCAAATGAAAGTCAAACACTTTCAACAAAGCTAATTGAGTCAAATGAAAGTCAAACACATTCAAACAAAGCTTTTTGATTCAAATGAAAGTCAAATGCATTCAACAAAGCTAATTGAGTCAAATGAAAGTCAAACACTTTCAACAAAGGTTTTAGAATCAAATGAAAGTCAAACACATTCAAACAAAGCTTTTTGAATCTAATGAAAATCAAATGAATTCAACAAAGCTAATTGAGTTAAATGAAAGTCCAACACTTTCATCAAAGCTTTTAGAATCAAATGAAAGTCAAATACATTCAAACAAAGCTTTTTGATTCAAATGAAAGTCAAATGCATTCAACAAAGCTAATTGAGTCAAATGAAAGTCAAACACATTCAACAAAGCTAATTGAGTTAAAAGAAAGTCAAACACATTCAAACAAAGCTTTTTGAAACAAATGAAAGTCAAATGCATTCAAAAAAGCCAATTGAGTCAAATGAAAGTCAAACACATTCAAACAAAGCTTTTTGAATCAAATGAAAGTCAAATGCATTCAACAAAGCTAATTGAGTCAAATGAAAGTCCAACACTTTCAACAAAGCGTTTTGAATCAAATGAAAGTCAAATATATTCAAACAAAGCTTTTTGAATCAATTGAAAGTCAATTGCATTCCACAATGCTAATTAAGTCAAATGAAGGTCAAACACATTCAACGAAGCTAATTGAGTCAAATGAAAGTTAAACACATTCAAACAAAGCTTTTTGAATCAAATGAAAGTCAAATGCATTCAACAAATCCAATTGAGTCAAATGAAAGTCAAACACATTCAAACAAAGCTTCTTGATTCAAATGAAGGTCAAATGCATTCAACAAAGCTCATTGAGTCAAATGAAAGTCAAACACTTTCAACAAAGCGATTAGAATCAAATGAAAGTCAAATACATTCAATCAAAGCTTTTTGAATCAAATGAAAGTCAATTGCATTCCATAATGCTAATTAAGTCAAATGAAAGTCAAACACATTCAACAAAGCTAATTGAGTCAAAAGAAAGTCAAACACATTCAAACAAAGCTTTTTGAATCAAATGAAAGTCAAATGCATTCAACAAAGCTAATTGAGTCAAATGAAAGTCAAACACTTTAAACAAAGCTAATTGCGTCAAATGAAAGTCAAACACATTCAAACAAAGCTTTTTTATTCATATGAAAGTCAAATGCATTCAACAAAGCTAATTGAGTTAAATGAAAGTCAAACACTTTCAACAAAGCTTTTAGAATCAAATGATACTCAAATACATTCAAACAAAGCTTTTTGAATCAAACAAAAATCAAAAGAATTTAACAAAGCTAATTGAGTCAAATGAAAGTCAAACACTTTCATCAAAGCTTTTAGAATAAAATGAAAGTTAAATATTTTCAAACAAAGCTTTTTGAATCAAATGGAAGTCAATTGCATTCCACAATGGTAATTGAGTAAAATGAAAGTCAAACACATTCAACGAATCTAATTGAGTCAAAATAAAGTCAAACACATTCAAACAAAGCTGTTTGAATCAAAGGAAAGTAAAATGCATTCAACAAAGCTAATTGAGTCAAATGAAAGTCAAACACTTTCAACAAAGCTAATTGAGTCAAATGAAAGTCACACACATTCAAACAAAGCTTTTTGATTCAAATGAAAGTCAAATGCATTCAACAAAGCTAATTGAGTCAAATGAAAGTCAAACACATTCAACAAAGCTAATTGAGGTAAAAGAAAGTCAAACACATTCAAACAAAGCTTTTTGAATCAAATGAAAGTCAAATGCATTCAACAAAGCCAATTGAGTCAAATGAAAGTCAAACACATTCAAATAAAGCTTCTTGATTCAAATGAAAGTCAAATGCATTTAACAAAGCTAATTGAGTGAAATGAAAGTCAAATGCATTCAACAAAGCTAATTGAGTCAAATGAAAGTCAAACACTTTCGACAAAGCGTTTAGAATCAAATGAAAGTCAAATACATTCAATCAAAGCTTTTTGAATCAAATGAAAGTAAAATGCATTCAACAAAGCTAATTAAGTCAAACGAAAGTCAAACATTTTCAACAAAGCTAACTGAGTCAAATGAAAGTCAAACACATTCAAACAAAGCTTTTTGATTCAAATGAAAGTCAAATGCATTCAACGAAGCTAATTGATTCAAATGAAAGTCGAACACTTTCAACAAAGCTTTTAGAATCAAATGAAAGTCAAACACATTCAAACAAAGCTTTTTGAATCAAATGAAAATCAAATGAATTCAACAAAGCTAATTGAGTCAAATGAAAGTCAAACACTTTCGTCAAAGCTTTTAGAATCAAATTAAAGTCAAATATATTCAAACAATGCTTTTTGAATCAAATGAAAGTCAATTGCATTCCACAATGCTAATTGAGTCAAATGAAGGTCAAACACATTCAACGAAGCTAATTGAGTCAAATGAAAGTCAAACACATTCAAACAAAGCTTCTTGATTCAAATGAAAGTCAAATGCATTCAACAAAGCTAATTGAGTCAAATGAAAGTCAAACACTTTCAACAAAGCTTTTAGAATCAAATGAAAGTCAAATACATTCAATTAAAGCTTTTTGAATCAAATGAAAGTCAATTGCATTCCACAATGCTAATTGAGTCAAATGAAAGTCAAACACATTATACAAAGCTAATTGAGTCAAAATAAAGTCAAACACATTCAAATAAAGCTGTTTGAATCAAATGAAAGTAAAATGCATTCAACAAAGCTAATTGAGTCAAATGAAAGTCAAACACTTTCAACAAAGCTAATTGAGTCAAATGAAAGTCAAACACATTCAAACAAAGCTTTTTGATTCAAATGAAAGTCAAATGCATTCAACAAAGCTAATTGAGTCAAATGAAAGTCAAACACTTTCAACAAAGGTTTTAGAATCAAATGAAAGTCAAACACATTCAAACAAAGCTTTTTGAATCTAATGAAAATCAAATGAATTCAACAAAGCTAATTGAGTTAAATGAAAGTCCAACACTTTCATCAAAGCTTTTAGAATCAAATGAAAGTCAAATACATTCAAACAAAGCTTTTTGATTCAAATGAAAGTCAAATGCATTCAACAAAGCTAATTGAGTCAAATGAAAGTCAAACACATTCAACAAAGCTAATTGAGTTAAAAGAAAGTCAAACACATTCAAACAAAGCTTTTTGAAACAAATGAAAGTCAAATGCATTCAAAAAAGCCAATTGAGTCAAATGAAAGTCAAACACATTCAAACAAAGCTTTTTGAATCAAATGAAAGTCAAATGCATTCAACAAAGCTAATTGAGTCAAATGAAAGTCCAACACTTTCAACAAAGCGTTTTGAATCAAATGAAAGTCAAATACATTCAATCAAAGCTTTTTGAATCAAATGAATGTCAAATGCATTCAACAAAGCTAATTAAGTCAAACGAAAGTCAAACATTTTCAACAAAGCTAACTGAGTCAAATGAAAGTCAAACACATTCAAACAAAGCTATTTGATTCAAATGAAAGTCAAATGCATTCAACGAAGCTAATTGATTCAAATGAAAGTCGAACACTTTCAACAAAGCTTTTAGAATCAAATGAAAGTAAAACACATTCAAACAAAGCTTTTTGAATCAAATGAAAATCAAATGAATTCAACAAAGCTAATTGAGTCAAATGAAAGTCAAACACTTTCATCAAAGCCTTTAGAATCAAATGAAAGTCAAATACATTCAAACAAAGCTTTTTGAATCAAATGAAAGTCAATTGCAATTCACAATGCTAATTGATTCAAATGAAAGTTAAACACATTCAACGAAGCTAATTGAGTCAAATGAAAGTCAAACACATTCAAACAAAGCTTTTTGAATCAAATGAAAGTCAAATGCATTCAACAAAGCCAATTGAGTCAAATGAAAGTCAAACACATTCAAACATAGCTTCTTGATTCAAATAAAAGTCAAATGAATTCAACAAAGCTTATTGAGTCAAATGAAAGTCAAACACTTTCAACAAAGCTTTTAGAATCAAATGAAAGTAAAACACATTCAAACAAAGCTTTTTGAATCAAATGTATGTCAAATGCATTCAACAAAGCTAATTGAGTCAAATGAAAGTCAAACATATTCAACAAAGCTAATTGAGGTAAAAGAAAGTCAAACACATTCAAACAAAGCTTTTTGAATCAAATGAAAGTCAAATGCATTCAACATAGCCAATTGAGTCAAATGAAAGTCAAACACATTCAAATAAAGCTTCTTGATTCAAATGCAAGTCAAATGCATTCAACAAAGCTAATTGAGTCAAATGAAAGTCAAACACTTTCAACAAGGCTTATTGAGTCTAATGAAAGTCAAACACATTCAAACAAAGCTTTTTGAATCAAATGAAAGTCAAATGCATTCAACAAAGCTAATTGAGTCAAATGAAAGTCAAACACTTTCAACAAAGCTTTTAGAATCAAATGAAAGTCAAACACATTCAAACAAAGCTTTTTGAATCAAATGAAAATCAAATGAATTCAACAAAGCTAATTGAGTCAAATGAAAGTCAAACACTTTCGTCAAAGCTTTTAGAATCAAATTAAAGTCAAATATATTCAAACAAAGCTTTTTGAATCAATTGAAAATCAATTGCATTCCACAATGCTAATTGAGTCAAATGAAGGTCAAACACATTCAACAAAGCTAATTGAGTCAAATGAAAGTCAAACACTTTCAACAAAGCTTTTTCAATCAAATGAAAGTTAAATCCATTCAACAAAGCCAATTGAGTCAAATGAAAGTCAAACACATTCAAACAAAGCTTCTTGATTCAAATGAAAGTCAAACACATTCAACAAAGCTAATTGAGGTAAAAGAAAGTCAAACACATTCAAACAAAGCTTTTTGAATCAAATGAAAGTCAAATGCATTCAACAAACCCAATTGAGTCAAATGAAAGTCAAACACATTCAAATAAAGCTTCTTGATTCAAATGAAAGTCAAATGCATTCAACAAAGCTAATTGAGTCAAATGAAAGTCAAACACTTTCAACAAGGCTTATTGAGTCTAATGAAAGTCAAACACAGTCAAACAAAGCTTTTTGAATCAAATGAAAGTCAAATGCATTCAACAAAGCTAATTGAGTCAAATGAAAGTCAAACACTTTCAAAAAAGCTTTTAGAATCAAATGAAAGTCAAACACATTCAAACAAAGCTTTTTGAATCAAATGAAAATCAAATGAATTCAACAAAGCTAATTGAGTCAAATGAAAGTCAAACACTTTCGTCAAAGCTTTTAGAATCAAATTAAAGTCAAATATATTCAAACAAAGCTTTTTGAATCAATTGAAAGTCAATTGCATTCCACAATGCTAATTGAGTCAAATGAAGGTCAAACACATTCAACGAAGCTAATTGAGTCAAATGAAAGTCAAACACATTCAAACAAAGCTTTTAGAATCAAATGAAAGTCAAATCCATTCAACAAAGCCAATTGAGTCAAATGAAAGTCAAACACATTCAAACATAGCTTCTTTATTCAAATAAAAGTCAAATGCATTCAACAAAGCTAATTGAGTCAAATGAAAGTCAAACACTTTCAACAAAGCTTTTAGAATCAAATGAAAGTAAAACACATTCAAACAAAGCTTTTTGAATCAAATGAATGTCAAATGCATTCAACAAAGCTAATTGAGTCAAATGAAAGTCAAACACATTCAACAAAGCTAATTGAGGTAAAAGAAAGTCAAACACATTCAAACAAAGCTTTTTGAATCAAATGAAAGTCAAATCCATTCAACAAAGCCAATTGAGTCAAATGAAAGTCAAACACATTCAAATAAAGCTTCTTGATTCAAATGAAAGTCAAATGCATTCAACAAAGCTAATTGAGTGAAATGAAAGTCAAATGCATTCAACAAAGCCAATTGAGTCAAGTGAAAGTCAAACACATTCAAATAAAGCTTCTTGATTCAAATGAAAGTCAAATGCATTCAACAAAGCTAATTGAGTCAAATGAAAGTCAAACACTTTCGACAAAGCGTTTAGAATCTAATGAAAGTCAAATACATTCAATCAAAGCTTTTTGAATCAAATGAAAGTCAAATGCATTCAACAAAGCTAATTAAGTCAAACGAAAGTCAAACATTTTCAACAAAGCTAACTGAGTCAAATGAAAGTCAAACACATTCAAACAAAGCTTTTTGATTCAAATGAAAGTCAAATGCATTCAACGAAGCTAATTGATTCAAATGAAAGTCGAACACTTTCAACAAAGCTTTTAGAATCAAATGAAAGTAAAACACATTCAAACAAAGCTTTTTGAATCAAATGAATGTCAAATGCATTCAACAAAGCTAATTGAGTCAAATGAAATACAAACACATTCAACAAAGCTAATTGAGGTAAAAGAAAGTCAAACACATTCAAACAATGCTTTTTGATTCAAATGAAAGTCAAATGCATTCAACAAAGCCAATTGAGTCAAATGAAAGTCAAACACATTCAAACATAGCTTCTTTATTCAAATAAAAGTCAAATGCATTCAACAAAGCTAATTGAGTCAAATGAAAGTCAAACACTTTCAACAAAGCTTTTAGAATCAAATGAAAGTAAAACACATTCAAACAAAGCTTTTTGAATCAAATGAATGTCAAATGCATTCAACAAAGCTAATTGAGTCAAATGAAAGTCAAACACATTCAACAAAGCTAATTGAGGTAAAAGAAAGTCAAACACATTCAAACAAAGCTTTTTGAATCAAATGAAAGTCAAATGCATTCAACAAAGCCAATTGAGTCAAATGAAAGTCAAACACATTCAAATAAAGCTTCTTGATTCAAATGAAAGTCAAATGCATTCAACAAAGCTAATTGAGTGAAATGAAAGTCAAATGCATTCAATAAAGCCAATTGAGTCAAATGAAAGTCAAACACATTCAAATAAAGCTTCTTGATTCAAATGAAAGTCAAATGCATTCAACAAAGCTAATTGAGTCAAATGAAAGTCAAACACTTTCGACAAAGCGTTTAGAATCAAATGAAAGTCAAATACATTCAATCAAAGCTTTTTGAATCAAATGAAAGTCAAATGCATTCAACAAAGCTAATTAAGTCAAACGAAAGTCAAACATTTTCAACAAAGCTAACTGAGTCAAATGAAAGTCAAACACATTCAAACAAAGCTTTTTGATTCAAATGAAAGTCAAATGCATTCAACGAAGCTAATTGATTGAAATGAAAGTCGAACACTTTCAACAAAGCTTTTAGAATAAAATGAAAGTAAAACACATTCAAACAAAGCTTTTTGAATCAAATGAATGTCAAATGCATTCAACAAAGCTAATTGAGTCAAATGAAAGTCAAACACATTCAACAAAGCTAATTGAGGTAAAAGAAAGTCAAACACATTCAAACAAAGCTTTTTGAATCAAATGAAAGTCAAATGCATTCAACAAAGCCAATTGAGTCAAATGAAAGTCAAACACATTCAAATAAAGCTTCTTGATTCAAATGAAAGTCAAATGCATTCAACAAAGCTAATTGAGTGAAATGAAAGTCAAATGCATTCAACAAAGCCAATTGAGTCAAATGAAAGTCAAACACATTCAAATAAAGCTTCTTGATTCAAATGAAAGTCAAATGCATTCAACAAAGCTAATTGAGTCAAATGAAAGTCAAACACTTTCGACAAAGCGTTTAGAATCAAATGAAAGTCAAATACATTCAATCAAAGCTTTTTGAATCAAATGAAAGTAAAGTGCATTCAACAAAGCTAATTAAGTCAAACGAAAGTCAAACATTTTCAACAAAGCTAACTGAGTCAAATGAAAGTCAAACACATTCAAACAAAGCTTTTTGATTCAAATGAAAGTCAAATGCATTCAACGAAGCTAATTGATTCAAATGAAAGTCGAACACTTTCAACAAAGCTTTTAGAATCAAATGAAAGTCAAACACATTCAAACAAAGCTTTTTGAATCAAATGAAAATCAAATGAATTCAACAAAGCTAATTGAGTCAAATGAAAGTCAAACACTTTCGTCAAAGCGTTTAGAATCAAATGAAAGTCAAATACATTCAATCAAAGCTTTTTGAATCAAATGAAAGTCAATTGAATTCCACAATGCTAATTAAGTCAAATGAAAGTGAAACACATTCAACAAAGCTAATTGAGTCAAAAGAAAGCCAAACACATTCAAACAAAGCTTTTTGAATCAAATGAAAGTCAAATGCATTCAACAAACCTAATTGAGTCAAATGAAAGTCAAACACTTTCGTCAAAGCTTTTAGAATCAAATGAAAGTCAAACACATTCAAACAAAGCTTTTTGAATCAAATGAAAATCAAATGAATTCAACAAAGCTAATTGAGTCAAATGAAAGTCAAACACTTTCATCAAAGCTTTTAGAATCAAATGAAAGTCAAATACATTCAAACAAAGCTTTTTGAATCAAATGAAAGTCAATTGCATTTCACAATGCTAATTGATTCAAATGAAAGTCAAACACATTCAACGAAGCTAATTGAGTCAAATGAAAGTCAAACACATTCAAACAAAGCTTTTTGAATCAAATGTAAGTTAAATGCATTCAACAAAGCCAATTGAGTCAAATGAAAGTCAAACACATTCAAACATAGCTTCTTTATTCAAATAAAAGTCAAATGCATTCAACAAAGCTAATTGAGTCAAATGAAAGTCAAACACTTTCAACAAAGCTTTTAGAATCAAATGAAAGTAAAACACATTCAAACAAAGCTTTTTGAATCAAATGAATGTCAAATGCATTCAACAAAGCTAATTGAGTCAAATGAAAGTCAAACACATTCAACAAAGCTAATTGAGGTAAAAGAAAGTCAAACACATTCAAACAAAGCTTTTTGAATCAAATGAAAGTAAAATGCATTCAACAAAGCTAATTAAGTCAAACGAAAGTCAAACATTTTCAACAAAGCTAACTGAGTCAAATGAAAGTCAAACACATTCAAACAAAGCTTTTTGATTCAAATGAAAGTCGAATGCATTCAATGAAGCTAATTGATTCAAATGAAAGTCGAACACTTTCAACAAAGCTTTTAGAATCAAATGAAAGTCAAACACATTCAAACAAAGCTTTTTGAATCAAATGAAAATCAAATGAATTCAACAAAGCTAATTGAGTCAAATGAAAGTCAAACACTTTCGTCAAAGCTTTTAGAATCAAATTAAAGTCAAATATATTCAAACAATGTTTTTTGAATCAAATGAAAGTCAATTGCATTCCACAATGCTAATTGAGTCAAATGAAGGTCAAACACATTCAACGAAGCTAATTGAGTTAAATGAAAGTCAAACACATTCAAACAAAGCTTCTTGATTCAAATGAAAGTCAAATGCATTCAACAAAGCTAATTGAGTCAAATGAAAGTCAAACACTTTCAACAAAGCTTTTAGAATCAAATGAAAGTCAAATACATTCAATTAAAGCTTTTTGAATCAAATGAAAGTCAATTGCATTCCACAATGCTAATTGAGTCAAATGAAAGTCAAACACATTATACAAAGCGAATTGAGTCAAAATAAAGTCAAACACATTCAAACAAAGCTGTTTGAATCAAATGAAAGTAAAATGCATTCAACAAAGCTAATTGAGTCAAATGAAAGTCAAACACTTTCAACAAAGCTAATTGAGTAAAATGAAAGTCAAACACATTCAAACAAAGCTTTTTGATTCAAATGAAAGTCAAATGCATTCAACAAAGCTAATTGAGTCAAATGAAAGTCAAACACTTTCAACAAAGGTTTTAGAATCAAATGAAAGTCAAACACATTCAAACAAAGCTTTTTGAATCAAATGAAAATCAAATGAATTCAACAAAGCTAATTGAGTTAAATGAAAGTCAAACACTTTCAACAAAGCTTTTAGAATCAAATGAAAGTCAAATACATTCAAACAAAGCTTTTTGATTCAAATGAAAGTCAAATGCATTCAACAAAGCTAATTGAGTCAAATGAAAGTCAAACACATTCAACAAAGCTAATTGAGTTAAAAGAAAGTCAAACACATTCAAACAAAGCTTTTTGAAACAAATGAAAGTCAAATGCATTCAAAAAAGCCAATTGAGTCAAATGAAAGTCTAACACATTCAAACAAAGCTTTTTGAATCAAATGAAAGTCAAATGCATTCAACAAAGCTAATTGAGTCAAATGAAAGTCCAACACTTTCAACAAAGCGTTTTGAATCAAATGAAAGTCAAATACATTCAATCAATGCTTTTTGAATCAAATGAAAGTAAATTGCATTCCACAATGCTAATTAAGTCAAATGAAAGTCAAACACATTCAACAAAGCTAATTGAGTTAAAAGAAAGCCAAACACATTCAAACAAAGCTTTTTGAATCAAATGAAAGTCAAATGCATCCAACAAACCTAATTGAGTCAAATGAAAGTCAAACACTTTCGTCAAAGCTTTTAGAATCAAATGAAAGTCAAACACATTCAAACAAAGCTTTTTGAATCAAATGAAAATCAAATGAATTCAACAAAGCTAATTGAGTCAAATGAAAGTCAAACACTTTCATCAAAGCTTTTAGAATCAAATGAAAGTCAAATACATTCAAACAAAGCTTTTTGAATCAAATGAAAGTCAATTGCAATTCACAATGCTAATTGATTCAAATGAAAGTCAAACACATTCAACGAAGCTAATTGAGTCAAATGAAAAACAAACACATTCAAACAAAGCTTTTTGAATCAAATGAAAGTCAAATGCATTCAACAAAGCCAATTGAGTCAAATGAAAGTCAAACACATTCAAACATAGCTTCTTGATTCAAATAAAAGTCAAATGAATTCAACAAAGCTAATTGAGTCAAATTAAAGTCAAACACTTTCAACAAAGCTTTTAGAATCAAATGAAAGTAAAACACATTCAAACAAAGCTTTTTGAATCAAATGAATGTCAAATGCATTCAACAAAGCTAATTGAGTCAAATGAAAGTCAAACATATTCAACAAAGCTAATTGAGGTAAAAGAAAGTCAAACACATTCAAACAAAGCTTTTTGAATCAAATGAAAGTCAAATGCATTCAACAAAGCCAATTGAGTCAAATGAAAGTCAAACACATTCAAACAAAGCTTTTTGAATCAAATGAAAGTCAAATGCATTCAACAAAGCTAATTGAGTCAAATGAAAGTCAAACACTTTCAACAAGGCTTATTGAGTCTAATGAAAGTCAAACACATTCAAACAAAGCTTTTTGAATCAAATGAAAGTGAAATGCATTCAACAAAGCTAATTGAGTCAAATGAAAGTCAAACACTTTCAACAAAGCTTTTAGAATCAAATGAAAGTCAAAGACATTCAAACAAAGCTTTTTGAATCAAATGAAAATCAAACACATTCAAACAAAGCTAATTGAGTCAAATGAAAGTCAAACACTTTCGTCAAAGCTTTTAGAATCAAATTAAAGTCAAATATATTCAAACAAAGCTTTTTGAATCAATTGAAAGTCAATTGCATTCCACAATGCTAATTGAGTCAAATGAAGGTCAAACACATTCAACAAAGCTAATTGAGTCAAATGAAAGTCAAACACTTTCAACAAAGCTTTTTAAATCAAATGAAAGTCAAATCCATTCAACAAAGCCAATTGAGTCAAATGAAAGTCAAACACATTCAAACAAAGCTTCTTGATTCAAATGAAAGTCAAATGCATTCAACAAAGATAATTGAGTCAAATGAAAGTCAAACACATTCAAACAAAGCTTTTTGATTCAAATGAAAGTCAAATGCAATCAACAAAGGTAATTGAGTCAAATGAAAGTCAAACACTTTCAACAAAGCTTTTAGAATAAAATGAAAGTCAAACACATTCAGACAAAGCTTTTTGAATCAAATGAAAATCAAATGAAGTCAACAAAGCTAATTGAGTCAAATGAAAGTCAAACACTTTCATCAAAGCTTTTAGAATCAAATGAAAGTCAAATACATTCAAACAAAGCTTTTTGAATCAAATGAAAGTCAATTGCATTCCACATTGCTAATTGAGTCAAATGAAAGTCATACACATTCAACAAAGCTAATTGAGTCAAAAGAAAGTCAAACACATTCAGACAAAGCTTTTTGAATCAAATGAAAGTCAAATGCATTCAACAAAGCTAATTAAGTCAAACGAAAGTCAAACACTTTCAACAAAGCTAATTGAGTCAAATGAAAGTCAAACACATTCAAACAAAGCTTTTTGATTCAAATGAAAGTCGAATGCATTCAACAAAACTAATTTCAAATGAAAGTCAAACACTTTCAACAAAGCTTTTAGAATCAAATGAAAGTCAAACACATTCAAACAAAGCTTTTTGAATCTAATGAAAATCAAATGAATTCAACAAAGCTAATTGAGTCAAATGAAAGTCAAACACTTTCGTCAAAGCTTTTAGAATAAAATGAAAGTCAAATACATTCAAACAAAGCTTTTTGAATCAAATCGAAGTCAATTGCATTCCACAATGGTAATTGAGTCAAATGAAGGTCAAATACATTCAACGAAGCTAATTGAGTCAAATGAAAGTCAAACACATTCAAACAAAGCATTTTGAATCAAATGAAAGTCAAATGCATTCAACAAAGCCAATTGAGTCAAATGAAAGTCAAACACATTCAAACAAAGCTTCTTGATTCAAATGAAAGTCAAATGCATTCAACAAAGCTAATTGTGTCAAATGAAAGTCAAACACTTTCAACAAAGCTTTTAGAATCAAATGAAAGTCAAACACATTCAACAAAGCTTTTTGAATCAAATAAAGTCAATTGCATTCCACAATGCTAATTGAATCTAATGAAAGTCAAACACATTCAACAATGCTAATTGAGTCAAAAGAAAGTCAAACACATTCAAACAAAGCTTTTTGAATCAAATGAAAGTAAAATGCATTTAACAAAGCTAATTGAGTCAAATGAAAGTTTAACACTTTCAGCAAAGCTAATTGAGTCAAATGAAAGTCAAACACATTCAAACAAAGCTTTTTGATTCAAATGAAAGTCAAATGCAATCAACAAAGGTAATTGAGTCAAATGAAAGTCAAACACTTTCAACAAAGCTTTTAGAATCAAATGAAAGTCAAACACATTCAAACAAAGCTTTTTGAATCAAATGAAAATCAAATGAAGTCAACAAAGCTAATTGAGTCAAATGAAAGTCAAACACTTTCATCAAAGCTTTTAGAATCAAATGAAAGTCAAATACATTCAAACAAAGCTTTTTGAACCAAATGAAAGTCAATTGCATTCCACAATGCTAATTAAGTCAAATGAAAGTCAAACACATTCAACAAAGCTAATTGAGTCAAAATAAAGTCAAACACATTCAAACAAAGCTTTTTGAATCAAATGAAAGTAAAATGCATTCAACAAAGCCTATTGAGTCAAATGAAAGTCAAACACTTTCAACAAAGCTAATTGAGTCAAATGAAAGTCATACACATTCAAACAAAGCTTTTTGATTCAAATGAAAGTCAAATGCAATCAACAAAGGTAATTGAGTCAAATGAAAGTCAAACACTTTTAACAAAGCTTTTAGAATCAAATGAAAGTCAAACACATTCAAACAAAGCTTTTTGAATCAAATGAAAATCAAATGAATTCAACAAAGCTAATTGAGTTAAATGAAAGTCAAACACTTTCATCAAAGCTTTTAGAATCAAATGAAAGTCAAATACATTCAAACAAAGCTTTTTGAATCAAATGAAAGTCAACTGCATTCCACAATGCTAATTGAGTCAAATGAAAGTCAAACACATTCAACGAAGCTAATTGAGTCAAATGAAAGTCAAACACATTTAAACCAAGCTTTTTGAATCAAATGAAAGTCAAATGCATTCAATAAAGCCAATTGAGTCAAATGAAAGTCAAACATATTCAAACATAGCTTCTTGATTGAAATGAAAGTCAAATGCATTCAACAAAGCTAATTGAGTCAAATGAAAGTCAAACACTTTCAACAAAGCTTTTAGAATCAAATGAAAGTAAAACACATTCAAACAAAGCTTTTTGAATCAAATAAATGTCAAATGCATTCAACAAAGCTAATTGAGTCAAATGAAAGTCAAACACATTCAACAAAGCTAATTGAGTTAAAAGAAAGTCAAACACATTCAAACAAAGCTTTTTAAATCAAATGAAAGTCAAATGCATTCAACAAAGCCAATTGAGTCAAATGAAAGTCAAACACATTAAAATAAAGCTTCTTGATTCAAATTAAAGTCAAATGCATTCAACTAAGCTAATTGAGTCAAATGAAAGTCATACACTTTCAACAAAGCTAATTGAGTCAAATGAAAGTCAAACACATTCAAACAAAGCTTTTTGAATAAAATAAAAGTCAAATGCATTCAACAAAGCTAATTGAGTCAAATGAAAGTCAAACACTTTCAACAAAGCGTTTAGAATCAAATGAAAGTCAAATACATTCAATCAAACCTTTTTAAATCAAATGAAAGTCAATTGCATTCCACAATGCTAATTAAGTCAAATGAAAGTCAAACACATTCAACAAAGCTAATTGAGTCAAAAGAAAGTCAAACACATTCAGACAAAGCTTTTTGAATCAAATGAAAGTCAAATGCATTCAACAAAGCTAATTAAGTCAAACGAAAGTCAAACACTTTCAACAAAGCTAATTAAGTCAAATGAAAGTCAAACACATTCAAACAAAGCTTTTTGATTCAAATGAAAGTCAAATGCATTCAACAAAGATAATTGAGTCAAATGAAAGTCAAACACTTTCAACAAAGCTTTTAGAATCAAATGAAAGTCAAACACATTCAAACAAAGCTTTTTGAATCAAATGAAAATCAAATGAATTCAACAAAGCTAATTGAGTCAAATGAAAGTCAAACACTTTCATCAAAGCTTTTAGAATAAAATGAAAGTCAAATACATTCAAACAAAGCTTTTTGAATCAAATGAAAGTGAATTGCATTCCACAATGCTAATTGAGTCAAATGAAGGTCAAACACATTCAACGAAGCTAATTGAGTCAAATGAAAATCAAACACATTCAAACAAAGCTTTTTGAATCAAATGATAGTCAAATGCATTCAACAAATCCAATTGAGTCAAATGAAAGTCAAACACATTCAAACAAAGCTTCTTGATTCAAATGAAAATCAAATGCATTCAACAAAGCTTATTAAGTCAAATGAAAGTGAAACACTTTCAACACAGCGTTTAGAATCAAATGAAAGTCAAATACATTCAATCAAAGCTTTTTGAATCAAATGAAAGTCAATTGCATTCCACAATGCTAATTAAGTCAAATGAAAGTCAAGCACATTCAACAAAGCTAATTGAGTCAAAAGAGAGCCAAACACATTCAAACAAAGCTTTTTGAATCAAATGAAAGTCAAATGCATTCAACAAAGCTAATTGAGTTAAATGAAAGTAAAAACTTTCAACAAAGCTTTTAGAATCAAACGAAAATCAAATGAATTCAACAAAGCTAATTGAGTCAAATGAAAGTCAAACACTTTCATCAAAGCTTTTAGAATAAAATGAAAGTCAAATACATTCAAACAAAGCTTTTTGAATCAAATGAAAGTCAATTGCATTCCACAATGCTAATTGAGTCAAATGAAAGTCAAACACATTCAACGAAGCTAATTGAGTCAAATGAAAGTCAAACACATTCAAACAAAGCTTTTTGAATCAAATGAAAGTCAAATGCATTCAACAAAGCCAATTGAGTCAAATGAAAGTCAAACATATTCAAACATAGCTTCTTGATTCAAATGAAAGTAAAATGCATTCAACAAAGCTAATTGAGTCAAATGAAAGTCAAACACTTTCAACAAAGCTAATTGAGTCAAATGAAAGTCAAACACATTCAAACAAAGCTTTTTGAATCAAATGAAAGTCAAATGCATTCAATAAAGCTAATTGAGTCAAATGAAAGTCAAACACATTCAACGAAGCTAATTGAGTCAAATGAAAGTCAAACACATTCAAACAAAGGTTTTTGAATCAAATGAAAGTCAAATGCATTCTACAAAGCCAATTGAGTTAAATGAAAGTCAAACATATTCAAACATACCTTCTTGATTCAAATGAAAGTCAAATGCATTCAACAAAGCTAATTGAGTCAAATGAAAATCAAACACTGTCAACAAAGCTTTTAGAATCAAATGAAAGTAAAACACATTTAAACAAAGCTTTTTGAATCAAATGAACGTCAAATGCATTCAACAAAGCTAATTGAGTCAAATGAAAGTCAAACACATTCAACAAAGCTTTTTGAATCAAATGAAAGTCAAATGCATTCAACAAAGCCAATTGAGTCAAATGAAAGTCAAACACATTCAAATAAAGCTTCTTGATTCAAATAAAAGTCAAATGCATTCAACAAAGCTAATTGAGTCAAATGAAAGTCAAACACTTTCAACAAAGCTTTTAGACTCAAATGAAAGTCAAACACATTCAAACAAAGCTTTTTGAATCAAATGAAAGTCAAATGCATTAAACAAAGCTAATTGAGAAAAATGAAAGTCAACCACTTTCAACAAAGCGTTTAGAATCAAATGAAAGTCAAATACTTTCAATCAAAGCTTTTTGAATCAAATGAAAGTCAATTGCATTCTACAATGCTAATTAAGTCAAATGAAAGTCAAACACATTCAACAAAGCTAATTGAGTCAAAAGAAAAACAAACACATTCAAACAAAGCTTTTTGAATCAAATGAAAGTAAAATGCATTCAACAAAGCTAATTGAGTCAAATGAAAGTCAAATACTTTCAACAAAGCTTTTAGAATCAAATGAAAGTCAAACACATTCAAACAAAGCTTTTGAATCAAATGAAAATCAAATGAATTCAACAAAGCTAATTGAGTCATATGAAAGTCAAACACTTTCAACAAAGCGTTTAGAATCAAATGAAAGTCAAATACATTCAATCAAAGCTTTTTGAATCAAATGAAAGTCAATTGCATTCCACAATGCTAATTAAGTCAAATGAAAGTCAAACACATTCAACAAAGCTAATTGAGTCAAAAGAAAGTAAAACACATTCAGACAAAGCTTTTTGAATAAAATGAAAGTCAAATGCATTCAACAAAGCTAATTGAGTCAAACGAAAGTCAAACACTTTCAACAAAGCAAATTGAGTCAAATGAAAGTCAAACACTTTCTACAAAGCTTTTAGAATCAAATGAAAGTCAAACACATTCAAACAATGCTTTTTGAATCAAATGAAAATCAAATGAATTCAACAAAGCTAATTGAGTAAAATGAAAGTCAAACACTTTCGTCAAAGCTTTTAGAAGCAAATTAAAGTCAAATATATTCAAACAAAGCTTTTTGAATCAAATGAAAGTCAATTGCATTCCACAATGCTAATTGAGTCAAATGAAGGTCAAACACATTCAACGAAGCTAATTGAGTCAAATGAAAGTTAAACACATTCAAACAAAGCTTTTTGAATCAAATTAAAGTCAAATGCATTCAACAAATCCAATTGAGTCAAATGAAAGTCAAACACATTCAAACAAAGCTTCTTGATTCAAATGAAAGTCAAATGAATTCAACAAAGCTAATTGAGTCAAATGAAAGTCAAACACTTTCAACAAAGCGTTTAGAATTAAATGAAAGTCAAATACATTCAATCAAAGCTTTTTGAATCAAATGAAAGTCAATTGCATTCCATAATGCTAATTAAGTCAAATGAAAGTCAAACACTTTCAACAAAGCGTTTAAAATCAAATGAAAGTCAAATACATTTAATCAAAGCTTTTTGAATCAAATGAAAGTCAATTGCATTCCACAATGCTAATTGAGTCAAATGAAGGTCAAACACATTCAACGAAGCTAATTGAGTCAAATGAAAGTCAAACACATTCAAACAAAGCTTTTTGATTCATATGAAAGTTAAATGCATTCAACAAAGCTAATTGAGTTAAATGAAAGTCAAACACTTTCAACAAAGCTTTTAGAATCAAATGAAACTCAAATATATTCAAACAAAGCTTTTTGAATTAAACGAAAATCAAGTGAATTCAACAAAGCTAATTGAGTCAAATGAAAGTTTAACACTTTCATCAAAGCTTTAGAATAAAATGAAAGTCAAATACATTCAAACAAAGCTTTTTGAATCAAATCGAAGTCAATTGCATTCCACAATGCTAATTGAGTCAAATGAAAGTCAAACACATTCAACGAAGCTAATTGTGTCAAATGAAAGTCAAACACATTCAAACAAAGCTTTTTGAATCAAATGAAAGTCAAATGCATTCAACAAACCCAATTGAGTCAAATGAAAGTCAAACACATTCAAATAAAGCTTCTTGATTCAAATGAAAATCAAATGCATTCAACAAAGCTAATTGTGTCAAATGAAAGTCAAACACTTTCAACAAAGCTTTTAGAATCAAATGAAAGTCAAACACATTCAAACAAAGCTTTTTGAATCAAATGAAAGTCAATTGCATTCCACAATGCTAATTAAGTCAAATGAAAGTCAAACACATTCAACAAAGCTAATTGAGTCAAAAGAAAGTAAAACACATTCAGACAAAGCTTTTTGAATAAAATGAAAGTCAAATGCATTCAACAAAGCTAATTGAGTCAAACGAAAGTCAAACACTTTCAACAAAGCAAATTGAGTCAAATGAAAGTCAAACACTTTCTACAAAGCTTTTAGAATCAAATGAAAGTCAAACACATTCAAACAATGCTTTTTGAATCAAATGAAAATCAAATGAATTCAACAAAGCTAATTGAGTAAAATGAAAGTCAAACACTTTCGTCAAAGCTTTTAGAAGCAAATTAAAGTCAAATATATTCAAACAAAGCTTTTTGAATCAAATGAAAGTCAATTGCATTCCACAATGCTAATTGAGTCAAATGAAGGTCAAACACATTCAACGAAGCTAATTGAGTCAAATGAAAGTTAAACACATTCAAACAAAGCTTTTTGAATCAAATGAAAGTCAAATGCATTCAACAAATCCAATTGAGTCAAATGAAAGTCAAACACATTCAAACAAAGCTTCTTGATTCAAATGAAAGTCAAATGAATTCAACAAAGCTAATTGAGTCAAATGAAAGTCAAACACTTTCAACAAAGCGTTTAGAATTAAATGAAAGTCAAATACATTCAATCAAAGCTTTTTGAATCAAATGAAAGTCAATTGCATTCCATAATGCTAATTAAGTCAAATGAAAGTCAAACACTTTCAACAAAGCGTTTAAAATCAAATGAAAGTCAAATACATTTAATCAAAGCTTTTTGAATCAAATGAAAGTCAATTGCATTCCACAATGCTAATTGAGTCAAATGAAGGTCAAACACATTCAACGAAGCTAATTGAGTCAAATGAAAGTCAAACACATTCAAACAAAGCTTTTTGATTCATATGAAAGTTAAATGCATTCAACAAAGCTAATTGAGTTAAATGAAAGTCAAACACTTTCAACAAAGCTTTTAGAATCAAATGAAACTCAAATATATTCAAACAAAGCTTTTTGAATTAAACGAAAATCAAGTGAATTCAACAAAGCTAATTGAGTCAAATGAAAGTTTAACACTTTCATCAAAGCTTTAGAATAAAATGAAAGTCAAATACATTCAAACAAAGCTTTTTGAATCAAATCGAAGTCAATTGCATTCCACAATGCTAATTGAGTCAAATGAAAGTCAAACACATTCAACGAAGCTAATTGTGTCAAATGAAAGTCAAACACATTCAAACAAAGCTTTTTGAATCAAATGAAAGTCAAATGCATTCAACAAACCCAATTGAGTCAAATGAAAGTCAAACACATTCAAATAAAGCTTCTTGATTCAAATGAAAATCAAATGCATTCAACAAAGCTAATTGTGTCAAATGAAAGTCAAACACTTTCAACAAAGCTTTTAGAATCAAATGAAAGTCAAACACATTCAAACAAAGCTTTTAGAATCAAATCAAAGTCAAATGCATTCAACAAAGCTAATTGAGTCAAATGAAAGTCAAACACTTTCAACAAAGATTTTAGAATCAAATGAAAGTAAAACACATTCAAACAAAGCTTTTTGAATCAAATGAATGTCAAATGTATTCAACAAAGCTAATTAAGTCAAATGAAAGTCAAACACATTCAACAAAGCTAATTGAGTTAAAAGAAAGTCAAACACATTCAAACAAAGCTTTTTGAATCAAATGAAAGTCAAATGCATTCAACAAAGCCAATTGAGTCAAATGAAAGTCAAACACATTCAAATAAAGCTTCTTGATTCAAATGAAAGTCAAATGCATTCAACAAAGCTAATTGAGTCAAATGAAAGTCAAACACTTTCAACAAAGCTAATTGAGTCAAATGAAAGTCAAACACTTTCAACAAAGCTAATTGAGTCAAATGAAAGTCAAACACATTCAAACAAAGCTTTTTGATTCAAATGAAAGTCAAATGCATTCAACAAAGCTAATTGAGTCAAATGAAAGTCAAACACTTTCAACAAAGCTTTTAGAATCAAATGAAAGTCAAACACATTCAAACAAAGCTTTTTGAATCAATCGAAAATCAAATGAATTCAACAAAGCTAATTGAGTCAAATGAAAGTCAAACACTTTCATCAAAGCTTTTAGAATAAAATGAAAGTCAAATACATTCAATCAAAGCTTTTTAAATCAAATCGAAGTCAATTGCATTCCACAATGCTAATTGAGTCAAATGAAAGTCAAACACATTTAACGAAGCTAATTGAGTCAAATGAAAGTCAAACACATTCAAACAAAGCTTTTTGAATCAAATGAAAGTCAAATGCATTCAACAAAGCCAATCGAGTCAAATGAAAGTCAAACACATTCAAAGAAAGCTTCTTGATTAAAATGAAAGTTAAATGCATTCAACAAAGCTAAATGTGTCAAATGAAAGTCAAACACTTTCAACAAAGCTTTTAGAAACAAATGAAAGTCAAACACATTCAAACAAAGCTTTTTGAATCAAATGAAAGTCAAATGCATTCAACAAAGCTAATTGAGTCAAATGAAAGTCAAACACTTTCAACAAAGCGTTTTGAATCAAATGAAAGTCAAATACATTCAATCAAAGCTTTTTGAATCAAATGAAAGTCAATTGCATTCCACAATGCTAATTGAGTCAAATGAAAGTCAAACACTTTCAACAAAGCTTTTAGAATCAAATGAAAGTCAAATACATTCAAACAAAGCTTTTTGAATCAAACGAAAATCAAATGAATTCAACAAAGCTAATTGAGTCAAATGAAAGTCAAACACTTTCATCAAAGCTTTAGAATAAAATGAAAGTCAAATACATTCAAACAAAGCTTTTTGAATCAAATCGAAGTCAATTGCATTCCACAATGCTAATTGAGTCAAATGAAAGTCAAACACATTCTACGAAGCTAATTGTGTCAAATGAAAGTCAAACACATTCAAACAAAGCTTTTTGAATCAAATGAAAGTCAAATGCATTCAACAAAGCCAATTGAGTCAAATGAAAGTCAAACACATTCAAATAAAGCTTCTTGATTAAAATAAAAGTCAAATGCATTCAACAAAGCTAATTGTGTCAAATGAAAGTCAAACACTTTCAACAAAGATTTTAGAATCAAATGAAAGTCAAACACATTCTAACAAATCTTTTTGAATCAAATGAAAGTCAAATGCATTCAACAAAGCTAATTGAGTCAAATGAAAGTCAAACACTTTCAACAAAGCGTTTTGAATCAAATGAAAGTCAATTGCATTCCACAATGCTAATTGAGTCAAATGAAAGTGAAACACATTCAACAAAGCTAATTGAGTCAAAAGAAAGTCAAACACATTCAAACAAAGCTTTTTGAATCAAATGAAAATAAAATGCATTCAACAAAGCTAATTGAGTCAAATGAAAGTCAAACACTTTCAACAAAGCTAATTGAGTCAAATGAAAGTCAAACACATTCAAACAAAGCTTTTTGATTCAAATGAAAGTGAAATGCATTCAACAAAGCTAATTGAGTCAAATGAAAGTTAAACACTTTCAACAAAGCTTTTAGAATCAAATGAAAGTCATACACATTCAAACAAAGCTTTTTGAATCAAATGAAAATCAAATGAATTCAACAAAGCTAATTGAGTCAAATGAAAGTCAAACACTTTCATCAAAGCTTTTAGAATCAAATTAAAGTAAAATACATTCAAACAAAGCTTTTTGAATCAAATGAAAGTCAATTGTATTCCACAATGCTAATTGAGTCAAATGAAAGTCAAACACATTCAACGAAGCTAATTGAGTCAAATGAAATTCAAACACATTCAAACAAAGCTTTTTGAATCAAATGAAAGTCAAATGCATTCACAAAGCCAATTGAGTTAAATGAAAGTCAAACACATTCAAACAAAGCTTTTTGATTCAAATGAAAGTCAAATGCATTCAACAAAGCTAATTGAGTCAAATGAAAGTTAAACACTTTCAACAAAGCTTTTAGAATCAAATGAAAGTCATACACATTCAAACAAAGCTTTTTGAATCAAATGAAAATCAAATGAATTCAACAAAGCTAATTGAATCAAATGAAAGTCAAACACTTTCATCAAAGCTTTTAGAATCAAATGAAAGTAAAATACATTCAAACAAAGCTTTTTGAATTAAATGAAAGTCAATTGCATTCCACAATGCTAATTGAGTCAAATGAAGGTCAAACACATTCAACGAAGCTAATTGAGTCAAATGAAAGTCAAACACATTCAAACAAAGCTTTTTGAATCAAATGAAAGTCAAATGCATTCAACAAAACCAATTGAGTCAAATGAAAGTCAAACACAGTCAAATAAAGCTTCTTGATTCAAATGAAAGTCAAATGCATTCAACAAAGCTAATTGAGTCAAATGAAAGTCAAATACTTTCAACAAAGCTTTTAGAATCAAATGAAAGTAAAACACATTCAAACAAAGCTTTTTGAATCAAACGAAAGTCAAATGCATTCAACAAAGCTAATTGAGTCAAATGAAAGTTAAACACTTTCAACAAAGCGTTTAGAATCAAATGAAAGTCAAATACATTCAATCAAAGCTTTTTGAATCAAATGAAAGTCAATTGCATTCCACAATGCTAATTGAGTCAAATAAAAAGTCAAACACATTCAACAAAGCTAATTGAGTCAAAATAAAGTCAAACACATTCAAACAAAGCTTTTTGAATCAAATGAAAGTAAAATGCATTCAACAAAGCTAATTGAGTCAAATGAAAGTCAAACACTTTCAACAAAGCTAATTGAGTCAAATGAATGTCAAACACATTCAAACAAAGCTTTTTGATTCAAATGAAAGTCAAATGCATTCAACAAAGCTAATTGAGTCAAATGAAAGTCAAACACTTTCAACAAAGCTTTTAGAATCTAATGAAAGTCAAACACATTCTAACAAAGCTTTTTGAATCAAATGAAAATCAAATGAATTCAACAAAGCTAATTGAGTCAAATGAAAGTAAAATACATTCAAACAAAGCTTTTTGAATCAAATGAATGTCAAATGTATTCAACACAGGTAATTAAGTCAAATGAAAGTCAAACACATTCAACAAAGCTAATTGACTTAAAAGAAAGTCAAACACATTCAAACAAAGCTTTTTGAATCAAATGAAAGTCAAATGCATTCAACAAAGCCAATTGAGTCAAATGAAAGTCAAAGACATTCAAATAAAGCTTCTTGATTCAAATGAAAGTCAAATGCATTCAACAAAGCTAATTGTGTCAAATGAAAGTCAAACACTTTCAACAATGCTTATTGAGTCAAATGAAAGTCAAACACATTCAACGAAGCTAATTGAGTCAAATGAAAGTCAAACACATTCAAACAAAGCTTTTTGAATCAAATGAAAGTCAAATGCATTCAACAAAGCCAATTGAGTCAAATGAAAGTCAAACACATTCAAATAAAGCTTCTTGATTAAAATGAAAGTTAAATGCATTCAACAAAGCTAATTGTGTCAAATGAAAGTCAAACACTTTCAACAAAGCTTTTAGACTCAAATGAAAGTCAAACACATTCAAACAAAGCTTTTTGAATCAAATGAAAGTCAAATGCATTAAACAAAGCTAATTGTGTCAAATGAAAGTCAAACACTTTCAACAAAGCGTTTTGAATCAAATGAAAGTCAAATACATTCAATCTAAGCTTTTTGAATCAAATGAAAGTCAATTGCATTCCACAATGCTAATAGAGTCAAATTAAAGTCAAACACTTTCAACAAAGCTTTTAGAATCAAATGAAAGTCAAATACATTCAAACAAAGCTTTTTGAATCAAACGAAAATCAAATGAATTCAACAAAGCTAATTGAGTCAAATGAAAGTCAAACACTTTCATCAAAGCTTTTAGAATAAAATGAAAGTCAAATACATTCAATCAAAGCTTTTTGAAACAAATTGAAGTTTATTGCATTCCACAATGCTAATTGAGTCAAATGAAAGTCAAACACATTCAACGAAGCTAATTGAGTCAAATGAAAGTCAAACACATTCAAACAAAGGTTTTTGAATCAAATGAAAGTCAAATGCATTCAACAAAGCCAATTGAGTCAAATGAAAGTCAAACACATTCAAATAAAGCTTCTTGATTAAAATGAAAGTTAAATGCATTCAACAAAGCTAATTGTGTCAAATGAAAGTCAAACACTTTCAACAAAGCTTTTAGAATCAAATGAAAGTCAAACACATTCAAACAAAGCTTTTTGAATCAAATGAAAGTCAAATGCATTCAACAAAGCTAATTGAGTCAAATGAAAGTCAAACACTTTCAACAAAGCGTTTTGATTCAAATGAAAGTCAAATACATTCAATCAAGGCTTTTTGAATCAAATGAAAGTCAATTGCATTCCACAATGCTAATTGAGTCAAATGAAAGTCAAACACTTTCAACAAAGCTTTTAGAATCAAATGAAAGTCAAATACATTCAAACAAAGCTTTTTGAATCAAACGAAAATCAAATGAATTCAACAAAGCTAATTGAGTCAAATGAAAGTCAAACACTTTCATCAAAGCTTTTAGAATAAAATGAAAGTCAAATACATTCAAACAAAGCTTTTTGAATCAAATCGAAGTCCATTGCATTCCACAATGCTAATTGAGTCAAATGAAAGTCAAACACATTCAACGAAGCTAATTGAGTCAAATGAAAGTCAAACACATTCAAACAAAGCTTTTTGAATCAAATGAAAGTCAAATGCATTTAACAAAGCCAATTGAGTCAAATGAAAGTCAAACACATTCAAATAAAGCTTCTTGATTAAAATGAAAGTTAAATGCATTCAACAAAGCTAATTGTGTCAAATGAAAGTCAAACACTTTCAACAAAGCTTTTAGAATCAAATGAAAGTCAAACACATTCAAACAAAGCTTTTTGAATCAAATGAAAGTCAAATACATTCAAACAAAGCTTTTTGAATCAAACGAAAATCAAATGAATTCAACAAAGCTAATTGAGTCAAATGAAAGTCAAACACTTTCATCAAAGCTTTAGAATAAAATGAAAGTCAAATACATTCAAACAAAGCTTTTTGAATCAAATCGAAGTCAATTGCATTCCACAATGCTACTTGAGTCAAATGAAAGTCAAACACATTCTACGAAGCTAATTGTGTCAAATGAAAGTCAAACACATTCAAACAAAGCTTTTTGAATCAAATGAAAGTCAAATGCATTCAACAAAGCCAATTGAGTCAAATGAAAGTCAAACACATTCAAATAAAGCTTCTTGATTAAAATAAAAGTCAAATGCATTCAACAAAGCTAATTGTGTCAAATGAAAGTCAAACACTTTCAACAAAGATTTTAGAATCAAATGAAAGTCAAACACATTCTAACAAATCTTTTTGAATCAAATGAAAGTCAAATGCATTCAACAAAGCTAATTGAGTCAAATGAAAGTCAAACACTTTCAACAAAGCGTTTTGAATCAAATGAAAGTCAATTGCATTCCACAATGCTAATTGAGTCAAATGAAAGTGAAACACATTCAACAAAGCTAATTGAGTCAAAAGAAAGTCAAACACATTCAAACAAAGCTTTTTGAATCAAATGAAAATAAAATGCATTCAACAAAGCTAATTGAGTCAAATGAAAGTCAAACACTTTCAACAAAGCTAATTGAGTCAAATGAAAGTCAAACACATTCAAACAAAGCTTTTTGATTCAAATGAAAGTCAAATGCATTCAACAAAGCTAATTGAGTCAAATGAAAGTTAAACACTTTCAACAAAGCTTTTAGAATCAAATGAAAGTCATACACATTCAAACAAAGCTTTTTGAATCAAATGAAAATCAAATGAATTCAATAAAGCTAATTGAGTCAAATGAAAGTCAAACACTTTCATCAAAGCTTTTAGAATCAAATTAAAGTAAAATACATTCAAACAAAGCTTTTTGAATCAAATGAAAGTCAATTGCATTCCACAATGCTAATTGAGTCAAATGAAAGTCAAACACATTCAACGAAGCTAATTGAGTCAAATGAAATTCAAACACATTCAAACAAAGCTTTTTGAATCAAATGAAAGTCAAATGCATTCACAAAGCCAATTGAGTTAAATGAAAGTCAAACACATTCAAACAAAGCTTTTTGATTCAAATGAAAGTCAAATGCATTCAACAAAGCTAATTGAGTCAAATGAAAGTTAAACACTTTCAACAAAGCTTTTAGAATCAAATGAAAGTCATACACATTCAAACAAAGCTTTTTGAATCAAATGAAAATCTAATGAATTCAACAAAGCTAATTGAATCAAATGAAAGTCAAACACTTTCATCAAAGCTTTTAGAATCAAATGAAAGTAAAATACATTCAAACAAAGCTTTTTGAATTAAATGAAAGTCAATTGCATTCCACAATGCTAATTGAGTCAAATGAAAGTCAAACACATTCAACGAAGCTAATTGAGTCAAATGAAAGTCAAACACATTCAAACAAAGCTTTTTGAATCAAATGAAAGTCAAATGCATTCAACAAAACCAATTGAGTCAAATGAAAGTCAAACACATTCAAATAAAGCTTCTTGATTCAAATGAAAGTCAAATGCATTCAACAAAGCTAATTGAGTCAAATGAAAGTCAAATACTTTCAACAAAGCTTTTAGAATCAAATGAAAGTAAAACACATTCAAACAAAGCTTTTTGAATCAAACGAAAGTCAAATGCATTCAACAAAGCTAATTGAGTCAAATGAAAGTTAAACACTTTCAACAAAGCGTTTAGAATCAAATGAAAGTCAAATACATTCAATCAAAGCTTTTTGAATCAAATGAAAGTCAATTGCATTCCACAATGCTAATTGAGTCAAATAAAAAGTCAAACACATTCAACAAAGCTAATTGAGTCAAAATAAAGTCAAACACATTCAAACAAAGCTTTTTGAATCAAATGAAAGTAAAATGCATTCAACAAAGCTAATTGAGTCAAATGAAAGTCAAACACTTTCAACAAAGCTAATTGAGTCAAATGAATGTCAAACACATTCAAACAAAGCTTTTTGATTCAAATGAAAGTCAAATGCATTCAACAAAGCTAATTGAGTCAAATGAAAGTCAAACACTTTCAACAAAGCTTTTAGAATCTAATGAAAGTCAAACACATTCTAACAAAGCTTTTTGAATCAAATGAAAATCAAATGAATTCAACAAAGCTAATTGAGTCAAATGAAAGTAAAATACATTCAAACAAAGCTTTTTGAATCAAATGAATGTCAAATGTATTCAACACAGGTAATTAAGTCAAATGAAAGTCAAACACATTCAACAAAGCTAATTGACTTAAAAGAAAGTCAAACACATTCAAACAAAGCTTTTTGAATCAAATGAAAGTCAAATGCATTCAACAAAGCCAATTGAGTCAAATGAAAGTCAAAGACATTCAAATAAAGCTTCTTGATTCAAATGAAAGTCAAATGCATTCAACAAAGCTAATTGTGTCAAATGAAAGTCAAACACTTTCAACAATGCTAATTGAGTCAAATGAAAGTCAAACACATTCAACGAAGCTAATTGAGTCAAATGAAAGTCAAACACATTCAAACAAAGCTTTTTGAATCAAATGAAAGTCAAATGCATTCAACAAAGCCAATTGAGTCAAATGAAAGTCAAACACATTCAAATAAAGCTTCTTGATTAAAATGAAAGTTAAATGCATTCAACAAAGCTAATTGTGTCAAATGAAAGTCAAACACTTTCAACAAAGCTTTTAGACTCAAATGAAAGTCAAACACATTCAAACAAAGCTTTTTGAATCAAATGAAAGTCAAATGCATTAAACAAAGCTAATTGTGTCAAATGAAAGTCAAACACTTTCAACAAAGCGTTTTGAATCAAATGAAAGTCAAATACATTCAATCTAAGCTTTTTGAATCAAATGAAAGTCAATTGCATTCCACAATGCTAATAGAGTCAAATGAAAGTCAAACACTTTCAACAAAGCTTTTAGAATCAAATGAAAGTCAAATACATTCAAACAAAGCTTTTTGAATCAAACGAAAATCAAATGAATTCAACAAAGCTAATTGAGTCAAATGAAAGTCAAACACTTTCATCAAAGCTTTTAGAATAAAATGAAAGTCAAATACATTCAATCAAAGCTTTTTGAAACAAATCGAAGTCTATTGCATTCCACAATGCTAATTGAGTCAAATGAAAGTCAAACACATTCAACGAAGCTAATTGAGTCAAATGAAAGTCAAACACATTCAAACAAAGGTTTTTGAATCAAATGAAAGTCAAATGCATTCAACAAAGCCAATTGAGTCAAATGAAAGTCAAACACATTCAAATAAAGCTTCTTGATTAAAATGAAAGTTAAATGCATTCAACAAAGCTAATTGTGTCAAATGAAAGTCAAACACTTTCAACAAAGCTTTTAGAATCAAATGAAAGTCAAACACATTCAAACAAAGCTTTTTGAATCAAATGAAAGTCAAATGCATTCAACAAAGCTAATTGAGTCAAATGAAAGTCAAACACTTTCAACAAAGCGTTTTGATTCAAATGAAAGTCAAATACATTCAATCAAGGCTTTTTGAATCAAATGAAAGTCAATTGCATTCCACAATGCTAATTGAGTCAAATGAAAGTCAAACACTTTCAACAAAGCTTTTAGAATCAAATGAAAGTCAAATACATTCAAACAAAGCTTTTTGAATCAAACGAAAATCAAATGAATTCAACAAAGCTAATTGAGTCAAATAAAAGTCAAACACTTTCATCAAAGCTTTTAGAATAAAATGAAAGTCAAATACATTCAAACAAAGCTTTTTGAATCAAATCGAAGTCCATTGCATTCCACAATGCTAATTGAGTCAAATGAAAGTCAAACACATTCAACGAAGCTAATTGAGTCAAATGAAAGTCAAACACATTCAAACAAAGCTTTTTGAATCAAATGAAAGTCAAATGCATTTAACAAAGCCAATTGAGTCAAATGAAAGTCAAACACATTCAAATAAAGCTTCTTGATTAAAATGAAAGTTAAATGCATTCAACAAAACTAATTGTGTCAAATGAAAGTCAAACACTTTCAACAAAGCTTTTAGAATCAAATGAAAGTCAAACACATTCAAACAAAGCTTTTTGAATCAAATGAAAGTCAAATGCATTCAACAAAGCTAATTGAGTCAAATGAAAGTCAAACACTTTCAACAAAGCGTTTTGATTCAAATGAAAGTCAAATACATTCAATCAAGGCTTTTTGAATCAAATGAAAGTCAATTGCATTCCACAATGCTAATTGAGTCAAATGAAAGTCAAACACTTTCAACAAAGCTTTTAGAATCAAATGAAAGTCAAATACATTCAAACAAAGCTTTTTGAATCAAACGAAAATCAAATGAATTCAACAAAGCTAATTGAGTCAAATGAAAGTCAAACACTTTCATCAAAGCTTTTAGAATCAAATTAAAGTAAAATACATTCAAACAAAGCTTTTTGAATCAAATGAAAGTCAATTGTATTCCACAATGCTAATTGAGTCAAATGAAAGTCAAACACATTCAACGAAGCTAATTGAGTCAAATGAAATTCAAACACATTCAAACAAAGCTTTTTGAATCAAATGAAAGTCAAATGCATTCACAAAGCCAATTGAGTTAAATGAAAGTCAAACACATTCAAACAAAGCTTTTTGATTCAAATGAAAGTCAAATGCATTCAACAAAGCTAATTGAGTCAAATGAAAGTTAAACACTTTCAACAAAGCTTTTAGAATCAAATGAAAGTCATACACATTCAAACAAAGCTTTTTGAATCAAATGAAAATCAAATGAATTCAACAAAGCTAATTGAATCAAATGAAAGTCAAACACTTTCATCAAAGCTTTTAGAATCAAATGAAAGTAAAATACATTCAAACAAAGCTTTTTGAATTAAATGAAAGTCAATTGCATTCCACAATGCTAATTGAGTCAAATGAAGGTCAAACACATTCAACGAAGCTAATTGAGTCAAATGAAAGTCAAACACATTCAAACAAAGCTTTTTGAATCAAATGAAAGTCAAATGCATTCAACAAAACCAATTGAGTCAAATGAAAGTCAAACACATTCAAATAAAGCTTCTTGATTCAAATGAAAGTCAAATGCATTCAACAAAGCTAATTGAGTCAAATGAAAGTCAAATACTTTCAACAAAGCTTTTAGAATCAAATGAAAGTAAAACACATTCAAACAAAGCTTTTTGAATCAAACGAAAGTCAAATGCATTCAACAAAGCTAATTGAGTCAAATGAAAGTTAAACACTTTCAACAAAGCGTTTAGAATCAAATGAAAGTCAAATACATTCAATCAAAGCTTTTTGAATCAAATGAAAGTCAATTGCATTCCACAATGCTAATTGAGTCAAATAAAAAGTCAAACACATTCAACAAAGCTAATTGAGTCAAAATAAAGTCAAACACATTCAAACAAAGCTTTTTGAATCAAATGAAAGTAAAATGCATTCAACAAAGCTAATTGAGTCAAATGAAAGTCAAACACTTTCAACAAAGCTAATTGAGTCAAATGAATGTCAAACACATTCAAACAAAGCTTTTTGATTCAAATGAAAGTCAAATGCATTCAACAAAGCTAATTGAGTCAAATGAAAGTCAAACACTTTCAACAAAGCTTTTAGAATCTAATGAAAGTCAAACACATTCTAACAAAGCTTTTTGAATCAAATGAAAATCAAATGAATTCAACAAAGCTAATTGAGTCAAATGAAAGTAAAATACATTCAAACAAAGCTTTTTGAATCAAATGAATGTCAAATGTATTCAACACAGGTAATTAAGTCAAATGAAAGTCAAACACATTCAACAAAGCTAATTGACTTAAAAGAAAGTCAAACACATTCAAACAAAGCTTTTTGAATCAAATGAAAGTCAAATGCATTCAACAAAGCCAATTGAGTCAAATGAAAGTCAAAGACATTCAAATAAAGCTTCTTGATTCAAATGAAAGTCAAATGCATTCAACAAAGCTAATTGTGTCAAATGAAAGTCAAACACTTTCAACAATGCTTATTGAGTCAAATGAAAGTCAAACACATTCAACGAAGCTAATTGAGTCAAATGAAAGTCAAACACATTCAAACAAAGCTTTTTGAATCAAATGAAAGTCAAATGCATTCAACAAAGCCAATTGAGTCAAATGAAAGTCAAACACATTCAAATAAAGCTTCTTGATTAAAATGAAAGTTAAATGCATTCAACAAAGCTAATTGTGTCAAATGAAAGTCAAACACTTTCAACAAAGCTTTTAGACTCAAATGAAAGTCAAACACATTCAAACAAAGCTTTTTGAATCAAATGAAAGTCAAATGCATTAAACAAAGCTAATTGTGTCAAATGAAAGTCAAACACTTTCAACAAAGCGTTTTGAATCAAATGAAAGTCAAATACATTCAATCTAAGCTTTTTGAATCAAATGAAAGTCAATTGCATTCCACAATGCTAATAGAGTCAAATTAAAGTCAAACACTTTCAACAAAGCTTTTAGAATCAAATGAAAGTCAAATACATTCAAACAAAGCTTTTTGAATCAAACGAAAATCAAATGAATTCAACAAAGCTAATTGAGTCAAATGAAAGTCAAACACTTTCATCAAAGCTTTTAGAATAAAATGAAAGTCAAATACATTCAATCAAAGCTTTTTGAAACAAATTGAAGTTTATTGCATTCCACAATGCTAATTGAGTCAAATGAAAGTCAAACACATTCAACGAAGCTAATTGAGTCAAATGAAAGTCAAACACATTCAAACAAAGGTTTTTGAATCAAATGAAAGTCAAATGCATTCAACAAAGCCAATTGAGTCAAATGAAAGTCAAACACATTCAAATAAAGCTTCTTGATTAAAATGAAAGTTAAATGCATTCAACAAAGCTAATTGTGTCAAATGAAAGTCAAACACTTTCAACAAAGCTTTTAGAATCAAATGAAAGTCAAACACATTCAAACAAAGCTTTTTGAATCAAATGAAAGTCAAATGCATTCAACAAAGCTAATTGAGTCAAATGAAAGTCAAACACTTTCAACAAAGCGTTTTGATTCAAATGAAAGTCAAATACATTCAATCAAGGCTTTTTGAATCAAATGAAAGTCAATTGCATTCCACAATGCTAATTGAGTCAAATGAAAGTCAAACACTTTCAACAAAGCTTTTAGAATCAAATGAAAGTCAAATACATTCAAACAAAGCTTTTTGAATCAAACGAAAATCAAATGAATTCAACAAAGCTAATTGAGTCAAATGAAAGTCAAACACTTTCATCAAAGCTTTTAGAATAAAATGAAAGTCAAATACATTCAAACAAAGCTTTTTGAATCAAATCGAAGTCCATTGCATTCCACAATGCTAATTGAGTCAAATGAAAGTCAAACACATTCAACGAAGCTAATTGAGTCAAATGAAAGTCAAACACATTCAAACAAAGCTTTTTGAATCAAATGAAAGTCAAATGCATTTAACAAAGCCAATTGAGTCAAATGAAAGTCAAACACATTCAAATAAAGCTTCTTGATTAAAATGAAAGTTAAATGCATTCAACAAAGCTAATTGTGTCAAATGAAAGTCAAACACTTTCAACAAAGCTTTTAGAATCAAATGAAAGTCAAACACATTCAAACAAAGCTTTTTGAATCAAATGAAAGTCAAATACATTCAAACAAAGCTTTTTGAATCAAACGAAAATCAAATGAATTCAACAAAGCTAATTGAGTCAAATGAAAGTCAAACACTTTCATCAAAGCTTTAGAATAAAATGAAAGTCAAATACATTCAAACAAAGCTTTTTGAATCAAATCGAAGTCAATTGCATTCCACAATGCTAATTGAGTCAAATGAAAGTCAAACACATTCTACGAAGCTAATTGTGTCAAATGAAAGTCAAACACATTCAAACAAAGCTTTTTGAATCAAATGAAAGTCAAATGCATTCAACAAAGCCAATTGAGTCAAATGAAAGTCAAACACATTCAAATAAAGCTTCTTGATTAAAATAAAAGTCAAATGCATTCAACAAAGCTAATTGTGTCAAATGAAAGTCAAACACTTTCAACAAAGATTTTAGAATCAAATGAAAGTCAAACACATTCTAACAAATCTTTTTGAATCAAATGAAAGTCAAATGCATTCAACAAAGCTAATTGAGTCAAATGAAAGTCAAACACTTTCAACAAAGCGTTTTGAATCAAATGAAAGTCAATTGCATTCCACAATGCTAATTGAGTCAAATGAAAGTGAAACACATTCAACAAAGCTAATTGAGTCAAAAGAAAGTCAAACACATTCAAACAAAGCTTTTTGAATCAAATGAAAATAAAATGCATTCAACAAAGCTAATTGAGTCAAATGAAAGTCAAACACTTTCAACAAAGCTAATTGAGTCAAATGAAAGTCAAACACATTCAAACAAAGCTTTTTGATTCAAATGAAAGTCAAATGCATTCAACAAAGCTAATTGAGTCAAATGAAAGTTAAACACTTTCAACAAAGCTTTTAGAATCAAATGAAAGTCATACACATTCAAACAAAGCTTTTTGAATCAAATGAAAATCAAATGAATTCAATAAAGCTAATTGAGTCAAATGAAAGTCAAACACTTTCATCAAAGCTTTTAGAATCAAATTAAAGTAAAATACATTCAAACAAAGCTTTTTGAATCAAATGAAAGTCAATTGCATTCCACAATGCTAATTGAGTCAAATGAAAGTCAAACACATTCAACGAAGCTAATTGAGTCAAATGAAATTCAAACACATTCAAACAAAGCTTTTTGAATCAAATGAAAGTCAAATGCATTCACAAAGCCAATTGAGTTAAATGAAAGTCAAACACATTCAAACAAAGCTTTTTGATTCAAATGAAAGTCAAATGCATTCAACAAAGCTAATTGAGTCAAATGAAAGTTAAACACTTTCAACAAAGCTTTTAGAATCAAATGAAAGTCATACACATTCAAACAAAGCTTTTTGAATCAAATGAAAATCTAATGAATTCAACAAAGCTAATTGAATCAAATGAAAGTCAAACACTTTCATCAAAGCTTTTAGAATCAAATGAAAGTAAAATACATTCAAACAAAGCTTTTTGAATTAAATGAAAGTCAATTGCATTCCACAATGCTAATTGAGTCAAATGAAAGTCAAACACATTCAACGAAGCTAATTGAGTCAAATGAAAGTCAAACACATTCAAACAAAGCTTTTTGAATCAAATGAAAGTCAAATGCATTCAACAAAACCAATTGAGTCAAATGAAAGTCAAACACATTCAAATAAAGCTTCTTGATTCAAATGAAAGTCAAATGCATTCAACAAAGCTAATTGAGTCAAATGAAAGTCAAATACTTTCAACAAAGCTTTTAGAATCAAATGAAAGTAAAACACATTCAAACAAAGCTTTTTGAATCAAACGAAAGTCAAATGCATTCAACAAAGCTAATTGAGTCAAATGAAAGTTAAACACTTTCAACAAAGCGTTTAGAATCAAATGAAAGTCAAATACATTCAATCAAAGCTTTTTGAATCAAATGAAAGTCAATTGCATTCCACAATGCTAATTGAGTCAAATAAAAAGTCAAACACATTCAACAAAGCTAATTGAGTCAAAATAAAGTCAAACACATTCAAACAAAGCTTTTTGAATCAAATGAAAGTAAAATGCATTCAACAAAGCTAATTGAGTCAAATGAAAGTCAAACACTTTCAACAAAGCTAATTGAGTCAAATGAATGTCAAACACATTCAAACAAAGCTTTTTGATTCAAATGAAAGTCAAATGCATTCAACAAAGCTAATTGAGTCAAATGAAAGTCAAACACTTTCAACAAAGCTTTTAGAATCTAATGAAAGTCAAACACATTCTAACAAAGCTTTTTGAATCAAATGAAAATCAAATGAATTCAACAAAGCTAATTGAGTCAAATGAAAGTAAAATACATTCAAACAAAGCTTTTTGAATCAAATGAATGTCAAATGTATTCAACACAGGTAATTAAGTCAAATGAAAGTCAAACACATTCAACAAAGCTAATTGACTTAAAAGAAAGTCAAACACATTCAAACAAAGCTTTTTGAATCAAATGAAAGTCAAATGCATTCAACAAAGCCAATTGAGTCAAATGAAAGTCAAAGACATTCAAATAAAGCTTCTTGATTCAAATGAAAGTCAAATGCATTCAACAAAGCTAATTGTGTCAAATGAAAGTCAAACACTTTCAACAATGCTAATTGAGTCAAATGAAAGTCAAACACATTCAACGAAGCTAATTGAGTCAAATGAAAGTCAAACACATTCAAACAAAGCTTTTTGAATCAAATGAAAGTCAAATGCATTCAACAAAGCCAATTGAGTCAAATGAAAGTCAAACACATTCAAATAAAGCTTCTTGATTAAAATGAAAGTTAAATGCATTCAACAAAGCTAATTGTGTCAAATGAAAGTCAAACACTTTCAACAAAGCTTTTAGACTCAAATGAAAGTCAAACACATTCAAACAAAGCTTTTTGAATCAAATGAAAGTCAAATGCATTAAACAAAGCTAATTGTGTCAAATGAAAGTCAAACACTTTCAACAAAGCGTTTTGAATCAAATGAAAGTCAAATACATTCAATCTAAGCTTTTTGAATCAAATGAAAGTCAATTGCATTCCACAATGCTAATAGAGTCAAATGAAAGTCAAACACTTTCAACAAAGCTTTTAGAATCAAATGAAAGTCAAATACATTCAAACAAAGCTTTTTGAATCAAACGAAAATCAAATGAATTCAACAAAGCTAATTGAGTCAAATGAAAGTCAAACACTTTCATCAAAGCTTTTAGAATAAAATGAAAGTCAAATACATTCAATCAAAGCTTTTTGAAACAAATCGAAGTCTATTGCATTCCACAATGCTAATTGAGTCAAATGAAAGTCAAACACATTCAACGAAGCTAATTGAGTCAAATGAAAGTCAAACACATTCAAACAAAGGTTTTTGAATCAAATGAAAGTCAAATGCATTCAACAAAGCCAATTGAGTCAAATGAAAGTCAAACACATTCAAATAAAGCTTCTTGATTAAAATGAAAGTTAAATGCATTCAACAAAGCTAATTGTGTCAAATGAAAGTCAAACACTTTCAACAAAGCTTTTAGAATCAAATGAAAGTCAAACACATTCAAACAAAGCTTTTTGAATCAAATGAAAGTCAAATGCATTCAACAAAGCTAATTGAGTCAAATGAAAGTCAAACACTTTCAACAAAGCGTTTTGATTCAAATGAAAGTCAAATACATTCAATCAAGGCTTTTTGAATCAAATGAAAGTCAATTGCATTCCACAATGCTAATTGAGTCAAATGAAAGTCAAACACTTTCAACAAAGCTTTTAGAATCAAATGAAAGTCAAATACATTCAAACAAAGCTTTTTGAATCAAACGAAAATCAAATGAATTCAACAAAGCTAATTGAGTCAAATGAAAGTCAAACACTTTCATCAAAGCTTTTAGAATAAAATGAAAGTCAAATACATTCAAACAAAGCTTTTTGAATCAAATCGAAGTCCATTGCATTCCACAATGCTAATTGAGTCAAATGAAAGTCAAACACATTCAACGAAGCTAATTGAGTCAAATGAAAGTCAAACACATTCAAACAAAGCTTTTTGAATCAAATGAAAGTCAAATGCATTTAACAAAGCCAATTGAGTCAAATGAAAGTCAAACACATTCAAATAAAGCTTCTTGATTAAAATGAAAGTTAAATGCATTCAACAAAGCTAATTGTGTCAAATGAAAGTCAAACACTTTCAACAAAGCTTTTAGAATCAAATGAAAGTCAAACACATTCAAACAAAGCTTTTTGAATCAAATGAAAGTCAAATGCATTCAACAAAGCTAATTGAGTCAAATGAAAGTCAAACACTTTCAACAAAGCGTTTTGATTCAAATGAAAGTCAAATACATTCAATCAAGGCTTTTTGAATCAAATGAAAGTCAATTGCATTCCACAATGCTAATTGAGTCAAATGAAAGTCAAACACTTTCAACAAAGCTTTTAGAATCAAATGAAAGTCAAATACATTCAAACAAAGCTTTTTGAATCAAACGAAAATCAAATGAATTCAACAAAGCTAATTGAGTCAAATGAAAGTCAAACACTTTCATCAAAGCTTTTAGAATAAAATGAAAGTCAAATACATTCAAACAAAGCTTTTTGAATCAAATCGAAGTCCATTGCATTCCACAATGCTAATTGAGTCAAATGAAAGACAAACACATTCAACGAAGCTAATTGAGTCAAATGAAAGTCAAACACATTCAAACAAAGCTTTTTGAATCAAATGAAAGTCAAATGCATTTAACAAAGCCAATTGAGTCAAATGAAAGTCAAACACATTCAAATAAAGCTTCTTGATTCAAATGAAAGTCAAATGCATTCAACAAAGCCAATTGAGTCAAATGAAAGTCAAACACATTCAAATAAAGCTTCTTGATTCAAATGAAAGTCAAATGCATTCAACAAAGCTAATTGAGTCAAATGAAAGTCAAACACATTCAAACAATGCTTTTTGAATCAAATGAAAGTAAAATGCATTCAACAAAGCTAATTGAGTCAAATGAAAGTCAAACACTTTCAACAAAGCTAATTGAGTCAAATGAAAGTCAAACACATTCAAACAAAGCTTTTTGAATCAAATGAAAGTCAAATGCATTCAACAAAGCCAATTGAGTCAAATGAAAGTCAAAGACATTCAAATAAAGCTTCTTGATTCAAATGAAAGTCAAATGCATTCAACAAAGCTAATTGTGTCAAATGAAAGTCAAACACTTTCAACAATGCTAATTGAGTCAAATGAAAGTCAAACACATTCAACGAAGCTAATTGAGTCAAATGAAAGTCAAACACATTCAAACAAAGCTTTTTGAATCAAATGAAAGTCAAATGCATTCAACAAAGCCAATTGAGTCAAATGAAAGTCAAACACATTCAAATAAAGCTACTTGATTAAAATGAAAGTTAAATGCATTCAACAAAGCTAATTGTGTCAAATGAAAGTCAAACACTTTCAACAAAGCTTTTAGACTCAAATGAAAGTCAAACACATTCAAACAAAGCTTTTTGAATCAAATGAAAGTCAAATGCATTAAACAAAGCTAATTGTGTCAAATGAAAGTCAAACACTTTCAACAAAGCGTTTTGAATCAAATGAAAGTCAAATACATTCAATCTAAGCTTTTTGAATCAAATGAAAGTCAATTGCATTCCACAATGCTAATAGAGTCAAATGAAAGTCAAACACTTTCAACAAAGCTTTTAGAATCAAATGAAAGTCAAATACATTCAAACAAAGCTTTTTGAATCAAACGAAAATCAAATGAATTCAACAAAGCTAATTGAGTCAAATGAAAGTCAAACACTTTCATCAAAGCTTTTAGAATAAAATGAAAGTCAAATACATTCAATCAAAGCTTTTTGAAACAAATCGAAGTCTATTGCATTCCACAATGCTAATTGAGTCAAATGAAAGTCAAACACATTCAACGAAGCTAATTGAGTCAAATGAAAGTCAAACACATTCAAACAAAGGTTTTTGAATCAAATGAAAGTCAAATGCATTCAACAAAGCCAATTGAGTCAAATGAAAGTCAAACACATTCAAATAAAGCTTCTTGATTCAAATGAAAGTCAAATGCATTCAACAAAGCTAATTGAGTCAAATGAAAGTCAAACACATTCAAACAATGCTTTTTGAATCAAATGAAAGTAAAATGCATTCAACAAAGCTAATTGAGTCAAATGAAAGTCAAACACTTTCAACAAAGCTAATTGAGTCAAATGAAAGTCAAACACATTCAAACAAAGCTTTTTGAATCAAATGAAAGTCAAATGCATTCAACAAAGCCAATTGAGTCAAATGAAAGTCAAAGACATTCAAATAAAGCTTCTTGATTCAAATGAAAGTCAAATGCATTCAACAAAGCTAATTGTGTCAAATGAAAGTCAAACACTTTCAACAATGCTAATTGAGTCAAATGAAAGTCAAACACATTCAACGAAGCTAATTGAGTCAAATGAAAGTCAAACACATTCAAACAAAGCTTTTTGAATCAAATGAAAGTCAAATGCATTCAACAAAGCCAATTGAGTCAAATGAAAGTCAAACACATTCAAATAAAGCTACTTGATTAAAATGAAAGTTAAATGCATTCAACAAAGCTAATTGTGTCAAATGAAAGTCAAACACTTTCAACAAAGCTTTTAGACTCAAATGAAAGTCAAACACATTCAAACAAAGCTTTTTGAATCAAATGAAAGTCAAATGCATTAAACAAAGCTAATTGTGTCAAATGAAAGTCAAACACTTTCAACAAAGCGTTTTGAATCAAATGAAAGTCAAATACATTCAATCTAAGCTTTTTGAATCAAATGAAAGTCAATTGCATTCCACAATGCTAATAGAGTCAAATGAAAGTCAAACACTTTCAACAAAGCTTTTAGAATCAAATGAAAGTCAAATACATTCAAACAAAGCTTTTTGAATCAAACGAAAATCAAATGAATTCAACAAAGCTAATTGAGTCAAATGAAAGTCAAACACTTTCATCAAAGCTTTTAGAATAAAATGAAAGTCAAATACATTCAATCAAAGCTTTTTGAAACAAATCGAAGTCTATTGCATTCCACAATGCTAATTGAGTCAAATGAACGTCAAACACATTCAACGAAGCTAATTGAGTCAAATGAAAGTCAAACACATTCAAACAAAGGTTTTTGAATCAAATGAAAGTCAAATGCATTCAACAAAGCCAATTGAGTCAAATGAAAGTCAAACACATTCAAATAAAGCTTCTTGATTAAAATGAAAGTTAAATGCATTCAACAAAGCTAATTGTGTCAAATGAAAGTCAAACACTTTCAACAAAGCTTTTAGAATCAAAAGAAAGTCAAACACATTCAAACAAAGCTTTTTGAATCAAATGAAAGTCAAATGCATTCAACAAAGCTAATTGAGTCAAATGAAAGTCAAACACTTTCAACAAAGCGTTTTGATTCAAATGAAAGTCAAATACATTCAATCAAGGCTTTTTGAATCAAATGAAAGTCAATTGCATTCCACAATGCTAATTGAGTCAAATGAAAGTCAAACACTTTCAACAAAGCTTTTAGAATCAAATGAAAGTCAAATACATTCAACTAAAGCTTTTTGAATCAAACGAAAATCAAATGAATTCAACAAAGCTAATTGAGTCAAATGAAAGTCAAACACTTTCATCAAAGCTTTTAGAATAAAATGAAAGTCAAATACATTCAAACAAAGCTTTTTGAATCAAATCGAAGTCCATTGCATTCCACAATGCTAATTGAGTCAAATGAAAGTCAAACACATTCAACGAAGCTAATTGAGTCAAATGAAAGTCAAACACATTCAAACAAAGCTTTTTGAATCAAATGAAAGTCAAATGCATTTAACAAAGCCAATTGAGTCAAATGAAAGTCAAACACATTCAAATAAAGCTTCTTGATTAAAATGAAAGTTAAATGCATTCAACAAAGCTAATTGTGTCAAATGAAAGTCAAACACTTTCAACAAAGCTTTTAGAATCAAATGAAAGTCAAACACATTCAAACAAAGCTTTTTGAATCAAATGAAAGTCAAATGCATTCAACAAAGCTAATTGAGTCAAATGAAAGTCAAACACTTTCAACAAAGCGTTTTGATTCAAATGAAAGTCAAATACATTCAATCAAGGCTTTTTGAATCAAATGAAAGTCAATTGCATTCCACAATGCTAATTGAGTCAAATGAAAGTCAAACACTTTCAACAAAGCTTTTAGAATCAAATGAAAGTCAAATACATTCAAACAAAGCTTTTTGAATCAAACGAAAATCAAATGAATTCAACAAAGCTAATTGAGTCAAATGAAAGTCAAACACTTTCATCAAAGCTTTTAGAATAAAATGAAAGTCAAATACATTCAAACAAAGCTTTTTGAATCAAATCGAAGTCCATTGCATTCCACAATGCTAATTGAGTCAAATGAAAGACAAACACATTCAACGAAGCTAATTGAGTCAAATGAAAGTCAAACACATTCAAACAAAGCTTTTTGAATCAAATGAAAGTCAAATGCATTTAACAAAGCCAATTGAGTCAAATGAAAGTCAAACACATTCAAATAAAGCTTCTTGATTCAAATGAAAGTCAAATGCATTCAACAAAGCCAATTGAGTCAAATGAAAGTCAAACACATTCAAATAAAGCTTCTTGATTTAAATGAAAGTCAAATGCATTCAAAAAAGCTAATTGAGTCAAATGAAAGTCAAACACATTCAAACAATGCTTTTTGAATCAAATGAAAGTAAAATGCATTCAACAAAGCTAATTGAGTCAAATGAAAGTCAAACACTTTCAACAAAGCTAATTGAGTCAAATGAAAGTCAAACACATTCAAACAAAGCTTTTTGAATCAAATGAAAGTCAAATGCATTCAACAAAGCCAATTGAGTCAAATGAAAGTCAAAGACATTCAAATAAAGCTTCTTGATTCAAATGAAAGTCAAATGCATTCAACAAAGCTAATTGTATCAAATGAAAGTCAAACACTTTCAACAATGCTAATTGAGTCAAATGAAAGTCAAACACATTCAACGAAGCTAATTGAGTCAAATGAAAGTCAAACACATTCAAACAAAGCTTTTTGAATCAAATGAAAGTCAAATGCATTCAACAAAGCCAATTGAGTCAAATGAAAGTCAAACACATTCAAATAAAGCTTCTTGATTAAAATGAAAGTTAAATGCATTCAACAAATCTAATTGTGTCAAATGAAAGTCAAACACTTTCAACAAAGCTTTTAGACTCAAATGAAAGTCAAACACATTCAAACAAAGCTTTTTGAATCAAATGAAAGTCAAATGCATTAAACAAAGCTAATTGTGTCAAATGAAAGTCAAACACTTTCAACAAAGCGTTTTGAATCAAATGAAAGTCAAATACATTCAATCTAAGCTTTTTGAATCAAATGAAAGTCAATTGCATTCCACAATGCTAATAGAGTCAAATGAAAGTCAAACACTTTCAACAAAGCTTTTAGAATCAAATGAAAGTCAAATACATTCAAACAAAGCTTTTTGAATCAAACGAAAATCAAATGAATTCAACAAAGCTAATTGAGTCAAATGAAAGTCAAACACTTTCATCAAAGCTTTTAGAATAAAATGAAAGTCAAATACATTCAATCAAAGCTTTTTGAAACAAATCGAAGTCTATTGCATTCCACAATGCTAATTGAGTCAAATGAAAGTCAAACACATTCAACGAAGCTAATTGAGTCAAATGAAAGTCAAACACATTCAAACAAAGGTTTTTGAATCAAATGAAAGTCAAATGCATTCAACAAAGCCAATTGAGTCAAATGAAAGTCAAACACATTCAAATAAAGCTTCTTGATTAAAATGAAAGTTAAATGCATTCAACAAAGCTAATTGTGTCAAATGAAAGTCAAACACTTTCAACAAAGCTTTTAGAATCAAATGAAAGTCAAACACATTCAAACAAAGCTTTTTGAATCAAATGAAAGTCAAATGCATTCAACAAAGCTAATTGAGTCAAATGAAAGTCAAACACTTTCAACAAAGCGTTTTGATTCAAATGAAAGTCAAATACATTCAATCAAGGCTTTTTGAATCAAATGAAAGTCAATTGCATTCCACAATGCTAATTGAGTCAAATGAAAGTCAAACACTTTCAACAAAGCTTTTAGAATCAAATGAAAGTCAAATACATTCAAACAAAGCTTTTTGAATCAAACGAAAATCAAATGAACTCAACAAAGCTAATTGAGTCAAATGAAAGTCAAACACTTTCATCAAAGCTTTTAGAATAAAATGAAAGTCAAATACATTCAAACAAAGCTTTTTGAATCAAATCGAAGTCCATTGCATTCCACAATGCTAATTGAGTCAAATGAAAGTCAAACACATTCAACGAAGCTAATTGAGTCAAATGAAAGTCAAACACATTCAAACAAAGCTTTTTGAATCAAATGAAAGTCAAATGCATTTAACAAAGCCAATTGAGTCAAATGAAAGTCAAACACATTCAAATAAAGCTTCTTGATTCAAATGAAAGTCAAATGCATTCAACAAAGCCAATTGAGTCAAATGAAAGTCAAACACATTCAAATAAAGTTTCTTGATTCAAATGAAAGTCAAATGCATTCAACAAAGCTAATTGAGTCAAATGAAAGTCAAACACATTCAAACAATGCTTTTTGAATCAAATGAAAGTAAAATGCATTCAACAAAGCTAATTGAGTCAAATGAAAGTCAAACACTTTCAACAAAGCTAATTGAGTCAAATGAAAGTCAAACACATTCAAACAAAGCTTTTTGAATCAAATGAAAGTCAAATGCATTCAACAAAGCCAATTGAGTCAAATGAAAGTCAAAGACATTCAAATAAAGCTTCTTGATTCAAATGAAAGTCAAATGCATTCAACAAAGCTAATTGTGTCAAATGAAAGTCAAACACTTTCAACAATGCTAATTGAGTCAAATGAAAGTCAAACACATTCAACGAAGCTAATTGAGTCAAATGAAAGTCAAACACATTCAAACAAAGCTTTTTGAATCAAATGAAAGTCAAATGCATTCAACAAAGCCAATTGAGTCAAATGAAAGTCAAACACATTCAAATAAAGCTTCTTGATTAAAATGAAAGTTAAATGCATTCAACAAAGCTAATTGTGTCAAATGAAAGTCAAACACTTTCAACAAAGCTTTTAGACTCAAATGAAAGTCAAACACATTCAAACAAAGCTTTTTGAAACAAATGAAAGTCAAATGCATTAAACAAAGCTAATTGTGTCAAATGAAAGTCAAACACTTTCAACAAAGCGTTTTGAATCAAATGAAAGTCAAATACATTCAATCTAAGCTTTTTGAATCAAATGAAAGTCAATTGCATTCCACAATGCTAATAGAGTCAAATGAAAGTCAAACACTTTCAACAAAGCTTTTAGAATCAAATGAAAGTCAAATACATTCAAACAAAGCTTTTTGAATCAAACGAAAATCAAATGAATTCAACAAAGCTAATTGAGTCAAATGAAAGTCAAACACATTCAACGAAGCTAATTGAGTCAAAAGAAAGTCAAACACATTCAAACAAAGCTTTTTGAATCAAATGAAAGTCAAATGCATTTAACAAAGCCAATTGAGTCAAATGAAAGTCAAACACATTCAAATAAAGCTTCTTGATTCAAATGAAAGTCAAATGCATTAAACAAAGCCAATTGAGTCAAATGAAAGTCAAACACATTCAAATAAAGCTTCTTGATTCAAATGAAAGTCAAATGCATTCAACAAAGCTAATTGAGTCAAATGAAAGTCAAACACATTCAAACAATGCTTTTTGAATCAAATGAAAGTAAAATGCATTCAACAAAGCTAATTGAGTCAAATGAAAGTCAAACACTTTCAACAAAGCTAATTGAGTCAAATGAAAGTCAAACACATTCAAACAAAGCTTTTTGAATCAAATGAAAGTCAAATGCATTCAACAAAGCCAATTGAGTCAAATGAAAGTCAAAGACATTCAAATAAAGCTTCTTGATTCAAATGAAAGTCAAATGCATTCAACAAAGCTAATTGTGTCAAATGAAAGTCAAACACTTTCAACAATGCTAATTGAGTCAAATGAAAGTCAAACACATTCAACGAAGCTAATTGAGTCAAATGAAAGTCAAACACATTCAAACAAAGCTTTTTGAATCAAATGAAAGTAAAATGCATTCAACAAAGCTCATTGAGTCAAATGAAAGTCAAACACTTTCAACAAAGCTTTTAGAATCAAATGAAAGTCAAACACATTCAAACAAAGCTTTTTGAATCAAATGAAAGTCAAATGCATTCAACAAAGCTAATTGAGTCAAATGAAAGTCAAACACTTTCAACAAAGCTAATTGAGTCAAATGAAAGTCAAACACATTCAAACAAAGCTTTTTGAATCAAATGAAAGTCAAATGCATTCAACAAAGCCAATTGAGTCAAATGAAAGTCAAAGACATTCAAATAAAGCTTCTTGATTCAAATGAAAGTCAAATGCATTCAACAAAGCTAATTGTGTCAAATGAAAGTCAAACACTTTCAACAATGCTAATTGAGTCAAATGAAAGTCAAACACATTCAACGAAGCTAATTGAGTCAAATGAAAGTCAAACACATTCAAACAAAGCTTTTTGAATCAAATGAAAGTAAAATGCATTCAACAAAGCTCATTGAGTCAAATGAAAGTCAAACACTTTCAACAAAGCTTTTAGAATCAAATGAAAGTCAAACACATTCAAACAAAGCTTTTTGAATCAAATGAAAGTCAAATGCATTCAACAAAGCTAATTGAGTCAAATGAAAGTCAAACACTTTCAACAAAGCGTTTTGATTCAAATGAAAGTCAAATACATTCAATCAAGGCTTTTTGAATCAAATGAAAGTCAATTGCTTTCCACAATGCTAATTGAGTCAAATGAAAGTCAAACACTTTCAACAAAGCTTTTAGAATCAAATGAAAGTCAAATACATTCAAACAAAGCTTTTTGAATCAAACGAAAATCAAATGAATTCAACAAAGCTAATTGAGTCAAATGAAAGTCAAACACTTTCATCAAAGCTTTTAGAATAAAATGAAAGTCAAATACATTCAAACAAAGCTTTTTGAATCAAATCGAAGTCCATTGCATTCCACAATGCTAATTGAGTCAAATGAAAGTCAAACACATTCAACGAAGCTAATTGAGTCAAATGAAAGTCAAACACATTCAAACAAAGCTTTTTGAATCAAATGAAAGTCAAATGCATTTAACAAAGCCAATTGAGTCAAATGAAAGTCAAACACATTCAAACAAAGCTTCTTGATTCAAATGAAAGTCAAATGCATTCAACAAAGCCAATTGAGTCAAATGAAAGTCAAACACATTCAAATAAAGCTTCTTGATTCAAATGAAAGTCAAATGCATTCAACAAAGCTAATTGAGTCAAATGAAAGTCAAACACATTCAAACAATGCTTTTTGAATCAAATGAAAGTAAAATGCATTCAACAAAGCTAATTGAGTCAAATGAAAGTCAAACACTTTCAACAAAGCTAATTGAGTCAAATGAAAGTCAAACACATTCAAACAAAGCTTTTTGAATCAAATGAAAGTCAAATGCATTCAACAAAGCCAATTGAGTCAAATGAAAGTCAAAGACATTCAAATAAAGCTTCTTGATTCAAATGAAAGTCAAATGCATTCAACAAAGCTAATTGTGTCAAATGAAAGTCAAACACTTTCAACAATGCTAATTGAGTCAAATGAAAGTCAAACACATTCAACGAAGCTAATTGAGTCAAATGAAAGTCAAACACATTCAAACAAAGCTTTTTGAATCAAATGAAAGTCAAATGCATTCAACAAAGCCAATTGAGTCAAATGAAAGTCAAACACATTCAAATAAAGCTTCTTGATTAAAATGAAAGTTAAATGCATTCAACAAAGCTAATTGTGTCAAATGAAAGTCAAACACTTTCAACAAAGCTTTTAGACTCAAATGAAAGTCAAACACATTCAAACAAAGCTTTTTGAATCAAATGAAAGTCAAATGCATTAAACAAAGCTAATTGTGTCAAATGAAAGTCAAACACTTTCAACAAAGCGTTTTGAATCAAATGAAAGTCAAATACATTCAATCTAAGCTTTTTGAATCAAATGAAAGTCAATTGCATTCCACAATACTAATAGAGTCAAATGAAAGTCAAACACTTTCAACAAAGCTTTTAGAATCAAATGAAAGTCAAATACATTCAAACAAAGCTTTTTGAATCAAACGAAAATCAAATGAATTCAACAAAGCTAATTGAGTCAAATGAAAGTCAAACACTTTCATCAAAGCTTTTAGAATAAAATGAAAGTCAAATACATTCAATCAAAGCTTTTTGAAACAAATCGAAGTCTATTGCATTCCACAATGCTAATTGAGTCAAATGAAAGTCAAACACATTCAACGAAGCTAATTGAGTCAAATGAAAGTCAAACACATTCAAACAAAGGTTTTTGAATCAAATGAAAGTCAAATGCATTCAACAAAGCCAATTGAGTCAAATGAAAGTCAAACACATTCAAATAAAGCTTCTTGATTAAAATGAAAGTTAAATGCATTCAACAAAGCTAATTGTGTCAAATGAAAGTCAAACACTTTCAACAAAGCTTTTAGAATCAAATGAAAGTCAAACACATTCAAACAAAGCTTTTTGAATTAAATGAAAGTCAAATGCATTCAACAAAGCTAATTGAGTCAAATGAAAGTCAAACACTTTCAACAAAGCGTTTTGATTCAAATGAAAGTCAAATACATTCAATCAAGGCTTTTTGAATCAAATGAAAGTCAATTGCATTCCACAATGCTAATTGAGTCAAATGAAAGTCAAACACTTTCAACAAAGCTTTTAGAATCAAATGAAAGTCAAATACATTCAAACAAAGCTTTTTGAATCAAACGAAAATCAAATGAATTCAACAAAGCTAATTGAGTCAAATGAAAGTCAAACACTTTCATCAAAGCTTTTAGAATAAAATGAAAGTCAAATACATTCAAACAAAGCTTTTTGAATCAAATCGAAGTCCATTGCATTCCACAATGCTAATTGAGTCAAATGAAAGTCAAACACATTCAACGAAGCTAATTGAGTCAAATGAAAGTCAAACACATTCAAACAAAGCTTTTTGAATCAAATGAAAGTCAAATGCATTTAACAAAGCCAATTGAGTCAAATGAAAGTCAAACACATTCAAATAAAGCTTCTTGATTCAAATGAAAGTCAAATGCATTCAACAAAGCCAATTAAGTCAAATGAAAGTCAAACACATTCAAATAAAGCTTCTTGATTCAAATGAAAGTCAAATGCATTCAACAAAGCTAATTGAGTCAAATGAAAGTCAAACACATTCAAACAATGCTTTTTGAATCAAATGAAAGTAAAATGCATTCAACAAAGCTAATTGAGTCAAATGAAAGTCAAACACTTTCAACAAAGCTAATTGAGTCAAATGAAAGTCAAACACATTCAAACAAAGCTTTTTGAATCAAATGAAAGTCAAATGCATTCAACAAAGCCAATTGAGTCAAATGAAAGTCAAAGACATTCAAATAAAGCTTCTTGATTCAAATGAAAGTCAAATGCATTCAACAAAGCTAATTGTGTCAAATGAAAGTCAAACACTTTCAACAATGCTAATTGAGTCAAATGAAAGTCAAACACATTCAACGAAGCTAATTGAGTCAAATGAAAGTCAAACACATTCAAACAAAGCTTTTTGAATCAAATGAAAGTCAAATGCATTCAACAAAGCCAATTGAGTCAAATGAAAGTCAAACACATTCAAATAAAGCTTCTTGATTAAAATGAAAGTTAAATGCATTCAACAAAGCTAATTGTGTCAAATGAAAGTCAAACACTTTCAACAAAGCTTTTAGACTCAAATGAAAGTCAAACACATTCAAACAAAGCTTTTTGAATCAAATGAAAGTCAAATGCATTAAACAAAGCTAATTGTGTCAAATGAAAGTCAAACACTTTCAACAAAGCGTTTTGAATCAAATGAAAGTCAAATACATTCAATCTAAGCTTTTTGAATCAAATGAAAGTCAATTGCATTCCACAATGCTAATAGAGTCAAATGAAAGTCAAACACTTTCAACAAAGCTTTTAGAATCAAATGAAAGTCAAATACATTCAAACAAAGCTTTTTGAATCAAACGAAAATCAAATGAATTCAACAAAGCTAATTGAGTCAAATGAAAGTCAAACACATTCAACGAAGCTAATTGAGTCAAATGAAAGTCAAACACATTCAAACAAAGCTTTTTGAATCAAATGAAAGTCAAATGCATTTAACAAAGCCAATTGAGTCAAATGAAAGTCAAACACATTCAAATAAAGCTTCTTGATTCAAATGAAAGTCAAATGCATTCAACAAAGCCAATTGAGTCAAATGAAAGTCAAACACATTCAAATAAAGCTTCTTGATTCAAATGAAAGTCAAATGCATTCAACAAAGCTAATTGAGTCAAATGAAAGTCAAACACATTCAAACAATGCTTTTTGAATCAAATGAAAGTAAAATGCATTCAACAAAGCTAATTGAGTCAAATGAAAGTCAAACACTTTCAACAAAGCTAATTGAGTCAAATGAAAGTCAAACACATTCAAACAAAGCTTTTTGAATTAAATGAAAGTCAAATGCATTCAACAAAGCCAATTGAGTCAAATGAAAGTCAAAGACATTCAAATAAAGCTTCTTGATTCAAATGAAAGTCTAATGCATTCAACAAAGCTAATTGTGTCAAATGAAAGTCAAACACTTTCAACAATGCTAATTGAGTCAAATGAAAGTCAAACACATTCAACGAAGCTAATTGAGTCAAATGAAAGTCAAACACATTCAAACAAAGCTTTTTGAATCAAATGAAAGTCAAATGCATTCAACAAAGCCAATTGAGTCAAATGAAAGTCAAACACATTCAAATAAAGCTTCTTGATTAAAATGAAAGTTAAATGCATTCAACAAAGCTAATTGTGTCAAATGAAAGTCAAACACTTTCAACAAAGCTTTTAGACTCAAATGAAAGTCAAACACATTCAAACAAAGCTTTTTGAATCAAATGAAAGTCAAATGCATTAAACAAAGCTAATTGTGTCAAATGAAAGTCAAACACTTTCAACAAAGCGTTTTGAATCAAATGAAAGTCAAATACATTCAATCTAAGCTTTTTGAATCAAATGAAAGTCAATTGCATTCCACAATGCTAATAGAGTCAAATGAAAGTCAAACACTTTCAACAAAGCTTTTAGAATCAAATGAAAGTCAAATACATTCAAACAAAGCTTTTTGAATCAAACGAAAATCAAATGAATTCAACAAAGCTAATTGAGTCAAATGAAAGTCAAACACTTTCATCAAAGCTTTTAGAATAAAATGAAAGTCAAATACATTCAATCAAAGCTTTTTGAAACAAATCGAAGTCTATTCCATTCCACAATGCTAATTGAGTCAAATGAAAGTCAAACACATTCAACGAAGCTAATTGAGTCAAATGAAAGTCAAACACATTCAAACAAAGGTTTTTGAATCAAATGAAAGTCAAATGCATTCAACAAAGCCAATTGAGTCAAATGAAAGTCAAACACATTCAAATAAAGCTTCTTGATTAAAATGAAAGTTAAATGCATTCAACAAAGCTAATTGTGTCAAATGAAAGTCAAACACTTTCAACAAAGCTTTTAGAATCAAATGAAAGTCAAACACATTCAAACAAAGCTTTTTGAATCAAATGAAAGTCAAATGCATTCAACAAAGCTAATTGAGTCAAATGAAAGTCAAACACTTTCAACAAAGCGTTTTGATTCAAATGAAAGTCAAATACATTCAATCAAGGCTTTTTGAATCAAATGAAAGTCAATTGCATTCCACAATGCTAATTGAGTCAAATGAAAGTCAAACACTTTCAACAAAGCTTTTAGAATCAAATGAAAGTCAAATACATTCAAACAAAGCTTTTTGAATCAAACGAAAATCAAATGAATTCAACAAAGCTAATTGAGTCAAATGAAAGTCAAACACTTTCATCAAAGCTTTTAGAATAAAATGAAAGTCAAATACATTCAAACAAAGCTTTTTGAATCAAATCGAAGTCCATTGCATTCCACAATGCTAATTGAGTCAAATGAAAGTCAAACACATTCAACGAAGCTAATTGAGTCAAATGAAAGTCAAACACATTCAAACAAAGCTTTTTGAATCAAATGAAAGTCAAATGCATTTAACAAAGCCAATTGAGTCAAATGAAAGTCAAACACATTCAAATAAAGCTTCTTGATTCAAATGAAAGTCAAATGCATTCAACAAAGCCAATCGAGTCAAATGAAAGTCAAACACATTCAAATAAAGCTTCTTGATTCAAATGAAAGTCAAATGCATTCAACAAAGCTAATTGAGTCAAATGAAAGTCAAACACATTCAAACAATGCTTTTTGAATCAAATGAAAGTAAAATGCATTCAACAAAGCTAATTGAGTCAAATGAAAGTCAAACACTTTCAACAAAGCTAATTGAGTCAAATGAAAGTCAAACACATTCAAACAAAGCTTTTTGAATCAAATGAAAGTCAAATGCATTCAACAAAGCCAATTGAGTCAAATGAAAGTCAAAGACATTCAAATAAAGCTTCTTGATTCAAATGAAAGTCAAATGCATTCAACAAAGCTAATTGTGTCAAATGAAAGTCAAACACTTTCAACAATGCTAATTGAGTCAAATGAAAGTCAAACACATTCAACGAAGCTAATTGAGTCAAATGAAAGTCAAACACATTCAAACAAAGCTTTTTGAATCAAATGAAAGTCAAATGCATTCAACAAAGCCAATTGAGTCAAATGAAAGTCAAACACATTCAAATAAAGCTTCTTGATTAAAATGAAAGTTAAATGCATTCAACAAAGCTAATTGTGTCAAATGAAAGTCAAACACTTTCAACAAAGCTTTTAGACTCAAATGAAAGTCAAACACATTCAAACAAAGCTTTTTGAATCAAATGAAAGTCAAATGCATTAAACAAAGCTAATTGTGTCAAATGAAAGTCAAACACTTTCAACAAAGCGTTTTGAATCAAATGAAAGTCAAATACATTCAATCTAAGCTTTTTGAATCAAATGAAAGTCAATTGCATTCCACAATGCTAATAGAGTCAAATGAAAGTCAAACACTTTCAACAAAGCTTTTAGAATCAAATGAAAGTCAAATACATTCAAACAAAGCTTTTTGAATCAAACGAAAATCAAATGAATTCAACAAAGCTAATTGAGTCAAATGAAAGTCAAACACATTCAACGAAGCTAATTGAGTCAAATGAAAGTCAAACACATTCAAACAAAGCTTTTTGAATCAAATGAAAGTCAAATGCATTTAACAAAGCCAATTGAGTCAAATGAAAGTCAAACACATTCAAATAAAGCTTCTTGATTCAAATGAAAGTCAAATGCATTCAACAAAGCCAATTGAGTCAAATGAAAGTCAAACACATTCAAATAAAGCTTCTTGATTCAAATGAAAGTCAAATGCATTCAACAAAGCTAATTGAGTCAAATGAAAGTCAAACACATTCAAACAATGCTTTTTGAATCAAATGAAAGTAAAATGCATTCAACAAAGCTAATTGAGTCAAATGAAAGTCAAACACTTTCAACAAAGCTAATTGAGTCAAATGAAAGTCAAACACATTCAAACAAAGCTTTTTGAATCAAATGAAAGTCAAATGCATTCAACAAAGCCAATTGAGTCAAATGAAAGTCAAAGACATTCAAATAAAGCTTCTTGATTCAAATGAAAGTCAAATGCATTCAACAAAGCTAATTGTGTCAAATGAAAGTCAAACACTTTCAACAATGCTAATTGAGTCAAATGAAAGTCAAACACATTCAACGAAGCTAATTGAGTCAAATGAAAGTCAAACACATTCAAACAAAGCTTTTTGAATCAAATGAAAGTCAAATGCATTCAACAAAGCCAATTGAGTCAAATGAAAGTCAAACACATTCAAATAAAGCTTCTTGATTAAAATGAAAGTTAAATGCATTCAACAAAGCTAATTGTGTCAAATGAAAGTCAAACACTTTCAACAAAGCTTTTAGACTCAAATGAAAGTCAAACACATTCAAACAAAGCTTTTTGAATCAAATGAAAGTCAAATGCATTAAACAAAGCTAATTGTGTCAAATGAAAGTCAAACACTTTCAACAAAGCGTTTTGAATCAAATGAAAGTCAAATACATTCAATCTAAGCTTTTTGAATCAAATGAAAGTCAATTGCATTCCACAATGCTAATAGAGTCAAATGAAAGTCAAACACTTTCAACAAAGCTTTTAGAATCAAATGAAAGTCAAATACATTCAAACAAAGCTTTTTGAATCAAACGAAAATCAAATGAATTCAACAAAGCTAATTGAGTCAAATGAAAGTCAAACACTTTCATCAAAGCTTTTAGAATAAAATGAAAGTCAAATACATTCAATCAAAGCTTTTTGAAACAAATCGAAGTCTATTGCATTCCACAATGCTAATTGAGTCAAATGAAAGTCAAACACATTCAACGAAGCTAATTGAGTCAAATGAAAGTCAAACACATTCAAACAAAGGTTTTTGAATCAAATGAAAGTCAAATGCATTCAACAAAGCCAATTGAGTCAAATGAAAGTCAAACACATTCAAATAAAGCTTCTTGATTAAAATGAAAGTTAAATGCATTCAACAAAGCTAATTGTGTCAAATGAAAGTCAAACACTTTCAACAAAGCTTTTAGAATCAAATGAAAGTCAAACACATTCAAACAAAGCTTTTTGAATCAAATGAAAGTCAAATGCATTCAACAAAGCTAATTGAGTCAAATGAAAGTCAAACACTTTCAACAAAGCGTTTTGATTCAAATGAAAGTCAAATACATTCAATCAAGGCTTTTTGAATCAAATGAAAGTCAATTGCATTCCACAATGCTAATTGAGTCAAATGAAAGTCAAACACTTTCAACAAAGCTTTTAGAATCAAATGAAAGTCAAATACATTCAAACAAAGCTTTTTGAATCAAACGAAAATCAAATGAATTCAACAAAGCTAATTGAGTCAAATGAAAGTCAAACACTTTCATCAAAGCTTTTAGAATAAAATGAAAGTCAAATACATTCAAACAAAGCTTTTTGAATCAAATCGAAGTCCATTGCATTCCACAACGCTAATTGAGTCAAATGAAAGTCAAACACATTCAACGAAGCTAATTGAGTCAAATGAAAGTCAAACACATTCAAACAAAGCTTTTTGAATCAAATGAAAGTCAAATGCATTTAACAAAGCCAATTGAGTCAAATGAAAGTCAAACACATTCAAATAAAGCTTCTTGATTCAAATGAAAGTCAAATGCATTCAACAAAGCCAATTGAGTCAAATGAAAGTCAAACACATTCAAATAAAGCTTCTTGATTCAAATGAAAGTCAAATGCATTCAACAAAGCTAATTGAGTCAAATGAAAGTCAAACACATTCAAACAATGCTTTTTGAATCAAATGAAAGTAAAATGCATTCAACAAAGCTAATTGAGTCAAATGAAAGTCAAACACTTTCAACAAAGCTAATTGAGTCAAATGAAAGTCAAACACATTCAAACAAAGCTTTTTGATTCAAATGAAAGTCAAATGCATTCAACAAAGCTAATTGAGTCAAATGAAAGTCAAACACTTTCAACAAAGCTAATTGAGTCATATGAAAGTCAAACACATTCAAACAAAGCTTTTTGATTCAAATGAAAGTCAAATGCATTCAACAAAGCTAATTGAGTCAAATGAAAGTCAAACACTTTCAACAAAGCTTTTAGAATCAAATGAAAGTCAAACACATTCAAACAAAGCTTTTTGAATCAAATGAAAATCAAATGAATTCAACAAAGCTAATTGAGTCAAATGAAAGTCAAACACTTTCATCAAAGCTTTTAGAATCAAATGAAAGTCAAATACATTCAAACAAAGCTTTTCGAATCAAATGAAAGTCAATTGCATTCCACAATGCTAATTGAGTCAAATGAAAGTCAAACACATTTAACGAAGGTAATTGAGTCAAATGAAAGTCAAACACATTCAAACAAAGCTTTTTGAATCAAATGAAAGTCAAATGTATTCAATAAAGCCAATTGAGTCAAATGAAAGTCAAACACATTCAAACATAGCTTCTTGATTCAAATAAAAGTCAAATGCATTCAACAAAGCTAATTGAGTCAAATGAAAGTCAAACACTTTCAACAAAGCTTTTAGAATCAAATGAAAGTAAAACACATTTAAACAAAGCTTTTTGAATCAAATGAATGTCAAATGCACTCAACAAAGCTAATTGAGTCAAATGAAAGTCAAACACATTCAACAAAGCTAATTGAGTTAAAAGAAAGTCAAACTGATTCAAACAAAGCTTTTTGAATCAAATGAAAGTCAAATGCACTCAACAAAGCCAATTGAGTTAAATGAATGTCAAACACATTCAAATAAAGCTTCTTGATTCAAATGAAAGTCAAATGCATTCAACAAAGCTAATAAAGTCAAATGAATGTCAAACACTTTCAACATAGCTTATTGAGTCAAATGAAAGTCAAACACATTCAAACAAAGCTTTTTGAATCAAATGAAAGTCAAATTCATTCAACAAAGCTAATTGAGTCAAATGAAAGTCAAACACTTTCAACAAAGCTTTTAGAATCAAATGAAAGTCAAACACATTCAAACAAATCTTTTTGAATCAAATGAAAATCAAACGAATTCAACAAAGCTAATTGAGTCAAATGAAAGTCAAACACTTTTGTCAAAGCTTTTAGAATCAAATTAAAGTCAAATATATTCAAACAAAGCTTTTTGAATCAATTGAAAGTCAATTGCATTCCACAATGCTAATTGAGTCAAATGAAGGTCAAACACATTCAACGAAGCTAATTGAGTCAAATGAAAGTCAAACACATTCAAACAAAGCTTTTTAAATCAAATGAAAGTCAAATGCATTCAACAAAGCCAATTGTGTCAAATGAAAGTCAAACACATTCAAACAAAGCTTCTTGATTCAAATGAAAGTCAAATGCATTCAACAAAGCTAATTGAGTCAAATAAAAGTCAAACACTTTCATCAAAGCTTTTAGAAGCAAATTCAAGTCAATTATATTCAAACAAAGCTTTTTGAATCAAATGAAAGTCAATTGCATTCCACAATGCTAATTAAGTCAAATGAAAGTCAAACACAATCAACAAAGCTAATTGAGTCAAAAGAAAGTCAAACACATTCAAACAAAGCAATTTGAATCAAATGAAAGTCAAATGCATTCAACAAAGTTAATTGAATCAAATGAAAGTCAAACACTTTCAACAAAGCTAATTGAGTCAAATGAAAGTCAAACACATTCAAACAAAGCTTTTTGATTCAAATGAAAGTCAACTGCATTCAACAAAGCTAATTGAGTCAAATGAAAGTCAAACACTTTCAAAAAAGATTTTAGAATCAAATGAAAGTCAAATACATTCAAACAAAGCTTTTTGAATCAAACGAAAATCAAATGAATTCAACAAAGCTAATTGAGTCAAATAAAAGTCAAACACTTTCATCAAAGCTTTTAGAAGCAAATTCAAGTCAATTATATTCAAACAAAGCTTTTTGAATCAAATGAAAGTCAAATGCATTCAACAAAGCCAATTGAGTCAAATGAAAGTCAAACACATTCAAATAAAGCTTCTTGATTCAAATGAAAGTCAAATGCATTCAACAAAGCTAATTGAGTCAAATGAAAGTCAAACACTTTCAACAAAGGTAATTGAGTCAAATGAAAGTCAAACACATTCAAACAAAGCTTTTTGAATCAAATGAAAGTCAAATGCATTCAACAAAGCTAATTGAGTCAAATGAAAGTCAAATGCATTCAACAAAGCTAATTGAGTCAAATGAAAGTCAAACACTTTCAACAAAGCTAATTGAGTCAAATGAAAGTCAAACACATTCAAACAAAGCTTTTTGATTCAAATGAAAGTCAAATGCATTCAACAAAGCTAATTGAGTCAAATGAAAGTCAAACACTTTCAACAAAGCGTTTAGAATCAAATGAAAGTCAAATACATTCAATCAAAGCTTTTTGAATCAAATGAAAGTCAATTGCATTCCACAATGCGAATTGAGTCAAATGAAAGTCAAACAAATTCAACAAAGCTAATTGAGTCAAATGAAAGTCAAACACATTCAAACAAAGCTTTTTGAATCAAATGAAAGTAAAATGCATTCAACAAAGCTAATTAAGTCAAATGAAAGTCAAACACTTTCAACAAAGCTAATTGAGTCAAATGAAAGTCAAACACATTCAAACAAAGCTTTTTGATTCAAATAAAAGTCAAATGCATTCAACAAAGCTAATTGAGTCAAATGAAAGTCAAATGCATTCAACAAAGCTAATTGAGTCAAATGAAAGTCAAACACTTTCAACAAAGCGTTTAGAATCAAATGAAAGTCAAATACATTCAATCAAAGCTTTTTGAACCAAATGAAAGTCAATTGCATTCCACAATGCTAATTGAGTCAAATGAAAGTCAAACACATTCAACAAATCTAATTGAGTCAAAAGAAAGTCAAACACATTCACACAAAGCTTTTTGAATCAAATGAAAGTAAAATGCATTCAACAAAGCTAATTGAGTCAAATGAAAGTCAAACACTTTCAACAAAGCTAATTGAGTCAAATGAAAGTCTAACACATTCAAACAAAGCTTTTTGATTCAAATGAAAGTCAAATGCATTCAACAAAGCTAATTGAGTCAAATGAAAGTCAAACACTTTCAACAAAGCATTTAGAATCAAATGAAAGTCAAATACATTCAATCAAAGCTTTTTGAATCAAATGAAAGTCAATTGCATTCCACAATGCTAATTGAGTCAAATGAAAGTCAAACACATTCAACAAAGCTAATTGAGTCAAAATAAAGTCAAACACATTTAAACAAAGCTTTTTGAATCAAATGAAAGTAAAATGCATTCGACAAAGCTAATTGAGTCAAACGAAAGTCAAACACTTTCAACAAAGCTAATTGAGTCAAATGAAAGTCAAACACATTCAAAAAAAGCTTTTTGATTCAAATGAAAGTCAAATGCATTCAACAAAGCTAATTGAGTCAAATGAAAGTCAAATGCATTCAACAAAGCTAATTGAGTCAAATGAAAGTCAAACACTTTCAACAAAGCTAATTGAGTCAAATGAAAGTCAAACACATTCAAACAAAGCTTTTTGATTCAAATGAAAGTCAAATGCATTCAACAAAGCTAATTGAGTCAAATGAAAGTCTAACACTTTCAACAAAGCTTTTAGAATCAAATGAAAGTCAAACACATTCAAACAAAGCTTTTTGAATCAAATGAAAATCAAATGAATTCAACAAAGCTAATTGAGTCAAATGAAAGTCTAACACTTTCATCAAAGCTTTTAGAATCAATTGAAAGTAAAATACATTCAAACAAAGCTTTTTGAATCAAATGAAAGACAATTGCATTCCACAATGCTAATTGAGTCAAATGAAAGTCAAACACATTCAACGAAGCTAATTGAGTCAAATGAAAGTCAAACACATTCAAACAAAGCTTTTTGAATCAAATGAAAGTCAAATGCATTCAACAAAGCCAATTGAGTCAAATGAAAGTCAAACACATTCAAACATAGCTTCTTGATTCAAATGAAAGTCAAATGCATTCAACAAAGCTAATTGAGTCAAATGAAAGTCAAACACTTTCAACAAAGATTTTAGAATCAAATGAAAGTAAAACACATTCATACAAAGCTTTTTGAATCAAATGAATGTCAAATGCATTCAACAAAACTAATTAAGTCAAATGAAAGACAAACACATTCAACAAAGCTAATTGAGTTAAAAGAAAGTCAAACACATTCAAACAAAGCTTTTTGAATCAAATAAAAGTCAAATGCATTCAACAAAGCCAATTGAGTCAAATGAAAGTCAAACACATTCAAATAAAGCTTCTTGATTCAAATGAAAGTCAAATGCATTCAACAAAGCTAATTGAGTCAAATGAAAGTCAAACACTTTCAACAAAGCTAATTGAGTCAAATGAAAGTCAAACACATTCAAACAAAGCTTTTTGATTCAAATGAAAGTCAAATGCATTCAACAAAGCTAATTGAGTCAAATGAAAGTCAAACACTTTCAACAAAGCTAATTGAGTCAAATGAAAGTCAAACACATTCAAACAAAGCTTTTTGAATCAAATGAAAGTTAAATGTATTCAACAAAGCTAATTGAGTCAAATGAAAGTCAAACACTTTCAACAAAGCGTTTAGAATCAAATGAAAGTCAAATACATTCAATCAAAGCTTTTTGAATCAAATGAAAGTCAATTGCATTCCACAATGCGAATTGAGTCAAATGAAAGTCAAACAAATTCAACAAAGCTAATTGAGTCAAAAGAAAGTCAAACACATTCAAACAAAGCTTTTTGAATCAAATGAAAGTAAAATGCATTCAACAAAGCTCATTGAGTCAAATGAAAGTCAAACACTTTCAACAAAGCTAATTGAGTCAAATGAAAGTGTAACACATTCAAACAAAGCTTTTTGATTCAAATGAAAGTCAAATGCATTCAACAAAGCTAATTTAGTCAAATGAAAGTCAAACACTTTCAACAAAGCGTTTAGAATCAAATGTAAGTCAAATACATTCAATCAAAGCTTTTTGAATCAAATGAAAGTCAATTGCATTCCACAATGCTAATTGAGTCAAATGAAAGTCAAACACATTCAACAAAGCTAATTGAGTCAAAATAAAGTCAAACACATTTAAACAAAGCTTTTTGAATCAAATGAAAGTAAAATGCATTCAACAAAGCTAATTGAGTCAAATGAAAGTCAAACACTTTCAACAAAGCTAATTGAGTCAAATGAAAGTCAAACACATTCAAACAAAGCTTTTTGATTCAAATGAAAGTCAAATGCATTCAACAAAGCTAATTGAGTCAAATGAAAGTCAAACACTTTCAACAAAGCTAATTGAGTCAAATGAAAGTCTAACACATTCAAACAAAGCTTTCTGATTCAAATGAAAGTCAAATGCATTCAACAAAGCTAATTGAGTCAAATGAAAGTCAAACACTTTCAACAAAGCTAATTGATTTAAAAGAAAGTCAAACACATTCAAACAAAGCTTTTTGATTCAAATGAAAGTCAAATGCATTCAACAAAGCCAATTGAGTCAAATGAAAGTCAAACACATTCAAATAAAGCTTCTTGATTCAAATGTAAGTCAAATGCATTCAACAAAGCTAATTGAGTCAAATGAAAGTCAAACACTTTCAACAAAGCCAATTGAGTCAAATGAAAGACAAACACATTCAAACAAAGCTTTTTGATTCAAATGAAAGTCAAATGCATTCAACAAAGCTAATTTAGTCAAATGAAAGTCAAACACTTTCAACAAAGCGTTTAGAATCAAATGTAAGTCAAATACATTCAATCAAAGCTTTTTGAATCAAATGAAAGTCAATTGCATTCCACAATGCTAATTGAGTCAAATGAAAGTCAAACACATTCAACAAAGCTAATTGAGTCAAAATAAAGTCAAACACATTTAAACAAAGCTTTTTGAATCAAATGAAAGTAAAATGCATTCAACAAAGCTAATTGAGTCAAATGAAAGTCAAACACTTTCAACAAAGCTAATTGAGTCAAATGAAAGTCAAACACATTCAAACAAAGCTTTTTGATTCAAATGAAAGTCAAATGCATTCAACAAAGCTAATTGAGTCAAATGAAAGTCAAACACTTTCAACAAAGCTAATTGAGTCAAATGAAAGTCAAACACATTCAAACAAAGCTTTTTGAATCAAATGAATGTCAAATGCATTCAACAAAGCTAATTGAGTCAAATGAAAGTCAAACACTTTCAACAAAGCTAATTGAGTCAAATGAAAGTCAAACACATTCAAACAAAGCTTTTTGATTCAAATAAAAGTCAAATGCATTCAACAAAGCTAATTGAGTCAAATGAAAGTCAAATGCATTCAACAAAGCTAATTGAGTCAAATGAAAGTCAAACACTTTCAACAAAGCGTTTAGAATCAAATGAAAGTCAAATACATTCAATCAAAGCTTTTTGAATCAAATGAAAGTCAATTGCATTCCACAATGCGAATTGAGTCAAATGAAAGTCAAACAAATTCAACAAAGCTAATTGAGTCAAAAGAAAGTCAAACACATTCAAACAAAGCTTTTTGAATGAAATGAAAGTAAAATGCATTCAACAAAGCTAATTGAGTCAAATGAAAGTCAAACACTTGCAACAAAGCTAATTGAGTCAAATGAAAGTCAAACACATTCAAACAAAGCTTTTTGATTCAAATAAAAGTCAAATGCATTCAACAAAGCTAATTGAGTCTAATGAAAGTCAAATGCATTCAATAAAGCTAATTGAGTCAAATGAGAGTCAAACACTTTCAACAAAGCGTTTAGAATCAAATGAAAGTCAAATACATTCAATCAAAGCTTTTTGAACAAAATGAAAGTCAATTGCATTCCACAATGCTAATTGAGTCAAATGAAAGTCAAACACATTCAACAAATCTAATTGAGTCAAAAGAAAGTCAAACACATTCAAACAAAGCTTTTTGAATCAAATGAAAGTAAAATGCATTCAACAAAGCTAATTGAGTCAAATGAAAGTCAAACACTTTCAACAAAGCTAATTGAGTCAAATGAAAGTCTAACACATTCAAACAAAGCTTTTTGATTCAAATGAAAGTCAAATGCATTCAACAAAGCTAATTGAGTCAAATGAAAGTCAAACACTTTCAACAAAGCGTTTAGAATCAAATGAAAGTCAAATACATTCAATCAAAGCTTTTTGAATCAAATGAAAGTCAATTGCATTCCACAATGCTAATTGAGTCAAATGAAAGTCAAACACATTCAACAAAGCTAATTGAGTCAAAATAAAGTCAAACACATTTAAACAAAGCTTTTTGAATCAAATAAAAGTAAAATGCATTCAACAAAGCTAATTGAGTCAAATGAAAGTCAAACACTTTCAACAAAGCTAATTGAGTCAAATGAAAGTCAAACACATTCAAATAAAGCTTTTTGATTCAAATGAAAGTCAAATGCATTCAACAAAGCTAATTGAGTCAAATGAAAGTCAAACACTTTCAACAAAGCTAATTGAGTCAAATGAAAGTCTAACACATTCAAACAAAGCTTTCTGATTCAAATGAAAGTCAAATGCATTCAACAAAGCTAATTGAGTCAAATGAAAGTCAAACACTTTCAACAAAGCTAATTGATTTAAAAGAAAGTCAAACACATTCAAACAAAGCTTTTTGATTCAAATGAAAGTCAAATGCATTCAACAAAGCCAATTGAGTCAAATGAAAGTCAAACACATTCAAATAAAGCTTCTTGATTCAAATGTAAGTCAAATGCATTCAACAAAGCTAATTGAGTCAAATGAAAGTCAAACACTTTCAACAAAGCCAATTGAGTCAAATGAAAGACAAACACATTCAAACAAAGCTTTTTGATTCAAATGAAAGTCAAATGCATTCAACAAAGCTAATTTAGTCAAATGAAAGTCAAACACTTTCAACAAAGCGTTTAGAATCAAATGTAAGTCAAATACATTCAATCAAAGCTTTTTAAATCAAATGAAAGTCAATTGCATTCCACAATGCTAATTGAGTCAAATGAAAGTCAAACACATTCAACAAAGCTAATTGAGTCAAAATAAAGTCAAACACATTTAAACAAAGCTTTTTGAATCAAATGAAAGTAAAATGCATTCAACAAAGCTAATTGAGTCAAATGAAAGTCAAACACTTTCAACAAAGCTAATTGAGTCAAATGAAAGTCAAACACATTCAAACAAAGCTTTTTGATTCAAATGAAAGTCAAATGCATTCAACAAAGCTAATTGAGTCAAATGAAAGTCAAACACTTTCAACAAAGCTAATTGAGTCAAATGAAAGTCAAACACATTCAAACAAAGCTTTTTGAATCAAATGAATGTCAAATGCATTCAACAAAGCTAATTGAGTCAAATGAAAGTCAAACACTTTCATCAAAGCTAATTCAGTCAAATGAAAGTCAAACACATTCAAACAAAGCTTTTTGAATCAAATGAAAGTCAAATGCATTCAACAAAGCTAATTGAGTCAAATGAAAGTCAAACACATTCAAATAAAGCTTCTTGATTCAAATGTAAGTCAAATGCATTCAACAAAGCTAATTGAGTCAAATGAAAGTCAAACACTTTCAACAAAGCCAATTGAGTCAAATGAAAGACAAACACATTCAAACAAAGCTTTTTGATTCAAATGAAAGTCAAATGCATTCAACAAAGCTAATTGAGTCAAATGAAAGTCAAACACTTTCAACAAAGCGTTTAGAATCAAATGTAAGTCAAATACATTCAATCAAAGCTTTTTGAATCAAATGAAAGTCAATTGCATTCCACAATGCTAATTGAGTCAAATGAAAGTCAAACACATTCAACAAAGCTAATTGAGTCAAAAGAAAGTCAAACACATTCAAACAAAGCTTTTTGAATCAAATGAAAGTAAAATGCATTCAACAAAGCTAATTGTGTCAAATGAAAGTCAAACACTTTCAACAATGCTAATTGAGTCAAATGAAAGTCAAACACATTCAACGAAGCTAATTGAGTCAAATGAAAGTCAAACACATTCAAACAAAGCTTTTTGAATCAAATGAAAGTCAAATGCATTCAACAAAGCCAATTGAGTCAAATGAAAGTCAAACACATTCAAATAAAGCTTCTTGATTAAAATGAAAGTTAAATGCATTCAACAAATCTAATTGTGTCAAATGAAAGTCAAACACTTTCAACAAAGCTTTTAGACTCAAATGAAAGTCAAACACATTCAAACAAAGCTTTTTGAATCAAATGAAAGTCAAATGCATTAAACAAAGCTAATTGTGTCAAATGAAAGTCAAACACTTTCAACAAAGCGTTTTGAATCAAATGAAAGTCAAATACATTCAATCTAAGCTTTTTGAATCAAATGAAAGTCAATTGCATTCCACAATGCTAATAGAGTCAAGTGAAAGTCAAACACTTTCAACAAAGCTTTTAGAATCAAATGAAAGTCAACTACATTCAAACAAAGCTTTTTGAATCAAACGAAAATCAAATGAATTCAACAAAGCTAATTGAGTCAAATGAAAGTCAAACACTTTCATCAAAGCTTTTAGAATAAAATGAAAGTCAAATACATTCAATCAAAGCTTTTTGAAACAAATCGAAGTCTATTGCATTCCACAATGCTAATTGAGTCAAATGAAAGTCAAACACATTCAACGAAGCTAATTGAGTCAAATGAAAGTCAAACACATTCAAACAAAGGTTTTTGAATCAAATGAAAGTCAAATGCATTCAACAAAGCCAATTGAGTCAAATGAAAGTCAAACACATTCAAATAAAGCTTCTTGATTAAAATGAAAGTTAAATGCATTCAACAAAGCTAATTGTGTCAAATGAAAGTCAAACACTTTCAACAAAGCTTTTAGAATCAAATGAAAGTCAAACACATTCAAACAAAGCTTTTTGAATCAAATGAAAGTCAAATGCATTCAACAAAGCTAATTGAGTCAAATGAAAGTCAAACACTTTCAACAAAGCGTTTTGATTCAAATGAAAGTCAAATACATTCAATCAAGGCTTTTTGAATCAAATGAAAGTCAATTGCATTCCACAATGCTAATTGAGTCAAATGAAAGTCAAACACTTTCAACAAAGCTTTTAGAATCAAATGAAAGTCAAATACATTCAAACAAAGCTTTTTGAATCAAACGAAAATCAAATGAATTCAACAAAGCTAATTGAGTCAAATGAAAGTCAAACACTTTCATCAAAGCTTTTAGAATAAAATGAAAGTCAAATACATTCAAACAAAGCTTTTTGAATCAAATCGAAGTCCATTGCATTCCACAATGCTAATTGAGTCAAATGAAAGTCAAACACATTCAACGAAGCTAATTGAGTCAAATGAAAGTCAAACACATTCAAACAAAGCTTTTTGAATCAAATGAAAGTCAAATGCATTTAACAAAGCCAATTGAGTCAAATGAAAGTCAAACACATTCAAATAAAGCTTCTTGATTCAAATGAAAGTCAAATGCATTCAACAAAGCCAATTGAGTCAAATGAAAGTCAAACACATTCAAATAAAGCTTCTTGATTCAAATGAAAGTCAAATGCATTCAACAAAGCTAACTGAGTCAAATGAAAGTCAAACACATTCAAACAATGCTTTTTGAATCAAATGAAAGTAAAATGCATTCAACAAAGCTAATTGAGTCAAATGAAAGTCAAACACTTTCAACAAAGCTAATTGAGTCAAATGAAAGTCAAACACATTCAAACAAAGCTTTTTGAATCAAATGAAAGTCAAATGCATTCAACAAAGCCAATTGAGTCAAATGAAAGTCAAAGACATTCAAATAAAGCTTCTTGATTCAAATGAAAGTCAAATGCATTCAACAAAGCTAATTGTGTCAAATGAAAGTCAAACACTTTCAACAATGCTAATTGAGTCAAATGAAAGTCAAACACATTCAACGAAGCTAATTGAGTCAAATGAAAGTCAAACACATTCAAACAAAGCTTTTTGAATCAAATGAAAGTCAAATGCATTCAACAAAGCCAATTGAGTCAAATGAAAGTCAAACACATTCAAATAAAGCTTCTTGATTAAAATGAAAGTTAAATGCATTCAACAAAGCTAATTGTGTCAAATGAAAGTCAAACACTTTCAACAAAGCTTTTAGACTCAAATGAAAGTCAAACACATTCAAACAAAGCTTTTTGAATCAAATGAAAGTCAAATGCATTAAACAAAGCTAATTGTGTCAAATGAAAGTCAAACACTTTCAACAAAGCGTTTTGAATCAAATGAAAGTCAAATACATTCAATCTAAGCTTTTTGAATCAAATGAAAGTCAATTGCATTCCACAATGCTAATAGAGTCAAATGAAAGTCAAACACTTTCAACAAAGCTTTTAGAATCAAATGAAAGTCAAATACATTCAAACAAAGCTTTTTGAATCAAACGAAAATCAAATGAATTCAACAAAGCTAATTGAGTCAAATGAAAGTCAAACACTTTCATCAAAGCTTTTAGAATAAAATGAAAGTCAAATACATTCAATCAAAGCTTTTTGAAACAAATCGAAGTCTATTGCATTCCACAATGCTAATTGAGTCAAATGAAAGTCAAACACATTCAACGAAGCTAATTGAGTCAAATGAAAGTCAAACACATTCAAACAAAGGTTTTTGAATCAAATGAAAGTCAAATGCATTCAACAAAGCCAATTGAGTCAAATGAAAGTCAAACACATTCAAATAAAGCTTCTTGATTAAAATGAAAGTTAAATGCATTCAACAAAGCTAATTGTGTCAAATGAAAGTCAAACACTTTCAACAAAGCTTTTAGAATCAAATGAAAGTCAAACACATTCAAACAAAGCTTTTTGAATCAAATGAAAGTCAAATGCATTCAACAAAGCTAATTGAGTCAAATGAAAGTCAAACACTTTCAACAAAGCGTTTTGATTCAAATGAAAGTCAAATACATTCAATCAAGGCTTTTTGAATCAAATGAAAGTCAATTGCATTCCACAATGCTAATTGAGTCAAATGAAAGTCAAACACTTTCAACAAAGCTTTTAGAATCAAATGAAAGTCAAATACATTCAAACAAAGCTTTTTGAATCAAACGAAAATCAAATGAATTCAACAAAGCTAATTGAGTCAAATGAAAGTCAAACACTTTCATCAAAGCTTTTAGAATAAAATGAAAGTCAAATACATTCAAACAAAGCTTTTTGAATCAAATCGAAGTCCATTGCATTCCACAATGCTAATTGAGTCAAATGAAAGTCAAACACATTCAACGAAGCTAATTGAGTCAAATGAAAGTCAAACACATTCAAACAAAGCTTTTTGAATCAAATGAAAGTCAAATGCATTTAACAAAGCCAATTGAGTCAAATGAAAGTCAAACACATTCAAATAAAGCTTCTTGATTCAAATGAAAGTCAAATGCATTCAACAAAGCCAATTAAGTCAAATGAAAGTCAAACACATTCAAATAAAGCTTCTTGATTCAAATGAAAGTCAAATGCATTCAACAAAGCTAATTGAGTCAAATGAAAGTCAAACACATTCAAACAATGCTTTTTGAATCAAATGAAAGTAAAATGCATTCAACAAAGCTAATTGAGTCAAATGAAAGTCAAACACTTTCAACAAAGCTAATTGAGTCAAATGAAAGTCAAACACATTCAAACAAAGCTTTTTGAATCAAATGAAAGTCAAATGCATTCAACAAAGCCAATTGAGTCAAATGAAAGTCAAAGACATTCAAATAAAGCTTCTTGATTCAAATGAAAGTCAAATGCATTCAACAAAGCTAATTGTGTCAAATGAAAGTCAAACACTTTCAACAATGCTAATTGAGTCAAATGAAAGTCAAACACATTCAACGAAGCTAATTGAGTCAAATGAAAGTCAAACACATTCAAACAAAGCTTTTTGAATCAAATGAAAGTCAAATGCATTCAACAAAGCCAATTGAGTCAAATGAAAGTCAAACACATTCAAATAAAGCTTCTTGATTAAAATGAAAGTTAAATGCATTCAACAAAGCTAATTGTGTCAAATGAAAGTCAAACACTTTCAACAAAGCTTTTAGACTCAAATGAAAGTCAAACACATTCAAACAAAGCTTTTTGAATCAAATGAAAGTCAAATGCATTAAACAAAGCTAATTGTGTCAAATGAAAGTCAAACACTTTCAACAAAGCGTTTTGAATCAAATGAAAGTCAAATACATTCAATCTAAGCTTTTTGAATCAAATGAAAGTCAATTGCATTCCACAATGCTAATAGAGTCAAATGAAAGTCAAACACTTTCAACAAAGCTTTTAGAATCAAATGAAAGTCAAATACATTCAAACAAAGCTTTTTGAATCAAACGAAAATCAAATGAATTCAACAAAGCTAATTGAGTCAAATGAAAGTCAAACACATTCAACGAAGCTAATTGAGTCAAATGAAAGTCAAACACATTCAAACAAAGCTTTTTGAATCAAATGAAAGTCAAATGCATTTAACAAAGCCAATTGAGTCAAATGAAAGTCAAACACATTCAAATAAAGCTTCTTGATTCAAATGAAAGTCAAATGCATTCAACAAAGCCAATTGAGTCAAATGAAAGTCAAACACATTCAAATAAAGCTTCTTGATTCAAATGAAAGTCAAATGCATTCAACAAAGCTAATTGAGTCAAATGAAAGTCAAACACATTCAAACAATGCTTTTTGAATCAAATGAAAGTAAAATGCATTCAACAAAGCTAATTGAGTCAAATGAAAGTCAAACACTTTCAACAAAGCTAATTGAGTCAAATGAAAGTCAAACACATTCAAACAAAGCTTTTTGAATCAAATGAAAGTCAAATGCATTCAACAAAGCCAATTGAGTCAAATGAAAGTCAAAGACATTCAAATAAAGCTTCTTGATTCAAATGAAAGTCAAATGCATTCAACAAAGCTAATTGTGTCAAATGAAAGTCAAACACTTTCAACAATGCTAATTGAGTCAAATGAAAGTCAAACACATTCAACGAAGCTAATTGAGTCAAATGAAAGTCAAACACATTCAAACAAAGCTTTTTGAATCAAATGAAAGTCAAATGCATTCAACAAAGCCAATTGAGTCAAATGAAAGTCAAACACATTCAAATAAAGCTTCTTGATTAAAATGAAAGTTAAATGCATTCAACAAAGCTAATTGTGTCAAATGAAAGTCAAACACTTTCAACAAAGCTTTTAGACTCAAATGAAAGTCAAACACATTCAAACAAAGCTTTTTGAATCAAATGAAAGTCAAATGCATTAAACAAAGCTAATTGTGTCAAATGAAAGTCAAACACTTTCAACAAAGCGTTTTGAATCAAATGAAAGTCAAATACATTCAATCTAAGCTTTTTGAATCAAATGAAAGTCAATTGCATTCCACAATGCTAATAGAGTCAAATGAAAGTCAAACACTTTCAACAAAGCTTTTAGAATCAAATGAAAGTCAAATACATTCAAACAAAGCTTTTTGAATCAAACGAAAATCAAATGAATTCAACAAAGCTAATTGAGTCAAATGAAAGTCAAACACTTTCATCAAAGCTTTTAGAATAAAATGAAAGTCAAATACATTCAATCAAAGCTTTTTGAAACAAATCGAAGTCTATTGCATTCCACAATGCTAATTGAGTCAAATGAAAGTCAAACACATTCAACGAAGCTAATTGAGTCAAATGAAAGTCAAACACATTCAAACAAAGGTTTTTGAATCAAATGAAAGTCAAATGCATTCAACAAAGCCAATTGAGTCAAATGAAAGTCAAACACATTCAAATAAAGCTTCTTGATTAAAATGAAAGTCAAATGCATTCAACAAAGCTAATTGTGTCAAATGAAAGTCAAACACTTTCAACAAAGCTTTTAGAATCAAATGAAAGTCAAACACATTCAAACAAAGCTTTTTGAATCAAATGAAAGTCAAATGCATTCAACAAAGCTAATTGAGTCAAATGAAAGTCAAACACTTTCAACAAAGCGTTTTGATTCAAATGAAAGTCAAATACATTCAATCAAGGCTTTTTGAATCAAATGAAAGTCAATTGCATTCCACAATGCTAATTGAGTCAAATGAAAGTCAAACACTTTCAACAAAGCTTTTAGAATCAAATGAAAGTCAAATACATTCAAACAAAGCTTTTTGAATCAAACGAAAATCAAATGAATTCAACAAAGCTAATTGAGTCAAATGAAAGTCAAACACTTTCATCAAAGCTTTTAGAATAAAATGAAAGTCAAATACATTCAAACAAAGCTTTTTGAATCAAATCGAAGTCCATTGCATTCCACAATGCTAATTGAGTCAAATGAAAGTCAAACACATTCAACGAAGCTAATTGAGTCAAATGAAAGTCAAACACATTCAAACAAAGCTTTTTGAATCAAATGAAAGTCAAATGCATTTAACAAAGCCAATTGAGTCAAATGAAAGTCAAACACATTCAAATAAAGCTTCTTGATTCAAATGAAAGTCAAATGCATTCAACAAAGCCAATTGAGTCAAATGAAAGTCAAACACATTCAAATAAAGCTTCTTGATTCAAATGAAAGTCAAATGCATTCAACAAAGCTAATTGAGTCAAATGAAAGTCAAACACATTCAAACAATGCTTTTTGAATCAAATGAAAGTAAAATGCATTCAACAAAGCTAATTGAGTCAAATGAAAGTCAAACACTTTCAACAAAGCTAATTGAGTCAAATGAAAGTCATACACATTCAAACAAAGCTTTTTTATTCAAATGAAAGTCAAATGCATTCAACAAAGCTAATTGAGTCAAATGAAAGTCAAACACTTTCAACAAAGCTAATTGAGTCATATGAAAGTCAAACACATTCAAACAAAGCTTTTTGATTCAAATGAAAGTCAAATGCATTCAACAAAGCTAATTGAGTCAAATGAAAGTCAAACACTTTCAACAAAGCTTTTAGAATCAAATGAAAGTCAAACACATTCAAACAAAGCTTTTTGAATCAAATGAATGTCAAATGCACTCAACAAAGCTAATTGAGTCAAATGAAAGTCAAACACATTCAACAAAGCTAATTGAGTTAAAAGAAAGTCAAACAGATTCAAACAAAGCTTTTTGAATCAAATGAAAGTCAAATGCACTCAACAAAGCCAATTGAGTTAAATGAATGTCAAACACATTCAAATAAAGCTTCTTGATTCAAATGAAAGTCAAATGCATTCAACAAAGCTAATAAAGTCAAATGAATGTCAAACAATTTCAACATAGCTTATTGAGTCAAATGAAAGTCAAACACATTCAAACAAAGCTTTTTGAATCAAATGAAAGTCAAATTCATTCAACAAAGCTAATTGAGTCAAATGAAAGTCAAACACTTTCAACAAAGCTTTTAGAATCAAATGAAAGTCAAACACATTCAAACAAATCTTTTTGAATCAAATGAAAATCAAACGAATTCAACAAAGCTAATTGAGTCAAATGAAAGTCAAACACTTTCGTCAAAGCTTTTAGAATCAAATTAAAGTCAAATATATTCAAACAAAGCTTTTTGAATCAATTGAAAGTCAATTGCATTCCACAATGCTAATTGAGTCAAATGAAGGTCAAACACATTCAACGAAGCTAATTGAGTCAAATGAAAGTCAAACACATTCAAACAAAGCTTTTTAAATCAAATGAAAGTCAAATGCATTCAACAAAGCCAATTGTGTCAAATGAAAGTCAAACACATTCAAACAAAGCTTCTTGATTCAAATGAAAGTCAAATGCATTCAACAAAGCTAATTGAGTCAAATAAAAGTCAAACACTTTCATCAAAGCTTTTAGAAGCAAATTCAAGTCAATTATATTCAAACAAAGCTTTTTGAATCAAATGAAAGTCAATTGCATTCCACAATGCTAATTAAGTCAAATGAAAGTCAAACACAATCAACAAAGCTAATTGAGTCAAAAGAAAGTCAAACACATTCAAACAAAGCAATTTGAATCAAATGAAAGTCAAATGCATTCAACAAAGTTAATTGAATCAAATGAAAGTCAAACACTTTCAACAAAGCTAATTGAGTCAAATGAAAGTCAAACACATTCAAACAAAGCTTTTTGATTCAAATGAAAGTCAACTGCATTCAACAAAGCTAATTGAGTCAAATGAAAGTCAAACACTTTCAAAAAAGATTTTAGAATCAAATGAAAGTCAAATACATTCAAACAAAGCTTTTTGAATCAAACGAAAATCAAATGAATTCAACAAAGCTAATTGAGTCAAATAAAAGTCAAACACTTTCATCAAAGCTTTTAGAAGCAAATTCAAGTCAATTATATTCAAACAAAGCTTTTTGAATCAAATGAAAGTCAATTGCATTCCACAATGCTAATTGCGTCAAATGAAGGTCAAACACATTCAACGAAGCTAATTAAGTCAAATGAAAGTTAAACACATTCAAACAAAGCTTTTTGAATCAAATGAAAGTCAAATGCATTCAACAAATCCAATTGAGTCAAATGAAAGTCAAACACATTCAAACAAAGCTTCTTGATTCAAATGAAAGTCAAATACATTCAACAAAGCTAATTGAGTCAAATGAAAGTCAAACACTTTCAACAAAGCGATTAGAATCAAATGAAAGTCAAATACATTCAATCAAAGCTTTTTGAATAAAATGAAAGTCAATTGCATTCCACAATGCTAATTAAGTCAAATGAAAGTCAAACACATTCAACAAAGCTAATTGAGTCAAAAGAAAGTCAAACACATTCAAACAAAGCTTTTTGAATCAAATGAAAGTCAAATGCATTCAACAAAGCTAATTGAGTCAAATGAAAGTCAAACACTTTAAACAAAGCTAATTGAGTCAAATGAAAGTCAAACACATTCAAACAAAGCTTTTTGATTCATATGAAAGTCAAATGCATTCAACAAAGCTAATTGAGTTAAATGAAAGTCAAACACTTTCAACAAAGCCTTTAGAATCAAATGAAACTCAAATACATTCAAACAAAGCTTTTTGAATCAAACGAAAATCAAATGAATTCAACAAAGCTAATTGAGTCAAATGAAAGTCAAACACTTTCATCAAAGCTTTTAGAATAAAATGAAAGTCAATTACATTCAAACATAGCTTTTTGAATCAAATCGAAGTAAATTGCATTCCACAATGGTAATTGAGTCAAATGAAAGTCAAACACATTCAACGAAACTAATTGAGTCAAATGAAAGCCAAACACATTCAAACAAAGCTTTTTGAATCAAATGAAAGTCAAATGCATTCAACAAAGGTAATTGAGTCAAATGAAAGTCAAACACATTCAAACAAAGCTTTTTGAATCAAATGAAAGTAAAATGCATTCAACAAAGCTAATTGAGTCAAATGAAAGTCAAACACTTTCAACAAAGCTAATTGAGTCAAATGAAAGTCAAACACATTCAAACAAAGCTTTTTGATTCAAATGAAAGTCAAATGCAATCAACAAAGCTAATTGAGTCAAATGAAAGTCAAACACTTTCAACAAAGCTTTTAGAATCAAATGAAAGTCAAACACATTCAAACAAAGCTTTTTGAATCAAATGAAAATCAAATGAATTCAACAAAGCTAATTGAGTCAAATGAATGTCAAACACTTTCATCAAAGCTTTTAGAATCGAATGAAAGTCAATTACATTCAAACAAAGCTTTTTGAATCAAATGAAAGTCAATTCCATTCCACAATGCTAATTGAGTCAAATGAAAGTCAAACACATTCAACGAAGCTAATTGAGTCAAATGAAAGTCAAACACATTCAAACAAAGGTTTTTGAATCAAATGAAAGTCAAATGCATTCAACAAATCCAATTGAGTCAAATGAAAGTAAAAAACATTCAAACAAAGCTTTTTGATTCATATGAAAGTCTAATGCATTCAACAAAGCTAATTGAGTTAAATGAAAGTCAAACACTTTCAACAAAGCTTTTAGAATCAAATGAAACTCAAATACATACAAACAAAACTTTTTGAATCAAACGAAAATCAAATGAATTCAACAAAGCTAATTGAGTCAAATGAAAGTCAAACACTTTCATCAAAGCTTTTAGAATAAAATGAAAGTCAAATACATTCAAAAAAAACTTTTTGAATAAAATCGAAGTCAATTGCATTTCACAATGGTAGTTGAGTCAATTGAAAGTCAAACACATTCAACGAAGCTAATTAGAATCAAATAAAAGTCAAATATATTCAAACAAAGCTTTTTGAATCAAATGAAAGTCAATTGCATTCCTCAATGCTAATTGAGTCAAATGAAGGTCAAACACATTTAACGAATATAATTGAGTCAAATGAAAGTCAAACACATTCAAACAAAGCTTTTTGAATCAAATGAAAGTCAAATGCAATCAACAAATCCAATTGAGTCAAATGAAAGTCAAACACATTCAAACAAAGCTTCTTGATTCAAATGAAAGTCAAATGCATTCAACAAAGCTAATTGAGTCAAATGAAAGTCAAACACTTTCAACAAAGCGTTTAGAATCAAAAGAAAGTCAAATACATTCAATCAAAGCTTTTTGAATCAAATGAAAGTCAAATGCATTCAACAAAGCTAATTAAGTCAAACGAAAGTCAAACACTTTCAACAAAGCTAACTGAGTCAAATGAAAGTCAAACACATTCAAACAAAGCTTTTTGATTCAAATGAAAGTCAAATGCATTCAACAAAGCTAATTGATTCAAATGAAAGTCGAACACTTTCAACAAAGCTTTTAGAATCAAATGAAAGTCAAACACATTCAAACAAAGCTTTTTGAATCAAATGAAAATCAAATGAATTCAACAAAGCTAATTGAGTCAAATGAAAGTCAAACACTTTCGTCAAAGCTTTTAGAATCAAATTAAAGTCAAATATATTCAAACAAAGCTTTTTGAATCAAATGAAAGTCAATTGCATTCCACAATGCTAATTGAGTCAAATGAAGGTCAAACACATTCAACGAAGCTAATTGAGTCAAATGAAACTCAAACACATTCAAACAAAGCTTCTTGATTCAAATGAAAGTCAAATGCATTCAACAAAGCTAATTGAGTCAAATGAAAGTCAAACACTTTCAACAAAGCGATTAGAATCAAATGAAAGTCAAATACATTCAATCAAAGCTTTTTGAATAAAATGAAAGTCAATTGCATTCCACAATGCTAATTAAGTCAAATGAAAGTCAAACACATTCAACAAAGCTAATTGAGTCAAAAGAAAGTCAAACACATTCAAACAAAGCTTTTTGAATCAAATGAAAGTCAAATGCATTCAACAAAGCTAATTGAGTCAAATGAAAGTCAAACACTTTAAACAAAGCTAATTGAGTCAAATGAAAGTCAAACACATTCAAACAAAGCTTTTTGATTCATATGAAAGTCAAATGCATTCAACAAAGCTAATTGAGTTAAATGAAAGTCAAACACTTTCAACAAAGCCTTTAGAATCAAATGAAACTCAAATACATTCAAACAAAGCTTTTTGAATCAAACGAAAATCAAATGAATTCAACAAAGCTAATTGAGTCAAATGAAAGTCAAACACTTTCATCAAAGCTTTTAGAATAAAATGAAAGTCAATTACATTCAAACATAGCTTTTTGAATCAAATCGAAGTAAATTGCATTCCACAATGGTAATTGAGTCAAATGAAAGTCAAACACATTCAACGAAACTAATTGAGTCAAATGAAAGCCAAACACATTCAAACAAAGCTTTTTGAATCAAATGAAAGTCAAATGCATTCAACAAAGGTAATTGAGTCAAATGAAAGTCAAACACATTCAAACAAAGCTTTTTGAATCAAATGAAAGTAAAATGCATTCAACAAAGCTAATTGAGTCAAATGAAAGTCAAACACTTTCAACAAAGCTAATTGAGTCAAATGAAAGTCAAACACATTCAAACAAAGCTTTTTGATTCAAATGAAAGTCAAATGCAATCAACAAAGCTAATTGAGTCAAATGAAAGTCAAACACTTTCAACAAAGCTTTTAGAATCAAATGAAAGTCAAACACATTCAAACAAAGCTTTTTGAATCAAATGAAAATCAAATGAATTCAACAAAGCTAATTGAGTCAAATGAATGTCAAACACTTTCATCAAAGCTTTTAGAATCGAATGAAAGTCAATTACATTCAAACAAAGCTTTTTGAATCAAATGAAAGTCAATTCCATTCCACAATGCTAATTGAGTCAAATGAAAGTCAAACACATTCAACGAAGCTAATTGAGTCAAATGAAAGTCAAACACATTCAAACAAAGGTTTTTGAATCAAATGAAAGTCAAATGCATTCAACAAATCCAATTGAGTCAAATGAAAGTAAAAAACATTCAAACAAAGCTTTTTGATTCATATGAAAGTCTAATGCATTCAACAAAGCTAATTGAGTTAAATGAAAGTCAAACACTTTCAACAAAGCTTTTAGAATCAAATGAAACTCAAATACATACAAACAAAACTTTTTGAATCAAACGAAAATCAAATGAATTCAACAAAGCTAATTGAGTCAAATGAAAGTCAAACACTTTCATCAAAGCTTTTAGAATAAAATGAAAGTCAAATACATTCAAAAAAAACTTTTTGAATAAAATCGAAGTCAATTGCATTTCACAATGGTAATTGAGTCAATTGAAAGTCAAACACATTCAACGAAGCTAATTAGAATCAAATAAAAGTCAAATATATTCAAACAAAGCTTTTTGAATCAAATGAAAGTCAATTGCATTCCTCAATGCTAATTGAGTCAAATGAAGGTCAAACACATTTAACGAATATAATTGAGTCAAATGAAAGTCAAACACATTCAAACAAAGCTTTTTGAATCAAATGAAAGTCAAATGCAATCAACAAATCCAATTGAGTCAAATGAAAGTCAAACACATTCAAACAAAGCTTCTTGATTCAAATGAAAGTCAAATGCATTCAACAAAGCTAATTGAGTCAAATGAAAGTCAAACACTTTCAACAAAGCGTTTAGAATCAAAAGAAAGTCAAATACATTCAATCAAAGCTTTTTGAATCAAATGAAAGTCAAATGCATTCAACAAAGCTAATTAAGTCAAACGAAAGTCAAACACTTTCAACAAAGCTAACTGAGTCAAATGAAAGTCAAACACATTCAAACAAAGCTTTTTGATTCAAATGAAAGTCAAATGCATTCAACAAAGCTAATTGATTCAAATGAAAGTCGAACACTTTCAACAAAGCTTTTAGAATCAAATGAAAGTCAAACACATTCAAACAAAGCTTTTTGAATCAAATGAAAATCAAATGAATTCAACAAAGCTAATTGAGTCAAATGAAAGTCAAACACTTTCGTCAAAGCTTTTAGAATCAAATTAAAGTCAAATATATTCAAACAAAGCTTTTTGAATCAAATGAAAGTCAATTGCATTCCACAATGCTAATTGAGTCAAATGAAGGTCAAACACATTCAACGAAGCTAATTGAGTCAAATGAAACTCAAACACATTCAAACAAAGCTTCTTGATTCAAATGAAAGTCAAATGCATTCAACAAAGCTAATTGAGTCAAATGAAAGTCAAACACTTTCAACAAAGCGATTAGAATCAAATGAAAGTCAAATACATTCAATCAAAGCTTTTTGAATAAAATGAAAGTCAATTGCATTCCACAATGCTAATTAAGTCAAATGAAAGTCAAACACATTCAACAAAGCTAATTGAGTCAAAAGAAAGTCAAACACATTCAAACAAAGCTTTTTGAATCAAATGAAAGTCAAATGCATTCAACAAAGCTAATTGAGTCAAATGAAAGTCAAACACTTTAAACAAAGCTAATTGAGTCAAATGAAAGTCAAACACATTCAAACAAAGCTTTTTGATTCATATGAAAGTCAAATGCATTCAACAAAGCTAATTGAGTTAAATGAAAGTCAAACACTTTCAACAAAGCCTTTAGAATCAAATGAAACTCAAATACATTCAAACAAAGCTTTTTGAATCAAACGAAAATCAAATGAATTCAACAAAGCTAATTGAGTCAAATGAAAGTCAAACACTTTCATCAAAGCTTTTAGAATAAAATGAAAGTCAATTACATTCAAACATAGCTTTTTGAATCAAATCGAAGTAAATTGCATTCCACAATGGTAATTGAGTCAAATGAAAGTCAAACACATTCAACGAAACTAATTGAGTCAAATGAAAGCCAAACACATTCAAACAAAGCTTTTTGAATCAAATGAAAGTCAAATGCATTCAACAAAGGTAATTGAGTCAAATGAAAGTCAAACACATTCAAACAAAGCTTTTTGAATCAAATGAAAGTAAAATGCATTCAACAAAGCTAATTGAGTCAAATGAAAGTCAAACACTTTCAACAAAGCTAATTGAGTCAAATGAAAGTCAAACACATTCAAACAAAGCTTTTTGATTCAAATGAAAGTCAAATGCAATCAACAAAGCTAATTGAGTCAAATGAAAGTCAAACACTTTCAACAAAGCTTTTAGAATCAAATGAAAGTCAAACACATTCAAACAAAGCTTTTTGAATCAAATGAAAATCAAATGAATTCAACAAAGCTAATTGAGTCAAATGAATGTCAAACACTTTCATCAAAGCTTTTAGAATCGAATGAAAGTCAATTACATTCAAACAAAGCTTTTTGAATCAAATGAAAGTCAATTCCATTCCACAATGCTAATTGAGTCAAATGAAAGTCAAACACATTCAACGAAGCTAATTGAGTCAAATGAAAGTCAAACACATTCAAACAAAGGTTTTTGAATCAAATGAAAGTCAAATGCATTCAACAAATCCAATTGAGTCAAATGAAAGTAAAAAACATTCAAACAAAGCTTTTTGATTCATATGAAAGTCTAATGCATTCAACAAAGCTAATTGAGTTAAATGAAAGTCAAACACTTTCAACAAAGCTTTTAGAATCAAATGAAACTCAAATACATACAAACAAAACTTTTTGAATCAAACGAAAATCAAATGAATTCAACAAAGCTAATTGAGTCAAATGAAAGTCAAACACTTTCATCAAAGCTTTTAGAATAAAATGAAAGTCAAATACATTCAAACAAAACTTTTTGAATAAAATCGAAGTCAATTGCATTTCACAATGGTAATTGAGTCAATTGAAAGTCAAACACATTCAACGAAGCTAATTAGAATCAAATAAAAGTCAAATATATTCAAACAAAGCTTTTTGAATCAAATGAAAGTCAATTGCATTCCTCAATGCTAATTGAGTCAAATGAAGGTCAAACACATTTAACGAATATAATTGAGTCAAATGAAAGTCAAACACATTCAAACAAAGCTTTTTGAATCAAATGAAAGTCAAATGCAATCAACAAATCCAATTGAGTCAAATGAAAGTCAAACACATTCAAACAAAGCTTCTTGATTCAAATGAAAGTCAAATGCATTCAACAAAGCTAATTGAGTCAAATGAAAGTCAAACACTTTCAACAAAGCGTTTAGAATCAAAAGAAAGTCAAATACATTCAATCAAAGCTTTTTGAATCAAATGAAAGTCAAATGCATTCAACAAAGCTAATTAAGTCAAACGAAAGTCAAACACTTTCAACAAAGCTAACTGAGTCAAATGAAAGTCAAACACATTCAAACAAAGCTTTTTGATTCAAATGAAAGTCAAATGCATTCAACAAAGCTAATTGATTCAAATGAAAGTCGAACACTTTCAACAAAGCTTTTAGAATCAAATGAAAGTCAAACACATTCAAACAAAGCTTTTTGAATCAAATGAAAATCAAATGAATTCAACAAAGCTAATTGAGTCAAATGAAAGTCAAACACTTTCGTCAAAGCTTTTAGAATCAAATTAAAGTCAAATATATTCAAACAAAGCTTTTTGAATCAAATGAAAGTCAATTGCATTCCACAATGCTAATTGAGTCAAATGAAGGTCAAACACATTCAACGAAGCTAATTGAGTCAAATGAAACTCAAACACATTCAAACAAAGCTTCTTGATTCAAATGAAAGTCAAATGCATTCAACAAAGCTAATTGAGTCAAATGAAAGTCAAACACTTTCAACAAAGCGTTTAGAATCAAATGAAAGTCAAATACATTCAATCAAAGATTTTTGAATCAAATGAAAGTCAATTGCATTCCACAATGCTAATTAAGTCAAATGAAAGTCAAACACATTCAACAAAGCTAATTGAGTCAAAAGAAAGCCAAACACATTCAAACAAAGCTTTTTGAATCAAATGAAAGTCAAATGCATTCAACAAAGCTAATTGAGTCAAATGAAAGTCAAACACATTCAACAAAGCTAATTGAGTCAAATGAAAGTCAAACACTTTCAACAAAGCTAATTGAGTCAAATGAAAGTCAAACACATTCAAACAAAGCTTTTTGATTCAAATGAAAGTCAAATGCATTCAACAAAGCTAATTGAGTCAAATGAAAGTCAAACACTTTCAACAAAGATTTTAGAATCAAATGAAAGTCAAACACATTCAAACAAAGCTTTTTGAATCAAATGAAAGTCAAATGCATTCAACAAAGCTAATTGAGTCAAATGAAAGTCAAAGACTTTCAACAAAGCTTTTAGAATCAAATGAAAGTCAAATATATTCAAACAAAGCTTTTTGATTCAAATGAAAGTCAAATGCATTCAACAAAGCTAATTGAGTCAAATGAAAGTCAAACACATTCAACAAAGCTAATTGAGTTACAAGAAAGTCAAACACATTTAAACAAAGCTTTTTGAATCAAATGAAAGTCAAATGCATTCAACAAAGCGAATTGAGTCAAATGAAAATTAAACACATTCAAACAAAGCTTCTTGATTCAAATGAAAGTCAAATGCATTCAACAAAGCTAATTGAGTCAAATGAAAGTAAACACTTTCAACAAAGCGTTTAGAATTAAAAAAAAGTCAAATACATTCAATCAAAGCTTTTTGAATCAAATGAAAGTCAATTGCATTCCACAATGCTAATTAAGTCAAATGAAAGTCTAACACATTCAACAAAGCTAATTGAGTCAAAAGAAAGCCAAACACATTCAAACAAAGCTTTTTGAATCAAATGAAAGTCAAATGCATTTTACAAAGCTGATTGAGTCAAATGAAAGTCAAACACTTTCAACAAAGCTAATTGAGTCAAATGAAAGTCAAACACATTCAAACAAAGCTTTTTGATTCTAATGAAAGTCAAATGCATTCAACAAAGCTAATTGATTCAAATGAAAGTCGAACACTTTCAACAAAGCTTTTATAATCAAATGAAAGTCAAACACATTCAAACAAAGCTTTTTGAATCAAATAAAAATCAAATGAATTCAACAAAGCTAATTGAGTTAAATGAAAGTCAAACACTTTCGTCAAAGCTTTTAGAATCAAATTAAAGTCAAATTTATTCAAACAAAGCTTTTTGAATCAAATGAAAGTCAATTGCATTCCACAATGCTAATTGAGTAAAATGAAGGTCAAACACATTCAACGAAGCTAATTGAGTCAAATGAAAGTAAAACACATTCAAACAAAGCTTCTTGATTCAAATGAAAGTCAAATGCATTCAACAAAGCTAATTGAGTCAAATGAAAGTCAAAAACTTTCAACAAAGCTTTTAGAATCAAACGAAAATCAAATGAATTCAACAAAGCTAATTGAGTCAAATGAAAGTCAAACACTTTCATCAAAGCTTTTAGAATAAAATTAAAGTGAAATACATTCAAACAAAGCTTTTTGAATCAAATCGAAGTCCATTAAATTCCACAATGCTAATTGAGTCAAATGAAAGTCAAACACATTCAACGAAGCTAATTGAGTCAAGTGAAAGTAAAACACATTCAACAAAGCTTTTTGAATCAAATGAAAGTCAAATGCATTCAACAAAGCCAATTGACTCAAATGAAAGTCAAACACATTCAAACAAAGCTTTTTGAATCAAATGAAAGTCAAATGCATTCAACAAAGCTAATTGAGTCAAATGAAAGTCAAACACTTTCAACAAAGCGTTTAGAATCAAATGAAAGTCAAATACATTTAATCAAAGCTTTTTAAATCAAATGAAAGTCAATTGCATTCCACAATGCTAATTGAGTCAAATGAAAGTCAAACTCATTCAACAAAGCTAATTGAGTCAAAATAAAGTCAAACACATTCAAACAAAGCTTTTTGAATCAAATGAAAGTAAAATGCATTCAACAAAGCTAATTGAGTCAAATGAAAGTCAAACACTTTCAACAAAGCTAATTGAGTCAAATGAAAGTCAAACACATTCAAACAAAGCTTTTTGATTCAAATGAAAGTCAAATGCATTCAACAAAGCTAATTGATTCAAATGAAAGTCGAACACTTTCAACAAAGCTTTTATAATCAAATGAAAGTCAAACACATTCAAACAAAGCTTTTTGAATCAAATGAAAATCAAATGAATTCAACAAAGCTAATTGAGTCAAATGAAAGTCAAACACTTTTGTCAAAGCTTTTAGAATCAAATTAAAGTCAAATATATTCAAACAAAGCTTTTTGAATCAAATGAAAGTCAATTGCATTCCACAATGCTAATTGAGTCAAATGAAGGTCAAACACATTCAACGAAGCTAATTGAGTCAAATGAAAGTCAAACACATTCAAACAAAGCTTCTTGATTCAAATGAAAGTCAAATGCATTCAACAAAGCTAATTGAATCAAATGAAAGTCAAACACTTTCAACAAAGCGTTTAGAATCAAATGAAAGTCAAATACATTCAATCAAAGCTTTTTGAAGAAAATGAAAGTCAATTGCATTCCACAATGCTAATTAAGTCAAATGAAAGTCAAACACATTCAACAAAGCTAATTGAGGCAAAAGAAAGCCAAACACATTCAAACAAAGCTTTTTGAATCAAATGAAAGTCAAATGCATTCAACAAAGCTAATTGAGTCAAATGAAAGTCAAACACATTCAACAAAGCTGATTGAGTCAAATGAAAGTCAAACACATTCAAACGAAGCTTTTTGATTCTAATGAAAGTCAAATGCATTCAACAAAGCTAATTGAGTTAAATGAAAGTCAAAAACTTTCAACAAAGCTTTTAGAATCAAACAAAAATCAAATGAATTCAACAAGCTAATTGAGTCAAATGAAAGTCAGACACTTTCATCAAAGCTTTTAGAATAAAATGAAAGTGAAATACATTCAAACAAAGCTTTTTGAATCAAATCAAAGTCAAATGCATTCAACAAAGCCAATTGAGTCAAATGAAAGTTAAACACATTCAAATAAAGCTTCTTGATTCAAATGAAAGTCAAATGCATTCAACAAAGCTAATTGAGTCAATTGAAAGTAAACACTTTCAACAAAGCTAATTGAGTTACAAGAAAGTCAAACACATTTAAACAAAGCTTTTTGAATCAAATGAAAGTCAAATGCATTCAACAAAGCGAATTGAGTCAAATGAAAATTAAACACATTCAAACAAAGCTTCTTGATTCAAATGAAAGTCAAATGCATTCAACAAAGCTAATTGAGTCAAATGAAAGTAAACACTTTCAACAAAGCGTTTAGAATCAAAATAAAGTCAAATACATTCAATCAAAGCTTTTTGAATCAAATGAAAGTCAATTGCATTCCACAATGCTAATTAAGTCAAATGAAAGTCTAACACATTCAACAAAGCTAATTGAGTCAAAAGAAAGCCAAACACATTCAAACAAAGCTTTTTGAATCAAATGAAAGTCAAATGCATTTTACAAAGCTAATTGAGTCAAATGAAAGTCAAACACTTTCAACAAAGCTAATTGAGTCAAATGAAAGTCAAACACATTCAAACAAAGCTTTTTGATTCTAATGAAAGTCAAATGCATTCAACAAAGCTAATTGATTCAAATGAAAGTCGAACACTTTCAACAAAGCTTTTATAATCAAATGAAAGTCAAACACATTCAAACAAAGCTTTTTGAATCAAATAAAAATCAAATGAATTCAACAAAGCTAATTAAGTTAAATGAAAGTCAAACACTTTCGTCAAAGCTTTTAGAATCAAATTAAAGTCAAATTTATTCAAACAAAGCTTTTTGAATCAAATGAAAGTCAATTGCATTCCACAATGCTAATTGAGTAAAATGAAGGTCAAACACATTCAACGAAGCTAATTGAGTCAAATGAAAGTAAAACACATTCAAACAAAGCTTCTTGATTCAAATGAAAGTCAAATGCATTCAACAAAGCTAATTGAGTCAAATGAAAGTCAAACACTTTCAACAAATCGTATAGAATCAAATGAACGTCAAATACATTCAATCAAAGCTTTTTGAATCAAATGAAAGTCAATTGCATTCCACAATGCTAATTAAGTCAAATGAAAGTCAAACACATTCAACAAAGCTAATTGAGTCAAAAGAAAGCCAAACACATTCAAACAAAGCTTTTTGAATCAAATGAAAGTCAAATGCATTCAACGAAGCTAATTGAGTCAAATGAAAGTCAAACACATTCAACAAAGCTAATTGAGTCAAATGAAAGTCAAACACATTCAAACGAAGCTTTTTGATTCTAATGAAAGTCAAATGCATTCAACAAAGCTAATTGAGTTAAATGAAAGTCAAAAACTTTCAACAAAGCTTTTAGAATCAAACGAAAATCAAATGAATTCAACAAAGCTAATTGAGTCAAATGAAAGTCAAACACTTTCATCAAAGCTTTTAGAATAAAATTAAAGTGAAATACATTCAAACAAAGCTTTTTGAATCAAATCGAAGTCCATTGAATTCCACAATGCTAATTGAGTCAAATGAAAGTCAAACACATTCAACGAAGCTAATTGAGTCAAGTGAAAGTCAAACACATTCAACAAAGCTTTTTGAATCAAATGAAAGTCAAATGCATTCAACAAAGCCAATTGACTCAAATGAAAGTCAAACACATTCAAATAAAGCTTCTTGATTCAAATGAAAGTCAAATGCATTCAACAAAGCTAATTGAGTCAAATGAAAGTCAAACACATTCAAACAAAGCTTTTTGAATCAAATGAAAGTCAAATGCATTCAACAAAGCTAATTGAGTCAAATGAAAGTCAAACACTTTCAACAAAGCGTTTAGAATCAAATGAAAGTCAAATACATTCAATCAAAGCTTTTTAAATCAAATGAAAGTCAATTGCATTCCACAATGCTAATTGAGTCAAATGAAAGTCAAACTCATTCAACAAAGCTAATTGAGTCAAAATAAAGTCAAACACATTCAAACAAAGCTTTTTGAATCAAATGAAAGTAAAATGCATTCAACAAAGCTAATTGAGTCAAATGAAAGTCAAACACTTTCAACAAAGCTAATTGAGTCAAATGAAAGTCAAACACATTCAAACAAAGCTTTTTGATTCAAATGAAAGTCAAATGCATTCAACAAAGCTAATTGATTCAAATGAAAGTCGAACACTTTCAACAAAGCTTTTATAATCAAATGAAAGTCAAACACATTCAAACAAAGCTTTTTGAATCAAATGAAAGTCAAATGAATTCAACAAAGCTAATTGAGTCAAATGAAAGTCAAACACTTTCGTCAAAGCTTTTAGAATCAAATTAAAGTCAAATACATTCAAACAAAGCTTTTTGAATCAAATGAAAGTCAATTGCATTCCACAATGCTAATTGAGTCAAATGAAGGTCAAACACATTCAACGAAGCTAATTGAGTCAAATGAAAGTCAAACATATTCAAACAAAGCTTCTTGATTCAAATGAAATTCAAATGTATTCAACAAAGCTAATTGAATCAAATGAAAGTCAAACACTTTCAACAAAGCGTTTAGAATCAAATGAAAGTCAAATACATTTAATCAAAGCTTTTTGAAGAAAATGAAAGTCAATTGCATTCCACAATACTAATTAAGTCAAATGAAAGTCAAACACATTCAACAAAGCTAATTGAGGCAAAAGAAAGCCAAACACATTCAAACAAAGCCTTTTGAATCAAATGAAAGTCAAATGCATTCAACAAAGCTAATTGAGTCAAATGAAAGTCAAACACATTCAACAAAGCTGATTGAGTCAAATGAAAGTCAAACACATTCAAACGAAGCTTTTTGATTCTAATAAAAGTCAAATGCATTCAACAAAGCTAATTGAGTTAAATGAAAGTCAAAAACTTTCAACAAAGCTTTTAGAATCAAACAAAAATCAAATGAATTCAACAAATCTAATTGAGTCAAATGAAAGTCATACACTTTCATCAAAGCTTTTAGAATAAAATGAAAGTGAAATACATTCAAACAAAGTTTTTTGAATCAAATCAAAGTCAAATGCATTCAACAAAGCGAATTGAGTTACAAGAAAGTCAAACACATTCAAACATAGCTTCTTGATTCAAATGAAAGTCAAATGCATTCAACAAAGCTAATTGAGTCAAATGAAAGTCTAACACTTTCAACAAAGCTTTTAGAATCAAATTAAAGTCAAATGCATTCAACAAAGCCAATTGAATCAAATGAAAGTCAAACACATTCAAACATAGCTTCTTGATTCAAATGAAAGTTAAATGCATTCAACAAAGCTAATTGAGTCAAATGAAAGTAAAACACATTCATACAAAGCTTTTTGAATCAAATAAATGTCAAATGCATTCAACAAAGCTAATTAAGTCAAATGAAAGTCAAACACATTACACAAAGCTAATTGAGTTAAAAGAAAGTCAAACACATTCAAACAAAGCTTTTTGAATCAAATGAAAGTCAAATGCATTCAACAAAGCCAATTGAGTCAAATGAAAGTCAAACACATTCAAATAAAGCTTCTTGATTCAAATGAAAGTCAAATGCATTCAACAAAGCTAATTGAGTCAAATGAAAGTCAAACACTTTCAACAAAGGTAATTGAGTCAAATGAAAGTCAAACACATTCAAACAAAGCTTTTTGAATCAAATGAAAGTCAAATGCATTCAACAAAGCTAATTGAGTCAAATGAAAGTCAAATGCATTCAACAAAGCTAATTGAGTCAAATGAAAGTCAAACACTTTCAACAAAGCTAATTGAGTCAAATGAAAGTCAAACACATTCAAACAAAGCTTTTTGATTCAAATGAAAGTCAAATGCATTCAACAAAGCTAATTGAGTCAAATGAAAGTCAAACACTTTCAACAAAGCGTTTAGAATCAAATGAAAGTCAAATACATTCAATCAAAGCTTTTTGAATCAAATGAAAGTCAATTGCATTCCACAATGCGAATTGAGTCAAATGAAAGTCAAACAAATTCAACAAAGCTAATTGAGTCAAATGAAAATCAAACACATTCAAACAAAGCTTTTTGAATCAAATGAAAGTAAAATGCATTCAACAAAGCTAATTAAGTCAAATGAAAGTCAAACACTTTCAACAAAGCTAATTGAGTCAAATGAAAGTCAAACACATTCAAACAAAGCTTTTTGATTCAAATAAAAGTCAAATGCATTCAACAAAGCTAATTGAGTCAAATGAAAGTCAAATGCATTCAACAAAGCTAATTGAGTCAAATGAAAGTCAAACACTTTCAACAAAGCGTTTAGAATCAAATGAAAGTCAAATACATTCAATCAAAGCTTTTTGAACCAAATGAAAGTCAATTGCATTCCACAATGCTAATTGAGTCAAATGAAAGTCAAACACATTCAACAAATCTAATTGAGTCAAAAGAAAGTCAAACACATTCACACAAAGCTTTTTGAATCAAATGAAAGTAAAATGCATTCAACAAAGCTAATTGAGTCAAATGAAAGTCAAACACTTTCAACAAAGCTAATTGAGTCAAATGAAAGTCTAACACATTCAAACAAAGCTTTTTGATTCAAATGAAAGTCAAATGCATTCAACAAAGCTAATTGAGTCAAATGAAAGTCAAACACTTTCAACAAAGCATTTAGAATCAAATGAAAGTCAAATACATTCAATCAAAGCTTTTTGAATCAAATGAAAGTCAATTGCATTCCACAATGCTAATTGAGTCAAATGAAAGTCAAACACATTCAACAAAGCTAATTGAGTCAAAATAAAGTCAAACACATTTAAACAAAGCTTTTTGAATCAAATGAAAGTAAAATGCATTCAACAAAGCTAATTGAGTCAAATGAAAGTCAAACACTTTCAACAAAGCTAATTGAGTCAAATGAAAGTCAAACACATTCAAAAAAAGCTTTTTGATTCAAATGAAAGTCAAATGCATTCAACAAAGCTAATTGAGTCAAATGAAAGTCAAATGCATTCAACAAAGCTAATTGAGTCATATGAAAGTCAAACACTTTCAACAAAGCTAATTGAGTCAAATGAAAGTCAAACACATTCAAACAAAGCTTTTTGATTCAAATGAAAGTCAAATGCATTCAACAAAGCTAATTGAGTCAAATGAAAGTCTAACACTTTCAACAAAGCTTTTAGAATCAAATGAAAGTCAAACACATTCAAACAAAGCTTTTTGAATCAAATGAAAATCAAATGAATTCAACAAAGCTAATTGAGTCAAATGAAAGTCTAACACTTTCATCAAAGCTTTTAGAATCAATTGAAAGTAAAATACATTCAAACAAAGCTTTTTGAATCAAATGAAAGACAATTGCATTCCACAATGCTAATTGAGTCAAATGAAAGTCAAACACATTCAACGAAGCTAATTGAGTCAAATGAAAGTCAAACACATTCAAACAAAGCTTTTTGAATCAAATGAAAGTCAAATGCATTCAACAAAGCCAATTGAGTCAAATGAAAGTCAAACACATTCAAACATAGCTTCTTGATTCAAATGAAAGTCAAATGCATTCAACAAAGCTAATTGAGTCAAATGAAAGTCAAACACTTTCAACAAAGATTTTAGAATCAAATGAAAGTAAAACACATTCATACAAAGCTTTTTGAATCAAATGAATGTCAAATGCATTCAACAAAACTAATTAAGTCAAATGAAAGACAAACACATTCAACAAAGCTAATTGAGTTAAAAGAAAGTCAAACACATTCAAACAAAGCTTTTTGAATCAAATAAAAGTCAAATGCATTCAACAAAGCCAATTGAGTCAAATGAAAGTCAAACACATTCAAATAAAGCTTCTTGATTCAAATGAAAGTCAAATGCATTCAACAAAGCTAATTGAGTCAAATGAAAGTCAAACACTTTCAACAAAGCTAATTGAGTCAAATGAAAGTCAAACACATTCAAACAAAGCTTTTTGATTCAAATGAAAGTCAAATGCATTCAACAAAGCTAATTGAGTCAAATGAAAGTCAAACACTTTCAACAAAGCTAATTGAGTCAAATGAAAGTCAAACACATTCAAACAAAGCTTTTTGAATCAAATGAAAGTTAAATGTATTCAACAAAGCTAATTGAGTCAAATGAAAGTCAAACACTTTCAACAAAGCGTTTAGAATCAAATGAAAGTCAAATACATTCAATCAAAGCTTTTTGAATCAAATGAAAGTCAATTGCATTCCACAATGCGAATTGAGTCAAATGAAAGTCAAACAAATTCAACAAAGCTAATTGAGTCAAAAGAAAGTCAAACACATTCAAACAAAGCTTTTTGAATCAAATGAAACTAAAATGCATTCAACAAAGCTCATTGAGTCAAATGAAAGTCAAACACTTTCAACAAAGCTAATTGAGTCAAATGAAAGTGTAACACATTCAAACAAAGCTTTTTGATTCAAATGAAAGTCAAATGCATTCAACAAAGCTAATTTAGTCAAATGAAAGTCAAACACTTTCAACAAAGCGTTTAGAATCAAATGTAAGTCAAATACATTCAATCAAAGCTTTTTGAATCAAATGAAAGTCAATTGCATTCCACAATGCTAATTGAGTCAAATGAAAGTCAAACACATTCAACAAAGCTAATTGAGTCAAAATAAAGTCAAACACATTTAAACAAAGCTTTTTGAATCAAATGAAAGTAAAATGCATTCAACAAAGCTAATTGAGTCAAATGAAAGTCAAACACTTTCAACAAAGCTAATTGAGTCAAATGAAAGTCAAACACATTCAAACAAAGCTTTTTGATTCAAATGAAAGTCAAATGCATTCAACAAAGCTAATTGAGTCAAATGAAAGTCAAACACTTTCAACAAAGCTAATTGAGTCAAATGAAAGTCTAACACATTCAAACAAAGCTTTCTGATTCAAATGAAAGTCAAATGCATTCAACAAAGCTAATTGAGTCAAATGAAAGTCAAACACTTTCAACAAAGCTAATTGATTTAAAAGAAAGTCAAACACATTCAAACAAAGCTTTTTGATTCAAATGAAAGTCAAATGCATTCAACAAAGCCAATTGAGTCAAATGAAAGTCAAACACATTCAAATAAAGCTTCTTGATTCAAATGTAAGTCAAATGCATTCAACAAAGCTAATTGAGTCAAATGAAAGTCAAACACTTTCAACAAAGCCAATTGAGTCAAATGAAAGACAAACACATTCAAACAAAGCTTTTTGATTCAAATGAAAGTCAAATGCATTCAACAAAGCTAATTTAGTCAAATGAAAGTCAAACACTTTCAACAAAGCGTTTAGAATCAAATGTAAGTCAAATACATTCAATCAAAGCTTTTTGAATCAAATGAAAGTCAATTGCATTCCACAATGCTAATTGAGTCAAATGAAAGTCAAACACATTCAACAAAGCTAATTGAGTCAAAATAAAGTCAAACACATTTAAACAAAGCTTTTTGAATCAAATGAAAGTAAAATGCATTCAACAAAGCTAATTGAGTCAAATGAAAGTCAAACACTTTCAACAAAGCTAATTGAGTCAAATGAAAGTCAAACACATTCAAACAAAGCTTTTTGATTCAAATGAAAGTCAAATGCATTCAACAAAGCTAATTGAGTCAAATGAAAGTCAAACACTTTCAACAAAGCTAATTGAGTCAAATGAAAGTCAAACACATTCAAACAAAGCTTTTTGAATCAAATGAATGTCAAATGCATTCAACAAAGCTAATTGAGTCAAATGAAAGTCAAACACTTTCAACAAAGCTAATTGAGTCAAATGAAAGTCAAACACATTCAAACAAAGCTTTTTGATTCAAATAAAAGTCAAATGCATTCAACAAAGCTAATTGAGTCAAATGAAAGTCAAATGCATTCAACAAAGCTAATTGAGTCAAATGAAAGTCAAACACTTTCAACAAAGCGTTTAGAATCAAATGAAAGTCAAATACATTCAATCAAAGCTTTTTGAATCAAATGAAAGTCAATTGCATTCCACAATGCGAATTGAGTCAAATGAAAGTCAAACAAATTCAACAAAGCTAATTGAGTCAAAAGAAAGTCAAACACATTCAAACAAAGCTTTTTGAATGAAATGAAAGTAAAATGCATTCAACAAAGCTAATTGAGTCAAATGAAAGTCAAACACTTGCAACAAAGCTAATTGAGTCAAATGAAAGTCAAACACATTCAAACAAAGCTTTTTGATTCAAATAAAAGTCAAATGCATTCAACAAAGCTAATTGAGTCTAATGAAAGTCAAATGCATTCAATAAAGCTAATTGAGTCAAATGAAAGTCAAACACTTTCAACAAAGCGTTTAGAATCAAATGAAAGTCAAATACATTCAATCAAAGCTTTTTGAACAAAATGAAAGTCAATTGCATTCCACAATGCTAATTGAGTCAAATGAAAGTCAAACACATTCAACAAATCTAATTGAGTCAAAAGAAAGTCAAACACATTCAAACAAAGCTTTTTGAATCAAATGAAAGTAAAATGCATTCAACAAAGCTAATTGAGTCAAATGAAAGTCAAACACTTTCAACAAAGCTAATTGAGTCAAATGAAAGTCTAACACATTCAAACAAAGCTTTTTGATTCAAATGAAAGTCAAATGCATTCAACAAAGCTAATTGAGTCAAATGAAAGTCAAACACTTTCAACAAAGCGTTTAGAATCAAATGAAAGTCAAATACATTCAATCAAAGCTTTTTGAATCAAATGAAAGTCAATTGCATTCCACAATGCTAATTGAGTCAAATGAAAGTCAAACACATTCAACAAAGCTAATTGAGTCAAAATAAAGTCAAACACATTTAAACAAAGCTTTTTGAATCAAATAAAAGTAAAATGCATTCAACAAAGCTAATTGAGTCAAATGAAAGTCAAACACTTTCAACAAAGCTAATTGAGTCAAATGAAAGTCAAACACATTCAAACAAAGCTTTTTGATTCAAATGAAAGTCAAATGCATTCAACAAAGCTAATTGAGTCAAATGAAAGTCAAACACTTTCAACAAAGCTAATTGAGTCAAATGAAAGTCTAACACATTCAAACAAAGCTTTCTGATTCAAATGAAAGTCAAATGCATTCAACAAAGCTAATTGAGTCAAATGAAAGTCAAACACTTTCAACAAAGCTAATTGATTTAAAAGAAAGTCAAACACATTCAAACAAAGCTTTTTGATTCAAATGAAAGTCAAATGCATTCAACAAAGCCAATTGAGTCAAATGAAAGTCAAACACATTCAAATAAAGCTTCTTGATTCAAATGTAAGTCAAATGCATTCAACAAAGCTAATTGAGTCAAATGAAAGTCAAACACTTTCAACAAAGCCAATTGAGTCAAATGAAAGACAAACACATTCAAACAAAGCTTTTTGATTCAAATGAAAGTCAAATGCATTCAACAAAGCTAATTTAGTCAAATGAAAGTCAAACACTTTCAACAAAGCGTTTAGAATCAAATGTAAGTCAAATACATTCAATCAAAGCTTTTTGAATCAAATGAAAGTCAATTGCATTCCACAATGCTAATTGAGTCAAATGAAAGTCAAACACATTCAACAAAGCTAATTGAGTCAAAATAAAGTCAAACACATTTAAACAAAGCTTTTTGAATCAAATGAAAGTAAAATGCATTCAACAAAGCTAATTGAGTCAAATGAAAGTCAAACACTTTCAACAAAGCTAATTGAGTCAAATGAAAGTCAAACACATTCAAACAAAGCTTTTTGATTCAAATGAAAGTCAAATGCATTCAACAAAGCTAATTGAGTCAAATGAAAGTCAAACACTTTCAACAAAGCTAATTGAGTCAAATGAAAGTCAAACACATTCAAACAAAGCTTTTTGAATCAAATGAATGTCAAATGCATTCAACAAAGCTAATTGAGTCTAATGAAAGTCAAACACTTTCATCAAAGCTAATTCAGTCAAATGAAAGTCAAACACATTCAAACAAAGCTTTTTGAATCAAATGAAAGTCAAATGCATTCAACAAAGCTAATTGAGTCAAATGAAAGTCAAACACATTCAAATAAAGCTTCTTGATTCAAATGTAAGTCAAATGCATTCAACAAAGCTAATTGAGTCAAATGAAAGTCAAACACTTTCAACAAAGCCAATTGAGTCAAATGAAAGACAAACACATTCAAACAAAGCTTTTTGATTCAAATGAAAGTCAAATGCATTCAACAAAGCTAATTGAGTCAAATGAAAGTCAAACACTTTCAACAAAGCGTTTAGAATCAAATGTAAGTCAAATACATTCAATCAAAGCTTTTTGAATCAAATGAAAGTCAATTGCATTCCACAATGCTAATTGAGTCAAATGAAAGTCAAACACATTCAACAAAGCTAATTGAGTCAAAAGAAAGTCAAACACATTCAAACAAAGCTTTTTGAATCAAATGAAAGTAAAATGCATTCAACAAAGCTAATTAAGTCAAATGAAAGTCAAACACTTTCAACAAAGCTAATTGAGTCAAATGAAAGTCAAACACATTCAAACAAAGCTTTTTGATTCAAATGAAAGTCAAATGCATTCAACAAAGCTAATTGAGTCAAATGAAAGTCAAATGCATTCAACAAAGCTAATTGAGTCAAATGAAAGTCAAACACTTTCAACAAAGCTAATTGAGTCAAATGAAAGTCAAACACATTCAAACAAAGCTTTTTGATTCAAATGAAAGTCAAATGCATTCAACAAAGCTAATTGAGTCAAATGAAAGTCAAACACTTTCAACAAAGCGTTTAGAATCAAATGAAAGTCAAATACATTCAATCAAAGCTTTTTGAATCAAATGAAAGTCAATTGCATTCCACAATGCTAATTGAGTCAAATGAAAGTCAAACACATTCATTAAAGCTAATTGAGTCAAAATAAAGTCAAACACATTTAAACAAAACTTTTTGAATCAAATGAAAGTAAAATGCATTCAACAAAGCTAATTGAGTCAAATGAAAGTCAAACACTTTCAACAAAGCTAATTGAGTCAAATGAAAGTCAAACACATTCAAACAAAGCTTTTTGATTCAAATGAAAGTCAAATGCATTCAACAAAGCTAATTGAGTCAAATGAAAGTCAAATGCATTCAACAAAGCTAATTGAGTCAAATGAAAGTCAAACACTTTCAACAAAGCTAATTGAGTCAAATGAAAGTCAAACACATTCAAACAAAGCTTTTTGATTCAAATGAAAGTCAAATGCATTCAACAAAGCTAATTGAGTCAAATGAAAGTCTAACACTTTCAACAAAGCTTTTAGAATCAAATGAAAGTCAAACACATTCAAACAAAGCTTTTTGAATCAAATGAAAATCAAATGAATTCAACAAAGCTAATTGAGTCAAATGAAAGTCTAACACTTTCATCAAAGCTTTTAGAATCAATTGAAAGTCAAATACATTCAAACAAAGCTTTTTGAATCAAATGAAAGTCAATTGCATTCCACAATGCTAATTGAGTCAAATGAAAGTCAAACACATTCAACGAAGCTAATTGAGTCAAATGAAAGTCAAACACATTCAAACAAAGCTTTTTGAATCAAATGAAAGTCAAATGCATTCAACAAAGCCAATTGAGTCAAATGAAAGTCAAACACATTCAAACATAGCTTCTTGATTCAAATGAAAGTCAAATGCATTCAACAAAGCTAATTGAGTCAAATGAAAGTCAAACACTTTCAACAAAGATTTTAGAATCAAATGAAAGTAAAACACATTCATACAAAGCTTTTTGAATCAAATGAATGTCAAATGCATTCAACAAAGCTAATTAAGTCAAATGAAAGACAAACACATTCAACAAAGCTAATTGAGTTAAAAGAAAGTCAAACACATTCAAACAAAGCTTTTTGAATCAAATAAAAGTCAAATGCATTCAACAAAGCCAATTGAGTCAAATGAAAGTCAAACACATTCAAATAAAGCTTCTTGATTCAAATGAAAGTCAAATGCATTCTACAAAGCTAATTGAGTCAAATGAAAGTCAAACACTTTCAACAAAGCTAATTGAGTCAAATGAAAGTCAAACACATTCAAACAAAGCTTTTTGAATCAAATGAAAGTTAAATGCATTCAACAAAGCTAATTGAGTCAAATGAAAGTCAAACACTTTCAACAAAGCGTTTAGAATCAAATGAAAGTCAAATACATTCAATCAAAGCTTTTTGAATCAAATGAAAGTCAATTGCATTCCACAATGCGAATTGAGTCAAATGAAAGTCAAACAAATTCAACAAAGCTAATTGAGTCAAAAGAAAGTCAAACACATTCAAACAAAGCTTTTTGAATGAAATGAAAGTAAAATGCATTCAACAAAGCTAATTGAGTCAAATGAAAGTCAAACACTTTTAGCAAAGCTAATTGAGTCAAATGAAAGTCAAACACATTCAAACAAAGCTTTTTGAATCAAATAAAAGTCAAATGCATTCAACAAAGCCAATTGAGTCAAATGAAAGTCAAACACATTCAAATAAAGCTTCTTGATTCAAATGAAAGTCAAATGCATTCAACAAAGCTAATTGAGTCAAATGAAAGCCAAACACTTTCAACAAAGCTAATTGAGTCAAATGAAAGTCAAACACATTCAAACAAAGCCTTTTGAATCAAATGAAAGTTAAATGCATTCAACAAAGCTAATTGAGTCAAATGAAAGTCAAACACTTTCAACAAAGCGTTTAGAATCAAATGAAAGTCAAATACATTCAATCAAAGCTTTTTGAATCAAATGAAAGTCAATTGCATTCCACAATGCGAATTGAGTCAAATGAAAGTCAAACAAATTCAACAAAGCTAATTGAGTCAAAAGAAAGTCAAACACATTTAAACAAAGCTTTTTGAATGAAATGAAAGTAAAATGCATTCAACAAAGCTAATTGAGTCAAATGAAAGTCAAACACTTTCAGCAAAGCTAATTGAGTCAAATGAAAGTCAAACACATTCAAACAAAGCTTTTTGATTCAAATAAAAGTCAAATGCATTCAACAAAGCTAATTGAGTCAAATGAAAGTCAAATGCATTCAACAAAGCTAATTGAGTCAAATGAAAGTCAAACACTTTCAACAAAGCGTTTAGAATCAAATGAAAGTCAAATACATTCAATCAAAGCTTTTTGAACCAAATGAAAGTCAATTGCATTCCACAATGCTAATTGAGTCAAATGAAAGTCAAACACATTCAACAAATCTAATTGAGTCAAAAGAAAGTCAAACACATTCAAACAAAGCTTTTTGAATCAAATGAAAGTAAAATGCATTCAACAAAGCTAATTGAGTCAAATGAAAGTCAAACACTTTCAACAAAGCTAATTGAGTCAAATGAAAGTCTAACACATTCAAACAAAGCTTTTTGATTCAAATGAAAGTCAAATGCATTCAACAAAGCTAATTGAGTCAAATGAAAGTCAAACACTTTCAACAAAGCGTTTAGAATCAAATGAAAGTCAAATACATTCAATCAAAGCTTTTTGAATCAAATGAAAGTCAATTGCATTCCACAATGCTAATTGAGTCAAATGAAAGTCAAACACATTCAACAAAGCTAATTGAGTCAAAATAAAGTCAAACACATTTAAACAAAGCTTTTTGAATCAAATGAAAGTAAAATGCATTCAACAAAGCTAATTGAGTCAAATGAAAGTCAAACACTTTCAACAAAGCTAATTGAGTCAAATGAAAGTCTAACACATTCAAACAAAGCTTTTTGATTCAAATGAAAGTCAAATGCATTCAACAAAGCTAATTGAGTCAAATGAAAGTCAAACACTTTCAACAAAGCGTTTAGAATCAAATGAAAGTCAAATACATTCAATCAAAGCTTTTTGAATTAAATGAAAGTCAATTGCATTCCACAATGCTAATTGAGTCAAATGAAAGTCAAACACATTCAACAAAGCTAATTGAGTCAAAATAAAGTCAAACACATTTAAACAAAGCTTTTTGAATCAAATGAAAGTAAAATGCATTCAACAAAGCTAATTGAGTCAAATGAAAGTCAAACAATTTCAACAAAGCTAATTGAGTCAAATGAAAGTCAAACACATTCAAACAAAGCTTTTTGAATCAAATGAAAGTAAAATGCATTCCACAAAGCAAATTAAGTCAAATGAAAGTCAAACACTTTCAACAAAGCTAATTGAGTCAAATGAAAGTCAAACACATTCAAACAAAGCTTTTTGATTCAAATGAAAGTCAAATGCATTCAACAAAGCTAATTGAGTCAAATGAAAGTCAAATGCATTCAACAAAGCTAATTGAGTCAAATGAAAGTCAAACACATTCAAACAAAGCTTTTTGATTCAAATGAAAGTCAAATGCATTCATCAAAGCTAATTGATTCAAATGAAAGTCGAACACTTTCAACAAAGCTTTTATAATCAAATGAAAGTCAAACACATTCAAACAAAGCTTTTTGAATTAAATGAAAATCAAATGAATTCAACAAAGCTAATTGAGTCAAATGAAAGTCAAACACTTTCGTCAAAGCTTTTAGAATCAAATTAAAGTCAAATATATTCAAACAAAGCTTTTTGAATCAAATGAAAGTCAATTGCATTCCACAATGCTAATTGAGTCAAATGAAGGTCAAACACATTCAACGAAGCTAATTGAGTCAAATAAAAGTCAAATGCATTCAACAAAGCTAATTGAATCAAATGAAAGTCAAACACTTTCAACAAAGCGTTTAGAATCAAATGAAAGTCAAATACATTCAATCAAAGCTTTTTGAAGAAAATGAAAGTCAATTGCATTCCACAATGCTAATTAAGTCAAATGAAAGTCAAACACATTCAACAAAGCTAATTGAGGCAAAAGAAAGACAAACACATTCAAACAAAGCTTTTTGAATCAAATGAAAGTCAAATGCATTCAACAAAGCTAATTGAGTCAAATGAAAGTCAAACACATTCAACAAAGCTGATTGAGTCAAATGAAAGTCAAACACATTCAAACGAAGCTTTTTGATTCTAATGAAAGTCAAATGCATTCAACAAAGCTAATTGAGTTAAATGAAAGTCAAAAACTTTCAACAAAGCTTTTAGAATCAAAAGAAAATCAAATGAATTCAACAAAGCTAATTGAGTCAAATGAAAGTCATACACTTTCATCAAAGCTTTTAGAATAAAATGAAAGTGAAATACATTCAAACAAAGCTTTTTGAATCAAATCGAAGTCCATTGCATTCCACAATGCTAATTGAGTCAAATGAAAGTCAAACACATTCAACGAAGCTAATTGAGTCAAGTGAAAGTCAAACACATTCAAACAAAGCTTTTTGAATCAAATGAAAGTCAAATGCATTCAACAAAGCCAATTGAGTCAAATGAAAGTCAAACACATTCAAATAAAGCTTCTTGATTCAAATGAAAGTCAAATGCATTCAAAAAAGCTAATTGAGTCAAATGAAAGTCAAACACATTCAAACAAAGCTTTTTGAATCAAATGAAAGTCAAATGCATTCAACAAAGCTAATTGAGTCAAATGAAAGTCAAACACTTTCAACAAAGCGTTTAGAATCAAATGAAAGTCAAATACATTCAATCAAAGCTTTTTGAATCAAATGAAAGTCAATTGCATTCCACAATGCCAAATGAGTCAAATGAAAGTCAAACTCATTCAACAAAGCTAATTGAGTCAAAATAAAGTGAAACACATTCAAACAAAGGTTTTTGAATCAAATGAAAGTAAAATGCATTCAACAAAGCTAATTGAGTCAAATGAAAGTCAAACACTTTCAACAAAGCTAATTGAGTCAAATGAAAGTCAAACACATTCAAACAAAGCTTTTTGATTCAAATGAAAGTCAAATGCATTCAACAAAGCTAATTGAGTCAAATGAAAGTCAAACACTTTCAACAAAGCTTTTAGAATCAAATGAAAGTCAAACACATTCAAACACTTTCACAAAGCTTTTAGAATCAAATGAAAGTCAAATGCATTCAACAAAGCTAATTGAGTCAAATGAAAGTCAAACACTTTCAACAAAGCTAATTGAGTTAATGAAAGTCAAACACATTCAAACAAAGCTTTTTGATTCAAATGAAAGTCAAATGCATTCAACAAAGCTAATTGAGTCAAATGAATGTCAAACACTTTCAACAAAGCTTTTAGAATCAAATGAAAGTCAAACATATGCAAACAAAGCTTTTTGAATCAAATGAAAATAAAATGAATTCAACAAAGCTAATTGAGTCAAATGAAAGTCAAACACATTCATCAAAGCCTTTAGAATCAAATGAAAGTCAAATACATTCAAACAAAGCTTTTTGAATAAAATGGAAGTCAATTGCATTCCACAATGCTAATTGAGTCAAATGAAAGTCAAACACATTCAAACAAAGCTTTTTGAATCAAATGAAAGTCAAATACATTCAACAAAGCCAATTAGGTCAAATGAAAGTCAAACACATTCAAACAAAGCTTTTTGATTCAAATGAAAGTCAAATGCATTCAACAAAGCCAATCAGGTCAAATGAAAGTCAAACACATTCAACAAAGCTTTTAGAATGAAATGAAAGTCAAATGCATTCAACAAAGCTAATTGAGTCAAATGAAAGCCAAACACATTCAACAAAGCTAATTGAATAAAATGAAAGTCAAACACTTTCAACAAAGCTTTTAGAATCAACTGAAAATCAAACACATTCAAACAAAGGTTTTTGAATCAAATGAAAATCAAATAAATTCAACAAAGCTAATTGAGTCAAATGAAAGTCAAACACATTCATCAAAGCTTTTAGAATCAAATGAAAGTCAAATACATTCAAACAAAGCTTTTTGAATCAAATGGAAATCAATTGCATTCCACAATCCTTATTGAGTCAAATGAAAGTCAAACACATTCAACGAAGCTAATTGAGTCAAACGAAAGTCAAACACATTTAAACAAAGCTTTTTGAATCAAATGAAAGTCAAATGCATTCAACAAAGCCAATTGAGTCAAATGAAAGTCAAACACATTCAAACAAAGCTTCTTGATTCAAATGAAAGTCAAATGCATTCAACAAAGCTAATTGAGTAAAATGAAAGTCAAACACTTTCAACAAAGCTTTTAGAATGAAATGAAAATCAAACATATTCAAACAAAGCTTTTTGAATCAAATAAGGTCAATTTCATTCAACAAAGCTAATTGAGTCAAATGAAAGTCAAACACTTTCAACAAAGCTTAATCAAATAAAAGTCAATTGCATTCCACAATGTTAATAGAGTCAAATGAAAGTCAAACACATTCAACAAAGCTAATTGAGTCAAATGAAAGTTAAACACATTCAAACAAAGCTTCTTGATTCAAGTGAAAGTCAAATGCATTCAACAAAGCTAATTGAGTCAAATGAAAGTCAAACACTTTCAACAAAGCTTTTTGAATCTAATGAAAGTTAAATACATTAAACTAAGCTTTTTGATCAAATGAAAGTCAATTGCATTCCACAATGCTCATTGAGTCAAATGAAATTCAAACACATTCAACAAAGCTAATTGAGTCAGATGAAAGTCAAACACTTTCAACAAAGCTTTTAGAATCAAATGAAAGTCAAATATATTCAAACAAAGCTTTTTGAATCAAATGAAAGTCAATTGCATTCCACAATGCTAATTGAGTCAAATGAAAGTAAAACACATTCAACAAAGCTAATTGAGTCAAAAGAAAGTCAAACACATTCATACAAAGCTTTTAGAATCAAATGAAAGTCATACAAATTCAAACAAAGTTTTTTGAATCAAATGAAAGTCAAATGCATTCAACAAAGCTAATTGAGTGAAATGAAAGTCAAACACTTTCAACAAAACTTTTAGAATCAAATGAAAGTCAAATACATTAAACTAAGCTTTTTGATCAAATGAAAGTCTATTGCATTCCACAATTGTAATTGAGTCAAATGAAAGTCAAACACATTCAACAAAGCTAATTGAGTCAAATGAAAGTCAAACACATTCAAACAAAGTTTTTTGAATCAAATGAAAGCCAAATGCATTCAACAAAGCTAATTTTGTCAATTGAATGTCAAACACTTTCAACAAAGCTTTTAGAATCAAATGAAACTCAATTGCATTCCACAATGCAAATTGAGTCAAATGAAAGTCAAACACATTCAACAAAGCTAATTGAGTCAAAAGAAAGTCAAACACATTCAAACAAAGCTTTTTGAATCAAATGAAAGTCAAATGCATTCAACAAAGCTAATTGAGTCAAATGAAAGTCAGACACTTTCAACAAAGCTAATTGAGTCAAATGAAAGTCAAACACATTCAAACAATGCTTTTTGATTCAAATGAAAGTCAAATGCATTCAACAAAGCTAATTGAGTCAAATGAAAGTCAAACACTTTCAACAAAGCTTTTAGAATCAAATGAAAGTCAAATACATTCAAACAAAGCTAATTGAGTCAAATGAAAGTCAAACACTTTCAACAAAGCTTTTAGAATCTAATGAAAGTCAAACACATTAAAACAAAGCTTTTTGAATCAAATGAAAGCCAAATGCATTCAACAAAGCTAATTGAGTCGAATGAATGTCAAACACTTTCAACAAAGCTTTTGGAATCAAATGAAAGTCAAACACATTCAAACAAAGCTTTTTGAATCAAATGAAAGTCAAATGCATTCAACAAAGCTAATTGAGTTAAATAAAAGTCAAAGACTTTCAACAAAGCGTTTAGAATCAAATGAAAGTCAATTGCATTCCACAATGCAAATTGAGTCAAATGAAAGTCAAACACATTCAACAAAGATAATTGAGTCAAAAGAATGTCAAACACATTCAAACAAAGCTTTTTGAATCAAATGAAAGTCAAATGCATTCAACAAAGCTAATTGAGTGAAATGAAAGTCAAACACTTTCAACAAAGCTTTTAGAATAAAATGAAAGTCAAACACATTCAAACAAAGCTTTTTGAATCAAATGAAAATCAAATGAATTCAACAAAGCTAATTGAGTCAAATGAAAGTCAAACACTTTCATGAAAGCTTTTTGAATCAAATGGAAGTCAATTGCATTCCACAATGCTAATTTAGTCAAATAAAAGTCAAACACATTCAACGAAGCTAATTGAGTCAAATGAAAATCAAACACATTCAAACAAAGCTTTTTGAATCAAATGAAAGTCAAATGCATTCAGCAAAGCCAATTGTGTCAAATGAAAGTCAAACACATTCAAACCAAGCTTCTTGATTCAAATGAAAGTCAAATGCATTCAACAAAACTAATTGAGTCAAATGAAAGTCAAACACTTTCAACAAAGATTTTAGAATCAAATGAAAGTAAAACACATTCATACAAAGCTTTTTGAATCAAATGAATGTCAAATGCATTCAACAAAGCTAATTAAGTCAAATGAAAGACAAACACATTCAACAAAGCTAATTGAGTTAAAAGAAAGTCAAACACATTCAAACAAAGCTTTTTGAATCAAATAAAAGTCAAATGCATTCAACAAAGCCAATTGAGTCAAATGAAAGTCAAACACATTCAAATAAAGCTTCTTGATTCAAATGAAAGTCAAATGCATTCTACAAAGCTAATTGAGTCAAATGAAAGTCAAACACTTTCAACAAAGCTAATTGAGTCAAATGAAAGTCAAACACATTCAAACAAAGCTTTTTGAATCAAATGAAAGTTAAATGCATTCAACAAAGCTAATTGAGTCAAATGAAAGTCAAACACTTTCAACAAAGCGTTTAGAATCAAATGAAAGTCAAATACATTCAATCAAAGCTTTTTGAATCAAATGAAAGTCAATTGCATTCCACAATGCGAATTGAGTCAAATGAAAGTCAAACAAATTCAACAAAGCTAATTGAGTCAAAAGAAAGTCAAACACATTCAAACAAAGCTTTTTGAATGAAATGAAAGTAAAATGCATTCAACAAAGCTAATTGAGTCAAATGAAAGTCAAACACTTTTAGCAAAGCTAATTGAGTCAAATGAAAGTCAAACACATTCAAACAAAGCTTTTTGAATCAAATAAAAGTCAAATGCATTCAACAAAGCCAATTGAGTCAAATGAAAGTCAAACACATTCAAATAAAGCTTCTTGATTCAAATGAAAGTCAAATGCATTCAACAAAGCTAATTGAGTCAAATGAAAGCCAAACACTTTCAACAAAGCTAATTGAGTCAAATGAAAGTCAAACACATTCAAACAAAGCCTTTTGAATCAAATGAAAGTTAAATGCATTCAACAAAGCTAATTGAGTCAAATGAAAGTCAAACACTTTCAACAAAGCGTTTAGAATCAAATGAAAGTCAAATACATTCAATCAAAGCTTTTTGAATCAAATGAAAGTCAATTGCATTCCACAATGCGAATTGAGTCAAATGAAAGTCAAACAAATTCAACAAAGCTAATTGAGTCAAAAGAAAGTCAAACACATTTAAACAAAGCTTTTTGAATGAAATGAAAGTAAAATGCATTCAACAAAGCTAATTGAGTCAAATGAAAGTCAAACACTTTCAGCAAAGCTAATTGAGTCAAATGAAAGTCAAACACATTCAAACAAAGCTTTTTGATTCAAATAAAAGTCAAATGCATTCAACAAAGCTAATTGAGTCAAATGAAAGTCAAATGCATTCAACAAAGCTAATTGAGTCAAATGAAAGTCAAACACTTTCAACAAAGCGTTTAGAATCAAATGAAAGTCAAATACATTCAATCAAAGCTTTTTGAACCAAATGAAAGTCAATTGCATTCCACAATGCTAATTGAGTCAAATGAAAGTCAAACACATTCAACAAATCTAATTGAGTCAAAAGAAAGTCAAACACATTCAAACAAAGCTTTTTGAATCAAATGAAAGTAAAATGCATTCAACAAAGCTAATTGAGTCAAATGAAAGTCAAACACTTTCAACAAAGCTAATTGAGTCAAATGAAAGTCTAACACATTCAAACAAAGCTTTTTGATTCAAATGAAAGTCAAATGCATTCAACAAAGCTAATTGAGTCAAATGAAAGTCAAACATTTTCAACAAAGCGTTTAGAATCAAATGAAAGTCAAATACATTCAATCAAAGCTTTTTGAATCAAATGAAAGTCAATTGCATTCCACAATGCTAATTGAGTCAAATGAAAGTCAAACACATTCAACAAAGCTAATTGAGTCAAAATAAAGTCAAACACATTTAAACAAAGCTTTTTGAATCAAATGAAAGTAAAATGCATTCAACAAAGCTAATTGAGTCAAATGAAAGTCAAACTCTTTCAACAAAGCTAATTGAGTCAAATGAAAGTCTAACACATTCAAACAAAGCTTTTTGATTCAAATGAAAGTCAAATGCATTCAACAAAGCTAATTGAGTCAAATGAAAGTCAAACACTTTCAACAAAGCGTTTAGAATCAAATGAAAGTCAAATACATTCAATCAAAGCTTTTTGAATTAAATGAAAGTCAATTGCATTCCACAATGCTAATTGAGTCAAATGAAAGTCAAACACATTCAACAAAGCTAATTGAGTCAAAATAAAGTCAAACACATTTAAACAAAGCTTTTTGAATCAAATGAAAGTAAAATGCATTCAACAAAGCTAATTGAGTCAAATGAAAGTCAAACAATTTCAACAAAGCTAATTGAGTCAAATGAAAGTCAAACACATTCAAACAAAGCTTTTTGAATCAAATGAAAGTAAAATGCATTCCACAAAGCTAATTAAGTCAAATGAAAGTCAAACACTTTCAACAAAGCTAATTGAGTCAAATGAAAGTCAAACACATTCAAACAAAGCTTTTTGATTCAAATGAAAGTCAAATGCATTCAACAAAGCTAATTGAGTCAAATGAAAGTCAAATGCATTCAACAAAGCTAATTGAGTCAAATGAAAGTCAAACACATTCAAACAAAGCTTTTTGATTCAAATGAAAGTCAAATGCATTCATCAAAGCTAATTGATTCAAATGAAAGTCGAACACTTTCAACAAAGCTTTTATAATCAAATGAAAGTCAAACACATTCAAACAAAGCTTTTTGAATTAAATGAAAATCAAATGAATTCAACAAAGCTAATTGAGTCAAATGAAAGTCAAACACTTTCGTCAAAGCTTTTAGAATCAAATTAAAGTCAAATATATTCAAACAAAGCTTTTTGAATCAAATGAAAGTCAATTGCATTCCACAATGCTAATTGAGTCAAATGAAGGTCAAACACATTCAACGAAGCTAATTGAGTCAAATAAAAGTCAAATGCATTCAACAAAGCTAATTGAATCAAATGAAAGTCAAACACTTTCAACAAAGCGTTTAGAATCAAATGAAAGTCAAATACATTCAATCAAAGCTTTTTGAAGAAAATGAAAGTCAATTGCATTCCACAATGCTAATTAAGTCAAATGAAAGTCAAACACATTCAACAAAGCTAATTGAGGCAAAAGAAAGACAAACACATTCAAACAAAGCTTTTTGAATCAAATGAAAGTCAAATGCATTCAACAAAGCTAATTGAGTCAAATGAAAGTCAAACACATTCAACAAAGCTGATTGAGTCAAATGAAAGTCAAACACATTCAAACGAAGCTTTTTGATTCTAATGAAAGTCAAATGCATTCAACAAAGCTAATTGAGTTAAATGAAAGTCAAAAACTTTCAACAAAGCTTTTAGAATCAAAAGAAAATCAAATGAATTCAACAAAGCTAATTGAGTCAAATGAAAGTCATACACTTTCATCAAAGCTTTTAGAATAAAATGAAAGTGAAATACATTCAAACAAAGCTTTTTGAATCAAATCGAAGTCCATTGCATTCCACAATGCTAATTGAGTCAAATGAAAGTCAAACACATTCAACGAAGCTAATTGAGTCAAGTGAAAGTCAAACACATTCAAACAAAGCTTTTTGAATCAAATGAAAGTCAAATGCATTCAACAAAGCCAATTGAGTCAAATGAAAGTCAAACACATTCAAATAAAGCTTCTTGATTCAAATGAAAGTCAAATGCATTCAACAAAGCTAATTGAGTCAAATGAAAGTCAAACACATTCAAACAAAGCTTTTTGAATCAAATGAAAGTCAAATGCATTCAACAAAGCTAATTGAGTCAAATGAAAGTCAAACACTTTCAACAAAGCGTTTAGAATCAAATGAAAGTCAAATACATTCAATCAAAGCTTTTTGAATCAAATGAAAGTCAATTGCATTCCACAATGCCAAATGAGTCAAATGAAAGTCAAACTCATTCAACAAAGCTAATTGAGTCAAAATAAAGTGAAACACATTCAAACAAAGGTTTTTGAATCAAATGAAAGTAAAATGCATTCAACAAAGCTAATTGAGTCAAATGAAAGTCAAACACTTTCAACAAAGCTAATTGAGTCAAATGAAAGTCAAACACATTCAAACAAAGCTTTTTGATTCAAATGAAAGTCAAATGCATTCAACAAAGCTAATTGAGTCAAATGAAAGTCAAACACTTTCAACAAAGCTTTTAGAATCAAATGAAAGTCAAACACATTCAAACACTTTCACAAAGCTTTTAGAATCAAATGAAAGTCAAATGCATTCAACAAAGCTAATTGAGTCAAATGAAAGTCAAACACTTTCAACAAAGCTAATTGAGTTAATGAAAGTCAAACACATTCAAACAAAGCTTTTTGATTCAAATGAAAGTCAAATGCATTCAACAAAGCTAATTGAGTCAAATGAATGTCAAACACTTTCAACAAAGCTTTTAGAATCAAATGAAAGTCAAACATATGCAAACAAAGCTTTTTGAATCAAATGAAAATAAAATGAATTCGACAAAGCTAATTGAGTCAAATGAAAGTCAAACACATTCATCAAAGCCTTTAGAATCAAATGAAAGTCAAATACATTCAAACAAAGCTTTTTGAATCAAATGGAAGTCAATTGCATTCCACAATGCTAATTGAGTCAAATGAAAGTCAAACACATTCAAACAAAGCTTTTTGAATCAAATGAAAGTCAAATACATTCAACAAAGCCAATTAGGTCAAATGAAAGTCAAACACATTCAAACAAAGCTTTTTGATTCAAATGAAAGTCAAATGCATTCAACAAAGCCAATCAGGTCAAATGAAAGTCAAACACATTCAACAAAGCTTTTAGAATGAAATGAAAGTCAAATGCATTCAACAAAGCTAATTGAGTCAAATGAAAGCCAAACACATTCAACAAAGCTAATTGAATAAAATGAAAGTCAAACACTTTCAACAAAGCTTTTAGAATCAACTGAAAATCAAACACATTCAAACAAAGGTTTTTGAATCAAATGAAAATCAAATAAATTCAACAAAGCTAATTGAGTCAAATGAAAGTCAAACACATTCATCAAAGCTTTTAGAATCAAATGAAAGTCAAATACATTCAAACAAAGCTTTTTGAATCAAATGGAAATCAATTGCATTCCACAATCCTTATTGAGTCAAATGAAAGTCAAACACATTCAACGAAGCTAATTGAGTCAAACGAAAGTCAAACACATTTAAACAAAGCTTTTTGAATCAAATGAAAGTCAAATGCATTCAACAAAGCCAATTGAGTCAAATGAAAGTCAAACACATTCAAACAAAGCTTCTTGATTCAAATGAAAGTCAAATGCATTCAACAAAGCTAATTGAGTAAAATGAAAGTCAAACACTTTCAACAAAGCTTTTAGAATGAAATGAAAATCAAACATATTCAAACAAAGCTTTTTGAATCAAATAAGGTCAATTTCATTCAACAAAGCTAATTGAGTCAAATGAAAGTCAAACACTTTCAACAAAGCTTAATCAAATAAAAGTCAATTGCATTCCACAATGTTAATAGAGTCAAATGAAAGTCAAACACATTCAACAAAGCTAATTGAGTCAAATGAAAGTTAAACACATTCAAACAAAGCTTCTTGATTCAAGTGAAAGTCAAATGCATTCAACAAAGCTAATTGAGTCAAATGAAAGTCAAACACTTTCAACAAAGCTTTTTGAATCTAATGAAAGTTAAATACATTAAACTAAGCTTTTTGATCAAATGAAAGTCAATTGCATTCCACAATGCTCATTGAGTCAAATGAAATTCAAACACATTCAACAAAGCTAATTGAGTCAGATGAAAGTCAAACACTTTCAACAAAGCTTTTAGAATCAAATGAAAGTCAAATATATTCAAACAAAGCTTTTTGAATCAAATGAAAGTCAATTGCATTCCACAATGCTAATTGAGTCAAATGAAAGTAAAACACATTCAACAAAGCTAATTGAGTCAAAAGAAAGTCAAACACATTCATACAAAGCTTTTAGAATCAAATGAAAGTCATACAAATTCAAACAAAGTTTTTTGAATCAAATGAAAGTCAAATGCATTCAACAAAGCTAATTGAGTGAAATGAAAGTCAAACACTTTCAACAAAACTTTTAGAATCAAATGAAAGTCAAATACATTAAACTAAGCTTTTTGATCAAATGAAAGTCTATTGCATTCCACAATTGTAATTGAGTCAAATGAAAGTCAAACACATTCAACAAAGCTAATTGAGTCAAATGAAAGTCAAACACATTCAAACAAAGTTTTTTGAATCAAATGAAAGCCAAATGCATTCAACAAAGCTAATTTTGTCAATTGAATGTCAAACACTTTCAACAAAGCTTTTAGAATCAAATGAAACTCAATTGCATTCCACAATGCAAATTGAGTCAAATGAAAGTCAAACACATTCAACAAAGCTAATTGAGTCAAAAGAAAGTCAAACACATTCAAACAAAGCTTTTTGAATCAAATGAAAGTCAAATGCATTCAACAAAGCTAATTGAGTCAAATGAAAGTCAGACACTTTCAACAAAGCTAATTGAGTCAAATGAAAGTCAAACACATTCAAACAATGCTTTTTGATTCAAATGAAAGTCAAATGCATTCAACAAAGCTAATTGAGTCAAATGAAAGTCAAACACTTTCAACAAAGCTTTTAGAATCAAATGAAAGTCAAATACATTCAAACAAAGCTAATTGAGTCAAATGAAAGTCAAACACTTTCAACAAAGCTTTTAGAATCTAATGAAAGTCAAACACATTAAAACAAAGCTTTTTGAATCAAATGAAAGCCAAATGCATTCAACAAAGCTAATTGAGTCGAATGAATGTCAAACACTTTCAACAAAGCTTTTGGAATCAAATGAAAGTCAAACACATTCAAACAAAGCTTTTTGAATCAAATGAAAGTCAAATGCATTCAACAAAGCTAATTGAGTTAAATAAAAGTCAAAGACTTTCAACAAAGCGTTTAGAATCAAATGAAAGTCAATTGCATTCCACAATGCAAATTGAGTCAAATGAAAGTCAAACACATTCAACAAAGATAATTGAGTCAAAAGAATGTCAAACACATTCAAACAAAGCTTTTTGAATCAAATGAAAGTCAAATGCATTCAACAAAGCTAATTGAGTGAAATGAAAGTCAAACACTTTCAACAAAGCTTTTAGAATAAAATGAAAGTCAAACACATTCAAACAAAGCTTTTTGAATCAAATGAAAATCAAATGAATTCAACAAAGCTAATTGAGTCAAATGAAAGTCAAACACTTTCATGAAAGCTTTTTGAATCAAATGGAAGTCAATTGCATTCCACAATGCTAATTTAGTCAAATAAAAGTCAAACACATTCAACGAAGCTAATTGAGTCAAATGAAAATCAAACACATTCAAACAAAGCTTTTTGAATCAAATGAAAGTCAAATGCATTCAGCAAAGCCAATTGTGTCAAATGAAAGTCAAACACATTCAAACCAAGCTTCTTGATTCAAATGAAAGTCAAATGCATTCAACAAAACTAATTGAGTCAAATGAAAATCAAAGACTTTCAACAAAGCTTTTAGAATCAAATGAAAGTCAAAAAAATTCAAACAAAGCTATTTGAATCAAATGAAAGTCAAATGCATTCAACAAAGCTAATTGAGTCAAATGATAGTCAAACACTTTCAACAAAGCTTTTAGAATCAAATGAAAGTCAAATGAATTCAACAAAGCTAATTGAGTCAAAAGAAAGTCAAACACATTCAAACAAAGCTTTTTGAATCAAATGAAAGTCAAATGCATTCAACAAAGCTAATTGAGTTAAATAAAAGTCAAAGACTTTCAACAAAGCGTTTAGAATCAAATGAAAGTCAATTGCATTCCACAATGCAAATTGAGTCAAATGAAAGTCAAACACATTCAACAAAGATAATTGAGTCAAAAGAATGTCAAACACATTCAAACAAAGCTTTTTGAATCAAATGAAAGTCAAATGCATTCAACAAAGCTAATTGAGTGAAATGAAAGTCAAACACTTTCAACAAAGCTTTTAGAATAAAATGAAAGTCAAACACATTCAAACAAAGCTTTTTGAATCAAATGAAAATCAAATGAATTCAACAAAGCTAATTGAGTCAAATGAAAGTCAAACACTTTCATGAAAGCTTTTTGAATCAAATGGAAGTCAATTGCATTCCACAATGCTAATTTAGTCAAATAAAAGTCAAACACATTCAACGAAGCTAATTGAGTCAAATGAAAATCAAACACATTCAAACAAAGCTTTTTGAATCAAATGAAAGTCAAATGCATTCAGCAAAGCCAATTGTGTCAAATGAAAGTCAAACACATTCAAACCAAGCTTCTTGATTCAAATGAAAGTCAAATGCATTCAACAAAACTAATTGAGTCAAATGAAAGTCAAACACTTTCAACAAAGATTTTAGAATCAAATGAAAGTAAAACACATTCATACAAAGCTTTTTGAATCAAATGAATGTCAAATGCATTCAACAAAGCTAATTAAGTCAAATGAAAGACAAACACATTCAACAAAGCTAATTGAGTTAAAAGAAAGTCAAACACATTCAAACAAAGCTTTTTGAATCAAATAAAAGTCAAATGCATTCAACAAAGCCAATTGAGTCAAATGAAAGTCAAACACATTCAAATAAAGCTTCTTGATTCAAATGAAAGTCAAATGCATTCTACAAAGCTAATTGAGTCAAATGAAAGTCAAACACTTTCAACAAAGCTAATTGAGTCAAATGAAAGTCAAACACATTCAAACAAAGCTTTTTGAATCAAATGAAAGTTAAATGCATTCAACAAAGCTAATTGAGTCAAATGAAAGTCAAACACTTTCAACAAAGCGTTTAGAATCAAATGAAAGTCAAATACATTCAATCAAAGCTTTTTGAATCAAATGAAAGTCAATTGCATTCCACAATGCGAATTGAGTCAAATGAAAGTCAAACAAATTCAACAAAGCTAATTGAGTCAAAAGAAAGTCAAACACATTCAAACAAAGCTTTTTGAATGAAATGAAAGTAAAATGCATTCAACAAAGCTAATTGAGTCAAATGAAAGTCAAACACTTTTAGCAAAGCTAATTGAGTCAAATGAAAGTCAAACACATTCAAACAAAGCTTTTTGAATCAAATAAAAGTCAAATGCATTCAACAAAGCCAATTGAGTCAAAAGAAAGTCAAACACATTCAAATAAAGCTTCTTGATTCAAATGAAAGTCAAATGCATTCAACAAAGCTAATTGAGTCAAATGAAAGCCAAACACTTTCAACAAAGCTAATTGAGTCAAATGAAAGTCAAACACATTCAAACAAAGCCTTTTGAATCAAATGAAAGTTAAATGCATTCAACAAAGCTAATTGAGTCAAATGAAAGTCAAACACTTTCAACAAAGCGTTTAGAATCAAATGAAAGTCAAATACATTCAATCAAAGCTTTTTGAATCAAATGAAAGTCAATTGCATTCCACAATGCGAATTGAGTCAAATGAAAGTCAAACAAATTCAACAAAGCTAATTGAGTCAAAAGAAAGTCAAACACATTTAAACAAAGCTTTTTGAATGAAATGAAAGTAAAATGCATTCAACAAAGCTAATTGAGTCAAATGAAAGTCAAACACTTTCAGCAAAGCTAATTGAGTCAAATGAAAGTCAAACACATTCAAACAAAGCTTTTTGATTCAAATAAAAGTCAAATGCATTCAACAAAGCTAATTGAGTCAAATGAAAGTCAAATGCATTCAACAAAGCTAATTGAGTCAAATGAAAGTCAAACACTTTCAACAAAGCGTTTAGAATCAAATGAAAGTCAAATACATTCAATCAAAGCTTTTTGAACCAAATGAAAGTCAATTGCATTCCACAATGCTAATTGAGTCAAATGAAAGTCAAACACATTCAACAAATCTAATTGAGTCAAAAGAAAGTCAAACACATTCAAACAAAGCTTTTTGAATCAAATGAAAGTAAAATGCATTCAACAAAGCTAATTGAGTCAAATGAAAGTCAAACACTTTCAACAAAGCTAATTGAGTCAAATGAAAGTCTAACACATTCAAACAAAGCTTTTTGATTCAAATGAAAGTCAAATGCATTCAACAAAGCTAATTGAGTCAAATGAAAGTCAAACACTTTCAACAAAGCGTTTAGAATCAAATGAAAGTCAAATACATTCAATCAAAGCTTTTTGAATCAAATGAAAGTCAATTGCATTCCACAATGCTAATTGAGTCAAATGAAAGTCAAACACATTCAACAAAGCTAATTGAGTCAAAATAAAGTCAAACACATTTAAACAAAGCTTTTTGAATCAAATGAAAGTAAAATGCATTCAACAAAGCTAATTGAGTCAAATGAAAGTCAAACACTTTCAACAAAGCTAATTGAGTCAAATGAAAGTCTAACACATTCAAACAAAGCTTTTTGATTCAAATGAAAGTCAAATGCATTCAACAAAGCTAATTGAGTCAAATGAAAGTCAAACACTTTCAACAAAGCGTTTAGAATCAAATGAAAGTCAAATACATTCAATCAAAGCTTTTTGAATTAAATGAAAGTCAATTGCATTCCACAATGCTAATTGAGTCAAATGAAAGTCAAACACATTCAACAAAGCTAATTGAGTCAAAATAAAGTCAAACACATTTAAACAAAGCTTTTTGAATCAAATGAAAGTAAAATGCATTCAACAAAGCTAATTGAGTCAAATGAAAGTCAAACAATTTCAACAAAGCTAATTGAGTCAAATGAAAGTCAAACACATTCAAACAAAGCTTTTTGAATCAAATGAAAGTAAAATGCATTCCACAAAGCTAATTAAGTCAAATGAAAGTCAAACACTTTCAACAAAGCTAATTGAGTCAAATGAAAGTCAAACACATTCAAACAAAGCTTTTTGATTCAAATGAAAGTCAAATGCATTCAACAAAGCTAATTGAGTCAAATGAAAGTCAAATGCATTCAACAAAGCTAATTGAGTCAAATGAAAGTCAAACACATTCAAACAAAGCTTTTTGATTCAAATGAAAGTCAAATGCATTCATCAAAGCTAATTGATTCAAATGAAAGTCGAACACTTTCAACAAAGCTTTTATAATCAAATGAAAGTCAAACACATTCAAACAAAGCTTTTTGAATTAAATGAAAATCAAATGAATTCAACAAAGCTAATTGAGTCAAATGAAAGTCAAACACTTTCGTCAAAGCTTTTAGAATCAAATTAAAGTCAAATATATTCAAACAAAGCTTTTTGAATCAAATGAAAGTCAATGGCATTCCACAATGCTAATTGAGTCAAATGAAGGTCAAACACATTCAACGAAGCTAATTGAGTCAAATAAAAGTCAAATGCATTCAACAAAGCTAATTGAATCAAATGAAAGTCAAACACTTTCAACAAAGCGTTTAGAATCAAATGAAAGTCAAATACATTCAATCAAAGCTTTTTGAAGAAAATGAAAGTCAATTGCATTCCACAATGCTAATTAAGTCAAATGAAAGTCAAACACATTCAACAAAGCTAATTGAGGCAAAAGAAAGACAAACACATTCAAACAAAGCTTTTTGAATCAAATGAAAGTCAAATGCATTCAACAAAGCTAATTGAGTCAAATGAAAGTCAAACACATTCAACAAAGCTGATTGAGTCAAATGAAAGTCAAACACATTCAAACGAAGCTTTTTGATTCTAATGAAAGTCAAATGCATTCAACAAAGCTAATTGAGTTAAATGAAAGTCAAAAACTTTCAACAAAGCTTTTAGAATCAAAAGAAAATCAAATGAATTCAACAAAGCTAATTGAGTCAAATGAAAGTCATACACTTTCATCAAAGCTTTTAGAATAAAATGAAAGTGAAATACATTCAAACAAAGCTTTTTGAATCAAATCGAAGTCCATTGCATTCCACAATGCTAATTGAGTCAAATGAAAGTCAAACACATTCAACGAAGCTAATTGAGTCAAGTGAAAGTCAAACACATTCAAACAAAGCTTTTTGAATCAAATGAAAGTCAAATGCATTCAACAAAGCCAATTGAGTCAAATGAAAGTCAAACACATTCAAATAAAGCTTCTTGATTCAAATGAAAGTCAAATGCATTCAACAAAGCTAATTGAGTCAAATGAAAGTCAAACACATTCAAACAAAGCTTTTTGAATCAAATGAAAGTCAAATGCATTCAACAAAGCTAATTGAGTCAAATGAAAGTCAAACACTTTCAACAAAGCGTTTAGAATCAAATGAAAGTCAAATACATTCAATCAAAGCTTTTTGAATCAAATGAAAGTCAATTGCATTCCACAATGCCAAATGAGTCAAATGAAAGTCAAACTCATTCAACAAAGCTAATTGAGTCAAAATAAAGTGAAACACATTCAAACAAAGGTTTTTGAATCAAATGAAAGTAAAATGCATTCAACAAAGCTAATTGAGTCAAATGAAAGTCAAACACTTTCAACAAAGCTAATTGAGTCAAATGAAAGTCAAACACATTCAAACAAAGCTTTTTGATTCAAATGAAAGTCAAATGCATTCAACAAAGCTAATTGAGTCAAATGAAAGTCAAACACTTTCAACAAAGCTTTTAGAATCAAATGAAAGTCAAACACATTCAAACACTTTCACAAAGCTTTTAGAATCAAATGAAAGTCAAATGCATTCAACAAAGCTAATTGAGTCAAATGAAAGTCAAACACTTTCAACAAAGCTAATTGAGTTAATGAAAGTCAAACACATTCAAACAAAGCTTTTTGATTCAAATGAAAGTCAAATGCATTCAACAAAGCTAATTGAGTCAAATGAATGTCAAACACTTTCAACAAAGCTTTTAGAATCAAATGAAAGTCAAACATATGCAAACAAAGCTTTTTGAATCAAATGAAAATAAAATGAATTCGACAAAGCTAATTGAGTCAAATGAAAGTCAAACACATTCATCAAAGCCTTTAGAATCAAATGAAAGTCAAATACATTCAAACAAAGCTTTTTGAATCAAATGGAAGTCAATTGCATTCCACAATGCTAATTGAGTCAAATGAAAGTCAAACACATTCAAACAAAGCTTTTTGAATCAAATGAAAGTCAAATACATTCAACAAAGCCAATTAGGTCAAATGAAAGTCAAACACATTCAAACAAAGCTTTTTGATTCAAATGAAAGTCAAATGCATTCAACAAAGCCAATCAGGTCAAATGAAAGTCAAACACATTCAACAAAGCTTTTAGAATGAAATGAAAGTCAAATGCATTCAACAAAGCTAATTGAGTCAAATGAAAGCCAAACACATTCAACAAAGCTAATTGAATAAAATGAAAGTCAAACACTTTCAACAAAGCTTTTAGAATCAACTGAAAATCAAACACATTCAAACAAAGGTTTTTGAATCAAATGAAAATCAAATAAATTCAACAAAGCTAATTGAGTCAAATGAAAGTCAAACACATTCATCAAAGCTTTTAGAATCAAATGAAAGTCAAATACATTCAAACAAAGCTTTTTGAATCAAATGGAAATCAATTGCATTCCACAATCCTTATTGAGTCAAATGAAAGTCAAACACATTCAACGAAGCTAATTGAGTCAAACGAAAGTCAAACACATTTAAACAAAGCTTTTTGAATCAAATGAAAGTCAAATGCATTCAACAAAGCCAATTGAGTCAAATGAAAGTCAAACACATTCAAACAAAGCTTCTTGATTCAAATGAAAGTCAAATGCATTCAACAAAGCTAATTGAGTAAAATGAAAGTCAAACACTTTCAACAAAGCTTTTAGAATGAAATGAAAATCAAACATATTCAAACAAAGCTTTTTGAATCAAATAAGGTCAATTTCATTCAACAAAGCTAATTGAGTCAAATGAAAGTCAAACACTTTCAACAAAGCTTAATCAAATAAAAGTCAATTGCATTCCACAATGTTAATAGAGTCAAATGAAAGTCAAACACATTCAACAAAGCTAATTGAGTCAAATGAAAGTTAAACACATTCAAACAAAGCTTCTTGATTCAAGTGAAAGTCAAATGCATTCAACAAAGCTAATTGAGTCAAATGAAAGTCAAACACTTTCAACAAAGCTTTTTGAATCTAATGAAAGTTAAATACATTAAACTAAGCTTTTTGATCAAATGAAAGTCAATTGCATTCCACAATGCTCATTGAGTCAAATGAAATTCAAACACATTCAACAAAGCTAATTGAGTCAGATGAAAGTCAAACACTTTCAACAAAGCTTTTAGAATCAAATGAAAGTCAAATATATTCAAACAAAGCTTTTTGAATCAAATGAAAGTCAATTGCATTCCACAATGCTAATTGAGTCAAATGAAAGTAAAACACATTCAACAAAGCTAATTGAGTCAAAAGAAAGTCAAACACATTCATACAAAGCTTTTAGAATCAAATGAAAGTCATACAAATTCAAACAAAGTTTTTTGAATCAAATGAAAGTCAAATGCATTCAACAAAGCTAATTGAGTGAAATGAAAGTCAAACACTTTCAACAAAACTTTTAGAATCAAATGAAAGTCAAATACATTAAACTAAGCTTTTTGATCAAATGAAAGTCTATTGCATTCCACAATTGTAATTGAGTCAAATGAAAGTCAAACACATTCAACAAAGCTAATTGAGTCAAATGAAAGTCAAACACATTCAAACAAAGTTTTTTGAATCAAATGAAAGCCAAATGCATTCAACAAAGCTAATTTTGTCAATTGAATGTCAAACACTTTCAACAAAGCTTTTAGAATCAAATGAAACTCAATTGCATTCCACAATGCAAATTGAGTCAAATGAAAGTCAAACACATTCAACAAAGCTAATTGAGTCAAAAGAAAGTCAAACACATTCAAACAAAGCTTTTTGAATCAAATGAAAGTCATATGCATTCAACAAAGCTAATTGAGTCAAATGAAAGTCAGACACTTTCAACAAAGCTAATTGAGTCAAATGAAAGTCAAACACATTCAAACAATGCTTTTTGATTCAAATGAAAGTCAAATGCATTCAACAAAGCTAATTGAGTCAAATGAAAGTCAAACACTTTCAACAAAGCTTTTAGAATCAAATGAAAGTCAAATACATTCAAACAAAGCTAATTGAGTCAAATGAAAGTCAAACACTTTCAACAAAGCTTTTAGAATCTAATGAAAGTCAAACACATTAAAACAAAGCTTTTTGAATCAAATGAAAGCCAAATGCATTCAACAAAGCTAATTGAGTCGAATGAATGTCAAACACTTTCAACAAAGCTTTTGGAATCAAATGAAAGTCAAACACATTCAAACAAAGCTTTTTGAATCAAATGAAAGTCAAATGCATTCAACAAAGCTAATTGAGTTAAATAAAAGTCAAAGACTTTCAACAAAGCGTTTAGAATCAAATGAAAGTCAATTGCATTCCACAATGCAAATTGAGTCAAATGAAAGTCAAACACATTCAACAAAGATAATTGAGTCAAAAGAATGTCAAACACATTCAAACAAAGCTTTTTGAATCAAATGAAAGTCAAATGCATTCAACAAAGCTAATTGAGTGAAATGAAAGTCAAACACTTTCAACAAAGCTTTTAGAATAAAATGAAAGTCAAACACATTCAAACAAAGCTTTTTGAATCAAATGAAAATCAAATGAATTCAACAAAGCTAATTGAGTCAAATGAAAGTCAAACACTTTCATGAAAGCTTTTTGAATCAAATGGAAGTCAATTGCATTCCACAATGCTAATTTAGTCAAATAAAAGTCAAACACATTCAACGAAGCTAATTGAGTCAAATGAAAATCAAACACATTCAAACAAAGCTTTTTGAATCAAATGAAAGTCAAATGCATTCAGCAAAGCCAATTGTGTCAAATGAAAGTCAAACACATTCAAACCAAGCTTCTTGATTCAAATGAAAGTCAAATGCATTCAACAAAACTAATTGAGTCAAATGAAAATCAAAGACTTTCAACAAAGCTTTTAGAATCAAATGAAAGTCAAAAAAATTCAAACAAAGCTATTTGAATCAAATGAAAGTCAAATGCATTCAACAAAGCTAATTGAGTCAAATGATAGTCAAACACTTTCAACAAAGCTTTTAGAATCAAATGAAAGTCAAATGAATTCAACAAAGCTAATTGAGTCAAAAGAAAGTCAAACACATTCAAACAAAGCTTTTTGAATCAAATGAAAGTCAAATGCATTCAACAAAGCTAATTGAGTCAAATGAAAGTCAAACACATTCAAACAAAGCTTTTTGATTCAAATGAAAGTCAAATGCATTCAACAAAGCTAATTGAGTCAAATGAAAGTCAAACACTTTCAACAAAGCTAATTGAGTCAAATGAAAGTCAAACACATTCAAACAAAGCTTTTTGATTCAAATGAAAGAAAATTGCATTCAACAAAGCTAATTGAGTCAAATGAAAGTCAAACACTTTCAACAAAGCTTTTAGAATCAAATGAAAGTCAAACACATTCAAACAAAGCTTTTTGAATCAAATGAAAATCAAATGAATTCAACAAATCTAATTGAGTCAAATGAAAGTCAAACACATTTAAACAAAGCTTCTTGATTCAAATGAAAGTCAAATGCATTCAACAAAGCTAATTGAGTAAAATGAATGTCAAACACTTTCAACAAAGCTTTTAGAATCAAATGAAAGTAAAACACATTCAAACAAATCTTTTTGAATCAAATGAAAGTCAAATGCATTCAACAAAGCTAATTGAGTCAAATGAAAGTCAAACACTTTCAACAAAGCGTTTAGAATCAAATGAAAGTCAATTGCATTCCACAATGCTAATTGAGTCAAATAAAAGTCAAACACATTCAACAAAGCTAATTGAGTCAAAAGAAAGTCAAACACATTCAAACAAAGCTTTTTGAATCAAATGAAAGTCAAATGCATTCAACAAAGCTAATTGAGTCAAATGAAAGTCAAACACTTTCAACAAAGCTAATTGAGTCAAATGAAAGTCAAACACATTCAAACAAAGCTTTTTGATTCACATGAAAGTCAAATGCATTCAACAAAGCTAATTGAGTCAAATGAAAGTCAAACACTTTCAACAAAGCTAATTGAGTTAAATGAAAGTCAAACACATTCAAACAGAGCTTTTTGATTCAAATGAAAGAAAATTGCATTCAACAAAGCTAATTGAGTCAAATGAAAGTCAAACACTTTAAACAAAGCTTTTAGAATCAAATGAAAGTCAAACACATTCAAACAAAGCTTTTTGAATCAAATGAAAATCAAATGAATTCAACAAATCTAATTGAGTCAAATGAAAGTCAAACACATTCAAACAAAGCTTCTTGATTCAAATGAAAGTCAAATGCATTCAACAAAGCTAATTGAGTCAAATGAAAGTCAAACACATTCAACAAAGCTAACTGAGTCAAATGAACGACAAATACATTCAAACAAAACTTTCCGAATCAAATGAAAGTCAAATGCTATCAACAAAGCTAAGTGAGTCAAATGAAAGTCAAACACTTTTAACAAAGCTTTTAGAATCAAATGAAAGTCTAACACATTCAAATTAAGCTTTTTGAATCAAATGAAAGTCAAATGCATTCAACAAAGCTAATTGAGTCAAAGGAAAGTCAAACACTTTCAAAAAAGCTTTTAGAATCAAATGAAAGTCAAACAAATTCAAACAAAGCTTTTTGAATCAAATGAAAGTCAAATGCATTCAACAAAGCTAATAGAGTCAAATGATAGTCAAACACTTTCAACAAAGCTTTTAGAATCAAATGAAAGTCAAATACATTAAACTAAGCTTTTTGATCAAATGAAAGTTTATTGCATTCCACAATCGTAATTGAGTCAAATGAAAGTCAAACATATTCAACAAAGTTAATTGAGTCAAATGAAAGTCAAACACATTCAAACAAAGCTTTTTGAATCAAATGAAAGACAAATGCATTCATCAAAGCTAATTGAGTCAAATGAATGTCAAACACTTTCAACAAAGCTTTTAGAATCAAATGAAAGTAAAACACATTCAAACAAAGCTTTTTGAATCAAATGAAAGTCAAATGCATTCAACAAAGCTAATTAAGTCAAATAAAAGTCAAACACTTTCAACAAAGCATTTAGAATCAAATGAAACTCAATTGCATTCCACAATGCTAATTGAGTCAAATGAAAGTCTAACACATTCAACAAAGCTAATTGAGTCAAAAGAAAGTCAAACACATTCAAACAAAGCTTTTTGAATCAAACGAAAGTCAAATGCATTCAACAAAGCTAATGGAGTCAAATGAATGTCAAACACTTTCAACAAAGCTTTTAGAGTCAAATGAAAGTCAAACACATTCAAACAAAGCTTTTTGAATCAAATGAAAGTCAAATGCATTCAACAAAGCTAATTGAGTCAAATGAAAGTCAAACACTTTCAACAAAGCTTTTAGAATCAAATGAAAGTTAAATACATTAAACTAAGCTTTTTGATCAAATGAAAGTCTATTGCATTCCTCAATTGTAATTGAGTCAAATGAAAGTCAAACACATTCAACAAAGCTAACTGAGTCATATGAAAGTCAAACACATTCAAACAAAGCTTTTTGATAATGAAAGCCAAATGCATTCAACAAAGCTAATTGAGTCAAATGAATGTCAAACACTTTCAACAAAGCTTTTCGAATCAAATGAAAGTCAAACACATTCAAACAAAGCTTTTTAAATCAAATGAAAGTCAAATGCATTCAACAAAGCTAATTGAGTCAAATGAAAGTCTAACACTTTCAACAAAGCGTTTAGAATCAAATGAAAGTCAATTGCATTCCACAATGCAAATTGAGTCAAATGAAAGTCAAACACATTCAACAAAGCTAATTGAGTGAAAAGAAAGTCAAACACATTCAAACAAAGCTTTTTGAATCAAATGAAAGTCAAAAGCATTCAACAAAGCTAATTGAGTCAAATGAAAGACAAACACTTTCAACAAAGCTAATTGAGTCAAAAGAAAGTCAAACACATTCAAACAATGCTTTTTGATTCAAATGAAAGTCAAATGCATTCAACAAAGCTCATTGAGTCAAATGAAAGTCAAACACTTTCAACAAAGCTTTTAGAATCAAATGAAAGTCAAATACATTAAACTAAGCTTTTTGAATCAAATGAAAGTCAATTGCATTCCACAATGTTAATTGAGTCAAATGAAAGTCAAACACATTCAACAAAGCTAATTGAGTTAAATGAAAGTTAAACACATTCAAACAAAGCTTCTTGATTCAAGTGAAAGTCAAATGCATTCAACAAAGCTAATTGAGTCAAATGAAAGTCAAACACTTTCAACAAAGCTTTTAGAATCTAATGAAAGTCAAACACATTAAAACAAAGCTTTTTGAATCAAATGAAAGCTAAATGCATTCAACAAAGCTAATTGAGTCAAATGAATGTCAAACACTTTCAACAAAGCTTTTAGAATCAAATGAAAGTCAAACACATTCTAACAAAGCTTTTTGAATCAAATGAAAGTCAAATTCATTCAACAAAGCTAATTGAGTCAAATGAAAGTCAAACACTTTCAACAAAGCATTTAGAATCAAATAAAAGTCAATTGCATTCCACAATGCAAATTGAGTCAAATGAAAGTCAAACACTTTCAACAAAGCTTTTAAAATCAAATGAAAGTCAAACACATTCAAACAAAGCTTTTTGAATCAAATGAATGTAAAATGCATTCAACAAAGCTAACTGAGTCAAATGAAAGTCAAACACTTTCAACAAAGCTAATTGAGTCAAATGAAAGTCAAACACATTCAAACAATGCTTTTTGATTCAAATGAAAGTCAAATGCATTCAACAAAGCTAATTGAGTTAAATGAAAGTCAAACACTTTCAACAAAGCTTTTAGAATCAAATGAAAGTCAAATACATTAAAATAAGCTTTTTAAATCAAATGAAAGTCAATTGCATTCCACAATGTTAATTGAGTCAAATGAAAGTGAAACACATTCAACAAAGCTAATTGAGTCAAATGAAAGTTAAACACATTCAAACAAAGCTTCTTGCTTCAAGTGAAAGTCAAATGCATTCAACAAAGCTAATTGAGTCAAATGAAAGTCTAACACTTTCAAGAAAGCTTTTACAATCTTATGAAAGTCAAACACATTAAAACAAAGCTTTTTGAATCAAATGAAAGTCAAATGCATTCAACAAAGCTAATTGAGTCAAATGAAAGTCAAACACTTTCAACAAAGCTTTTAGAATCAAATGAAAGTCAAATACATTAAACTAAGCTTTTTGATCAAATGAAAGTCAATTGCATTCCACAATGCTAATTGAGTCAAATGAAACTCAAACACATTCAACAAAGCTAATTGAGTTAAATGAATGTCAAACACAATCTACAAAGCTTTTAGAATCAAATGATAGTCAAACACATTCAAACAAAGCTTTTTGAATCAAATGAAATTCAAATGCATTCAATAAAGCTAATTGAGTCAAATGAAAGTTAAACACTTTCAACAAAGCTTTTAGAATCAAATGAAAGTCAAATACATTCAAACAAAGCTTTTTGAATCAAATGAAAGTGAATTTCATTCCACAAAGCTAATTTAGTCAAATGAAAGTCAAACACATTCAACAAAGCTAACTGAGTCAAATGAACAACAAATACATTCAAACAAAACTTTCCGAATCAAATGAAAGTCAAATGCTATCAACAATGCTAAGTGAGTCAAATGAAAGTCAAACACTTTTAACAAAGCTTTTAGAATCAAATGAAAGTCTAACACATTCAAATTAAGCTTTTTGAATCAAATGAAAGTCAAATGCATTCAACAAAGCTAATTGAGTCAAAGTAAAGTCAAACACTTTCAAAAAAGCTTTTAGAATCAAATGAAAGTCAAACAAATTCAAACAAAGCTTTTTGAATCAAATGAAAGTCAAATGCATTCAACAAAGCTAATTGAGTCAAATGAAAGTCAAACACTTTCAACAAAGCTTTTAGAATCTAATGAAAGTCAAACACATTAAAACAAAGCTTTTTGAATCAAATGAAAGCCAAATGCATTCAACAAAGCTAATTGAGTCAAATGAATGTCAAACACTTTCAACAAAGCTTTTAGAATCAAATGAAAGTCAAACACATTCTAACAAAGCTTTTTGAGTCAAATGAAAGTCAAATTCATTCAACAAAGCTAATTGAGTCAAATGAAAGTCAAACACTTTCAACAAAGCATTTAGAATCAAATAAAAGTCAATTGCATTCCACAATGCAAATTGAGTCAAATGAAAGTCAAACACTTTCAACAAAGCTTTTAAAATCAAATGAAAGTCAAACACATTCAAACAAAGCTTTTTGAATCAAATGAATGTAAAATGCATTCAACAAAGCTAACTGAGTCAAATGAAAGTCAAACACTTTCAACAAAGCTAATTGAGTCAAATGAAAGTCAAACACATTCAAACAATGCTTTTTGATTCAAATGAAAGTCAAATGCATTCAACAAAGCTAATTGAGTTAAATGAAAGTCAAACACTTTCAACAAAGCTTTTAGAATCAAATGAAAGTCAAATACATTAAAATAAGCTTTTTAAATCAAATGAAAGTCAATTGCATTCCACAATGTTAATTGAGTCAAATGAAAGTGAAACACATTCAACAAAGCTAATTGAGTCAAATGAAAGTTAAACACATTCAAACAAAGCTTCTTGCTTCAAGTGAAAGTCAAATGCATTCAACAAAGCTAATTGAGTCAAATGAAAGTCTAACACTTTCAAGAAAGCTTTTACAATCTTATGAAAGTCAAACACATTAAAACAAAGCTTTTTGAATCAAATGAAAGTCAAATGCATTCAACAAAGCTAATTGAGTCAAATGAAAGTCAAACACTTTCAACAAAGCTTTTAGAATCAAATGAAAGTCAAATACATTAAACTAAGCTTTTTGATCAAATGAAAGTCAATTGCATTCCACAATGCTAATTGAGTCAAATGAAACTCAAACACATTCAACAAAGCTAATTGAGTTAAATGAATGTCAAACACAATCTACAAAGCTTTTAGAATCAAATGATAGTCAAACACATTCAAACAAAGCTTTTTGAATCAAATGAAATTCAAATGCATTCAATAAAGCTAATTGAGTCAAATGAAAGTTAAACACTTTCAACAAAGCTTTTAGAATCAAATGAAAGTCAAATACATTCAAACAAAGCTTTTTGAATCAAATGAAAGTCAATTGCATTCCACAAAGCTAATTGAGTCAAATGAAAGTCAAACACATTCAACAAAGCTAACTGAGTCAAATGAACAACAAATACATTCAAACAAAACTTTCCGAATCAAATGAAAGTCAAATGCTATCAACAATGCTAAGTGAGTCAAATGAAAGTCAAACACTTTTAACAAAGCTTTTAGAATCAAATGAAAGTCTAACACATTCAAATTAAGCTTTTTGAATCAAATGAAAGTCAAATGCATTCAACAAAGCTAATTGAGTCAAAGGAAAGTCAAACACTTTCAAAAAAGCTTTTAGAATCAAATGAAAGTCAAACAAATTCAAACAAAGCTTTTTGAATCAAATGAAAGTCAAATGCATTCAACAAAGCTAATTGAGTCAAATGAAAGTCAAACACTTTCAACAAAGCTTTTAGAATCAAATGAAAGTCAAATACATTCAAACAAAGCTTTTTGAATCAAATGAAAGTCGATTGCATTCCACAATGCTAATTGAGTCAAATGAAACTCAAACACATTCAACAAAGCTAATTGAGTTAAATGAATGTCAAACACTTTCTACAAAGCTATTAGAATCAAATGAAAGTCAAACACATTCAAACAAAGCTTTTTGAATCAAATGAAAGTCAAATGCATTCAACAAAGCTAATTGAGTCAAATGAAAGTTAAACACTTTCAACAAAGCTTTTAAAATCAAATGAAAGTCAAATACATTCAAACAAAGCTTTTTGAATCAAATGAAAGTCAATTTCATTCCACAAAGCTAATTGAGTCAAATGAAAGTCAAACACATTCAACAAAGCTAACTGAGTCAAATGAACGTCAAATACATTCAAACAAAGCTTTCCTAATCAAATGAAAGTCAAATGCTATCAACAAAGCTAAGTGAGTCAAATGAAAGTCAAACACTTTTAACAAAGCTTTTAGAATCAAATGAAAGTCTAACTCATTCAAATTAAGCTTTTTGAATCAAATGAAAGTCAAATGCATTCAACAAAGCTAATTGAGTCAAATGAAAGTCAAACACTTTCAACAAAGCTTTTAGAAGCAAATGAAAGTTAAACACATTCAAACAAAGCTTTTTGAATCAAATGAAATTCAATTGCATTCAACAAAGATAATTGAGTCAAATGAAAGTCAAACACTTTCAACAAAGCTATTAGAATCAAATGAAAGTCAAATACATTCAAACAAAGCTTTTTGTATCAAAAATGCTAATTGAGTCAAATGAAAGTCAAACACATTCAACAAAGCTAATTGATTCGAATAAAAGCCAAACACATTCAAACAAAGCTTTTTGAATCAAATGAAAGTCAAATGCATTCAACAAAGCTAATTGAGTCAAATGAAAGTCAAACACTTTCATCAAAGCTTTTAGAATCAAATGAAAGTCAAATACATTCAAACAAAGCTTTTTGAATCAAATGAAAGTCAATAGCATTCCACAAAGCTAATTGAGTCAAATGAAAGCCAAACACATTCAAACAAAGCTTTTTGAATCAAGTGAAAGCCAAATGCATTCAACAAAGCTGGTTGAGTCAAATGAATGTCAAACACTTACAACAAAGCTTTTAGAATCAAATGAAAGTCAAACACATTCAAACAAAGCTTTTTGAATCAAATGAAAGTCAAATGCATTCAACAAAGCTAATTGAGTCAAATGAAAGTCAATAGCATTCCACAAAGCTAATTGAGTCAAATGAAAGTCAAACACATTCAACAAAGGTAATTGAGTCAAATGAACGTCAAATACATTCAAACAAAGCTTTTCGAATCAAATGAAAGTAAAATGCTATCAACAAAGCTAAGTGAGTCAAATGAAAGTCAAACACTTTTAACAAACCTTTTAGAATCAAATGAAAGTCAAACACATTCAAATTAAGCTTTTTGAATCAAATGAAAGTCAAGTGCATTCAACAAAGCTAATTGAGTCAAATGAAAGTCAAACACTTTTAACAAAGCTTTTAGTATCTAAACAAAGTCAAACACATTAAAACAAAGCTTTTTGAATCAAATGAAAGACAAATGCATTCAACAAAGCTAATTGAGTCAAATGAATGTCAAACACTTTCAACAAAGCTTTTAGAATCAAATGAAAGTCAAACACATTCAAAAAAAGCTTTTTGAATCAAATGAAAGTCAAATGCATTCAACAAAGCTAATTGAGTCAAATGAAAGTCAAACACTTTCAACAAAGCATTTAGAATCAAATGAAAGTCAATTGCATTCCACAATGCAAATTGAGTCAAATGAAAGTCAAACACTTTCAACAAAAGCTTTTAAAATCAAATGAAAGTCAAACACATTCAAACAAAGCTTTTTGAATCAAATGAAAGTAAAATGCATTCAACAAAGCGAACTGAGTCAAATGAAAGTCAAGCACTTTCAACAAAGCTAATTGAGTCAAATGAAAGTCAAACACATTCAAACAATGCGCTTTGATTCAAATGAAAGTCAAATGCATTCAACAAAGCTAATTGAGTCAAATGAAAGTCAAACACTTTCAACAAAGCTTTTAGAATCAAATGAAAGTCAAATACATTCAACTAAGCTTTTTGAATCAAAAGAAAGTCAATTGCATTACACAATGTTAATTGAGTCAAATGAAAGTCAAACACATTCAACAAAGCTAATTGAGTCAAATGAAAGTTAAACACATTCAAACAAAGCTTCTTGCTTCAAGTGAAAGTCAAATGCATTCAACAAAGCTAATTGAGTCAAATGAAAGTCTAACACTTTCAAGAAAGCTTGTAGAATCTTATGAAAGTCAAACACATTAAAACAAAGCTTTTTGAATCAAATGAAAGTCAAATGCATTCAACAAAGCTAATTGAGTCAAATGAGGGTCAAACACTTTCAACAAAGCTTTTAGAATCAAACGAAAGTCAAATACATTAAACTAAGCTTTTTGATCAAATGAAAGTCAATTGCATTCCACAATGCTAATTGAGTCAAATGAAACTCAAACACATTCAACAAAGCTAATTGAGTTAAATGAATGTCAAACACTTTCTACAAAGCTTTTAGAATCAAATGAAAGTCAAACACATTCAAACAAATTTTTTTGAATCAAATGAAAGTCAAATGCATTCAACAAAGCTAATTGAGTCAAATGAAAGTTAAACACTTTCAACAAAGCTTTTAGAATCAAATGAAAGTCAAATACATTCAAACAAAGCTTTTTGAATCAAATGAAAGTGAATTTCATTCCACAAAGCTAATTTAGTCAAATGAAAGTCAAACACATTCAACAAAGCTAACTGAGTCAAATGAACGTCAAATACATTCAAACAAAGCTTTCCGAATCAAATGAAAGTCAAATGCTATCAACAAAGCTAAGTGAGTCAAATGAAAGTCAAACACTTTTAACAAAGCTTTTAGAATCAAATGAAAGTATAACACTTTCAAATTAAGCTTTTTGAATCAAATGAAAGTCAAATGCATTCAACAAAGATAATTGAGTCAAATGAAAGTCAAACACTTTCAACAAAGCTTTTAGAATCAAATGAAAGTCAAATACATTCAAACAAAGCTTTTTGTATCAAATGAAAGTCAATTGCATTCCACAATGCTAATTGAGTCAAATGAAAGTCAAACACATTCAACAAAGCTAATTGAGTCAAATGAACGTCAAATACATTCAAACAAAGCTTTCCGAATCAAATGAAAGTAAAATGCTATCAACAAAGCTAAGTGAGTTAAATGTAAGTCAAACACTTTTAACAAAGCTTTTAGAATCAAATGAAAGTCAAACACATTCAAATTATGCTTTTTCAATCAAATGAAAGTCAAATGCATTCAACAAAGCTAATTGAGTCAAATAAAAGTCAAACACTTTCAACAAAGCTTTTAGAAGCAAATGAAAGTTAAACACATTCAAACAAAGCTTTTTGAATCAAATGAAATTCAATTGCATTCAACAAAGATAATTGAGTCAAATGAAAGTCAAACACTTTCAACAAAGCTTTTAGAATCAAATGAAAGTCAAATACATTCAAATAAAGCTTTTTGTATCAAATGAAAGTCAATTGCATTCCACAATGCTAATTGAGTCAAATGAAAGTCAAACACATTCAACAAAGCTAATTGATTCGAATAAAAGCCAAACACATTCAAACAAAGCTTTTTGAATCAAATGAAAGCCAAATGCATTCAACAAAGCTAGTTGAGTCAAATGAATGTCAAACACTTACAACAAAGCTTTTAGAATCAAATGAAAGTCAAACACATTTAAACAAAGCTTTTTGAATCAAATGAAAGTCAAATGCATTCAACAAAGCTAATTGAGTCAAGTGATAGTCAAACACTTTCAACAAAGCTTTTAGAATCAAATGAAAGTCAAATACATTCAAACAAAGCTTTTTGAATCAAATGAAAGTCAATAGCATTCCACAAAGCTAATTGAGTCAAATGAAAGTCAAACACATTCAACAAAGCTAATTGAGTCAAATGAACGTCAAATACATTCAAACAAAGCTTTCCGAATCAAATAAAAGTAAAATGCTATCAACAAAAATAAGTGAGTCAAATGAAAGTCAAACACTATTAACAAAGCATTTAGAATCAAATGAAAGTCAAACACATTCAAATTAAGCTTTTTGAATCAAATGAAAGTCAAATGCATTCAACAAAGCTAATTGAGTCAAACGAAAGTCAAACACTTTCAACAAAGCTTTTAGAAGCAAATGAAAGTCAAACACATTCAAACAAAGCTTTTTGAATCAAATGAAAGTCAAATGCATTCAACAAAGCTAATTGAGGCAAATGAAAGTCAAACACTTTCAACAAAGCTTTTAGAATCAAATGAAAGTCAAATACATTCAAACAAAGCTTTTTGAATCAAATGAAAGTCAATTGCATTCCACAAAGCTAATTGAGTCAAATGAAAGTCAAACACATTCAACAAAGCTAATTGAGTCAAATGAACGTCAAATACATTCAAACAAAGCTTTCCGAATCAAATGAAAGTAAAATGCTATCAACAAAGCTAAGTGAGTCAAATGAAAGTCAAACACTTTTAACAAACCTTTTAGAATCAAATGAAAGTCAAACACATTCAAATTAAGGTTTTTGAATCAAATTAAAGTCAAGTGCATTCAACAAAGCTAATTGAGTCAAATGAAAGTCAAACACTTTCAACAAAGCTTTTAGAATCTAATGATAGTCAAACACATTAAAACAAAGTTTTTTGAATCAAATGAAAGCCAAATGCATTCAACAAAGCTAATTGAGTCAAATGAATGTCAAACACTTTCAACAAAGCTTTTAGAATCAAATGAAAGTCAAACACATTCAAACAAAGCTTTTTGAATCAAATGAAAGTCAAATGCATTTAACAAAGCTAATTGAGTCAAATGAAAGTCAAACACTTTCAACAAAGCATTTAGAATCAAATGAAAGTCAATTGCATTCCACAATGCAAATTGAGTCAAATGAAAGTCAAACACTTTCAACAAAAGCTTTTAAAATCAAATGAAAGTCAAACACATTCAAACAAAGCTTTTTGAATCAAATGAAAGTAAAATGCATTGAACAAAGCTAACTGAGTCAAATGAAAGTCAAGCACTTTCAACAAAGCTAATTGAGTCAAATGAAAGTCAAACACATTCAAACAATGCTTTTTGATTCAAATGAAAGTCTAATGCATTCAACAAAGCTAATTGAGTCAAATGAAAGTCAAACACTTTCAACAAAGCTTTTAGAATCAAATGAAAGTCAAATACATTAAACTAAGCTTTTTGAATCAAATGAAAGTCAATTGCATTCCACAATGTTAATTGAGTCAAATGAAAGTCAAACACATTCAACAAAGCTAATTGAGTCAAATGAAAGTTATACACATTCAAACAAAGCTTCTTGCTTCAAGTGAAAGCAAAATGCATTCAACAAAGCTAATTGAGTCAAATGAAAGTCTAACACTTTCAAGAAAGCTTTTAGAATCTTATGAAAGTCAAACACATTAAAACAAAGCTTTTTGAATCAAATGAAAGTCAAATGCATTCAACAAAGCTAATTGAGTCAAATGAAAGTCAAACACTTTCAACAAAGCTTTTAGAATCAAATGAAAGTCAAATACATTAAACTAAGCTTTTTGATCAAATGAAAGTCAATTGCATTCCACAATGCTAATTGAGTCAAACGAAACTCAAACACATTCAACAAAGCTAATTGAGTTAAATGAATGTCAAACACTTTCTACAAAGCTTTTAGAATCAAATGAAAGTCAAACACATTCAAACAAAGCTTTTTGAATCAAATGAAAGTCAAATGCATTCAACAAAGCTAATTGAGTCAAATGAAAGTTAAACACTTTTAAAAAAGGTTTTAGAATCAAATGAAAGTCAAATACATTCAAACAAAGCTATTTGAATCAAATGAAAGTCAATTGCATTCCACAAAGCTAATTGAGTCAAATAAAAGTCAAACACATTCAACAATGCTAACTGAGTCAAATGAACGTCAAATACATTCAAACAAAGCTTTCCGAATCAAATGAAAGTCAAATGCTATCAACAAAGCTAAGTGAGTCAAATGAAAGTCAAACACTTTTAACAAAGCTTTTAGAATCAAATGAAAGTATAACACATTCAAATTAAGCTTTTTGAATCAAATGAAAGTCAAATGCATTCAACAAAGCTAATTGAGTCAAAGGAAAGTCAAACACTTTCAAAAAAGCTTTTAGAATCAAATGAAAGTTAAACACATTCAAACAAAGCTTTTTGAATCAAATGAAAGTCAAATGCATTCAACAAAGCTAATTGAGTCAAATGAAAGTCAAACACTTTCATCAAAGCTTTTAGAATAAAATGAAAGTCAAATACATTCAAACAAAGCTTTTTGAATCAAATGAAAGTCAATAGCATTCCACAAAGCTAATTGAGTCAAATGAAAGTCAAACACATTCAACAAAGCTAATTGAGTCAAATGAACGTCAAATACATTCAAACAAAGCTTTCCGAATCAAATAAAAGTAAAATGCTATCAACAAAGCTAAGTGAGTCAAATGAAAGTCAAACACTTTTAACAAAGCATTTAGAATCAAATGAAAGTCAAACACATTCAAATTAAGCTTTTTGAATCAAATGAAAGTCAAATGCATTCAACAAAGCTAATTGAGTCAAACGAAAGTCAAACACTTTCAACAAAGCTTTTAGAAGCAAATGAAAGTCAAACACATTCAAACAAAGCTTTTTGAATCAAATGAAAGTCAAATGCATTCAACAAAGCTAATTGAGGCAAATGAAAGTCAAACACTTTCAACAAAGCTTTTAGAATCAAATGAAAGTCAAATACATTCAAACAAAGCTTTTTGAATCAAATGAAAGTCAATTGCATTCCACAAAGCTAATTGAGTCAAATGAAAGTCAAACACATTCAACAAAGCTAATTGAGTCAAATGAAAGTCAAACACTTTCAACAAAGCTTTTAGAATCAAAAGAAAGTCAAATACTTACAAACAAAGCTTTTTGATTCAAATGAAAGCCATTGCATTCCACAATGCGAATTGAGTCAAATGAAAGTCAAACACATTCAAACAAAGCTTCTTGATTCAAGTGAAAGTCAAATGCATTCAACAAAGCTAATTGAGGCAAATGAAAGTCAAACACTTTCAACAAAGCATTTAGAATTAAATGAAAGTCAATCACATTCAAACAAAGCTTTTTGAATCATATGAAAGTCAAATGCATTCAACAAAGCTAATTGAGTCAAATGAAAGTCAAACACTTTCAACAAATGGTAATTGAGTCAAATGAAAATCAAACACATTCAACAAAGCTAATTGAGTCAAATGAAAGTCAAACACATTCAAACAAAGCTTTTTGAATCAAATGAAAGTCAAATGCATTCAACAAAACTAATCGAGTCAAATGAAAGTCAAACACTTTCAACAAAGCTTTTAGAATCAAATGAAAGTCAAATACATTCAAACAAAGCTTTTCGAATCAAATGAAAGTCAATTGCATTCCACAATGCTAATTGAGTCAAATGAAAGTCAAACACATTCAACAAAGGAGTTAAATGAAAGTCAAACACATTATTCACAGCTAATTGAGTCAAATGAAAGTTAAACATTTTAAACAAAGCTTTTAGAATCAAATGAAAGTCAAATACATTAAATTAAGATTTTTGATCAAATGAAAGTCAATTGCATTCCACAATGCTAATTGAGTCAAATGAAAGTCAAACACATTCAACAAAGCTAATTGAGTCAAATGAAAGTCAAACACATTGAAACAAAGGTTTTTTAATCAAATGAAAGCGAAATGCATTCAACAAAATTAATTAAGTCAAATGAATGTCAAACACTTTCAACAAAGCTTTTAGAATCAAATGAAAGTCAAACACATTCAAACAAAGCATTTTGAATCAAATGAAAGTCAAATGCAATCAACAAAGCTAATTGAGTCAAATGAAAGTCAAACACTTTCAACAAAGCTTTTAGAATCAAAAGAAAGTCAAATACATTAAACTAAGCTTTTTGATAAAATGATAGTCAATTGCATTCAACAAAACTAATCGAGTCAAATGAAAGTCAAACACTTTCAACAAAGCTTTTAGAATCAAATGAAAGTCAAATACATTCAAACAAAGCGTTTTGAATCAAATGAAAGTCAATTGCATTCCACAAAGCTAATTGAGTCAAATGAAAGTCAAACACATTCAACAAAGCTAATTGAGTCAAATGAAAGTTAAACACTTTCAACAAAGCTTTTTGAATCAAATGAAAGTAAAATGCATTGAACAAAGCTAACTGAGTCAAATGAAAGTCAAGCACTTTCAACGAAGCTAATTGAGTCAAATGAAAGTCAAACACATTCAAACAATGCTTTTTGATTCAAATGAAAGTCTAATGCATTCAACAAAGCTAATTGAGTCAAATGAAAGTCAAACACATTCAAACAAAGCTTCTTGATTCAAGTGAAAGTCAAATGCATTCAACAAAGCTAATTGAGTCAAATGAAAGTCAAACACATTCAACAAAGCTAATTGAGTCAAATGAAAGTCAAACACTTTCAACAAAGCTTTTAGAATCAAATGAAAGTCAAATACATTCAAACAAAGCTTTTTGAATCAAATGAAAGTCAATTGCATTCCACAAAGCTAATTGAGTCAAATGAAAGTCAAACACATTCAACAAAGCTAATTGAGTCAAATGAAAGTCAAACACTTTCAACAAAGCTTTTAGAATCAAAAGAAAGTCAAATACTTACAAACAAAGCTTTTTGATTCAAATGAAAGCCATTGCATTCCACAATGCGAATTGAGTCAAATGAAAGTCAAACACATTCAAACAAAGCTTCTTGATTCAAGTGAAAGTCAAATGCATTCAGCAAAGCTAATTGAGCCAAATGAAAGTCAAACACTTTCAACAAAGCATTTAGAATTAAATGAAAGTCAATCACATTCAAACAAAGCTTTTTGAATCATATGAAAGTCAAATGCATTCAACAAAGCTAATTGAGTCAAATGAAAGTCAAACACTTTCAAGAAATGCTAATTGAGTCAAATGAAAATCAAACACATTCAACAAAGCTAATTGAGTCAAATGAAAGTCAAACACATTCAAACAAAGCTTTTTGAATCAAATGAAAGTCAAATGCATTCAACAAAACTAATCGAGTCAAATGAAAGTCAAACAATTTCAACAAAGCTTTTAGAATCAAATGAAAGTCAAATACATTCAAACAAAGCTTTTCGAATCAAATGAAAGTCAATTGCATTCCACAATGCTAATTGAGTCAAATGAAAGTCAAACACATTCAACAAAGGAGTTAAATGAAAGTCAAACACATTATTCACAGCTAATTGAGTCAAATGAAAGTTAAACATTTTAAACAAAGCTTTTAGAATCAAATGAAAGTCAAATACATTAAATTAAGATTTTTGATCAAATGAAAGTCAATTGCTTTCCACAATGCTAATTGAGTCAAATGAAAGTCAAACACATTCAACAAAGCTAATTGAGTCAAATGAAAGTCAAACACATTGAAACAAAGGTTTTTTAATCAAATGAAAGCGAAATGCATTCAACAAAATTAATTAAGTCAAATGAATGTCAAACACTTTCAACAAAGCTTTTAGAATCAAATGAAAGTCAAACACATTCAAACAAAGCATTTTGAATCAAATGAAAGTCAAATGCAATCAACAAAGCTAATTGAGTCAAATGAAAGTCAAACACTTTCAACAAAGCTTTTAGAATCAAAAGAAAGTCAAATACATTAAACTAAGCTTTTTGATCAAATGATAGTCAATTGCATTCCACAATGCTAATTGAGTCAAATGAAAGTCAAATACATTCAACAAAGCTAATTGGGTCAAATGAAAGTCAAACACATTCAAACAAAGCTTTTTGAATCAAATGAAAGCCAAATGCATTCAACAAAGCTAATTGAGTCAAATGAATGTCAAACACTTTCAACAAAGCTTTTAGAATCAAATGAAAGTCAAATGTATTCAACAAAGCTAATTGAGTCAAATGAAAGTCAAACACATTCAACAAAGCTAATTGAGTCAAATGAAAGTCAAACACTTTCAACAAAGCTTTTAGAATTAAATGAAAGTCAAATACATTCAAATAAAGCTTTTTGAATCAAATGAAAGTCAATTGCATTCCACAAAGCTCATTGAGTAAAATGAAAGTCAAACACTTTCAACAAAGCTTTTATAATCAAATGAAAGTCAAACACATTCAAACAAAGCTTTTTGAATCATATGAAAGTCAAATGCATTCCGCAAAGCTAATTGAGTTAAATGAAAGTCAAACACTTACAACAAATGCTAGTTGAGTCACATTAAAGTCAAACACATTCAACAAAGATAGAGTCAAATGAAAGTCAAACACATTCAAACGAAGCTTTTTGAATCAAATGAAAGTCAAGTGCATTCAACAAAGCTAATTGAGTCAAATGAAAGTCAAACACTTTTAACAAAGCTTTTAGAATCAAATGAAAGTCTAACACATTAAAATTAAGCTTTTTGAATCAAATAAAAGTCAATTGTATTCAACAAAGCTAATTGAGTCAAATGAAAGTCAAACACTTTCAACAAAGCTTTTAGAATCAAATGAAAGTCAAATACTTTCAAACAAAGATTTTTGATTCAAATGAAAGTCATTGCATTCCACAATGCTAATTGACTCAAATGAAAGTCAAACACATTCAAACAAAGCTTCTTGATTCAAGTGAAAGTCAAATACATTCAACAAAGCTAATTGAGTCAAATGAAAGTTAAACACTTTCAACAAAACTTTTAGAATTAAATGAAAGTCAATCACATTCAAACAAAGCTTTTTGAATCATATGAAAGTGAAATGCATTCAACAAAGCTAATTGAGTCAAATGAAAGTCAAACACATTCAAACAAAGCTTTTTGAATCAAATGAAAGTCAAATGCATTCAACAAAGCTAATTGAGTTAAATGAAAGTCAAACACTTTTAACAAAGCTTTTAGAATCAAATGAAAGCCTAACACATTCAAATTAAGCTTTTTGAATCAAATGAAAGTTAAATGCATTCAACAAAGCTAATCGAGTCAAATGAAAGTCAAACACTTTCAACAAAGCTTTTTGATCAAATGAAAGTCAATTGCATTTCACAATGCTAATTGAGTCAAATGAAAGTCAAACACATTCAAACAAAGCTTTTTGAATCAAATGAAAGCGAAATGCTTTCAACAAAACTAATTGAGTTAAATGAATGTCAAACACTTTCAACAAAGCTTTTAGAATCAAATGAAAGTCAAACACATTAAAACAAAGCATTTTGAATCAAATGAAAGTCAAATGCATTCAACAAAGCTAATTGAGTCAAATGAAAGTCAAACACTTTCAACAAAGCTTTTAGAATAAAATGAAAGTCAAATACATTAAACTAAGCTTTTTGATCAAATGAAAGTCAATTGCATTCCACAATGCTAATTGAGTCAAATGAAAGTCAAACACATTCAACAAAGCTAATTGAGTCAAATGAACATCAAATACATTCAAACAAAGCTTTCCGAATCAAATTAAAGTCAATTGTATTCAACAAAGCTAATTGAGTCAAATGAAAGTCAAACACTTTCAACAAAGCTTTTAGAATCAAATGAAAGTCAAAGACATTCAAACAAAGCTTTTTGAATTAAATAAAAGTCAATTGCATTCAACAAACTAATTAAGTCAAATGAAAGTCAAACACTTTCAACAAAGCTTTAAAAATCAAAATGAAAGTCAAATACATTCAAACAAAGCTTTTTGAATCAAATGAAAGTCAATTGCATTCCAGAAACTAATTAAGACAGATGAAAGTCAAACACATTCAACAAAGCTAATTGAGTCAAATGAAAGTCAAACACATTCAAACAAAGCTTCTTGATTCAAATGAAAGTCAAATGCATTCAACAAATCTAATTGAGTCTAATGAAAGTCAAACACTTTCAATAAAGCTTTTAGATTCAAATGAAAGTCCAACACATTCAAACAAAGCTTTTTGAATCAAATGAAAGTCAAATGCATTCAACAAAGCTATTTGAGTCAAATGAAAGTCAAACACTTTCAACAAAGCTTCTAGAATCAAATGAAAGTCAAACACATTCAAACAAAGCTTTTTGAATCAAATGAAAGTCAAATGCCGTCAACAAAGCTAATTTAGGCAAATGAAAGTCAAACACTTTCAACAAAGCTTTTAGAATCAAATGAAAGTCAAATACATTCAAACAAAGCTTTTCGAATCAAATGAAAGTCAATTGCATTCCACAATGTTAATTGAGTCAAATGAAAGTCAAACACATTCAACAAAGGAGTTAAATGAAAGTCAAACACATTATTCACAGCTAATTGAGTCAAATGAAAGTTAAACATTTTAAACAAAGCTTTTAGAATCAAATGAAAGTCAAATACATTAAATTAAGATTTTTGATCAAATGAAGGTCAATTGCATTCCACAATGCTAATTGAGTCAAATGAAAGTCAAACACATTCAACAAAGCTAATTGAGTCAAATGAAAGTCAAACACATTGAAACAAAGGTTTTTTAATCAAATGAAAGCGAAATGCATTCAACAAAATTAATTAAGTCAAATGAATGTCAAACACTTTCAACAAAGCTTTTAGAATCAAATGAAAGTCAAACACATTCAAACAAAGCATTTTGAATCAAATGAAAGTCAAATGCAATCAACAAAGCTAATTGAGTCAAATGAAAGTCAAACACTTTCAACAAAGCTTTTAGAATCAAAAGAAAGTCAAATACATTAAACTAAGCTTTTTGATCAAATGATAGTCAATTGCATTCCACAATGCTAATTGAGTCAAATGAAAGTCAAATACATTCAACAAAGCTAATTGGGTCAAATGAAAGTCAAACACATTCAAACAAAGCTTTTTGAATCAAATGAAAGCCAAATGCATTCAACAAAGCTAATTGAGTCAAATGAATGTCAAACACTTTCAATAAAGCTTTTAGAATCAAATGAAAGTCAAATGTATTCAACAAAGCTAATTGAGTCAAATGAAAGTCAAACACATTCAACAAAGCTAATTGAGTCAAATGAAAGTCAAACACTTTCAACAAAGCTTTTAGAATTAAATGAAAGTCAAATACATTCAAATAAAGCTTTTTGAATCAAATGAAAGTCAATTGCATTCCACAAAGCTCATTGAGTAAAATGAAAGTCAAACACTTTCAACAAAGCTTTTATAATCAAATGAAAGTCAAACACATTCAAACAAAGCTTTTTGAATCATATGAAAGTCAAATGCATTCCGCAAAGCTAATTGAGTTAAATGAAAGTCAAACACTTACAACAAATGCTAGTTGAGTCACATTAAAGTCAAACACATTCAACAAAGATAGAGTCAAATGAAAGTCAAACACATTCAAACGAAGCTTTTTGAATCAAATGAAAGTCAAGTGCATTCAACAAAGCTAATTGAGTCAAATGAAAGTCAAACACTGTTAACAAAGCTTTTAGAATCAAATGAAAGTCTAACACATTCAAATTAAGCTTTTTGAATCAAATGAAAGTCAATTGTATTCAACAAAGCTAATTGAGTCAAATGAAAGTCAAACACTTTCAACAAAGCTTTTAGAATCAAATGAAAGTCAAATACTTTCAAACAAAGATTTTTGATTCAAATGAAAGTCATTGCATTCCACAATGCTAATTGACTCAAATGAAAGTCAAACACATTCAAACAAAGCTTCTTGATTCAAGTGAAAGTCAAATACATTCAACAAAGCTAATTGAGTCAAATGAAAGTTAAACACTTTCAACAAAACTTTTAGAATTAAATGAAAGTCAATCACATTCAAACAAAGCTTTTTGAATCATATGAAAGTGAAATGCATTCAACAAAGCTAATTGAGTCAAATGAAAGTCAAACACATTCAAACAAAGCTTTTTGAATCAAATGAAAGTCAAATGCATTCAACAAAGCTAATTGAGTTAAATGAAAGTCAAACACTTTTAACAAAGCTTTTAGAATCAAATGAAAGCCTAACACATTCAAATTAAGCTTTTTGAATCAAATGAAAGTTAAATGCATTCAACAAAGCTAATCGAGTCAAATGAAAGTCAAACACTTTCAACAAAGCTTTTTGATCAAATGAAAGTCAATTGCATTTCACAATGCTAATTGAGTCAAATGAAAGTCAAACACATTCAAACAAAGCTTTTTGAATCAAATGAAAGCGAAATGCTTTCAACAAAACTAATTGAGTTAAATGAATGTCAAACACTTTCAACAAAGCTTTTAGAATCAAATGAAAGTCAAACACATTAAAACAAAGCATTTTGAATCAAATGAAAGTCAAATGCATTCAACAAAGCTAATTGAGTCAAATGAAAGTCAAACACTTTCAACAAAGCTTTTAGAATAAAATGAAAGTCAAATACATTAAACTAAGCTTTTTGATCAAATGAAAGTCAATTGCATTCCACAATGCTAATTGAGTCAAATGAAAGTCAAACACATTCAACAAAGCTAATTGAGTCAAATGAACATCAAATACATTCAAACAAATCTTTCCGAATCAAATTAAAGTCAATTGTATTCAACAAAGCTAATTGAGTCAAATGAAAGTCAAACACTTTCAACAAAGCTTTTAGAATCAAATGAAAGTCAAAGACATTCAAACAAAGCTTTTTGAATTAAATAAAAGTCAATTGCATTCAACAAACTAATTAAGTCAAATGAAAGTCAAACACTTTCAACAAAGCTTTAAAAATCAAAATGAAAGTCAAATACATTCAAACAAAGCTTTTTGAATCAAATGAAAGTCAATTGCATTCCAGAAACTAATTAAGTCAGATGAAAGTCAAACACATTCAACAAAGCTAATTGAGTCAAATGAAAGTCAAACACATTCAAACAAAGCTTCTTGATTCAAATGAAAGTCAAATGCATTCAACAAATCTAATTGAGTCTAATGAAAGTCAAACACTTTCAATAAAGCTTTTAGATTCAAATGAAAGTCCAACACATTCAAACAAAGCTTTTTGAATCAAATGAAAGTCAATTGCATGCCACAGAGCTAATTGAGTCAAATGAAAGTCAAACACATTCAACAAAGCTAATTGAGTCAAAGAACATCAAATACATTCAAACAAAGCTATCCGAATCAAATAAAAGTCAAATGCTATCAACAAAGCTAAGTGAGTCAAATGAAAGTCAAACACTTTTAACAAAGATTTTAGAATAAAATGAAAGTCTAACACATTCAGACAAAGCTTTTTAATTAAAATGAAAGCCAAATGCATTAAACAAAGCTAATTGAGTAAAAAGAATGTCAAACACATTCAAAAACGCTAATTGAGTCAAATGAAAGTCAAGCACATTCAACGAAGCTAATTGAGTCAAATGAACGTGAAATACATTCAAACAAAGCTTTCCGAATCAAATGAAAATCAAATGCTATCAACAAAGGTAAGTGAGTAAAATTAAATTCAAACACTTTTAACAAAGCTTTTAGAATCAAATAAAAGTCTAACACATTCAAATTAAGCTTTTCGAATCAAATGAAAGTCAAATGCAATCAACAAAGCTAATTGAGTAAAATGAAAGTCAAACACTTTCAACAAAGCTTTTAGAATCAAATGAAAGTCAAATACATTAAACTAAGCTTTTTGATCCAATGAAAGTCAATTGCATTCCACAATGCTAATTGAATCAATGAAAGTCAAACACATTCAACAAAGCTAATTGAGTCAAATGAAAGTCAAACACATTCAAACAAAACTTTTTGAATCAAATGAAGGCCAAATGCATTCAACAAAGCTAATTGAGTCAAATGAATGTCAAACACTTTCAACAAAGCTTTTAAAATCAATTGAAACTCGCATTCAACAAAGCTAATTGAGTCAAATGAAAGTTAAACACTTTCAACAAACCTTTTAAAGTAAAATGAAAATTATATAGATTAAACTAAGCTTTTTGATCAAATTAAAGTTCATTGCATTCCACAATGCTAATTGAGTCAAATGAATGTCAAACACATTCAACAAAGCTAATTGAGTCAAATGAAAGTTAAACACATTCAAACAAAGCTTTTTGAATCAAATGAAAGCCAAATGCATTAAACAAAGCTAATTGAGTCAAATGAATGCCAAACACTTTCAACAAAGCTTTTAGAATCAAATGAAAGTAAAACAAATTCAAACAAAGCTTTTTAAATGAAATGAAAGTCAAATGCATTCAACAAAGCTAATTGAGTTAAATGAAAGTCAAACACTTTCAACAAAGCTTTTAGAATTAAATGAAAGTCAAATAAATTCAAACAAAGCTTTTTGAATCAAATGAAAGTCAAGTGCATTCCACAAAGCTCATTGAGTCAAATGAAAGTCAAACACATTCAACAAAGCTAATTGAGTCAAATGAACGTCAAACACATTCAAACAAAGCTTTCCGAATCAAATGAAAGTCAAATGCTATCAACAAAGCTAAGTGAGTCAAATGAAAGTCAAACACTTTTAACAAAGCTTTTAGAATCAAATGAAAGTCTAACACATTTAAAAAAAGCTTTTTGAATCAAATGAAAGCCAAATGCATTAAACAAGACTAATTAAGTCAAATGAATGTCAAACACTTTCAACAAAGCTTTTAGAATCAAATGAAAGTCAAACACATTCAAACAAAGCTTTTTGAATCAAATGAAATTCAATTGCATTCCACAATGCTAATTGTGTCAAATGAAAGTCAAACACATTGAAACAAAGCTTCTTGATTCAAATGAAAGTCAAATGCATTCAACAAAGCTAATTGAGTCTAATGAAAGTCTAACACTTTCAATAACGCATTTAGAATTAAATGAAAGTCTTCCACAATGCTAATTGAGTCAAATGAAAGTCAAACACGTTCAAACAAAGCTAATTGAGTCAAATGAAAGTTAAACTCATTCAAACAAAGCGTTTTGAATTAAATGAAAGGTAAATGCATTCAACAAAGCTAATTGAGTCAAATGAAAGTCAAACACTTTCAACAAAGCTTTTAGAATCAAATGAAAGTCAAACACATTCAAACAAAGCTTTTTGAATCAAATGAAAGTCAATTGCATTCAACAAAGTTAATTGAAACAATGAAAGTCAAACACTTTCAACAAAGCTTTTAGAATCAAATGAAAGTAAATTGCATTCCACAAAGCTATTTGAGTCAAATGAAAGTCAAACACATTCAACAAAGCTAATTGAGTCAAATGAACGTCAAACACATTAAAACATAGCTTTCTAAATCAAATGAAAGTCAAATGCATTCAACAAAGCTAAGTAAGTCAAATGAAAGTCAAACACTTTCAACAAAGCTTTTAGAATCAAATTAAATTCTACCACATTCAAATTAAGCTTTTTGAATCAAATGAAAGTCAAATGCATTCAACAAATCTAATTGAGTCAAATGAAAGTCAAACACATTCAACAACGCTAATTGAGTCAAATGAAAGTCAAACACTTTCAACAAAGCTTTTAGAATCAAATGAGAGTCAAATACTTTCAAACAAAGATTTTTGATTCATATGAAAGTCAAACACATTCCACAAAGCTAATTGAGTCAAATGAAAGTCAAACACATTCAAACAAAGCTTCTTGATTCAAGTGAAAGTAAAATGCATTCAACAAAGCTAATTGAGTCAAATGAAAGGCAAACACTTTCAACAAAGCTTTTAGAATTAAATGAAAGTCAATCACATTCAAACAAAGCTTTTTGAATCATATGAAAGTCAAATGCATTCAACAAAGCTAATTGAGTCAAATGAAAGTTAAACACTTTCAACAAATGCTAATTGAGTCAAATGAAAGTCAAACACATTCCACAAAGCTAATTGAGTCAAATGAAAGTCAAACACATTCAAACAAAGCTTTTTGAATCAAATGAAAGTCAAATGCATTCAACAAAGCTAATTGAGTTAAATGAAAGTCAAACACTTTTAACAAAGCTTTTAGAATCAAATGAAAGCCTAACACATTCAAATTAAGCTTTTTGAATCAAATGAAAGTTAAATGCATTCAACAAAGCTAATCGAGTCAAATGAAAGTCAAACACTTTCAACAAAGCTTTTTGATCAAATGAAAGTCAATTGCATTTCACAATGCTAATTGAGTCAAATGAAAGTCAAACACATTCAAACAAAGCATTTTGAATCAAATGAAAGTCAAATGCATTCAACAAAGCTAATTGAGTCAAATGAAAGTCAAACACTTTCAACAAAGCTTTAGAATCAAATGACAGTCAAATACATTAAACTAAGCTTTTTGATCAAATGAAAGTCAATTGCATTCCACAATGCTAATTGAGTCAAATGAAAGTCAAACACATTCAACAAAGCTAATTGAGTCAAATGAACATCAAATACATTCAAACAAAGCTTTCCGAATCAAATGAAAGTCAATTGTATTCAACAAAGCTAATTGAGTCAAATGAAAGTCATACACTTTCAACAAAGCTTTTAGAATCAAATGAAAGTCAAACAAATTCAAACAAAGCATTTTGAGTCAAATGAAAGTCAAATGCATTCAACAAAGCTAATTAAGTCAAATGAAAGTCAAACACTTTCAACAAATGAAAGTCAAATACATTCAAACAAAGCTTTTTGAATCCAATGAACGTCATTGCATTCCACAATGCTAATTGAGTCAAATGAAAATCAAACACATTCAAACGAAGCTTCTTGATTCAAATGAAAATCAAATGCATTCAACAAAGCTAATTGAGTCAAATGAAAGTCAAACACTTTCAACAAAGCTTTTAGAATCAAATGAAAGTCAAACACATTCAAACAAAGCTTTTTGAATCATGTGAAAGTCAAATGCATTCTACAAAGCTAATTGAGTCAAATGAAAGTCAAACACTTTCAACAAAGCTTTTAAAATCAAATGAAAGTCAAATACATTAAACTAAGCTTTTTGATCAAATGAAAGTTAATTGCATTCCACAATGCTAATTGAGTCAAATGAAAGTCAAACATATTCAACAAAGCTAATTGAGTCAAATGAAAGTCAAACACTTTCAACAAAGCTTTTAGAATCAAATGAAAGTCAAATAAATTCAAAGAAAGCTTTTTGAATCAAATGAAAGTCAATTGCATTACACAATGCTAATTGAGTCAAATGAAAGTCAAACACATTCAACAAAGCTAATTGAGTCAAATGAAAGTCAAACACATTCAAACAAATCTTTTTGAATCAAATGAAAGTTAAATGCATTCAACAAAGCTAATTGAGTCAAATGAAAGTCAAACGCTTTCAACAAAGCTAATTGAGTCAAATGAAAGTCAAACACATTCAAACAAAGCTTTTTGAATCAAATGAAAGTCAAATACATTCAAACAAAGCTTTTTGAATCAAATGAAAGTCTATTGCATTCTACAATGCAAATTGAGTCAAATGAGAGCAAACACATTCAACAAAGATAATTGAGTCAAATGAAAGTCAAACACATTCAAACAAAGCTTTTTGAATCAAATGAAAGTCAAATGCATTCAACAAAGCTAATGGAGTCAAATGAAAGGTAAACACTTTCAATAAAGCTTTTAGAATCAAATGAAATGTCAAATACATTCAAACAAAGCTTTTTGAATCAAATGAAAGTCAATTGCATTCCACAATGCTAAATGAGTCAAATGAAAATCAAACACATTCAACAATGTTAATTGAGTCAAATGAAAGTCAAAAACATTCAAACAAATCTTTTTAATCAAATGAAAGCCAAATGCATTCAACAAAGCTAATTGAGTCAAATGAAAGTCAAACACTTTCAACAACGCTTTTAGAATCAAATGAAAGTCAAACATATTCAACAAAGCTTTTTGAATCAAATTAAAGTCAAATGTATTCAACAAAGCTAAGTGAGTCAAATGATAATCAAACACTTTCAACAAAACTTTTAGAATCAAATGAAAGTCAAATACATTCAACCAAAGTTTTTTGGATTAAATGAAAGTCAATTGCATTCCATAATGCTAATTGAGTCAAATGAAAGTCAAACATATTCAACAAAGCTTTTTGAATCAAATGAAAGTCAAATGCATTCATCATAGCTAATTGAGTCAAATTAAAGTTAAACACTTTCAACAAACCTTTTAGAATCAAATGAAAGTCAAATACATTCATACAAAGCTTTTTGAATCAAATGAAAGTCAATTGCTTTCCACAATGCTAATTGAGTCAAATGAAAGTCTAATACATTCAACAATGCTAATTAAGTCAAATGAAAGTCAAACACATTCAAACAAAGCTTTTTGAATCAAATGAAAGCCAAATGCATTCAACAAAGCTAATTGAGTCAAATGAAAGTCAAACACTTTCAACAATGCTTTTAGAATTAAATGAAAGTCAAACACATTCAAACAAAGCTTATTGAATCAAATGAAAGTGAAATGCGTTCAACAAAGCTAAGTGAGTCAAATGAAAGTCAAATACATTCAAACAAAACTTTTTGAATTAAATGAAAGTCAATTGCATTCCATAATGCTTATTGAGTCAAATGAAAGTCAAACATATTCAACAAAGCTAATTACGTCAAACGAACGTCAAACGCATTCAAACAAAGCTTTTTGAATCTAATGAAAGTCAAATGCGTTCAACAAAGCTAATTGAGTCAACTGAAAGTCAAACACTTTAAACAAAGCTTTTAGAATTAAATGAAAGTCAAACACATTCAAACAAAGCTTTTTGAATCAAATGAAAGTCAAATGCATTCAACAAAGCTAATTGAGTCAAATGAAACTCAAACACATTCAACAAAGCTAATTGAGTCAAATGAAAGTCAAACACATTCAAACAAAGCTTTTTGAATCAAATGAAAGTCAAATGCATTTAACAAAACTAATTGAGTCAAAAGAAAGTTAAACACTTGCAACAAAGCTTTTAGAATCAAATGAAAGTCAAATGCTTTCAAACAAACTTTTTGAATCAAATGAAAGTCAATTGCATTCCACAATGCTATTTGAGTGAAATGAAAGTCAAACACATTCAACAATGCTAATTGAGTCAAATGATAGTCAAACACATTCAAACAAAGCTTTTTGAATCAAATGAAAGCAAAATGCATTCAACAAATCTAATTGAGTCAAATGAAAGTCAAACACTTTCAACAATGCTTTTAGAATCAAATAAAAGTCAAACACATTCAAACAAAGCTTTATGAATCAAATGAAAGCCAAATGCATTTAACAAAGCTAGTTGAGTCAAATGAATGTCAAACACTTTCAATAAAGCTTTTAGAATCAAATGAAAGTCAAACACATTCAAACAAAGCTTTTTGAAACAAATGAAAGTCAAAATCATTTAACAAAGCTAATTGAGTCAAATGAAAGTCAAACACATTCAACGAAGCTAATTGAGTCAAATGAAAGTCAAACACATTCAAACAAAGCTTTTTGAATCAAATGAAAGTCAAATGGATTCAACAAAGTCAATTGAGTCAAATGAAAGTCAAACACATTCAAATAAAGCTTCTTGATTCAAATGAAAGTCAAATGCATTCAACAAAGCTAATTGTGTCAAATGAAAGTCAAACACTTTCAACAAAGCTTTTATAATCAAATGAAACTCAAACACATTCAAACAAAGCTTTTTGAATCAAATGAAAGTCAAATGCATTCAACAAAGCTAATTGAGTCAAATGAGTCAAACACTTTCAACAAAGCGTTTAGAATCAAATGAAAGTCAAATACATTCAATCAAAGCTTTTTGAATCAAATGAAAGTCAATTGCATTCCACAATGCTAATTGAGTCAAATGAAAGTCAAACACATTCAACAATGCTAATTGAGTCAAAAGAAAGTCAAACACATTCAAACAATGCTTTTTGAATAAAATGAAAAAAAATGCATTCAACAAAGCTAATTGAGTCAAATGAAAGTCAAACACTTTCAACAAAGCTAATTGAGTCAAAAGAAAGTCAAACAGATTCAAACAAAGCTTTTTGAATCAAATGAAAGTCAAATGCATTCAACAAAGCTAATTGAGTCAAATGAAACTCAAACACTTTCAACAAAGCTAATTGAGTCGAATGAAAGTCAAACACATTTAAACAAAGCTTTTTGAATCAAATGAAAATCAAATGAATTCAACAAAGCTAATTGAGTCAAATGAAAGTCAAACACTTTCATCAAAGCTTTTAGAATCAAATTAAAGTCAAATATATTCAAACAAAGCTTTTTGAATAAATTGAAAGTCAATTGCATTCCACAATGCTAATTGAGTCAAATGAAGGTCAAACACATTCAACAAAGCGTTTAGAATCAAAGGAAAGTCAAATACATTCAATCAAAGCTTTTTGAATCTAATGAAAGTCAATTGCATTCCACAATGCTAATTAAGTCAAGTGAAAGTCAAACACATTCAACAAAGCTAATTGAGTTAAAAGAAAGTCAAACACATTCAAACAAAGCTAATTGAGTCAAATGAAAGTCAAATGCATTCAACAAAGCTAATTGAGTCAAATGAAAGTCAAACACTTTCAACATAGCTAATTGAGTCGAATGAAAGTCAAACACATTTAAACAAAGCTTTTTGAATCAAATGAAAGTCAATTGCATTCAACAAAGCTAATTGAGTCAAATGAAACTCAAACACTTTCAACAAAGCTAATTGAGTCAAATGAAAGTCAAACACATTGAAACAAAGCTTTTTGAATCAAATGAAAGTCAAATGCATTCAACAAAGCCAATTGAGTCAAATGAAAGTCAAACACATTCAAACAAAGCTTCTTGATTCAAATGAAAGTCAAATGCATTCAACAAAGCTAATTGAGTCAAATGAAAGTCAAACACTTTCAACAAAGCGTTTAGAATCAAATGAAAGTCAAATACATTCAATCAAAGCTTTTTGAATCTAATGAAAGTCAATTGCATTCCACAATGCTAATTAAGTCAAGTGAAAGTCAAACACATTCAACAAAGCTAATTGAGTTAAAAGAAAGTCAAACACATTCAAACAAAGCTTTTTGAATCAAATGAAAGTCAAATGCATTCAACAAAGCTAATTGAGTCAAATGAAAGTCAAACACTTTCAACAAAGCTAATTGAGTCAAAAGAAAGTCAAACACATTCAAACAAAGCTTTTTGAATCAAATGAAAGTCAAATGCATTCAACAAAGCTAATTGAGTCAAATGAAACTCAAACACTTTCAACAAAGCTAATTGTGTCAGATGAAAGTCAAACACATTTCAACAAAGCTTTTTGAATCAAATGAAAATCAAATGAATTCAACAAAGCTATTTGAGTCAAATGAAAGTCAAACACTTTCATCAAAGCTTTTAGAATCAAATTAAAGTCAAATATATTCAAACAAAGCTTTTTGAATAAATTGAAAGTCAATTGCATTCCACAATGCTAATTGAGTCAAATGAAGGTCAAACACATTCAACAAAGCTAATTGAGTCAAATAAAAGTCAAACACATTCAAACAAAGCTTTTTGAATCAAATGATAGTCAAATGCATTCAACAAAGCCAATTGAGTCAAATGAATGTCAAACACATTCAAACAAAGCTTCTTGATTCTAATGAAAGTCAAATGCATTCAACAAAGCTAATTGAGTCAAATGAAAGTCAAACACTTTCAACAAAGCGTTTAGAATCAAATGAAAGTCAAATACATTCAATCAAAGCTTTTTGAATCTAATGAAATTCAATTGCATTCCACAATGCTAATTAAGTCAAGTGAAAGTCAAACACATTCAACAAAGCTAATTGAGTTAAAAGAAAGTCAAACACATTCAAACAAAGCTTTTTGAATCAAATGAAAGTCAAATGCATTCAACAAAGCTAATTGAGTCAAATAAAAGTCAAACACTTTCAACAAAGCTAATTGAGTCTAAAGAAAGTCAAACACATTCAAACAAAGCTTTTTGAATCAAATGAAAGTCAAATGCATTCAACAAAGCTAATTGAGTCAAATGAAACTCAAACACTTTCAACAAAGCTAATTGTGTCAGATGAAAGTCAAACACATTTAAACAAAGCTTTTTGAATCAAATGAAAATCAAATGAATTCAACAAAGCTAATTGAGTCAAATGAAAGTCAAACACTTTCATCAAAGCTTTTAGAATCAAATTAAAGTCAAATATATTCAAACAAAGCTTTTTGAATCAAATGAAAGTCAATTGCATTCCACAATGCTAATTGAGTCAAATGAAGGTCAAACACATTCAACAAAGCTAATTGAGTCAAATGAAAGTCAAACACATTCAAACAAAGCTTTTTGAATCAAATGATAGTCAAATGCATTCAACAAAGCCAATTGAGTCAAATGAATGTCAAACACATTCAAACAAAGCTTCTTGATTCTAATGAAAGTCAAATGCATTCAACAAAGCTAATTGAGTCAAATGAAAGTCAAACACTTTCAACAAAGCGTTTAGAATCACATGAAAGTCAAATACATTCAATCAAAGCTTTTTGAATCAAATGAAAGTCAATAACATTCCACAATGCTAATTAAGTCAAATGAAAGTGAAACACATTCCACAAAGCTAATTGAGTCAAAAGAAAGTCAAACACATTCAAACAAAGCTTTTTGAATCAAATGAAAGTCAAATGCATTCAACAAAGCTAATTGAGTCAAATGAAAGTCAAACACTTTCAACAAAGCTAATTGAGTCAAAAGAAAGTCAAACACATTCAAACAAAGCTTTTTGAATCAAATGAAAGTCAAATGCATTCAACAAAGCTAATTGAGTCAAATGAAACTCAAACACTTTCGTCAAAGCTTTTAGAATCAAATTAAAGTCAAATATATTCAAACAAAGCTTTTTGAATCAAATGAAAGTCAATTGCATTCCACAATGCTAATTAACTCAAATGAAGGTCAAATACATTCAACGAAGCTAATTGAGTCAAATGAAAGTCAAACACATTCAAACAAAGCTTTTTGAATCAAATGAAAGTCAAATGCATTCAACAAAGCCAATTGAGTCAAATGAAAGTCAAACACAATCAAACAAAGCTTCTTGATTCAAATGAAAGTCAAATGCATTCAACAAAGCTAATTGAGTCAAATGAAAGTCAAACACTTTCAACAAAGCGTTTAGAATCAAATGAAAGTCAAATAAATTCAATCAAAGCTTTTTGAATCAAATGAAAGTCAATTGCATTCCACAATGCTAATTAAGTCAAATGAAAGTCAAACACATTCAACAAAGCTAATTGAGTCAAATGAAAGTCAAACACATTCAAACAAAGCTTTTTGAATCAAATGAAAGTCAAATGCATTCAACATAGCTAATTGAGTCAAATGAAAGTCAAACACTTTCAACAAAGCTAATTGACTCAAATGAAAGTCAAACACATTCAAACAAAGCTTTTTGATTCAAATGAAAGTCAAATGCATTCAACAAAGCTAATTGAGACAAATGAAAGTCAAACACTTTCAACAAAGCGTTTAGAATCAGATGAAAGTCAAATAAATTCAATCAAAGCTTTTTGAATCAAATGAAAGTCAATTGCATTCCACAATGCTAATTAAGTCAAATGAAAGTCAAACACATTCAACAAAGCTAATTGAGTCAAATGAAAGTCAAACACATTCAAACAAAGCTTTTTGAATCAAATGAAAGTCAAATGCATTCAACATAGCTAATTGAGTCAAATGAAAGTCAAACACTTTCAACAAAGCTAATTGACTCAAATGAAAGTCAAACACATTCAAACAAAGCTTTTTGAATCAAATGAAAGTCAAATGCATTCAACAAAGCCAATTGAGTCAAATGAAAGTCAAACACAATCAAACAAAGCTTCTTGATTCAAATGAAAGTCAAATGCATTCAACAAAGCTAATTGAGACAAATGAAAGTCAAACACTTTCAACAAAGATTTAGAATCAAATGAAAGTCAAATACATTCACACAAAGCTTTTTGAATCAATCGAAAATCAAATGAATTCAACAAAACTAATTGTGTCTAATGAAAGTCAAACACTTTCATCAAAGCTTTTAGAATCAAATGAAAGTCAAATACATTCTAACAAAGCTTTTTGAATCAAATGGAAGTCGATTGCATTCCACAATGCTAATTGAGTCAAATGAAAGTCAAACAAATTCAACGAAGCTAATTGAGTCAAATGAAAGTCAAACACATTCAAACAAAGCTTTTTGAATCAAATGAAAGTCAAATGCATTCAACAAAGCCAATTGAGTCAAAATAAAGTCAAACACATTCAAATAAAACTTCTTGATTCAAATGAAAGTCAAATGCATTCAACAAAGCTAATTGTGTCAAATGAAAGTCTAACACTTTCAACAAAGATTTTAGAATCAAATGAAGTCAAACACATTCAAACAAAGCTTTTTGAATCAAATGAAAGTGAAATGCATTCAACAAAGCTAATTGAGTCAAATGAAAGTCAAACACTTTCAACAAAGCGTTTAGAATCAAATGAAAGTCAAATACATTCAATCAAAGCTTTTTGAATCAAATGAAAGTCAATTGCATTCCACAATGCTAATTGAGTCAAATGAAAGTCAAACACATTCAACAAAGCTAATTGAGTCAAAAGAAGTCAAACACATTCAAACAATGCTTTTTGAATCAAATGAAAGTAAAATGCATTCAACAAAGCTAATTGAGTCAAATGAAAGTCAAAAACTTTCAACAAAGCTAATTGAGTCAAAAGAAATTCAAACACATTCAAACAAAGCTTTTTGAATCAAATGAAAGTCAAATGCATTCTACAAAGCTAATTGAGTCAAATGAAACTCAAACACTTTCAACAAAGCTAATTGAGTCGAATGAAAGTCAAACACATTTAAACAAAGCTTTTTGAATCAAATGAAAATCAACTGAATTCAACAAAGCTAATTGAGTCATATGAAAGTCAAACACTTTCATCAAAGCTTTTAGAATCAAATTAAAGTCAAATATATTCAAACAAAGCTTTTTGAATCAAATGAAAGTCAATTGCATTCCACAATGCTAATTAACTCAAATGAAGGTCAAATACATTCAACGAAGCTAATTGAGTCAAATGAAAGTCAAACACATTCAAACAAAGCTTTTTGAATCAAATGAAAGTAAAATGCATTCAACAAAGCCAATTGAGTCAAATGAAAGTCAAACACATTCAAACAAAGCTTCTTGATTCAAATGAAAGTCAAATGCATTCAACAAAGCTAATTGAGTCAAATGAAAGTCAAACACTTTCAACAAAGCTAATTGAGTCAAATGAACATCAAATACATTCAAACAAAGCTTTCCGAATCAAATGAAAGTCAATTGTATTCAACAAAGCTAATTGAGTCAAATGAAAGTCATACACTTTCAGCAAAGCTTTTAGAATCAAATGAAAGTCAAACAAATTCAAACAAAGCATTTTGAGTCAAATGAAAGTCAAATGCATTCAACAAAGCTAATTAAGTCAAATGAAAGTCAAACACTTTCAACAAATGAAAGTCAAATACATTCAAACAAAGCTTTTTGAATCCAATGAAAGTCAATTGCTTTCCACAATGCTAATTGAGTCAAATGAAAGTCTAATACATTCAACAATGCTAATTAAGTCAAATGAAAGTCAAACACATTCAAACAAAGCTTTTTGAATCAAATGAAAGCCAAATGCATTCAACAAAGCTAATTGAGTCAAATGAAAGTCAAACACTTTCAACAATGCTTTTAGAATTAAATGAAAGTCAAACACATTCAAACAAAGCTTATTGAATCAAATGAAAGTGAAATGCGTTCAACAAAGCTAAGTGAGTCAAATGAAAGTCAAATACATTCAAACAAAGCTTTTTGAATTAAATGAAAGTCAATTACATTCCATAATGCTTATTGAGTCAAATGAAAGTCAAACATATTCAACAAAGCTAATTAAGTCAAACGAACGTCAAACGCATTCAAACAAAGCTTTTTGAATCTAATGAAAGTCAAATGCGTTCAACAAAGCTAATTGAGTCAACTGAAAGTCAAACACTTTAAACAAAGCTTTTAGAATCAAATGAAAGTCAAACACATTCAAACAAAGCTTTCTGAATCAAATGAAAGTCAAATGCATTCAACAAAGCTAATTGAGTCAAATGAAACTCAAACACATTCAACAAAGCTAATTGAGTCAAATGAAAGTCAAACACATTCAAACAAAGCTTTTTGAATCAAATGAAAGTCAAATGCATTTAACAAAACTAATTGAGTCAAAAGAAAGTTAAACACTTGCAACAAAGCTTTTAGAATCAAATGAAAGTCAAATGCTTTCAAACAAACTTTTTGAATCAAATGAAAGTCAATTGCATTCCACAATGCTATTTGAGTGAAATGAAAGTCAAACACATTCAACAATGCTAATTGAGTCAAATGATAGTCAAACACATTCAAACAAAGCTTTTTGAATCAAATGAAAGCAAAATGCATTCAACAAAGCTAATTGAGTCAAATGAAAGTCAAACACTTTCAACAATTTTTTTAGAATCATATAAAAGTCAAACACATTCAAACAAAGCTTTATGAATCAAATGAAAGCCAAATGCATTTAACAAAGCTAGTTGAGTCAAATGAATGTCAAACACTTTCAATAAAGCTTTTAGAATCAAATGAAAGTCAAACACATTCAAACAAAGCTTTTTGAAACAAATGAAAGTCAAAATCATTTAACAAAGCTAATAGAGTCAAATGAAAGTCAAACACATTCAACGAAGCTAATTGAGTCAAATGAAAGTCAAACACATTCAAAAAAAGCTTTTTGAATCAAATGAAAGTCAAATGCATTCAACAAAGTCAATTGAGTCAAATGAAAGTCAAACACATTTAAATAAAGCTTCTTGATTCAAATGAAAGTCAAATGCATTCAACAAAGCTAATTGTGTCAAATGAAAGTCAAACACTTTCAACAAAGCTTTTATAATCAAATGAAAGTCAAACACATTCAAACAAAGCTTTTTGAATCAAATGAAAGTCAAATGCATTCAACAAAGCTAATTGAGTCAAATGAGTCAAACACTTTCAACAAAGCGTTTCGAATCAAATGAAAGTCAAATACATTCAATCAAAGCTTTTTGAATCAAATGAAAGTCAATTGCATTCCACAATGCTAATTGAGTCAAATGAAAGTCAAACACATTCAACAAAGCTAATTGAGTCAAAAGAAAGTCAAACACATTCAAACAATGCTTTTTGAATAAAATGAAAAAAAAATGCATTCAACAAAGCTAATTGAGTCAAATGAAAGTCAAACACTTTCAACAAAGCTAATTGAGTCAAAAGAAAGTCAAACACATTCAAACAAAGCTTTTTGAATCAAATGAAAGTCAAATGCATTCAACAAAGCTAATTGAGTCAAATGAAAGTTAAACACTTTCAACAAAGCTAATTGAGTTGAATGAAAGTCAAACACATTTAAACAAAGCTTTTTGAATCAAATGAAAGTTAAATGCATTCAACAAAGCTAATTGAGTCAAATGAAACTCAAACACTTTCATCAAAGCTTTTAGAATCAAATTAAAGTCAAATATATTCAAACAAAGCTTTTTGAATAAATTGAAAGTCAATTGCATTCCACAATGCTAATTGAGTCAAATGAAGGTCAAACACATTCAACAAAGCGTTTAGAATCAAAGGAAAGTCAAATACATTCAATCAAAGCTTTTTAAATGTAATGAAAGTCAATTGCATTCCACAATGCTAATTAAGTCAAGTGAAAGTCAAACACATTCAACAAAGCTAATTGAGTTAAAAGAAAGTCAAACACATTCAAACAAAGCCAATTGAGTCAAATGAAAGTCAAATGCATTCAACAAAGCTAATTGAGTCAAGTGAAAGTCAAACACTTTCAACATAGCTAATTGAGTCGAATGAAAGTCAAACACATTGAAACAAAGCTTTTTGAATCAAATGAAAGTCAAATGCATTCAACAAAGCCAATTGAGTCAAATGAAAGTCAAACACATTCAAACAAAGCTTCTTGATTCAAATGAAAGTCAAATGCATTCAACAAAGCTAATTGAGTCAAATTAAAGTCAAACACTTTCAACAAAGCGTTTAGAATCAAATGAAAGTCAAATACATTCAATCAAAGCTTTTTGAATCTAATGAAAGTCAATTGCATTCCACAATGCTAATTAAGTCAAGTGAAAGTCAAACACATTCAACAAAGCTAATTGAGTTAAAAGAAAGTCACACACATTCAAACAAAGCTTTTTGAATCAAATGAAAGTCAAATGCATTCAACAAAGCTAATTGAGTCAAATGAAAGTCAAACACTTTCAACAAAGCTAATTGAGTCAAAAGAAAGTCAAACACATTCAAACAAAGCTTTTTGAATCAAATGAAAGTCAAATGCATTCAACAAAGCTAATTGAGTCAAATGAAACTCAAACACTTTTAACAAAGCTAATTGTGTCAGATGAAAGTCAAACGCATTTAAACAAAGCTTTTTGAATCAAATGAAAATCAAATGAATTCAACAAAGCTATTTGAGTCAAATGAAAGTCAAATATATTCAAACAAAGCTTTTTGAATAAATTGAAAGTCAATTGCATTCCACAATGCTAATTGAGTCAAATGAAGGTCAAACACATTCAACAAAGCTAATTGAGTCAAATGAAAGTCAAACACATTCAAACAAAGCTTTTTGAATCAAATGATAGTCAAATGCATTCAACAAAGCCAATTGAGTCAAATGAATGTCAAACACATTCAAACAAAGCTTCTTGATTCTAATGATAGTCAAATGCATTCAACAAAGCTATTTGAGTCAAATGAAAGTCAAACACTTTCAACAAAGCGTTTAGAATCACATGAAAGTCAAATACATTCAATCAAAGCTTTTTGAATCAAATGAAAGTCAATAACATTCCACAATGCTAATTAAGTCAAATGAAAGTCAAACACATTCCACAAAGCTAATTGAGTCAAAAGAAAGTCAAACACATTCAAACAAAGCTTTTTGAATCAAATGAAAGTCAAATGCATTCAACAAAGCTAATTGAGTCAAATGAAAGTCAAACACTTTCAACAAAGCTAATTGAGTCAAATGAAAGTCAAACACATTCAAACAAAGCTTTTTGATTCAAATGAAAGTCAAATGCATTCAACAAAGCTAATTGAGTCAAATGAAACTCAAACACTTTCAACAAAGCTAATTGAGTCGAATGAAAGTCAAACACATTTAAACAAAGCTTTTTGAATCAAATGAAAATCAACTGAATTCAACAAAGCTAATTGAGTCATATGAAAGTCAAACACTTTCATCAAAGCTTTTAGAATCAAATTAAAGTCAAATATATTCAAACAAAGCTTTTTGAATCAAATGAAAGTCAATTGCATTCCACAATGCTAATTAACTCAAATGAAGGTCAAATACATTCAACGAAGCTAATTGAGTCAAATGAAAGTCAAACACATTCAAACAAAGCTTTTTGAATCAAATGAAAGTCAAATGCATTCAACAAAGCCAATTGAGTCAAATGAAAGTCAAACACATTCAAACAAAGCTTCTTGATTCAAATGAAAGTCAAATGCATTCAACAAAGCTAATTGAGTCAAATGAAAGTCAAACACTTTCAACAAAGTGTTTAGAATCAAATGAAAGTCAAATAAATTCAATCAAAGCTTTTTGAATCAAATGAAAGTCAATTGCATTCCACAATGCTAATTAAGTCAAATGAAAGTCAAACACATTCAACAAAGCTAATTGAGTCAAATGAAAGTCAAACACATTCAAACAAAGCTTTTTGAATCAAATGAAAGTCAAATGCATTCAACAAAGCTAATTGAGTCAAATGAAAGTCAAACACTTTCAACAAAGCTAATTGACTCAAATGAAAGTCAAACACATTCAAACAAAGCTTTTTGATTCAAATGAAAGTCAAATGCATTCAACAAAGCAAATTGAGACAAATGGAAGTCAAACACTTTCAACAAAGCTTTATAATCAAATGAAAGTCAAATACATTCACACAAAGCTTTTTGAATCAATCGAAAATCAAATGAATTCAACAAAACTAATTGTGTCTAATGAAAGTCAAACACTTTCATCAAAGCTTTTAGAATCAAATGAAAGTCAAATACATTCTAACAAAGCTTTTTGAATCAAATGGAAGTCGATTGCATTCCACAATGCTAATTGAGTCAAATGAAAGTCAAACAAATTCAACGAAGCTAATTGAGTCAAATGAAAGTCAAACACATTCAAACAAAGCTTTTTGAATCAAATGAAAGTCAAATGCATTCAACAAAGCCAATTGAGTCAAAATAAAGTCAAACACATTCAAATAAAACTTCTTGATTCAAATGAAAGTCAAATGCATTCAACAAAGCTAATTGTGTCAAATGAAAGTCTAACACTTTCAACAAAGATTTTAGAATCAAATGAAGTCAAACACATTCAAACAAAGCTTTTTGAATCAAATGAAAGTGAAATGCATTCAACAAAGCTAATTGAGTCAAATGAAAGTCAAACACTTTCAACAAAGCGTTTAGAATCAAATGAAAGTCAAATACATTCAATCAAAGCTTTTTGAATCAAATGAAAGTCAATTGCATTCCACAATGCTAATTGAGTCAAATGAAAGTCAAACACATTCAACAAAGCTAATTGAGTCAAAAGAAGTCAAACACATTCAAACAATGCTTTTTGAATCAAATGAAAGTAAAATGCATTCAACAAAGCTAATTGAGTCAAATGAAAGTCAAAAACTTTCAACAAAGCTAATTGAGTCAAAAGAAATTCAAACACATTCAAACAAAGCTTTTTGAAACAAATGAAAGTCAAATGCATTCTACAAAGCTAATTGAGTCAAATGAGTCAAACACTTTCAACAAAGCATTTAGAATCAAATGAAAGTCAAATACATTCAATCAAAGCTTTTTGAATCAAATGAAAGTCAATTGCATTCCACAATGCTAATTGAGTCAAATGAAAGTCAAACACATTCAACAAAGCTAATGGAGTCAAAAGAAAGTCAAACACATTCAAACAAAGCTTTTTGAATCAAATGAAAGTAAAATGCATTCAACAAAGCTAATTGAGTCAAATGAAAGTCAAACACTTTCAACAAAGCTAATTGAGTCAAAAGAAAGTCAAACACATTCAAACAAAGCCTTTTGAATCAAATGAAAGTCAAATGCATTCAACAAAGCTAATTGAGTCAAATGAAACTCAAACACTTTCAACAAAGCTAATTGAGTCAAATGAAAGTCAAACACATTTAAACAAAGCTTTTTGAATCAAATGAAAATTAAATGAATTCAACAAAGCTATTTGAGTCAAATGAAAGTCAAACACTTTCATCAAAGCTTTTAGAATCAAATTAAAGTCAAATATATTCAAACAAAGCTTTTTGAATCAATTGAAAGTCAATTGCATTCCACAATGCTAATTGAGTCAAATGAAGGTCAAACACATTCAACAAAGCTAATTGAGTCAAATGAAAGTCAAACACATTCAAACAAAGCTTTTTGAATCAAATGATAGTCAAATGCATTCAACAAAGCCAATTGAGTCAAATGAAAGTCAAACACATTCAAACATAGCTTCTTGATTCAAATGAAAGTCAAATGCATTCAACAAAGCTAATTGATTCAAATGAAAGTCAAACACTTTCAACAAAGATTTCAGAATCAAATGAAAGTAAAACACATTCATACAAAGCTTTTTGAATCAAATGAATGTCAAATGCATTCAACAAAGCTAATTAAGTCAAATGAAAGTCAAACACATTCAACAAAGCTAATTGAGTTAAAAGAAAGTCAAACACATTCAAACAAAGCTTCTTGATTCAAATGAAAGTAAAATGCATTCAACAAAGCTAATTGAGTCAAATGAAAGTCAAACACTTTCAACAAAGCGTTTAGAATCACATGAAAGTGAAATACATTCAATCAAAGCTTTTTGAATCAAATGAAAGTCAATAACATTCCACAATGCTAATTAAGTCAAATGAAAGTCAAACACATTCAACAAAGCTAATTGAGTCAAAAGAAAGTCAAACACATTCAAACAAAGCTTCTTGATTCAAATGAAAGTCAAACACATTCAAACAAAGCTTTTTAAATCAAATGAAAGTCAAATGCATTCAACAAAGCCAATTGAGTCAAATGAAAGTCAAACACATTCAAATAAAGCTTCTTGATTCAAATGAAAGTCATTTGCATTCAACAAAGATAATTGTGTCAAATGAAAGTCAAACAATTTCAACAAGGCGTTTAGAATCACATGAAAGTCAAACACATTCAAACAAAGCTTTTTGAATCAAATGAAAGTCAAATGCATTCAACAAAGCTAATTGAGTCAAATGAGTCAAACACATTCAACAAAGCGTTTAGAATCAAATGAAAGTCAAATACATTCAATCAAAGCTTTTTGAATCAAATGAAAGTCAATGGCATTCCGCAATGCTAATTAAGTCAAATGAAAGTCAAACACATTCAACAAAGCTAATTGAGTCAAAAGAAAGTCAAACACATTCAAACAAAGCTTTTTGAATCAAATGAAGGTCAATTGCATTCCACAATGCTAATTGAGTCAAATGAAAGTCAAACACATTCAATAAAGCTAATGGAGTCAAAAGAAAGTCAAACACATTCAAACAAAGCTTTTTGAATCAAATGAAAGTAAAATGCATTCAACAAAGCTAATTGAGTCAAATGAAAGTCAAACACTTTCAACAAAGCTAATTGAGTCAAAAGAAAGTCAAACACATTCAAACAAAGTTTTTTGAATCAAATGAAAGTCAAATGCACTCAACAAAGCTAATTAAGTCAAATGAAAGTCAAACACATTTAAACAAAGCTTTTTGAATCAAATGAAAATCAAATGAATTCAACAAAGCTATTTGAGTTAAATGAAAGTCAAACACTTTCATCAAAGCTTTTAGAATCAAATTAAAGTCAAATATATTCAAACAAAGCTTTTTGAATCAATTGAAAGTCAATTGCATTCCACAATGCTAATTGAGTCAAATGAAGGTCAAACACATTCAACAAAGCTAATTGAGTCAAATGAAAGTCAAACACATTCAAACAAAGCTTTTTGAGTCAAATGATAGTCAAATGCATTCAACAAAGCCAATTGAGTCAAATGAATGTCAAACACATTCAAACAAAGCTTCTTGATTCAAATGAAAGTCAAATGCATTCAACAAAGCTAATTGAGTCAAATGAAAGTCAAACACTTTCAACAAAGCGTTTAGAATCACATGAAAGTCAAATACATTCAATCAAAGCTTTTTGAATCAAATGAAAGTCAATAACATTCCACAATGCTAATTAAGTCAAATGAAAGTCAAACACATTCAACAAAGCTAATTGAGTCAAAAGAAAGTCAAACACATTCAAACAAAGCTTCTTGATTCAAATGAAAGTCAAACACATTCAAACAAAGCTTTTTAAATCAAATGAAAGTCAAATGCATTCAACAAAGCCAATTGAGTCAAATGAAAGTCAAACACATTCAAATAAAGCTTCTTGATTCAAATGAAAGTCATTTGCATTCAACAAAGATAATTGTGTCAAATGAAAGTCAAACAATTTCAACAAGGCGTTTAGAATCACATGAAAGTCAAACACATTCAAACAAAGCTTTTTGAATCAAATGAAAGTCAAATGCATTCAACAAAGCTAATTGAGTCAAATGAGTCAAACACATTCAACAAAGCGTTTAGAATCAAATGAAAGTCAAATACATTCAATCAAAGCTTTTTGAATCAAATGAAAGTCAATGGCATTCCACAATGCTAATTAAGTCAAATGAAAGTCAAACACATTCAACAAAGCTAATTGAGTCAAAAGAAAGTCAAACACATTCAAACAAAGCTTTTTGAATCAAATGAAGGTCAATTGCATTCCACAATGCTAATTGAGTCAAATGAAAGTCAAACACATTCAATAAAGCTAATGGAGTCAAAAGAAAGTCAAACACATTCAAACAAAGCTTTTTGAATCAAATGAAAGTAAAATGCATTCAACAAAGCTAATTGAGTCAAATGAAAGTCAAACACTTTCAACAAAGCTAATTGAGTCAAAAGAAAGTCAAACACATTCAAACAAAGTTTTTTGAATCAAATGAAAGTCAAATGCACTCAACAAAGCTAATTAAGTCAAATGAAAGTCAAACACATTTAAACAAAGCTTTTTGAATCAAATGAAAATCAAATGAATTCAACAAAGCTATTTGAGTTAAATGAAAGTCAAACACTTTCATCAAAGCTTTTAGAATCAAATTAAAGTCAAATATATTCAAACAAAGCTTTTTGAATCAATTGAAAGTCAATTGCATTCCACAATGCTAATTGAGTCAAATGAAGGTCAAACACATTCAACAAAGCTAATTGAGTCAAATGAAAGTCAAACACATTCAAACAAAGCTTTTTGAGTCAAATGATAGTCAAATGCATTCAACAAAGCCAATTGAGTCAAATGAATGTCAAACACATTCAAACAAAGCTTCTTGATTCAAATGAAAGTCAAATGCATTCAACAAAGCTAATTGAGTCAAATGAAAGTCAAACACTTTCAACAAAGCGTTTAGAATCACATGAAAGTCAAATACATTCAATCAAAGCTTTTTGAATCAAATGAAAGTCAATAACATTCCACAATGCTAATTAAGTCAAATGAAAGTCAAACACATTCAACAAAGCTAATTGAGTCAAAAGAAAGTCAAACACATTCAAACAAAGCTTTTTGAATCAAATGAAAGTCAAATGCATTCAACAAAGCTAATTGAGTCAAATGAAAGTCAAACACTTTCAACAAAGCTAATTGAGTCAAATGAAAGTCAAACACATTCAAACAAAGCTTTTTGATTCAAATGAAAGTCAAATGCATTCAACAAAGCTAATTGAGTTAAATGAAACTCAAACACTTTCAACAAAGCCAATTGAGTCAAATGAAAGTCAAACACATTCAAACAAAGCTTCTTGATTCAAATCAAATTCAAATGCATTAAACAAAGCTAATTGTGTCAAATGAAAGTCAAACACTTTCAACAAAGGTAATTGAGTCAAATGAAAGTCAAACACATTCAAACAAAGCTTTTTGAATCAAATGAAAGTCAAATGCATTCAACAAAGCTAATTGAGTCAAATGAAAGTCAAACACTTTCAACAAAGCTAATTGAGTCAAAAGAAAGTCAAACACATTCAAACAAAGCTTTTTGAATCAAATGAATGTAAAACGCATTCAACAAAGCTAATTGAGTCAAATGAAAGTCAAACACTTTCAACAAAGCTAATTGAGTCAAAAGAAAGTCAAACACATTCAAACAAAGCTTTTTGAATCAAATGAAAGTCAAATGCATTCAACAAAGCTAATTGAGTTAAATGAAAGTAAAACACTTTCAACAAAGCTAATTGAGTCAAATGAAAGTCAAACACATTTAAACAAAGCTTTTTGAATCAAATGTAAATCAAATGAATTCAACAAAGCTAATTGAGTCAAATGAAAGTCAAACACTTTCATCAAAGCTTTTAGAATCAAATTAAAGTCAAATATATTCAAACAAAGCTTTTTGAATCAAATGAAAGTCAATTGCATTCCACAATGCTAATTGAGTCAAATGAAGGTCAAACACATTCAACGAAGCTAATTGAGTCAAATGAAAGTCAAACACATTCAAACAAAGCTTTTTGAATCAAATGAAAGTCAAATGCATTCAACAAAGCCAATTGAGTCAAATGAAAGTCAAACACATTCAAACAAAGCTTCTTGATTCAAATGAAATTCAAATGCATTCAACAAAGCTAATTGTGTCAAATGAAAGTCAAACACTTTCAACAAAGCTAATTGAGTCAAATGAAAGTCAAACACATTCAAACAAAGCTTTTTGAATCAAATGAAAGTCAAATGCATTCAACAAAGCTAATTGAGTCAAATGAAAGTCAAACACTTTCATCCAAGCTTTTAGAATCAAATGAAAGCCAAATACATTAAACTATGCTTTTTGATCAAATGAAAGTCTATTGCATTCCATAATGGTAATTGAGTCAAATGAAAGTCAAACACATTCAAAAAAGCTAATTAAGTAAAATGAAAGTCAAACACATTCAAACAAAGCATTTTTGAATCAAATGAAAGCCAAATGCATTCTACAAAGCTAACTGAGTCAAATGAATGTCAAACACTTTCAACAAAGCTTTTAGAATCAAATGAAAGTCAAATACATTCAATCAAAGCTTTTTGAGTCAAATGAAAGTCAAACACTTTCAACAAAGCTTTTAGAATCAAATGAAAGTCAAACACATTCAAACAAAGCTTTTTGAATCAAATGAAAGTCAAATGCATTCAGCAAAGCTAATTGAGTCAAATGAAAGTCAAACACTTTCAACAAAGCTAATTGAGTCAAATGAAAGTCAAACACATTTAAACAAAGCTTTTTGAATCAAATGAAAATCAAATGAATTCAACAAAGCTAATTGAGTCAAATGAAAGTCAAACACTTTCATCAAAGCTTTTAGAATCAAATTAAAGTCAAATATATTCAAACAAAGCTTTTTGAATCAAATGAAAGTCAATTGCATTCCACAATGCTAATTGAGTCAAATGAAGGTCAAACACATTCAACGAAGCTAATTGAGTCAAATGAAAGTCAAACACATTCAAACAAAGCTTTTTGAATCAAATGAAAGTCAAATGCATTCAACAAAGCCAATTGAGTCAAATGAAAGTCAAACACATTCAAACAAAGCTTCTTGATTCAAATGAAATTCAAATGCATTCAACAAAGCTAATTGAGTCAAATGAAAGTCAAACACTTTCAACAAAGCGTTTAGAATCAAATAAAAGTCAAATGCATTCAAACAAAGCTTTTTGAATCAAATGGAAGTCGATTGCATTCCACAATGCTAATTGAGTCAAATGAAAGTCAAACACATTCAACGAAGCTAATTGAGTCAAATGAAAGTCAACCACATTCAAACAAAGCTTTTTGAATCAAATGAAAGTCAAATGCATTCAACAAAGCCAATTGAGTCAAATGAAAGTCAAACACATTCAAACAAAGCTTCTTGATTCAAATGAAATTCAAACACTTTCAACAAAGCTAATTGAGTCAAATGAAAGTCAAACACATTCAACGAAGCTAATTGAGTCAAATGAAAGTCAAACACATTCAAACAAAGGTTTTTGACTCAAATGAAAGTCAAATGCATTCAACAAAGCCAATTGAGTCAAATGAAAGTCAAACACATTCAAATAAAGCTTCTTGATTCAAATGAAAGTCAAATGCATTCAACAAAGCTAATTGAGTCAAATGAATGTCAAACACATTCAAACAAAGCTTTTTGAATCAAATGAAAGTCAAATGCATTCAACAAAGCTAATTGAGTCAAATGAAAGTCAAACACTTTCAACAAAGCGTTTAGAATCAAATGAAAGTCAAATACATTCAATCAAAGCTTTTTGAATCAAATGAAAGTCAATTGCATTTCACAATGCTAATTGAGTCAAATGAAAGTCAAACACATTCAACAAAGCTAATTGAGTCAAAATAAAGTCAAACACATTCAAACAAAGCTTTTTGTATCAAATGAAAGTAAAATGCATTCAACAAAGCTAATTGAGTCAAATGAAAGTGAAACACTTTCAACAAAGCTAATTGAGTCAAATGAAAGTCAAACACATTCAAACAAAGCATTTTGATTCAAATGAAAGTCAAATGCATTCAACAAAGCTAATTGAGTCAAATGAAAGTCAAACACTTTCAACAAAGCTTTTAGAATCAAATGAAAGTCAAACACATTCAAACAAAGCTTTTTGAATCAAATGAAAATCAAATGAATTCAACAAAGCTAATTGAGTCAAATGAAAGTCAAACACTTTCATCAAAGCTTTTAGAATCAAATGAAAGTCAAATACATTCAAACAAAGCTTTTTGAATCAAATGAAAGTCAATTGCATTCCATAATGCTAATTGAGTCAAATGAAAGTCAAACACATTCAACGAAGCTAATTGAGTCAAAAGAAAGTCAAACACATTCAAACAAAGCTTTTTGAATCAAATGAAAGTCAAATGCATTCAACAAAGCCAATTGAGTCAAATGAAAGTCAAACACATTCAAACATAGCTTCTTAATTCAAAAGAAAGTCAAATGCATTCAACAAAGCTAATTGAGTCAAATGAAAGTCAAACACTTTCAACAAAGCTTTTAGAATCAAATGAAAGTAAAACACATTCAAACAAAGCTTTTTGAGTCAAATGAATGTCAAATGCATTCAACAAAGCTAATTGAGTCAAATGAAAGTCAAACACATTCAACAAAGCTATTTGAGTTAAAAGAAAGTCAAACACATTTAAACAAAGCTTTTTGAATCAAATGAAAGTCAAATGCATTCAACAAAGCCAATTGAGTCAAATGAAAGTCAAACACATTCAAATAAAGCTTCTTGATTCAAATGAAAGTCAAATGCATTCAACAAAGCTAATTGAGTCAAATGAAAGTCAAGCACTTTCAACAAAGCTTTTAGAATCAAATGAAAATCAAGTACATTCAAACAATGATTTTTGAATCAAATGAAAGTCAAATGCATTCAACAAAGCTAAGTGAGTTAAATGAAAGTCAAACACTTTCAACAAAGCTTTTAAAATCAAATGAAAGTCAAATACATTCAAACAAAGCTTTTTGAATCAAATGAAAATCAAATAATTGCAAAGCTAGTTGAGTCAAATGAAAGTCAAACACATTCATCAAAGCTTTTAGAATCAAATGAAAGTCAAATACATTTAAACAAAGCTTTTTGAATCAAATGGAAGTCAATTGCATTCCACAATGCTAATTGTGTCAAATAAAAGTCAAACACATTCAAACAAAGCTTTTTGAATCAAATGAAAGTCAAATGCATTCAACAAAGCTAATTGAGTCAAATGAAAGTCAAACACATTCAAATAAAGCTTCTTTATTAAAATGAAAGTCAAATGCATTTAACAAAGCTAATTGTGTCAAATGAAAGTCAAACACTTTCAACAAAGCTTTTAGAATCAAATGAAAGTCAAACACATTCAAACAGAGCTTTTTGAATCAAATGAAAGTGAAATGCATAAAACAAAGCTAATTGAGTCAAATTAAAGTCAAACACATTCAACAAAGCGTTTTGAATCAAATGAAAGTGAAATACATTGAATAAAAGCTTTTTGAATCAAATGAAAGTCAATTGCATTCCACAATGCTAATTGAGTCAAATGAAAGTCAAACACATTCAACAAAGCTAATTGAGTCAAAAGAAAGTCAAACACATTCAAACAAAGCTTTTTGAATCAAATGAAAGTCAAACACATTCAAACAAAGCTTTTTGAATCAAATGAAAGTCAAATGCATTCAACAAAGCTAATTGAGTCAAATGAAAGTCAAACACATTCAACAAAGCGTTTTGAATCAAATGAAAGTCAAATACATTCAATCAAAGCTTTTTGAATCAAATGAAAGTTAATTGCATTCCACAACACTAATTGAGTTACATGAAAGTCAAACACATTCAACAAAGCTTTTAGAATCAAATGAAAGTCTAATACATTTAAACAAAGCTTTTTGAATCAAACGAAAATCAAATGAATTCAACAAAGCTAATTGAGTCAATTGAAAGTCAAACACTTTCATCAAAGCTTTTAGAATAAAATGAAAGTCAAATACATTCAATCAAAGCATTTTGAATCAAATCGAAGTCAATTGCATTCCACAATGCTTATGGAGTCAAATGAAAGTCAAACACATTCAACGAAGCTAATTGAGTCAAATGAAAGTCAAACACATTCAAACGAAGTTTTTAGAATCAAATAAATGTCAAATGCATTCAACAAAGCCAATTGAGTCAAATGAAAGTCAAACACATTCAAATAAAGCTTCTTGATTAAAATTAAAGTCAAATGCATTCAACAAAGCTAATTGTGTCAAATGAAAGTCAAACACTTTCAACAAAGCTTTTAGAATCAAATGAAAGTCAAACACATTCAAACAAAGCTTTTTGAATCAAATGAAAGTCAAATGCATTCAACAAAGCTAATTAAATCAAATGAAAGTCAAACACTTTCAACAAAGCATTTTGAATCAAATTAAAGTCAAATACATTCAATCAATGCTTTTTGAATTAAATGAAAGTCAATTGCATTCCACAATGCTTATTGAGTCAAATGAAAATCAAACACTTACAACAAAGCTTTTAGAATCAAATGAAGGTCTAATACATTCAAACAAAGCTTTTTGAATCAAACGAAAATCAAATGAATTCAACAAAGCAAATTGAGTCAAATGAAAGTCAAACACTTTCATCAAAGCTTTTAGAATAAAATGAAAGTCAAATACATTCAATCAAAGCTTTTTGAATCAAATCGAAGTCAATTGCATTCCACAATGCTAATTGAGTCAAATGAAAGTCAAACACATTCAACGAAGCTAATTGAGTCAAATGAAAGTCAAATACATTCAAACAAAGCTTTTTGAATCAAATGAAAGTTAAATGGATTCAACAAAGCCAATTGAGTCAAATGAAAGTCAAACACATTCAAATAAAGCTTCTTGATTAAAATGAAAATCAAATGCATTCAACAAAGCTAATTGTGTCAAATGAAAGTCAAACACTTTCAACAAAGCTTTTAGAATCAAATGAAAGTCAAACACATTCAAACAAAGCTTTTTGAATCAAATGAAAGTCAAATGCATTCAACAAAGCTAATTGAGTCAAATGAAAGTCAAACACATTCAACAAAGCGTTTTGAATCAAATGAAAGTCAAATACATTCAATCAAAGCTTTTTGAATCAAATGAAAGTCAATTGCATTCCACAATGCTAATTGAGTCAAATGAAAGTCAAACACATTCAACAAAGCTAATTGAGTCAAAAGAAAGTCAAACACATTCAAACAAAGCTTTTTGAATCAAATGAAAGTAAAATGCATTCAACAAAGCTAATTGAGTCAAATGAAAGTCAAACACTTTCAACAAAGCTAATTGAGTCAAATAAAAGTCAAACACATTCAATGAAGCTAATAGAGTCAAATGAAAGTCAAACACATTCAAACAAAGCTTTTTGACTCAAATGAAAGTCAAATGCATTCAACAAAGCCAATTGAGTCAAATGAAAGTCAAACACATTCAAATAAAGCTTCTTGATTGAAATGAAAGTCAAATGCATTCAACAAAGCTAATTGAGTCAAATGAAAGTCAAACACATTCAAACAAAGCTTTTTGAATCAAATGAAAGTCAAATGCATTCAACAAAGCTAATTGAGTCAAATGAAAGTCAAACACTTTCAACAAAGCGTTTAGAATCAAATGAAAGTCAAATAAATTCAATCAAAGCTTTTTGAATCAAATGAAAGTCAATTGCATTTCACAATGCTAATTGAGTAAAGTGAAAGTCAAACACATTCAACAAAGCTAATTGAGTCAAAATAAAGTCAAACACATTCAAACAAAGCTTTTTGAATCAAATGAAAGTAAAATGCATTCAACAAAGCTAATTGAGTCAAATGAAAGTGAAACACTTTCAACAAAGCTAATTGAGTCAAATGAAAGTCAAACACATTCAAACAAAGCTTTTTGATTCAAATGAAAGTCAAATGCATTCAACAAAGCTAATTGAGTCAAATGAAAGTCAAACACTTTCAACAAAGCTTTTAGAATCAAATGAAAGTCAAACACATTCAAACAAAGCTTTTTGAATCAAATGAAAATCAAATGAATTCAACAATGCTAATTGAGTCAAATGAAAGTCAAACACATTCAACAAAGCATTTTGAATCAAATAAAAGTCAAATACAATAAATCAAAGCTTTGTGAATCAAATGAGAGTCAATTGCATTCCACAATGCTAATTGAGTCAAATGAAAGTCAAACACATTCAACAAAGCTAATTGAGTCAAAAGAAAGTCAAACACATTCAAACAAAGCTTTTTGAATCAAATGAAAGTCAAATGCATTCAACAAAGCTAATTGAGTCAAATGAAAGGCAAACACTTTCAACAAAGCGTTTAGAATCAAATGAAAGTCAAATACATTCAATCAAAGCTTTTTGAATCAAATGAAAGTCAATTGCATTCCAGAATGCTAATTGAGTCAAATGAAAGTCAAACACATTCAACAAAGCTAATTGAGTCAAAAGAAAGTCAAACACATTCAAACATAGCTTTTTGAATCAAATGAAAGTAAAATGCATTCAACAAAGCTAATTGAGTCAAATGAAAGTCAAACACTTTCAACAAAGCTAATTGAGTCAAATAAAAGTCAAACACATTCAATGAAGCTAATTGAGTCAAATGAAAGTCAAACACATTCAAACAAAGCTTTTTGACTCAAATGAAAGTCAAATGCATTCAACAAAGCCAATTGAGTCAAATGAAAGTCAAACACATTCAAATAAAGCTTCTTGATTGAAATGAAAGTCAAATGCATTCAACAAAGCTAATTGAGTCAAATGAAAGTCAAACACATTCAAACAAAGCTTTTTGAATCAAATGAAAGTCAAATGCATTCAACAAAGCTAATTGAGTCAAATGAAAGTCAAACACTTTCAACAAAGCGTTTAGAATCAAATGAAAGTCAAATAAATTCAATCAAAGCTTTTTGAATCAAATGAAAGTCAATTGCATTTCACAATGCTAATTGAGTCAAGTGAAAGTCAAACACATTCAACAAAGCTAATTGAGTCAAAATAAAGTCAAACACATTCAAACAAAGCTTTTTGAATCAAATGAAAGTAAAATGCATTCAACAAAGCTAATTGAGTCAAATGAAAGTGAAACACTTTCAACAAAGCTAATTGAGTCAAATGAAAGTCAAACACATTCAAACAAAGCTTTTTGATTCAAATGAAAGTCAAATGCATTCAACAAAGCTAATTGAGTCAAATGAAAGTCAAACACTTTCAACAAAGCTTTTAGAATCAAATGAAAATCAAATACATTCAAACAATGATTTTTGAATCAAATGATAGTCAAATGCATTCAACAAAGCTAAGTGAGTTAAATGAAAGTCAAACACTTTCAACAAAGCTTTTAAAATCAAATGAAAGTCAAATACATTCAAACAAAGCTTTTTGAATCAAATGAAAATCAAATAATTGAACAAAGCTAGTTGAGTCAAATGAAAGTCAAACACATTCATCAAAGCTTTTAGAATCAAATGAAAGTCGAACACATTCAAACAAAGCTTTTTGAATCAAATGAAAATCAAATGAATTCAACAAAGCTAATTGAGTCAAATGAAAGTCAAACACATTCAACAAAGCGTTTTGAATCAAATGAAAGTGAAATACATTCAATCAAAGCTTTTTGAATCAAATGAAAGTCAATTGCATTCCACAATGCTAATTGAGTCAAATGAAAGTCAAACACATTCAACAAAGCTAATTGAGTCAAAAGAAAGTCAAACACATTCAAACAAAGCTTTTTGAATCAAATGAAAGTAAAATGCGTTCAAAAAAGCTAATTGAGTCAAATGAAAGTCAAACACTTTCAACAAAGCTAATTGAGTCAAATGAAAGTCAAACACATTCAACGAAGCTAATTGAGTCAAATGAAAGTCAAACACATTCAAAAAAAGCTTTTTGACTCAAATGAAAGTCAAATGCATTCAACAAAGCCAATTGAGTCAAATGAAAGTCAAACACATTCAAATAAAGCTTCTTGATTCAAATGAAAGTCAAATGCATTCAACAAAGCTAATTGAGTCAAATGAAAGTCAAACACATTCAAACAAAGCTTTTTGAATCAAATGAAAGTCAAATGCATTCAAAAAAGCTAATTGAGTCAAATGAAAGTCAAACACTTTCAACAAAGCGTTTAGAATCAAATGAAAGTCAAATACATTCAATCAAAGCTTTTTGAATCAAATGAAAGTCAATTGCATTTCACAATGCTAACTGAGTCAAATGAAAGTCAAACACATTCAACAAAGCTAATTGAGTCAAAATAAAGTCAAACACATTCAAACAAAGCTTTTTGAATCAAATGAAATTAAAATGCATTCAACAAAGCTAATTGAGTCAAATGAAAGTGAAACACTTTCAACAAAGCTAATTGAGTCAAATGAAAATCAAACACATTCAAACAAAGCTTTTTGATTCAAATGAAAGTCAAATGCATTCAACAAAGCTAATTGAGTCAAATGAAAGTCAACACTTTCAACAAAGCTTTTAGAATCAAATGAAAGTCAAACACATTCAAACAAAGCTTTTTGAATCTAATGAAAATCAAATGAATTCAACAAAGCTAATTGAGTCAAATGAAAGTCAAACACTTTCATAAAAGCTTTTAAAATCAAATGAAAGTCAAATACATTCAAACAAAGCTTTTTGATTCAAATGAAAGTCAATTGCATTGCACAATGCTAATTGAGTTAAATGAAAGTCAAACACATTCAACGAAGCTAATTGAATCAAATGAAAGTCAAACACATTCAAACAAAGCTTTTTGAATCAAATGAAAGTCAAATGCATTCAACAAAGCCAATTGAGTCAAATGAAAGTCAAACACATTCAAACATAGCTTCTTGATTCAAATGAAAGTCAAATGCATTCAACAAAGCTAATTGAGTCAAATGAAAGTCAAACACTTTCAACAAAGCATTTAGAATGAAATGAAAGTAAAACACATTCAAACAAACCTTTTTGAATCAAATGAATGTCAAATGCATTCAACAAAGCTAATTGAGTCAAATGAAAGTCAAACACATTCAACAAAGCTAATTGAGTTAAAAGAAAGTCAAACACATTCAAACAAAGCTTTTTGAATCAAATGAAAGTCAAATGCATTCAACAAAGCCAATTGAGTCAAATGAAAGTCAAATGCATTCAAACAAAGCTTTCTGAATCAAATGAAAGTTAAATGGATTCAACAAAGCCAATTGAGTCAAATGAAAGTTAAACACATTCAAATAAAGCTTCTTGATTAAAATGAAAGTCAAATGCATTTAACAAAGCTAATTGTGTCAAATGAAAGTCAAACACTTTTAACAAAGCTTTTAGAATCAAATGAAAGTCAAACACATTCAAACAAAGCTTTTTGAATCAAATGAAAGTGAAATGCATTCAACAAAGCTAATTGAGTCAAATGAAAGTCAAACACATTCAACATAGCGTTTTGAATCAAATGAAAGTCAAATACATTCAATCAAAGCTTTTTGAATCAAATGAAAGTCAATTGCATTCCACAATGCTAATTGAGTCAAATGAAAGTCAAACACATTCAACAAAGCTAATTGAGTCAAAAGAAAGTCAAACACATTCAAACAAAGCTTTTTGAATCAAATGAAAGTAAAATGCATTCAACAAAGCTAATTGAGTCAAATGAAAGTGAAACACTTTCAACAAAGCTAATTGAGTCAAATGAAAGTCAAACACATTCAAACAAAGCTTTTTGATTCAAATGAAAGTCAAATGCATTCAACAAAGCTAATTGAGTCAAATGAAAGTCAAACACTTTCAACAAAGCTTTTAGAATCAAATGAAAGTCAAACACATTCAAACAAAGCTTTTTGAATCAAATGAAAATCAAATTGTTGTAGCCAAGCCTAACAACTTGGTTATGGACGTTTCTTTGGTCCAAGATGTAGCATCATGCATTGATGCTATGCGTTCTATCTATGTGCAACAAGATATTCAATCCTTTGAGTTTCTTGTTGTTCTTATTAACTAGTTCATTCTAGTTCTTTTTATGCTTTGAATAAATTGTAAACTTTAGTTCTTTTAAGTTTGCAAATTAGTTATATTTTTCTTACTTCTTTTTAGCTAATTTTAGTTCGAAAAATATTGTTACATTCACATAAAGTACAAGTACAAGATACACAAAAGAAGACAGCCATTTAAGCTTGGAAAACAACATAGAATCCGAAATTCTTTTGGAGGAATCTCAAGGCTTCAAAATGGGAGTTACAATCAGTTTTCAAAGAGGAATTACAAGCCATTACAAGCCTTAATTTCAGCCTTTAAGTGGCCGTTAATTTCAGTCAAACTTGGAGCATCTTAAGCCTTAATTTCGGCCTTCATTTGGCTGTTCAATTCGGTCAGCTTTTGGAGCAACTAAAGGGCGTCCAAATACACTTTAGTCCACATACATTCAAGCTACTTTCAAGGCTAGAATCAAGGGGAAATTACTCTTCTTTTGCTGTTTGAATTAGGCGTGAATTATGGGGCTGTTTTGCTTCTAATTTGCTGCTTTGTTGGGCGTAAATCAAGGGGAGTTTAAAGCCATCACTTGCTGCTTTGTTGGGCGTAAATCAAGGGGAGTTTAAGCCTTCATTTGCTGCTTTGTTGGACGTGCATTAAGGGGGAGTTAAGCTCTCTTATTTTCTGATTTTTGGAGCATCTTTTGGAGGTTACAAACCGCCACTTTCTAAGCTTATGTACCTAGTTAAGTTTAGCTTCTTTAATTGATGTATCTAGAGATTAAAAATCAGATTTTGATGCTTAGTTTAAGCATGTAACAAGTGAGCTAAAAAGTCACTTAAGTTAGCTTGTACTTATGATGCTTGTTTACTATAAATAACAAGCAAATGTGAATGAAAAATATAGAGAATATTTTGAACAAAAAAATTGTGTTTTTACACTCGTTTCTTGGATTAGAAACAAACTTGAAATTCTTGGATTTGGAATTTCGTTTCCTTTGCTTAGTTAACTAGCTTAGACTACTAGTTGGCTTGTGATCTTAGGAACCCAAACTCGTTTCTTAGTGGTGTGTCTGTATCTAAGAAGCCTTTTTGGTTTTAGTCTTACTTATCCTTGGTTTATCCCTTGTGTATTTCGGGTTGATACTCCAAATATACAACATTTGGCGCTAGAAGGAGGGGGACTAGCAAAAAAAAAAAAAAAAAAAAATACTCGTCCCAAAACACATATCCCAAACACCTACCCCAAACACAAACCCAAACACAACCATGACAAACGTTCCACCACCTAATTGGCAAGAATATGTCAATAAGGTTGAGCAAGAGAAAGAAGATATGGAGCAACGAATGAAGTATATGCAAGATCAATTGAAAGATCTTACTATTAAGTTGCGCCATAATAGAGAAGGTTCACCCACCCATAGTGAAGATGACATGAGTGAGTCTACTTTCAATAACAATGAGAGACCTTTTAGTGAAAGAGAAAGGTCACGTTCTAACAATGACATAAAAGCAGACATTCCTGAATATGATGGCAAACTCGATGCTGATGAGTTTGTAGAATGGTTGAGAACGGTGGAGAGAGTGTTTGACTATAAGCAAACACCAGAGGAGAAAAAGGTGAAAATTGTGGCCTTGAAGCTACGAAAATATGCCTCAACTTGGTGGGCTAGTGTGTGCGCCAAGAGGGAAAGGCAAGACAAAGAAAAAGTGAGATCATGGGTTAAGATGAAGAAATTGTTGAAGCAAAAGTTTCTTCCCACATACTATGTGCAAGAAAACTTTTCAAAATTCCATAACCTCAAGCAAGGTACAAAATTGGTAGAAGAATATGCTAGGGAATTTGAAGGATTTGTCATGAAATGTGGAGTAGAGGAAGATGAACCTCAAACATTGGTGCGTTTTTTGGGAGGACTTGACCCAAAAATAGCCAATGTGGCCGAGCTACACCCTTACACCACCCTTGAAGAGCTCATTATCTTAGCACATAAGATTGAGCAACAACAAAAGGCAAGAGGCAAAAGTGATTCTTCACGTTTTGCTTCTCAATCCTCATCTCCCCAAAAAAGGCAAACAAATTTCCAACCTTTCAAATCCGCAACCACCCAACCTACTTCTAAACCACCCTCTCAAACCACCCAAAACTCCAATCCAAAACCAGGCCCAAGAAGATGCTTTAGGTGTCAAGGCCTTGGACATATGGCTAGTGATTGTCCAAATAAGAAAATTGTTACTTTGGTGGAGCATGAAGAGGAGAACGAATTAGAAGATGAAGAGGACAACAACCTTGAGGAGAATGATGAGTATGCGTGTCTAGGTCCGGATGAAGGGGAATGTTTGGTGGTTCGACGTACACTAAGCAATATGTTGGACCAAGAAGGGAGCTTGCAACGTGAGGCAATCTTTCGCACTCGTTGCACCATTGGAGGAAAGGTATGCACTTTGATTATTGATGGAGGTAGTTGTACCAATGTAGCTTCGCAAGTTATGATAGACAAGTTGAAAATGAAAACTATCCCTCATCCTACACCATATAAAATTCAATGGTTAAGTCATAGTAAAGGGATTTATGTCACACAACAAGTCTTGTTATCATTTAGCATTGGTAAAACTTATGAGGAAGAATTATGGTGTGATGTTGTACCTATGGATGCATGTCATGTTTTACTTGGTAGGCCTTGGTTATTTGATAGACGTGTGATGCATGATGGTTACAAAAACACCTACTCCTTTTCTAAGGATGGAAAGAAAATTGTCCTTACCTCTTTAATCCCCAAAAATGATCACTCCACATCCACGCTTCCCACTTCCCTCACCACTCTTTGCCTCTCAGAAAAAAATCACCCACTCCTTGCCTCTCTTCTCAAAACCTATGCTCATGTTTTCCCCAACGATATCCTTCATGGATTACCCCCAAAGCATATCAAGTATCGGTTTCCTATTCCAATATTGGTTGATAATGCTTACAAAGTTGCATTGCACGGAGAGTATGGTGTTTCTAGCATCTTTAATGTGGCTGATTTATCACTTTACTATGATGAGCTTGAAGAATTGCCGAGTTTGAGGGCAAACTCTTTTCAAGAAGGGGGGAATGTTGTAGACAAGCCTAACAACTTGGTTATGGACGTTTCTTTGGTCCAAGATGTAGCATCATGCATTGATGCTATGCGTTCTATCTATGTGCAACAAGATATTCAATCCTTTGAGTTTCTTGTTGTTCTTATTAACTAGTTCATTCTAGTTCTTTTTATGCTTTGAATAAATTGTAAACTTTAGTTCTTTTAAGTTTGCAAATTAGTTATATTTTTCTTACTTCTTTTTAGCTAATTTTAGTTCGAAAAATATTGTTACATTCACATAAAGTACAAGTACAAGATACACAAAAGAAGACAGCCATTTAAGCTTGGAAAACAACATAGAATCCGAAATTCTTTTGGAGGAATCTCAAGGCTTCAAAATGGGAGTTACAATCAGTTTTCAAAGAGGAATTACAAGCCATTACAAGCCTTAATTTCAGCCTTTAAGTGGCCGTTAATTTCAGTCAAACTTGGAGCATCTTAAGCCTTAATTTCGGCCTTCATTTGGCTGTTCAATTCGGTCAGCTTTTGGAGCAACTAAAGGGCGTCCAAATACACTTTAGTCCACATACATTCAAGCTACTTTCAAGGCTAGAATCAAGGGGAAATTACTCTTCTTTTGCTGTTTGAATTAGGCGTGAATTATGGGGCTGTTTTGCTTCTAATTTGCTGCTTTGTTGGGCGTAAATCAAGGGGAGTTTAAAGCCTTCACTTGCTGCTTTGTTGGGCGTAAATCAAGGGGAGTTTAAGCCTTCATTTGCTGCTTTGTTGGACGTGCATTAAGGGGGAGTTAAGCTCTCTTATTTTCTGATTTTTGGAGCATCTTTTGGAGGTTACAAACCGCCACTTTCTAAGCTTATGTACCTAGTTAAGTTTAGCTTCTTTAATTGATGTATCTAGAGATTAAAAATCAGATTTTGATGCTTAGTTTAAGCATGTAACAAGTGAGCTAAAAAGTCACTTAAGTTAGCTTGTACTTATGATGCTTGTTTACTATAAATAACAAGCAAATGTGAATGAAAAATATAGAGAATATTTTGAACAAAAAAATTGTGTTTTTACACTCGTTTCTTGGATTAGAAACAAACTTGAAATTCTTGGATTTGGAATTTCGTTTCCTTTGCTTAGTTAACTAGCTTAGACTACTAGTTGGCTTGTGATCTTAGGAACCCAAACTCGTTTCTTAGTGGTGTGTCTGTATCTAAGAAGCCTTTTTGGTTTTAGTCTTACTTATCCTTGGTTTATCCCTTGTGTATTTCGGGTTGATACTCCAAATATACAACATTTGGCGCTAGAAGGAGGGGGACTAGCAAAAAAAAAAAAAAAAAAAAATACTCGTCCCAAAACACATATCCCAAACACCTACCCCAAACACAAACCCAAACACAACCATGACAAACGTTCCACCACCTAATTGGCAAGAATATGTCAATAAGGTTGAGCAAGAGAAAGAAGATATGGAGCAACGAATGAAGTATATGCAAGATCAATTGAAAGATCTTACTATTAAGTTGCGCCATAATAGAGAAGGTTCACCCACCCATAGTGAAGATGACATGAGTGAGTCTACTTTCAATAACAATGAGAGACCTTTTAGTGAAAGAGAAAGGTCACGTTCTAACAATGACATAAAAGCAGACATTCCTGAATATGATGGCAAACTCGATGCTGATGAGTTTGTAGAATGGTTGAGAACGGTGGAGAGAGTGTTTGACTATAAGCAAACACCAGAGGAGAAAAAGGTGAAAATTGTGGCCTTGAAGCTACGAAAATATGCCTCAACTTGGTGGGCTAGTGTGTGCGCCAAGAGGGAAAGGCAAGACAAAGAAAAAGTGAGATCATGGGTTAAGATGAAGAAATTGTTGAAGCAAAAGTTTCTTCCCACATACTATGTGCAAGAAAACTTTTCAAAATTCCATAACCTCAAGCAAGGTACAAAATTGGTAGAAGAATATGCTAGGGAATTTGAAGGATTTGTCATGAAATGTGGAGTAGAGGAAGATGAACCTCAAACATTGGTGCGTTTTTTGGGAGGACTTGACCCAAAAATAGCCAATGTGGCCGAGCTACACCCTTACACCACCCTTGAAGAGCTCATTATCTTAGCACATAAGATTGAGCAACAACAAAAGGCAAGAGGCAAAAGTGATTCTTCACGTTTTGCTTCTCAATCCTCATCTCCCCAAAAAAGGCAAACAAATTTCCAACCTTTCAAATCCGCAACCACCCAACCTACTTCTAAACCACCCTCTCAAACCACCCAAAACTCCAATCCAAAACCAGGCCCAAGAAGATGCTTTAGGTGTCAAGGCCTTGGACATATGGCTAGTGATTGTCCAAATAAGAAAATTGTTACTTTGGTGGAGCATGAAGAGGAGAACGAATTAGAAGATGAAGAGGACAACAACCTTGAGGAGAATGATGAGTATGCGTGTCTAGGTCCGGATGAAGGGGAATGTTTGGTGGTTCGACGTACACTAAGCAATATGTTGGACCAAGAAGGGAGCTTGCAACGTGAGGCAATCTTTCGCACTCGTTGCACCATTGGAGGAAAGGTATGCACTTTGATTATTGATGGAGGTAGTTGTACCAATGTAGCTTCGCAAGTTATGATAGACAAGTTGAAAATGAAAACTATCCCTCATCCTACACCATATAAAATTCAATGGTTAAGTCATAGTAAAGGGATTTATGTCACACAACAAGTCTTGTTATCATTTAGCATTGGTAAAACTTATGAGGAAGAATTATGGTGTGATGTTGTACCTATGGATGCATGTCATGTTTTACTTGGTAGGCCTTGGTTATTTGATAGACGTGTGATGCATGATGGTTACAAAAACACCTACTCCTTTTCTAAGGATGGAAAGAAAATTGTCCTTACCTCTTTAATCCCCAAAAATGATCACTCCACATCCACGCTTCCCACTTCCCTCACCACTCTTTGCCTCTCAGAAAAAAATCACCCACTCCTTGCCTCTCTTCTCAAAACCTATGCTCATGTTTTCCCCAACGATATCCTTCATGGATTACCCCCAAAGCATATCAAGTATCGGTTTCCTATTCCAATATTGGTTGATAATGCTTACAAAGTTGCATTGCACGGAGAGTATGGTGTTTCTAGCATCTTTAATGTGGCTGATTTATCACTTTACTATGATGAGCTTGAAGAATTGCCGAGTTTGAGGGCAAACTCTTTTCAAGAAGGGGGGAATGTTGTAGACAAGCCTAACAACTTGGTTATGGACGTTTCTTTGGTCCAAGATGTAGCATCATGCATTGATGCTATGCGTTCTATCTATGTGCAACAAGATATTCAATCCTTTGAGTTTCTTGTTGTTCTTATTAACTAGTTCATTCTAGTTCTTTTTATGCTTTGAATAAATTGTAAACTTTAGTTCTTTTAAGTTTGCAAATTAGTTATATTTTTCTTACTTCTTTTTAGCTAATTTTAGTTCGAAAAATATTGTTACATTCACATAAAGTACAAGTACAAGATACACAAAAGAAGACAGCCATTTAAGCTTGGAAAACAACATAGAATCCGAAATTCTTTTGGAGGAATCTCAAGGCTTCAAAATGGGAGTTACAATCAGTTTTCAAAGAGGAATTACAAGCCATTACAAGCCTTAATTTCAGCCTTTAAGTGGCCGTTAATTTCAGTCAAACTTGGAGCATCTTAAGCCTTAATTTCGGCCTTCATTTGGCTGTTCAATTCGGTCAGCTTTTGGAGCAACTAAAGGGCGTCCAAATACACTTTAGTCCACATACATTCAAGCTACTTTCAAGGCTAGAATCAAGGGGAAATTACTCTTCTTTTGCTGTTTGAATTAGGCGTGAATTATGGGGCTGTTTTGCTTCTAATTTGCTGCTTTGTTGGGCGTAAATCAAGGGGAGTTTAAAGCCTTCACTTGCTGCTTTGTTGGGCGTAAATCAAGGGGAGTTTAAGCCTTCATTTGCTGCTTTGTTGGACGTGCATTAAGGGGGAGTTAAGCTCTCTTATTTTCTGATTTTTGGAGCATCTTTTGGAGGTTACAAACCGCCACTTTCTAAGCTTATGTACCTAGTTAAGTTTAGCTTCTTTAATTGATGTATCTAGAGATTAAAAATCAGATTTTGATGCTTAGTTTAAGCATGTAACAAGTGAGCTAAAAAGTCACTTAAGTTAGCTTGTACTTATGATGCTTGTTTACTATAAATAACAAGCAAATGTGAATGAAAAATATAGAGAATATTTTGAACAAAAAAATTGTGTTTTTACACTCGTTTCTTGGATTAGAAACAAACTTGAAATTCTTGGATTTGGAATTTCGTTTCCTTTGCTTAGTTAACTAGCTTAGACTACTAGTTGGCTTGTGATCTTAGGAACCCAAACTCGTTTCTTAGTGGTGTGTCTGTATCTAAGAAGCCTTTTTGGTTTTAGTCTTACTTATCCTTGGTTTATCCCTTGTGTATTTCGGGTTGATACTCCAAATATACAACACAAATGAATTCAACAATGCTAATTGAGTCAAATGAAAGTCAAACACATTCAACAAAGCATTTTGAATCAAATAAAAGTCAAATACAATAAATCAAAGCTTTGTGAATCAAATGAGAGTCAATTGCATTCCACAATGCTAATTGAGTCAAATGAAAGTCAAACACATTCAACAAAGCTAATTGAGTCAAAAGAAAGTCAAACACATTCAAACAAAGCTTTTTGAATCAAATAAAAGTCAAATGCATTCAACAAAGCTAATTGAGTCAAATGAAAGGCAAACACTTTCAACAAAGCGTTTAGAATCAAATGAAAGTCAAATACATTCAATCAAAGCTTTTTGAATCAAATGAAAGTCAATTGCATTCCAGAATGCTAATTGAGTCAAATGAAAGTCAAACACATTCAACAAAGCTAATTGAGTCAAAAGAAAGTCAAACACATTCAAACATAGCTTTTTGAATCAAATGAAAGTAAAATGCATTCAACAAAGCTAATTGAGTCAAATGAAAGTCAAACACTTTCAACAAAGCTAATTGAGTCAAATAAAAGTCAAACACATTCAATGAAGCTAATTGAGTCAAATGAAAGTCAAACACATTCAAACAAAGCTTTTTGACTCAAATGAAAGTCAAATGCATTCAACAAAGCCAATTGAGTCAAATGAAAGTCAAACACATTCAAATAAAGCTTCTTGATTGAAATGAAAGTCAAATGCATTCAACAAAGCTAATTGAGTCAAATGAAAGTCAAACACATTCAAACAAAGCTTTTTGAATCAAATGAAAGTCAAATGCATTCAACAAAGCTAATTGAGTCAAATGAAAGTCAAACACTTTCAACAAAGCGTTTAGAATCAAATGAAAGTCAAATAAATTCAATCAAAGCTTTTTGAATCAAATGAAAGTCAATTGCATTTCACAATGCTAATTGAGTCAAGTGAAAGTCAAACACATTCAACAAAGCTAATTGAGTCAAAATAAAGTCAAACACATTCAAACAAAGCTTTTTGAATCAAATGAAAGTAAAATGCATTCAACAAAGCTAATTGAGTCAAATGAAAGTGAAACACTTTCAACAAAGCTAATTGAGTCAAATGAAAGTCAAACACATTCAAACAAAGCTTTTTGATTCAAATGAAAGTCAAATGCATTCAACAAAGCTAATTGAGTCAAATGAAAGTCAAACACTTTCAACAAAGCTTTTAGAATCAAATGAAAATCAAATACATTCAAACAATGATTTTTGAATCAAATGAAAGTCAAATGCATTCAACAAAGCTAAGTGAGTTAAATGAAAGTCAAACACTTTCAACAAAGCTTTTAAAATCAAATGAAAGTCAAATACATTCAAACAAAGCTTTTTGAATCAAATGAAAATCAAATAATTGAACAAAGCTAGTTGAGTCAAATGAAAGTCAAACACATTCATCAAAGCTTTTAGAATCAAATGAAAGTCGAACACATTCAAACAAAGCTTTTTGAATCAAATGAAAATCAAATGAATTCAACAAAGCTAATTGAGTCAAATGAAAGTCAAACACATTCAACAAAGCGTTTTGAATCAAATGAAAGTGAAATACATTCAATCAAAGCTTTTTGAATCAAATGAAAGTCAATTGCATTCCACAATGCTAATTGAGTCAAATGAAAGTCAAACACATTCAACAAAGCTAATTGAGTCAAAAGAAAGTCAAACACATTCAAACAAAGCTTTTTGAATCAAATGAAAGTAAAATGCGTTCAACAAAGCTAATTGAGTCAAATGAAAGTCAAACACTTTCAACAAAGCTAATTGAGTCAAATGAAAGTCAAACACATTCAACGAAGCTAATTGAGTCAAATGAAAGTCAAACACATTCAAAAAAAGCTTTTTGACTCAAATGAAAGTCAAATGCATTCAACAAAGCCAATTGAGTCAAATGAAAGTCAAACACATTCAAATAAAGCTTCTTGATTCAAATGAAAGTCAAATGCATTCAACAAAGCTAATTGAGTCAAATGAAAGTCAAACACATTCAAACAAAGCTTTTTGAATCAAATGAAAGTCAAATGCATTCAAAAAAGCTAATTGAGTCAAATGAAAGTCAAACACTTTCAACAAAGCGTTTAGAATCAAATGAAAGTCAAATACATTCAATCAAAGCTTTTTGAATCAAATGAAAGTCAATTGCATTTCACAATGCTAACTGAGTCAAATGAAAGTCAAACACATTCAACAAAGCTAATTGAGTCAAAATAAAGTCAAACACATTCAAACAAAGCGTTTTGAATCAAATGAAAGTGAAATACATTCAATCAAAGCTTTTTGAATCAAATGAAAGTCAATTGCATTCCACAATGCTAATTGAGTCAAATGAAAGTCAAACACATTCAACAAAGCTAATTGAGTCAAAAGAAAGTCAAACACATTCAAACAAAGCTTTTTGAATCAAATGAAAGTAAAATGCGTTCAACAAAGCTAATTGAGTCAAATGAAAGTCAAACACTTTCAACAAAGCTAATTGAGTCAAATGAAAGTCAAACACATTCAACGAAGCTAATTGAGTCAAATGAAAGTCAAACACATTCAAAAAAAGATTTTTGAATCAAATGAAAGTCAAATGCATTCAACAAAGCCAATTGAGTCAAATTAAAGTCAAACACATTCAAACAAAGCTTCTTGATTCAAATGAAAGTCAAATGCATTCAACAAAGCTAATTGAGTCAAATGAAAGTCAAACACTTTCAACAAAGCTAATTGAGTCAAATGAAAGTCAAACACATTCAAACAAAGCTTTTTGAATCAAATGAAAGTCAAATGCATTCAACAAAGCTAATTGAGTCAAATGAAAGTCAAACACTTTCAACAAAGCATTTAGAATCAAATGAAAGTCAAATACATTCAATCAAAGCTTTTTGAATCAAATGAAAGTCAATTGCATTCCACAATGCTAATTAAGTCAAATGAAAGTCAAACACATTCAACCAAGCTAATTGAGTCAAAAGAAAGTCAAACACATTCAAACAAAGCTTTTTGAATCAAATGAACAAATGCATTCAACAAAGCCAATTGAGTCAAATTAAAGTCAAACACTTTCAACAAAGCTAATTGAGTCAAATGAAAGTCAAACACATTCAAACAAAGATTTTTGATTCAAATGAAAGTCAAATGCATTCAACAAATCCAATTGAGTCAAATGAAAGTCAAACACATTCAAATAAAGCTTCTTGATTCAAATGAAAGTCAAATGCATTCAACAAAGCTAATTGAGTCAAATGAATGTCAAACACATTCAAACAAAGCTTTTTGAATCAAATGAAAGTCAAATGCATTCAACAAAGCTAATTGAGTCAAATGAAAGTCAAACACTTTCAAATAAAGCTTCTTGATTCAAAAGAAAGTCAAATGCATTCAACAAAGCTAATTGTGTCAAATGAAAGTCAAACACTTTCAACAAAGCTTTTAGAATCAAATGAAAGTCAAACACATTCAAACAAAGCTTTTTGATTCAAATGAAAGTCAAATGCATTCAACAAATCCAATTGAGTCAAATGAAAGTCAAACACATTCAAATAAAGCTTCTTGATTCAAAAGAAAGTCAAATGCATTCAACAAAGCTAATTGTGTCAAATGAAAGTCAAACACTTTCAACAAAGCTTTTAGAATCAAATGAAAGTCAAACACATTCAAACAAAGCTTTTTGAATCAAATGAAAGTCAAATGCATTCAACAAAGCTAATTGAGTCAAATGAAAGTTAAACACTTTCAACAAAGCGTTTTGAATCAAATGAACGTCAAATACATTCAATCAAAGCTTTTCGAATCAAATGAAAGTCAATTGCATTCCACAATGCTAATTGAGTCAAATGAAAGTCAAACACATTCAACAAAGCTAATTGAGTCAAAAGAAAGTCAAACACATTCAAACAATGCTTTTTGAATCAAATGAAAGTAAAATGCATTCAACAAAGCTAATTGAGTCAAATGAAAGTCAAACACTTTCAACAGAGCTAATTGAGTCAAATGAAAGTCAAACACATTCAAACAAAGCTTTTTGATTCAAATGAAAGTCAAAGGCATTCAACAAAGCTAATTGAGTCAAATGAAAGTCAAACACTTTCAACAAAGCTTTTAGAATCAAATGAAAGTCAAACATATTCAAACAAAGCTTTTTGAATCAAATGAAAATCAAATGAATTCAACAAAGCTAATTGAGTCAAATGAAAGTCAAACACTTTCATCAAAGCTTATAGAATCAAATAAAAGTCAAATACATTCAAACAAAGCTTTTTAAATCAAATGAAAGTCAATTGCATTCCACAATGCTAATTGAGTCAAATGAAAGTTAAACACATTCAAAGAAGCTAATTGAGTCAAATGAAAGTCAAACACATTCAAACAAAGCTTTTTGAATCAAATGAAAGTCAAATGCATTCAACAAAGCCAATTGAGTAAAATGAAAGTCAAACACATTCAAACATAGCTTCTTGATTCAAATGAAAGTCAAATGCATTCAACAAAGCTAATTGAGTCAAATGAATGTCAAACACTTTCAACAAAGCTTTTAGAATCAAATGAAAGTAAAACACATTCAAACAAAGCTTTTTCAATCAAATGAATGTCAAATGCATTCAACAAAGCTAATTGAGTCAAATGAAAGTCAAACACATTCAACGAAGCTAATTGAGTTAAAAGAAAGTCAAACACATTCAAACAAAGCTTCTTGAATCAAATGAAAGTCAAATGCATTCAACGAAGCCGATTGAGTCAAATGAAAGTCAAACACATTCAAATAAAGCTTTTTGAATCAAATGAAAGTCAAATGCATTCAACAAAGCTAATTGAGTCAAATGAAAGTCAAACACTTTCAACAAAACTAATTGAGTCAAATGAAAGTAAAACTCATTCAAACAAAGCTTTTTGATTCAAATGAAAGTCAAATGCATTCAACAAAGCTAATTGAGTCAAATGAAAGTCAAACACTTTCAACAAAGCTTTTAGAATCAAATGAAAGTCAAATACATTCAAACAAAGCTTTTTGAATCAAACGAAATCAAATGAATTCAACAAAGCTAACCGAGTCAAATGAAAGTCAAACACTTTCATCAAAGCTTTTAGAATAAAATGAAAGTCAAATACATTCAAACAAAGCTTTTTGAATCAAATGGAAGTCAATTGCATTCCACAATGCTAATTGAGTCAAATGAAAGTCAAACACATTCAACGAAGCTAATTGAGTCAAATGAAAGTCAAACACATTCAAACAAAGCTTTTTGAATCAAATGAAAGTTAAATGCATTCAACAAAGCGAATTGAGTCAAATGAAAGTCAAACACATTCAAATAAAGCTTCTTGATTCAAATGAAAGTTAAATGCATTCAACAAAGCTAATTGAGTCAAATGAAAGTCAAACACTTTCAACAAAGCTAATTGAGTCAAATGAAAGTCAAACACATTCAAACAAAGCTTCTTGATTCAAATGAAAGTCAAATGCATTGAACAAAGCTAATTGAGTCAAATGAAAGTCAAACACTTTCAACAAAGCTAATTGAGTCAAAAGAAAGTCAAACACATTCAAACAAAGCTTTTTGAATCAAATAAAAGTCAAATGCATTCAACAAAGCTAATTGAGTCAAATGAAAGGCAAACACTTTCAACAAAGCTTTTTGAATCAAATAAAAGTCAAATACATTCAATCAAAGCATTTAGAATCAAATAAAAGTCAAATACATTCAATCAAAGCTTTTTGAATCAAATGAAAGTCAATTGCATTCCTCAATGCTAATTAAGTCAAATGAAAGTCAAACACATTCAACAAAGCTAATTGAGTCAAAAGAAAGTCAAACACATTCAAACAAAGCTTTTTGAATCAAATGAAAGTCAAATGCATTTAACAAAGCTAATTGAGTCAAATGAAAGTCAAACACTTTCAACAAAGCTAATTGAGTCAAATGAAAGTCAAACACATTCAAACAAAGCTGTTTGATTCAAATGAAAGTCAAATGGATTAAATAAAGCTAATTGAGTTAAATGAAAGTCAAACACTTTATACAAAGCTTTTAGAATCAAATGAAAATCAAATACATTCAAACAAAGCTTTTTGAATCAAACGAAAATCAAATGAATTTAACAAAGCTAATTGAGTCAAATGAAAGTCAAACACTTTCATCAAAGCTTTTAGAACAAAATTAAAGTCAAATACATTCAAACAAAGCTTTTTGAATCAAATCGAAGTCAATTGCATTCCACAATGCTAATTGAGTCAAACGAAAGTCAAACACATTCAACGAAGCTAATTGAGTCAAATGAATGTCAAACACATTCAAACAAAGCTTTTTGAATCAAATGAAAGTCAAATGCATTCAACAAAGCCAATTGAGTCAAATGAAAGTCAAACACATTCAAATAAAGCTTCTTGATTCAAATGAAAGTCAAATGCATTCAACAAAGCTAATTGAGTCAAATGAAAGTCAAACACTTTCATTAAAGCTAATTGAGTCAAATGATAGTCAAACACATTCAAACAAAGCTTCTTGATTCAAATGAGAGTCAAATGCATTCAACAAAATTAGCTAATTGAGTCAAATGAAAGTCAAACACTTTCAACAAAGCGTTTAGAATCAAATGAAAGTCAAATACATTCAATCAAAGCTTTTTGAATCAAATGAAAGTCAATTGCATTCCACAATGCTAATTAAGTCAAATGAAAGTCAAACACATTCAACAAAGCTAATTGAGTCAAAAGAAAGTCAAACACATTCACACAAAGTTTTTTGAATCAAATGAAAGTCAAATGCATTCAACAAAGCTAATTGAGTCAAATGAAAGTCAAACACTTTCAACAAAGCTAATTGAGTCAAATGAAAGTCAAACACATTCAAACAAAGCTTTTTGATTCAAATGAAAGTCAAATGCAATCAACAAAGCTAATTGAGTATTATGAAAGTCAAACACTTTCAACAAAGCTTTTAGAATCAAATGAAAGTCAAATACATTCAAACAAAGCTTTTTGAATCAAACAAAAATCAAATGATTTCAACAAAGCTAATTGAGTCAAATGAAAGTCAAACACTTTCATCAAAGCTTTTAGAATGAAATGAAAGTTAAATACATTTAAACAAAGCTTTTTGAATCAAATCGAAGTCAATTGCATTCCACAACGCTAATTGAGTCAAATGAAAGTCAAACACATTCAACGAAGCTAATTGAGTCAAATGAAAGTCAAACACATTCAAACAAAGCTTTTTGAATCAAATGAAAGTCAAATGCATTCAACAAAGTAAATTGAGTCAAATGAAAGTCAAACACATTCAAATAAAAGCTTCTTGATTCAAATGAAATTGAGTCAAATGAAAGTCAAACACATTCAAACAAAGCTTTTTGAATCAAATAAAAGTCAAATGCATTCAACAAAGCTAATTGAGTCAAATGAAAGTCAAACACATTCAACAAAGCGTTTAGAATCAAATGAAAGTCAAATACATTCAATAAAAGCTTTTTGAATCAAATGAAAGTCAATTGCATTCCACAATGATAATTAAGTCAAATGAAAGTCAAACACATTCAACAAAGCTAATTGATTCAAAAGAAAGTTAAACACATTCAGACAAAGCTTTTTGAATCAAATAAAAGTCAAATGCATTCAACAAAGCTAATTGAGTCAAACGAAAGTCAAACACTTTCAACAAAGCTAATTGAGTCAAATGAAAGTGAAACACATTCAAACAAAGCTTTTTGATTCAAATGAAAGTCAAATGCATTCCACAAAGCTAATTGAGTTAAATGAAAGTCAAACACTTTCAATAAAGCTTTTAGAATCAAATTAAAGTCAAACACATTCAAACAAAGCTTTTTGAATCAAATGAAAATCAAATGAATTCAACAAAGCTAATTGAGTCAAATGAAAGTCAAACACTTTCTTCAAAGCTTTTAGAATCAAATTAAAGTTAAATATATTCAAACAAAGCTTTTTGAATCAAATGAAAGTCAAGTGCATTCCACAATGCTAATTGAGTCAAATGAAGGTCAAACACATTCAATGATGCTAATTGAGTCAAATGAAAGTCAAACACATTCAAACAAAGCTTTTTGAATCAAATGAAAGTTAAATGCATTCGACAAATCCAATTGAGTCAAATGAAAGTCAAACACATTCAAACAAAGCTTCTTGATTCAAATGAAAGTCAAATGCATTCAACAAAGCTAATTGAGTCAAATGAAAGTCAAACACTTTCAACAAAGCGTTTAGAATCAAATGAAAGTCAAACACATTCAAACAAAGCTTTTTGAATCAAATGAATGTCAAATGCATTCAACAAAGCTAATTGAGTCAAATGAAAGTCAAACACACTCAACGAAGCTAATTGAGTTAAAAGAAAGTCAAACACATTCAAACAAAGCTTCTTGAATCAAATGAAAGTCAAATGCATTCAACAAAGCCAATTGAGTCAAATGAAAGTCAAACACAGTCAAATAAAGCTTTTTGAATCAAATGAAAGTCAAATGCATTCAACAAAGCTAATTGAGTCAAATGAAAGTCAAACACTTTCAACAAAGCTTTTAGAATCAAATGAAAGTCAAATACATTCAAACAAAGCTTTTTGAATTAAACGAAATCAAATGAATTCAACAAAGCTAACCGAGTCAAATGAAAGTCAAACACTTTCATCAAAGCTTTTAGAATAAAATGAAAGTCAAATACATTTAAACAAAGCTTTTTGAATCAAATGGAAGTCAAATGCATTCAACAAAGCTAATTGAGTCAAATGAAAGTCAAACACTTTCAACAAAGCGTTTAGAATCAAATAAAAGTCAAATACATTCAATCAAAGCTTTCTGAATCAAATGAAAGTCAATTGCATTCCTCAATGCTAATTAAGTCAAATGAAAGTCAAACACATTCAACAAAGCTAATTGAGTCAAAAGAAAGTCAAACACATTCAAACAAAGCTTTTTGAATCAAATGAAAGTCAAATGCATTCAACAAAGTAAATTGAGTCAAATGAAAGTTAAACACATTCAAATAAAAGCTTCTTGATTCAAATGAAAGTCAAATGCATTTAACAAAGCTAATTCAGTCAAATGAAAGTCAAACACTTTCAACAAAGCTAATTGAGTCAAATGAAAGTCAAACACATTCAAACAAAGCTTTTTGAATCAAATAAAAGTCAAATGCATTCAACAAAGCTAATTGAGTCAAATGAAAGTCAAACACATTCAACAAAGCGTTTAGAATCAAATGAAAGTCAAATACATTCAATAAAAGCTTTTTGAATCAAATGAAAGTCAATTGCATTCCACAATGATAATTAAGTCAAATGAAAGTCAAACACATTCAACAAAGCTAATTGATTCAAAAGAAAGTTAAACACATTCAGACAAAGCTTTTTGAATCAAATGAAAGTCAAATGCATTCAACAAAGCTAATTGAGTCAAACGAAAGTCAAACACTTTCAACAAAGCTAATTGAGTCAAATGAAAGTGAAACACATTCAAACAAAGCTTTTTGATTCAAATGAAAGTCAAATGCATTCCACAAAGCTAATTGAGTTAAATGAAAGTCAAACACTTTCAATAAAGCTTTTAGAATCAAATTAAAGTCAAACACATTCAAACAAAGCTTTTTGAATCAAATGAAAATCAAATGAATTCAACAAAGCTAATTGAGTCAAATGAAAGTCAAACACTTTCTTCAAAGCTTTTAGAATCAAATTAAAGTTAAATATATTCAAACAAAGCTTTTTGAATCAAATGAAAGTCAAGTGCATTCCACAATGCTAATTGAGTCAAATGAAGGTCAAACACATTCAATGATGCTAATTGAGTCAAATGAAAGTCAAACACATTCAAACAAAGCTTTTTGAATCAAATGAAAGTTAAATGCATTCGACAAATCCAATTGAGTCAAATGAAAGTCAAACACATTCAAACAAAGCTTCTTGATTCAAATGAAAGTCAAATGCATTCAACAAAGCTAATTGAGTCAAATGAAAGTCAAACACTTTCAACAAAGCGTTTAGAATCAAATGAAAGTCAAACACATTCAAACAAAGCTTTTTGAATCAAATGAATGTCAAATGCATTCAACAAAGCTAATTGAGTCAAATGAAAGTCAAACACACTCAACGAAGCTAATTGAGTTAAAAGAAAGTCAAACACATTCAAACAAAGCTTCTTGAATCAAATGAAAGTCAAATGCATTCAACAAAGCCAATTGAGTCAAATGAAAGTCAAACACAGTCAAATAAAGCTTTTTGAATCAAATGAAAGTCAAATGCATTCAACAAAGCTAATTGAGTCAAATGAAAGTCAAACACTTTCAACAAAGCTTTTAGAATCAAATGAAAGTCAAATACATTCAAACAAAGCTTTTTGAATTAAACGAAATCAAATGAATTCAACAAAGCTAACCGAGTCAAATGAAAGTCAAACACTTTCATCAAAGCTTTTAGAATAAAATGAAAGTCAAATACATTTAAACAAAGCTTTTTGAATCAAATGGAAGTCAAATGCATTCAACAAAGCTAATTGAGTCAAATGAAAGTCAAACACTTTCAACAAAGCGTTTAGAATCAAATAAAAGTCAAATACATTCAATCAAAGCTTTCTGAATCAAATGAAAGTCAATTGCATTCCTCAATGCTAATTAAGTCAAATGAAAGTCAAACACATTCAACAAAGCTAATTGAGTCAAAAGAAAGTCAAACACATTCAAACAAAGCTTTTTGAATCAAATGAAAGTCAAATGCATTCAACAAAGTAAATTGAGTCAAATGAAAGTTAAACACATTCAAATAAAAGCTTCTTGATTCAAATGAAAGTCAAATGCATTTAACAAAGCTAATTCAGTCAAATGAAAGTCAAACACTTTCAACAAAGCTAATTGAGTCAAATGAAAGTCAAACACATTCAAACAAAGCTTTTTGAATCAAATAAAAGTCAAATGCATTCAACAAAGCTAATTGAGTCAAATGAAAGTCAAACACATTCAACAAAGCGTTTAGAATCAAATGAAAGTCAAATACATTCAATAAAAGCTTTTTGAATCAAATGAAAGTCAATTGCATTCCACAATGATAATTAAGTCAAATGAAAGTCAAACACATTCAACAAAGCTAATTGATTCAAAAGAAAGTTAAACACATTCAGACAAAGCTTTTTGAATCAAATGAAAGTCAAATGCATTCAACAAAGCTAATTGAGTCAAACGAAAGTCAAACACTTTCAACAAAGCTAATTGAGTCAAATGAAAGTGAAACACATTCAAACAAAGCTTTTTGATTCAAATGAAAGTCAAATGCATTCCACAAAGCTAATTGAGTTAAATGAAAGTCAAACACTTTCAATAAAGCTTTTAGAATCAAATTAAAGTCAAACACATTCAAACAAAGCTTTTTGAATCAAATGAAAATCAAATGAATTCAACAAAGCTAATTGAGTCAAATGAAAGTCAAACACTTTCTTCAAAGCTTTTAGAATCAAATTAAAGTTAAATATATTCAAACAAAGCTTTTTGAATCAAATGAAAGTCAAGTGCATTCCACAATGCTAATTGAGTCAAATGAAGGTCAAACACATTCAATGATGCTAATTGAGTCAAATGAAAGTCAAACACATTCAAACAAAGCTTTTTGAATCAAATGAAAGTTAAATGCATTCGACAAATCCAATTGAGTCAAATGAAAGTCAAACACATTCAAACAAAGCTTCTTGATTCAAATGAAAGTCAAATGCATTCAACAAAGCTATTTGAGTCAAATGAAAGTCAAACACTTTCAACAAAGCGTTTAGAATCAAATGAAAGTCAAACACATTCAAACAAAGCTTTTTGAATCAAATGAATGTCAAATGCATTAAACAAAGTAAATTGAGTCAAATGAAAGTCAAACACATTCAAATAAAAGCTTCTTGATTCAAATGAAAGTCAAATGCATTTAACAAAGCTAATTCAGTCAAATGAAAGTCAAACACTTTCAACAAAGCTAATTGAGTCAAATGAAAGTCAAACACATTCAAACAAAGCTTTTTGAATCAAATAAAAGTCAAATGCATTCAACAAAGCTAATTGAGTCAAATGAAAGTCAAACACATTCAACAAAGCGTTTAGAATCAAATGAAAGTCAAATACATTCAATAAAAGCTTTTTGAATCAAATGAAAGTCAATTGCATTCCACAATGATAATTAAGTCAAATGAAAGTCAAACACATTCAACAAAGCTAATTGATTCAAAAGAAAGTTAAACACATTCAGACAAAGCTTTTTGAATCAAATGAAAGTCAAATGCATTCAACAAAGCTAATTGAGTCAAACGAAAGTCAAACACTTTCAACAAAGCTAATTGAGTCAAATGAAAGTGAAACACATTCAAACAAAGCTTTTTGATTCAAATGAAAGTCAAATGCATTCCACAAAGCTAATTGAGTTAAATGAAAGTCAAACACTTTCAATAAAGCTTTTAGAATCAAATTAAAGTCAAACACATTCAAACAAAGCTTTTTGAATCAAATGAAAATCAAATGAATTCAACAAAGCTAATTGAGTCAAATGAAAGTCAAACACTTTCTTCAAAGCTTTTAGAATCAAATTAAAGTGAAATATATTCAAACAAAGCTTTTTGAATCAAATGAAAGTCAAGTGCATTCCACAATGCTAATTGAGTCAAATGAAGGTCAAACACATTCAATGATGCTAATTGAGTCAAATGAAAGTCAAACACATTCAAACAAAGCTTTTTGAATCAAATGAAAGTTAAATGCATTCGACAAATCCAATTGAGTCAAATGAAAGTCAAACACATTCAAACAAAGCTTCTTGATTCAAATGAAAGTCAAATGCATTCAACAAAGCTAATTGAGTCAAATGAAAGTCAAACACTTTCAACAAAGCGTTTAGAATCAAATGAAAGTCAAACACATTCAAACAAAGCTTTTTGAATCAAATGAATGTCAAATGCATTCAACAAAGCTAATTGAGTCAAATGAAAGTCAAACACACTCAACGAAGCTAATTGAGTTAAAAGAAAGTCACACACATTCAAACAAAGCTTCTTGAATCAAATGAAAGTCAAATGCATTCAACAAAGCCAATTGAGTCAAATGAAAGTCAAACACAGTCAAATAAAGCTTTTTGAATCAAATGAAAGTCAAATGCATTCAACAAAGCTAATTGAGTCAAATGAAAGTCAAACACTTTCAACAAAGCTTTTAGAATCAAATGAAAGTCAAATACATTCAAACAAAGCTTTTTGAATCAAACGAAATCAAATGAATTCAACAAAGCTAACCGAGTCAAATGAAAGCCAAACACTTTCATCAAAGCTTTTAGAATAAAATGAAAGTCAAATACATTCAAACAAAGCTTTTTGAATCAAATGGAAGTCAAATGCATTCAACAAAGCTAATTGAGTCAAATGAAAGTCAAACACTTTCAACAAAGCGTTTAGAATCAAATAAAAGTCAAATACATTCAATCAAAGTTTTTTGAATCAAATGAAAGTCAATTGCATTCCTCAATGCTAATTAAGTCAAATGAAAGTCAAACACATTCAACAAAGCTAATTGAGTCAAAAGAAAGTCAAACACATTCAAACAAAGCTTTATGAATCAAATGAAAGTCAAATGCATTTAACAAAGCTAATTGAGTCAAATGAAAGTCAAACACCTTCAACAAAGCTAATTGAGTCAAATGAAAGTCAAACACATTCAAACAAAGCTGTTTGATTCAAATGAAAGTCAAATGGATTAAATAAAGCTAATTGAGTTAAATGAAAGTCAAACACTTTATACAAAGCTTTTAGAATCAAATGAAAGTCAAACACATTGAAACAAAGCTTTTTGAATCAAACGAAAATCAAATGAATTTAACAAAGCTAATTGAGTCAAATGAAAGTCAAACACTTTCATCAAAGCTTTTAGAACAAAATTAAAGTCAAATACATTCAAACAAAGCTTTTTGAATCAAATTGAAGTCAATTGCATTCCACAATGCTAATTGAGTCAAACGAAAGTCAAACACATTCAACGAAGCTAATTGAGTCAAATGAATGTCAAACACATTCAAACAAAGCTTTTTGAATCAAATGAAAGTGAAATGCATTCAACAAAGCCAATTGAGTCAAATGAAAGTCAAACACATTCAAATAAAGCTTCTTGATTCAAATGAAAGTCAAATGCATTCAACAAAGCTAATACAGTCAAATGAAAGTCAAACACTTTCATTAAAGCTAATTGTGTCAAATGAAAGTCAAACACATTCAAACAAAGCTTCTTGATTCAAATGAGAGTCAAATGCATTCAACAAAATTAGCTAATTGAGTCAAATGAAAGTCAAACACTTTCAACAAAGCGTTTAGAATCAAATGAAAGTCAAATACATTCAATCAAAGCTTTTTGAATCAAATGAAAGTCAATTGCATTCCACAATGCTAATTGAGTCAAATGAAACTCAAACACATTCAACAAAGCTTATTGAGTCAAAAGAAAGTCAAACACATTCACACAAAGTTTTTTGAATCAAATGAAAGTCAAATGCATTCAACAAAGCTAATTAAGTCAAATGAAAGTCAAACACTTTCAACAAAGCTAATTGAGGCAAATGAAAGTCAAACACATTCAAACAAAGCTTTTTGAATCAAACGAAAGTCAAATGCAATCAACAAAGCTAATTGAGTCAAATGAAAGTCAAACACTTTCATCAAAGCTTTTAGAATAAAATGAAAGTTAAATACATTTAAACAAAGCTTTTTGAATCAAATCGAAGTCAATTGCATTCCACAACGCTAATTGAGTCAAATGAAAGTCAAACACATTCAACGAAGCTAATTGAGTCAAATGAAAGTCAAACACATTAAAACAAAGCTTTTTGAATCAAATGAAAGTCAAATGCATTCAACAAAGTAAATTGAGTCAAATGAAAGTCAAACACATTCAAATAAAAGCTTCTTGATTCAAATGAAAGTCAAATGCATTTAACAAAGCTAATGCAGTCAAATGAAAGTCAAACAGTTTCAACAAAGCTAATTGAGTCAAATGAAAGTCAAACACATTCAAACAAAGCTTTTTGAATCAAATGAAAGTCAAATGCATTCAACAAAGCTAATTGAGTTAAATGAAAATCAAACACTTTCAACAAAGCTAATTGAGTCAAATGAAAGTCAAACACATTCAAACAAAGCTTTTTGATTCTAATGAAAGTCAAATGCATTCAACCAAGCTAATTGAGTCAAATGAAAGTCAAACACTTTCAACAAAGCTTTTAGAATCAAATGAAAGTCAAATACATTCAAACAAAGCTTTTTGAATCAAATGAATGTCAAATGCATTCTACAAAGCTAATTGAGTCAAATGAAAGTCAAACACATTCAACAAAGCTAATTTAGTTAAAAGAAAGTCAAACACATTCAAACAAAGCTTTTTGAATCAAATGAAAGTCAAATGCATTCAACACAGCCAATTGAGTCAAATGAAAGTCAAACACATTCAAATAAAGCTTCTTGATTCAAATGAAAGTCAAATGCATTCAACAAAGCTAATCGAGTCAAATGAAAGTCAAACACTTTCAACAAAGCTAATTGAGTCAAATGAAAGTCAAACACATTCAAACAAAGCTTTTTGAATCAAATGAAAGTCAAATGCATTCAAAAAAGCTAATTCAGTCAAATGAAAGTCAAACACTTTCAACAAAGCGTTTAGAATCAAATGAAAGTCAAATACATTCAATCAAAGCTTTTTCAATCAAATAAAAGTCAATTGCATTCCACAATGCTAATTGAGTCAAATGAAAGTCAAACACATTCAACAAAGCTATTTGAGTCAAAAGAAAGTCAAACACATTCAAACAAAGCTTTTTGTATCAAATGAAAGTCAAATGCATTCAACAAAGCTAATTGAGTCAAATGAAAGTAAAACGCTTTCAACAAAGCTAATTGAGTCGAATGAAAGTCAAAAACATTCAAACAAAGCTTTTTGATTCAAATGAAAGTCAAATGCATTCAATAAAGCTAATTGAGTCAAATGAAAGTTAAACACTTTCAAATAAAGCTTCTTGATTAAAATGAAAGTCAAATGCATTCAACAAAGCTAATTGTGTCAAATAAAAGTCGAACACTTTCAACAAAGCTTTTAGAATCAAATAAAGTCAAACACATTCAAACAAAGCTTTTTGAATCAAATGAAAGTCAAATGCATTCAATCAAAGCTTTTTGAATCAAATCGAAGTCAATTGCATTCCACAATGCTAATTGACTCAAATGAAAGTCAAACACATTCAACGAAGCTAATTGAGTCAAATGAAAGTCAAACACATTTAAACAAAGCTTTTTGAATCAAATGAAAGTCAAATGCATTCAACAAAGCCAATTGAGTCAAATGAAAGTCAAACACATTCAAATAAAGCTTCTTGATTAAAATGAAAGTCAAATGCATTCAACAAAGCTAATTGTGTCAAATGAAAGTCAAACACTCTCAACAAAGCTTTTAGAATCAAATGAAAGTCAAACACATTCAAACAAAGCTTTTTGAATCAAATGAAAGTCAAATGCATTCAACAAAGCTAATTGAGTCAAATGAAAGTCAAACACTTTCATCAAAGCTTTTAGAATATGAAAGTCAAATGCATTCAACAAAGCCAATTGAGTCAAATGAAAGTTAAACACATTCAAATAAAGCTTCTTGATTCAAATGAAAGTCAAATGCATTAAACAAAGCTAATTGAGTCAAATGAAAGTCAAACACTTTTAACAAAGCTAATTGAGTTAAATGAAAGTCAAACACATTGAAAAAAAGCTTTTTGAATCAAATGAAAGTCAAATGCATTCAACAAAGCTAATTGAGTCAAACGAAAGTCAAACACTTTCAACAAAGCGTTTAGAATCAAATGAAAGTCAAATACATTCAATCAAAGCCTTTTGAATTAAATGAAAGTCAATTGCATTCCACAGTGCTAATTGAGTCAAATGAAAGTCAAACACATTCAACAAAGCTAATTGAGTCAAAAGAAAGTCAAACACATTCAAACAAAGCTTTTTGAATCAAATGAAAGTAAAATGCATTCAACAAAGCTAATTGAGTCAAATGAAAGTCAAACACTTTCAACAAAGCTAATTGAGTCAAATGAAAGTCAAACACATTCAAACAAAGCTTTTTGAATCAAATGAAAGTCAAATGCATTCAACAAATCTAATTGAGTCAAATGAAAGTCAAACACTTTCAACAAAGCTAATTGAGTCAAATGAAAGTCAAACACTTTTAACAAAGCTAATTGAGTTAAATGAAAGTCAAACACATTGAGAAAAAGCTTTTTGAATCAAATGAAAGTCAAATGCATTCAACAAAGCTAATTGAGTCAAACGAAAGTCAAACACTTTCAACAAAGCGTTTAGAATCAAATGAAAGTCAAATACATTCAATCAAAGCCTTTTGAATTAAATGAAAGTCAATTGCATTCCACAGTGCTAATTGAGTCAAATGAAAGTCAAACACATTCAACAAAGCTAATTGAGTCAAAAGAAAGTCAAACACATTCAAACAAAGCTTTTTGAATCAAATGAAAGTAAAATGCATTCAACAAAGCTAATTGAGTCAAATGAAAGTCAAACACTTTCAACAAAGCTAATTGAGTCAAATGAAAGTCAAACACATTCAAACAAAGCTTTTTGAATCAAATGAAAGTCAAATGCATTCAACAAAGCTAATTGAGTCAAATGAAAGTCAAACACTTTCAACAAAGCTAATTGAGTCAAATGAAAGTCAAACACATTCAAACAAAGCTTTTTGATTCTAATGAAAGTCAAATGCATTCAACCAAGCTAATTGAGTCAAATGAAAGTCAAACACTTTCAACAAAGCTTTTAGAATCAAATGAAAGTCAAATACATTCAAACAAAGCTTTTTGAATCAAATGAATGTCAAATGCATTCTACAAAGCTAATTGAGTCAAATGAAAGTCAAACACATTCAACAAAGCTAATTTAGTTAAAAGAAAGTCAAACACATTCAAACAAAGCTTTTTGAATCAAATGAAAGTCAAATGCATTCAACACAGCCAATTGAGTCAAATGAAAGTCAAACACATTCAAATAAAGATTCTTGATTCAAATGAAAGTCAAATGCATTCAACAAAGCTAATCGAGTCAAATGAAAGTCAAACACTTTCAACAAAGCTAATTGAGTCAAATGAAAGTCAAACACATTCAAACAAAGCTTTTTGAATCAAATGAAAGTCAAATGCATTCAAAAAAGCTAATTCAGTCAAATGAAAGTCAAACACTTTCAACAAAGCGTTTAGAATCAAATGAAAGTCAAATACATTCAATCAAAGCCTTTTGATTTAAATGAAAGTCAATTGCATTCCACAGTGCTAATTGAGTCAAATGAAAGTCAAACACATTCAACAAAGCTAATTGAGTCAAAAGAAAGTCAAACACATTCAAACAAAGCTTTTTGAATCAAATGAAAGTAAAATGCATTCAACAAAGCTACTTGAGTCAAATGAAAGTCAAACACTTTCAACAAAGCTAATTGAGTCAAATGAAAGTCAAACACATTCAAACAAAGCTTTTTGAATCAAATGAAAGTCAAATGCATTCAACAAAGCTAATTGAGTCAAATGAAAGTCAAACAATTTCAACAAAGCTAATTGAGTCAAATGAAAGTCAAACACATTAAAACAAAGCTTTTTGATTCTAATGAAAGTCAAATGCATTCAACCAAGCTAATTGAGTCAAATGAAAGTCAAACACTTTCAACAAAGCTTTTAGAATCAAATGAAAGTCAAATACATTCAAACAAAGCTTTTTGAATCAAACGAAAATCAAATGAATTCAACAAAGCTAATTGAGTCAAGTGAAAGTAAAACACTTTCATCAATGCTTTTAGAATAAAATGAAAGTCAAATACATTCAATCAAAGCTTTTTGAATCAAATCGAAGTCAATTGCATTCCACAATGCTAATTGAGTCAAATGAAAGTCAAACACATTCAACAAGCTAATTGAGTCAAATGAAAGTTAAACACATTCAAACAAAGCTTTTTGAATCAAATGGAAGTCAAATGCATTCAACAAAGCTAATTGATTCAAATGAAAGTCAAACACTTTCAACAAAGCGTTTAGAATCAAATGAAAGTCGAATCCATTCAGTCAAAGCTTTTTTAATCAAATGAAAGTCAATTGCATTCCACAATGCTAATTGAGTCAAATGAAAGTCAAACACATTCAACAAAGCTAATTGAGTCAAAAGAAAGTCAAACACATTCAAACAAAGCTTTTTGAATCAAATGAAAGTAACATGCATTCAATAAAGCTAATTGAGTCAAATGAAAGTCAAACACATTCAACAAAGCTAATTGAGTCAAATGAAAGTCAAACACATTCAAACAAAGCTTTTTGATTCTAATGAAAGTCAAATGCGTTCAACAAAGCTAATTGAGTCAAATGAAAGTCAAACACTTTCAACAAAGCTAATTGAGTCAAATGAAAGTCAAACACATTGAAACAAAGCTTTTTGAATGAAATGAAAGTCAAATGAATTCAACAAAGCTAATTGAGTCAAATGAAAGTCAAACACTTTCAACAAAGCGTTTAGAATCAAATGAAAGTCAAATACATTCAATCAAAGCTTTTTGAATCAAATGAAAGTCAATTGCATTCCACAATGCTAATTGAGTCAAATGAAAGTCAAACACATTCAACAAAGCTAATTGAGTCAAATGAAAGTCAAACACACTAAAACAAAGCTTTTTGAATCAAATGAAAGTCAAATGCATTCAACAAAGCTAATTGAGTCAAATGAAAGTAAAACGCTTTCAACAAAGCTAATTGAGTCGAATGAAAGTCAAACACATTCAAACAAAGCTTTTTGATTCAAATGAAAGTCAAATGCATTCAATAAAGCTAATTGAGTCAAATGAAAGTTAAACACTTTCAAATAAAGCTTCTTGATTAAAATGAAAGTCAAATGCATTCAACAAAGCTAATTGTGTCAAATAAAAGTCGAACACTTTCAACAAAGCTTTTAGAATCAAATGAAAGTCAAACACATTCAAACAAATCTTTTTGAATCAAATGAAAGTCAAATGCATTCAATCAAAGCTTTTTGAATCAAATCGAAGTCAATTGCATTCCACAATGCTAATTGACTCAAATGAAAGTCAAACACATTCAACGAAGCTAATTGAGTCAAATGAAAGTCAAACACATTAAAACAAAGCTTTTTGAATCAAATGAAAGTCAAATGCATTCAACAAAGCCAATTGAGTCAAATGAAAGTCAAACACATTCAAATAAAGCTTCTTGATTAAAATGAAAGTCAAATGCATTCAACAAAGCTAATTGTGTCAAATGAAAGTCAAACACTCTCAACAAAGCTTTTAGAATCAAATGAAAGTCAAACACATTCAAACAAAGCTTTTTGAATCAAATGAAAGTCAAATGCATTCAACAAAGCTAATTGAGTCAAATGAAAGTCAAACACTTTCATCAAAGCTTTTAGAATATGAAAGTCAAATGCATTCAACAAAGCCAATTGAGTCAAATGAAAGTTAAACACATTCAAATAAAGCTTCTTGATTCAAATGAAAGTCAAATGCATTAAACAAAGCTAATTGAGTCAAATGAAAGTCAAACACTTTTAACAAAGCTAATTGAGTTAAATGAAAGTCAAACACATTGAAAAAAAGCTTTTTGAATCAAATGAAAGTCAAATGCATTCAACAAAGCTAATTGAGTCAAACGAAAGTCAAACACTTTCAACAAAGCGTTTAGAATCAAATGAAAGTCAAATACATTCAATCAAAGCCTTTTGAATTAAATGAAAGTCAATTGCATTCCACAGTGCTAATTGAGTCAAATGAAAGTCAAACACATTCAACAAAGCTAATTGAGTCAAAAGAAAGTCAAACACATTCAAACAAAGCTTTTTGAATCAAATGAAAGTAAAATGCATTCAACAAAGCTAATTGAGTCAAATGAAAGTCAAACACTTTCAACAAAGCTAATTGAGTCAAATGAAAGTCAAACACATTCAAACAAAGCTTTTTGAATCAAATGAAAGTCAAATGCATTCAACAAAGCTAATTGAGTCAAATGAAAGTCAAACACTTTCAACAAAGCTAATTGAGTCAAATGAAAGTCAAACACATTCAAACAAAGCTTTTTGATTCTAATGAAAGTCAAATGCATTCAACCAAGCTAATTGAGTCAAATGAAAGTCAAACACTTTCAACAAAGCTTTTAGAATCAAATGAAAGTCAAATACATTCAAACAAAGCTTTTTGAATCAAACGAAAATCAAATGAATTCAACAAAGCTAATTGAGTCAAGTGAAAGTAAAACACTTTCATCAAAGCTTTTAGAATAAAATGAAAGTCAAATACATTCAATCAAAGCTTTTTGAATCAAATCGAAGTCAATTGCATTCCACAATGCTAATTGAGTCAAATGAAAGTCAAACACATTCAACAAGCTAATTGAGTCAAATGAAAGTTAAACACATTCAAACAAAGCTTTTTGAATCAAATGGAAGTCAAATGCATTCAACAAAGCCAATTGAGTCAAATGAAAGTCAAACACATTCAAATAAAGCTTCTTGATTCAAATGAAAGTCAAATGCATTCAACAAATCTAATTGTGTCAAATGAAAGTCAAACACTTTCAACAAATCTTTTCGAATCAAATAAAATTTAAACACATTCAAACAAAGCTTTTTGAATCAAATGAAAGTCAAATGCATTAAACAAAGCTAATTGAGTCAAATGAAAGTCAAACACTTTCAACAAAGCTAATTGAGTCAAATGAAAGTCAAAAACATTGAAACAAAGCTTTTTGAATCAAATGAAAGTCAAATGCATTCAACAAAGCTAATTGATTCAAATGAAAGTCAAACACTTTCAACAAAGCGTTTAGAATCAAATGAAAGTCGAATACATTCAGTCAAAGCTTTTTTAATCAAATGAAAGTCAGTTGCATTCCACAATGCTAATTGAGTCAAATGAAAGTCAAACACATTCAACAAAGCTAATTGAGTCAAAAGAAAGTCAAAAACATTCAAACAAAGCTTTTTGAATCAAATGAAAGTAACATGCATTCAATAAAGCTAATTGAGTCAAATGAAAGTCAAACACATTCAACAAAGCTAATTGAGTCAAATGAAAGTCAAACACATTCAAACAAAGCTTTTTGATTCTAATGAAAGTCAAATGCGTTCAACAAAGCTAATTGAGTCAAATGAAAGTCAAACACTTTCAACAAAGCTAATTGAGTCAAATGAAAGTCAAACACATTGAAACAAAGCTTTTTGAATGAAATGAAAGTCAAATGAATTCAACAAAGCTAATTGAGTCAAATGAAAGTCAAACACTTTCAACAAAGCGTTTAGAATCAAATGAAAGTCAAATACATTCAATCAAAGCTTTTTGAATCAAATGAAAGTCAATTGCATTCCACAATGCTAATTGAGTCAAATGAAAGTCAAACACATTCAACAAAGCTAATTGAGTCAAATGAAAGTCAAACACACTCAAACAAAGCTTTTTGAATCAAATGAAAGTAAAATGCTATCAACAAAGCTAATTGAGTCAAATGAAAGTCAAACACTTTCAACAAAGCTAATTGAGTCAAATGAAAGTCAAACACATTCAAACAAAGCTTTTTGATTCAAATGAAAGTCAAATGCATTCAACAAAGCTAATTGAGTCTAACGAAAGTCCGACACTTTCAACAAAGCTTTTAGAATCAAATGAAAGTCAAACACATTCAAACAAAGCTTTTTGAGTCAAATGAAAATCAAATGAATTCAACAAAGCTAATTGAGTCAAATGAAAGTCAAACACTTTCATCAAAGCTTTTAGAATCAAATGAAAGTCAAATACATTCAAACAAAGCTTTTTGAATCAAATGAAAGTCAATTGCATTCCACAATGCTAATTGAGTCAAATGAAAGTCAAACACATTCAATGAAGCTAATTGAGTCAAATGAAAGTCAAACACATTCAAACAAAGCTTTTTGAATCAAATGAAAGTCTAATGCATTCAACAAAGCCAATTGAGTCAAATGAAAATCAAACACATTTAAACATAGCTTCTTGATTCAAATGAAAGTCAAATGCATTCAACAAAGCTAATTGAGTCAAATGAAAGTCAAACACTTTCAACAAAGCTTTTAGAATCAAATGAAAGTAAAACACATTCAAACAAAGCTTTTTGAATCAAATGAAAGTAAAATGCATTCAACAAAGCCAATTGAGTCAAATGAAAGTCAAACACATTCAAACAAAGCTTTTTGATTCAAATGAAAGTCATATGCATTCAACAAAGCTAATTGAGTCAAATGAAAGTCAACCACTTTCAACAAAGCGTTTAGAATCAAATGAAAGTCAAATACATTCAATCAAAGCATTTTGAATCAAATGAAAGTCAATTGCATTCCACAATGCTAATTAAGTCAAATGAAAGTCAAACACATTCAACAAAGCTAATTGAGTCAAATGAAAGTCAAACACATTGAAACAAAGCTTTTTGAATCAAATGAAAGTCAAATGCATTCAACAAAGCTAATTGATTCAAATGATAGTCAAACACTTTCAACAAAGCGTTTAGAATCAAATGAAAGTCGAATACATTGAGTGAAAGCTTTTTTAATCAAATGAAAGTCAGTTGCATTCCACAATGCTAATTGAGTCAAATGAAAGTCAAACACATTCAACAAAGCTAATTGAGTCAAAAGAAAGTCAAACACATTCAAACAAAGCTTTTTGAATCAAATGAAAGTAACATGCATTCAATAAAGCTAATTGAGTCAAATGAAAGTCAAACACATTCAACAAAGCTAATTGAGTCAAATGAAAGTCAAACACATTCAAAAAAGCTTTTTGAATCAAATGAAAGTAAAATGCATTCAACAAAGCTAATTGAGTCAAATGAAAGTCAAACACATTCAAACAAATCTTTTTGATTCAAATGAAAGTCAAATGCATTCAACAAAGCTAATTGAGTCAAATGAAAGTCAACCACTTTCAAAAAAGCGTTTAGAATCAAATGAAAGTCAAATACATTCAATCAAAGCATTTTGAATCAAATGAAAGTCAATTGCATTCCACAATGCTAATTAAGTCAAATGAAAGTCAAACACATTCAACAAAGCTAATTGAGTCAAATGAAAGTCAAACACATTGAAACAAAGCTTTTTGAATCAAATGAAAGTCAAATGCATTCAACAAAGCTAATTGATTCAAATGAAAGTCAAACACTTTCAACAAAGCGTTTAGAATCAAATGAAAGTCGAATACATTGAGTCAAAGCTTTTTTAATCAAATGAAAGTCAGTTGCATTCCACAATGCTAATTGAGTCAAATGAAAGTCAAACACATTCAACAAAGCTAATTGAGTCAAAAGAAAGTCAAACACATTCAAACAAAGCTTTTTGAATCAAATGAAAGTAACATGCATTCAATAAAGCTAATTGAGTCAAATGAAAGTCAAACACATTCAACAAAGCTAATTGAGTCAAATGAAAGTCAAACACATTCAAAAAAGCTTTTTGAATCAAATGAAAGTAAAATGCATTCAACAAAGCTAATCGAGTCAAATGAAAGTCAAACACATTCAAACAAATCTTTTTGATTCAAATGAAAGTCAAATGCATTCAACAAAGCTAATTGAGTCAAATGAAAGTCAACCACATTTAAACAAAGCTTTTTGAATCAAATGAAAGTCAAATGCATTCAACAAAGCCAATTGAGTCAAATGAAAGTCAAACACATTCAAACAAAGCTTCTTGATTAAAATGAAAGTCAAATGCATTCAACAAAGCTAATTGTGTCAAATGAAAGTCAAACACTTTCAACAAAGCTTTTAGAATCAAATGAAAGTCAAACACATTCAAACAAAGCTTTTTGAATCAAATGAAAGTCAAATGCATTCAACAAAGCTAATTGAGTCAAATGAAAGTCAAACACTTTCATCAAAGCTTTTAGAATATGAAAGTCAAATGCATTCAACAAAGCCAATTGAGTCAAATGAAAGTTAAACACATTCAAATTAAGCTTCTTGATTCAAATGAAAGTCAAATGCATTAAACAAAGCTAATTGAGTCAAATGAAAGTCAAACACTTTTAACAAAGCTAATTGAGTTAAATGAAAGTCAAACACATTGAAAAAAAGCTTTTTGAATCAAATGAAAGTCAAATGCATTCAACAAAGCTAATTGAGTCAAACGAAAGTCAAACACTTTCAACAAAGCGTTTAGAATCAAATGAAAGTCAAATACATTCAATCAAAGCCTTTTGAATTAAATGAAAGTCAATTGCATTCCACAGTGCTAATTGAGTCAAATGAAAGTCAAACACATTTAACAAAGCTAATTGAGTCAAAAGAAAGTCAAACACATTCAAACAAAGCTTTTTGAATCAAATGAAAGTAAAATGCATTCAACAAAGCTAATTGAGTCAAATGAAAGTCAAACACTTTCAACAAAGCTAATTGAGTCAAATGAAAGTCAAACACATTCAAACAAAGCTTTTTGAATCAAATGAAAGTCAAATGCATTCAACAAAGCTAATTGAGTTAAATGAAAGTCAAACACTTTCAACAAAGCTAATTGAGTCAAATGAAAGTCAAACACATTCAAACAAAGCTTTTTGATTCTAATGAAAGTCAAATGCATTCAACCAAGCTAATTGAGTCAAATGAAAGTCAAACACTTTCAACAAAGCTTTTAGAATCAAATGAAAGTCAAATACATTCAAACAAAGCTTTTTGAATCAAATGAATGTCAAATGCATTCTACAAAGCTAATTGAGTCAAATGAAAGTCAAACACATTCAACAAAGCTAATTTAGTTAAAAGAAAGTCAAACACATTCAAACAAAGCTTTTTGAATCAAATGAAAGTCAAATGCATTCAACACAGCCAATTGAGTCAAATGAAAGTCAAACACATTCAAATAAAGCTTCTTGATTCAAATGAAAGTCAAATGCATTCAACAAAGCTAATCGAGTCAAATGAAAGTCAAACACTTTCAACAAAGCTAATTGAGTCAAATTAAAGTCAAACACATTCAAACAAAGCTTTTTGAATCAAATGAAAGTCAAATGCATTCAAAAAAGCTAATTCAGTCAAATGAAAGTCAAACACTTTCAGCAAAGCGTTTAGAATCAAATGAAAGTCAAATGCATTCAATCAAAGCTTTTTCAATCAAATGAAAGTCAAATGCATTCCACAATGCTAATTGAGTCAAATGAAAGTCAAACACATTCAACAAAGCTATTTGAGTCAAAAGAAAGTCAAACACATTCAAACAAAGCTTTTTGAATCAAATGAAAGTCAAATGCATTCAACAAAGCTAATTGAGTCAAATGAAAGTAAAACGCTTTCAACAAAGCTAATTGAGTCGAATGAAAGTCAAACACATTCAAACAAAGCTTTTTGATTCAAATGAAAGTCAAATGCATTCAATAAAGCTAATTGAGTCAAATGAAAGTTAAACACTTTCAAATAAAGCTTCTTAATTAAAATGAAAGTCAAATGCATTCAACAAAGCTAATTGTGTCAAATAAAAGTCGAACACTTTCAACAAAGCTTTTAGAATCAAATGAAAGTCAAACACATTCAAACAAAGCTTTTTGAATCAAATGAAAGTCAAATGCATTCAATCAAAGCTTTTTGAATCAAATGAAAGTCAAATGCATTCAACAAAGCCAATTGAGTCAAATGAAAGTCAAACACATTCAAATAAAGCTTCTTGATTAAAATGAAAGTCAAATGCATTCAACAAAGCTAATTGTGTCAAATGAAAGTCAAACACTCTCAACAAAGCTTTTAGAATCAAATGAAAGTCAAACACATTCAAACAAAGCTTTTTGAATCAAATGAAAGTCAAATGCATTCAACAAAGCTAATTGAGTCAAATGAAAGTCAAACACTTTCATCAAAGCTTTTAGAATATGAAAGTCAAATGCATTCAACAAAGCCAATTGAGTCAAATGAAAGTTAAACACATTCAAATAAAGCTTCTTGATTCAAATGAAAGTCAAATGCATTAAACAAAGCTAATTGAGTCAAATGAAAGTCAAACACTTTTAACAAAGCTAATTGAGTTAAATGAAAGTCAAACACATTGAAAAAAAGCTTTTTGAATCAAATGAAAGTCAAATGCATTCAACAAAGCTAATTGAGTCAAACGAAAGTCAAACACTTTCAACAAAGCGTTTAGAATCAAATGAAAGTCAAATACATTCAATCAAAGCCTTTTGAATTAAATGAAAGTCAATTGCATTCCACAGTGCTAATTGAGTCAAATGAAAGTCAAACACATTCAACAAAGCTAATTGAGTCAAAATAAAGTCAAACACATTCAAACAAAGCTTTTTGAATCAAATGAAAGTAAAATGCATTCAACAAAGCTAATTGAGTCAAATGAAAGTCAAACACTTTCAACAAATCTAATTGAGTCAAATGAAAGTCAAACACATTCAAACAAAGCTTTTTGAATCAAATGAAAGTCAAATGCATTCAACAAAGCTAATTGAGTTAAATGAAAATCAAACACTTTCAACAAAGCTAATTGAGTCAAATGAAAGTCAAACACATTCAAACAAAGCTTTTTGATTCTAATGAAAGTCAAATGCATTCAACCAAGCTAATTGAGTCAAATGAAAGTCAAACACTTTCAACAAAGCTTTTAGAATCAAATGAAAGTCAAATACATTCAAACAAAGCTTTTTGAATCAAATGAATGTCAAATGCATTCTACAAAGCTAATTGAGTCAAATGAAAGTCAAACACATTCAACAAAGCTAATTTAGTTAAAAGAAAGTCAAACACATTCAAACAAAGCTTTTTGAATCAAATGAAAGTCAAATGCATTCAACACAGCCAATTGAGTCAAATGAAAGTCAAACACATTCAAATAAAGCTTCTTGATTCAAATGAAAGTCAAATGCATTCAACAAAGCTAATCGAGTCAAATGAAAGTCAAACACTTTCAACAAAGCTAATTGAGTCAAATGAAAGTCAAACACATTCAAACAAAGCTTTTTGAATCAAATGAAAGTCAAATGCATTCAAAAAAGCTAATTCAGTCAAATGAAAGTCAAACACTTTCAGCAAAGCGTTTAGAATCAAATGAAAGTCAAATGCATTCAATCAAAGCTTTTTCAATCAAATGAAAGTCAAATGCATTCCACAATGCTAATTGAGTCAAATGAAAGTCAAACACATTCAACAAAGCTATTTGAGTCAAAAGAAAGTCAAACACATTCAAACAAAGCTTTTTGAATCAAATGAAAGTCAAATGCATTCAACAAAGCTAATTGAGTCAAATGAAAGTAAAACGCTTTCAACAAAGCTAATTGAGTCGAATGAAAGTCAAACACATTCAAACAAAGCTTTTTGATTCAAATGAAAGTCAAATGCATTCAATAAAGCTAATTGAGTCAAATGAAAGTTAAACACTTTCAAATAAAGCTTCTTAATTAAAATGAAAGTCAAATGCATTCAACAAAGCTAATTGTGTCAAATAAAAGTCGAACACTTTCAACAAAGCTTTTAGAATCAAATGAAAGTCAAACACATTCAAACAAAGCTTTTTGAATCAAATGAAAGTCAAATGCATTCAATCAAAGCTTTTTGAATCAAATGAAAGTCAAATGCATTCAACAAAGCCAATTGAGTCAAATGAAAGTCAAACACATTCAAATAAAGCTTCTTGATTAAAATGAAAGTCAAATGCATTCAACAAAGCTAATTGTGTCAAATGAAAGTCAAACACTTTCAACAAAGCTTTTAGAATCAAATGAAAATCAAACACATTCAAACAAAGCTTTTTGAATCATATGAAAGTCAAATGCATTCAACAAAGCTAATTGAGTCAAATGAAAGTCAAACACTTTCATCAAAGCTTTTAGAATATGAAAGTCAAATGCATTCAACAAAGCCAATTGAGTCAAATGAAAGTTAAACACATTCAAATAAAGCTTCTTGATTCAAATGAAAGTCAAATGCATTAAACAAAGCTAATTGAGTCAAATGAAAGTCAAACACTTTTAACAAAGCTAATTGAGTTAAATGAAAGTCAAACACATTGAAAAAAAGCTTTTTGAATCAAATGAAAGTCAAATGCATTCAACAAAGCTAATTGAGTCAAACGAAAGTCAAACACTTTCAACAAAGCGTTTAGAATCAAATGAAAGTCAAATACATTCAATCAAAGCCTTTTGAATTAAATGAAAGTCAATTGCATTCCACAGTGCTAATTGAGTCAAATGAAAGTCAAACACATTCAACAAAGCTAATTGAGTCAAAAGAAAGTCAAACACATTCAAACAAAGCTTTTTGAATCAAATGAAAGTAAAATGCATTCAACAAAGCTAATTGAGTCAAATGAAAGACAAACACTTTCAACAAAGCTAATTGAGTCAAATGAAAGTCAAACACATTCAATTAAAGCTTTTTGAATCAAATGAAAGTCAAATGCATTCAACAAAGCTAATTGAGTCAAATGAAAGTCAAACACTTTCAACAAAGCTAATTGAGTCAAATGAAAGTCAAACACATTCAAATAAAGCTTCTTGATTCAAATGAAAGTCAAATGCATTCAACAAATCTAATTGTGTCAAATGAAAGTCAAACACTTTCAACAAATCTTTTCGAATCAAATGAAATTTAAACACATTCAAACAAAGCTTTTTGAATCAAATGAAAGTCAAATGCATTAAACAAAGCTAATTGAGTCAAATGAAAGTCAAACACTTTCAACAAAGCTAATTGAGTCAAATGAAAGTCAAACACATTGAAACAAAGCTTTTTGAATCAAATGAAAGTCAAATGCATTCAACAAAGCTAATTGATTCAAATGAAAGTCAAACACTTTCAACAAAGCGTTTAGAATCAAATGAAAGTCGAATACATTCAGTCAAAGCTTTTTTAATCAAATGAAAGTCAGTTGCATTCCACAATGCTAATTGAGTCAAATGAAAGTCAAACACATTCAACAAAGCTAATTGAGTCAAAAGAAAGTCAAACACATTCAAACAAAGCTTTTTGAATCAAATGAAAGTAACATGCATTCAATAAAGCTAATTGAGTCAAATGAAAGTCAAACACATTCAACAAAGCTAATTGAGTCAAATGAAAGTCAAACACATTCAAACAAAGCTTTTTGATTCTAATGAAAGTCAAATGCGTTCAACAAAGCTAATTGAGTCAAATGAAAGTCAAACACTTTCAACAAAGCTAATTGAGTCAAATGAAAGTCAAACACATTGAAACAAAGCTTTTTGAATGAAATGAAAGTCAAATGAATTCAACAAAGCTAATTGAGTCAAATGAAAGTCAAACACTTTCAACAAAGCGTTTAGAATCAAATGAAAGTCAAATACATTCAATCAAAGCTTTTTGAATCAAATGAAAGTCAATTGCATTCCACAATGCTAATTGAGTCAAATGAAAGTCAAACACAGTCAACAAAGCTAATTGAGTCAAATGAAAGTCAAACACATTCAAACAAAGCTTTTTAATTCAAATGAAAGTCATATGCATTCAACAAAGCTAATTGAGTCAAATGAAAGTCAAACACTTTCAACAAAGCTAATTGAGTCAAATGAAAGTCAAACACATTCAAACAAAGCTTTTTGATTCAAATGAAAGTCAAATGCATTCAACAAAGCTAATTGAGTCTAATGAAAGTCCGACACTTTCAACAAAGCTTTTAGAGTCAAATGAAAGTCAAACACATTCAAACAAAGCTTTTTGAGTCAAATGAAAATCAAATGAATTCAACAAAGCTAATTGAGTCAAATGAAAGTCAAACACTTTCATCAAAGCTTTTAGAATCAAATGAAAGTCAAATACATTCAAACAAAGCTTTTTGAATCAAATGAAAGTCAATTGCATTCCACAATGCTAATTGAGTCAAATGAAAGTCAAACACATTCAACGAAGCTAATTGAGTCAAATGAAAGTCAAACATATTCAAACAAAGCTTTTTGAATCAAATGAAAGTCTAGTGCATTCAACAAAGCCAATTGAGTCAAATGAAAGTCAAACACATTTAAACATAGCTTCTTGATTCAAATGAAAGTCAAATGCATTCAACAATGCTAATTGAGTCAAATGAAAGTCAAACACTTTCAACAAAGCTTTTAGAATCAAATGAAAGTAAAACACATTCAAACAAAGCTTTTTGAATCAAATGAAAGTAAAATGCATTCAACAAAGCCAATTGAGTCAAATGAAAGTCAAACACATTCAAACAAAGCTTTTTGATTCAAATGAAAGTCATATGCATTCAACAAAGCTAATTGAGTCAAATGAAAGTCAACCACTTTCAACAAAGCTAATTGAGTCAAATGAAAGTCTAACACATTCAAACAAAGCTTTTTGATTCAAATGAAAGTCAAATGCATTCAACAAAGCTAATTGAGTCAAATGAAAGTCAAACACTTTCAAACAAAGCTTTTTGATTCAAATGAAAGTCAAACACATTCAACGAAGCTAATTGAGTCAAATGAAAGTCAAACACATTCAAACAAAGCTTTTTGAATCAAATGAAAGTCTAATGCATTCAACAAAGCCAATTGAGTCAAATGAAAGTCAAACACATTTAAACATAGCTTCTTGATTCAAATGAAAATCAAATGAATTCAACAAAGCTAATTGAGTCAAATGAAAGTCAAACACTTTCATCAAAGCTTTTAGAATCAAATGAAAGTCAAATACATTCAAACAAAGCTTTTTTGAATCAAATGAAAGTCAATTGCATTCCACAATGCTAATTGAGTCAAATGAAAGTCAAACACATTAAACGAAGCTAATTGAGTCAAATGAAAGTCAAACACATTCAAACAAAGCTTTTTGAATCAAATGAAAGTCAAATGCATTCGACAAAGCCAATTGAGTCAAATGAAAGTCAAACACATTCAAACAAAGCTTCTTGATTCAAATGAAAGTCAAATGCATTCAACAAAGCTAATTGAGTCAAATGAAAGCCAAACACTTTCAACAAAGCTTTTAGAATCAAATGAAAGTCAAACACATTCAAACAAAGCTTTTTGAATCAAATGAAAGTCAAATGTATTCAAGAAAGCTTTTTGAATCAAATGAAAATCAAATGCATTCAACAAAGCTAATTGAGTCTAATGAAAGTCCGACACTTTCAACAAAGCTTTTAGAGTCAAATGAAAGTCAAACACATTCAAACAAAGCTTTTTGAGTCAAATGAAAATCAAATGAATTCAACAAAGCTAACTGATTCAAATGAAAGTCAAACACTTTCAACAAAGCGTTTAGAATCAAATGAAAGTCGAATACATTCAGTCAAAGCTTTTTTAATCAAATGAAAGTCAGTTGCATTCCACAATGCTAATTGAGTCAAATGAAAGTCAAACACATTCAACAAAGCTAATTGAGTCAAATGAAAGTCAAACACATTCAAAAAAGCTTTTTGAATCAAATGAAAGTAAAATGCATTCAACAAAGCTAATTGAGTCAAATGAAAGTCAAACACATTTAAACAAAGCTTTTTGATTCAAATGAAAGTCAAATGCATTCAACAAAGCTAATTGAGTCTAATGAAAGTCCGACACTTTCAACAAAGCTTTTAGAGTCAAATGAAAGTCAAACACATTCAAACAAAGCTTTTTGAGTAAAATGAAAATCAAATGAATTCAACAAAGCTAACTGATTCAAATGAAAGTCAAACACTTTCAACAAAGCGTTTAGAATCAAATGAAAGTCGAATACATTCAGTCAAAGCTTTTTTAATCAAATGAAAGTCAGTTGCATTCCACAATGCTAATTGAGTCAAATGAAAGTCAAACACATTCAACAAAGCTAATTGAGTCAAATGAAAGTCAAACACATTCAAAAAAGCTTTTTGAATCAAATGAAAGTAAAATGCATTCAACAAAGCTAATTGAGTCAAATGAAAGTCAAACACATTTAAACAAAGCTTTTTGATTCAAATGAAAGTCAAATGCATTCAACAAAGCTAATTGAGTCTAATGAAAGTCCGACACTTTCAACAAAGCTTTTAGAATCAAATGAAAGTCAAACACATTCAAACAAAGCTTTTTGAGTCAAATGAAAATCAAATGAATTCAACAAAGCTAATTGAGTCAAATGAAAGTCAAACACTTTCATCAAAGCTTTTAGAATCAAATGAAAGTCAAATACATTCAAACAAAGCTTTTTGAATCAAATGAAAGTCAATTGCATTCCACAATGCTAATTGAGTCAAATGAAAGTCAAACACATTCAACGAAGCTAATTGAGTCAAATGAAAGTCAAACACATTCAAACAAAGCTTTTTGAATCAAATGAAAGTCTAATGCATTCAACAAAGCCAATTGAGTCAAATGAAAGTCAAACACATTCAAACATAGCTTCTTGATTCAAATGAAAGTCAAATGCATTCAACAAAGCTAATTGAGTCAAATGAAAGTCAAACACTTTCAACAAAGCTTTTAGAATCAAATGAAAGTAAAACACATTCAAACAAAGCTTTTTGAATCAAATGAAAGTAAAATGCATTCAACAAAGCCAATTGAGTCAAATGAAAGTCAAACACATTCAAACAAAGCTTTTTGATTCAAATGAAAGTCATATGCATTTAACAAAGCTAATTGAGTCAAATGAAAGTCAACCACTTTCAACAAAGCGTTTAGAATCAAATGAAAGTCAAATACATTCAATCAAAGCATTTTGAATCAAATGAAAGTCAATTGCATTCCACAATGCTAATTAAGTCAAATGAAAGTCAAACACATTCAACAAAGCTAATTGAGTCAAATGAAAGTCAAACACATTGAAACAAAGCTTTTTGAATCAAATGAAAGTCAAATGCATTCAACAAAGCTAATTGATTCAAATGAAAGTCAAACACTTTCAACAAAGCGTTTAGAATCAAATGAAAGTCGAATACATTCAGTCAAAGCTTTTTTAATCAAATGAAAGTCAGTTGCATTCCACAATGCTAATTGAGTCAAATGAAAGTCAAACACATTCAACAAAGCTAATTGAGTCAAATGAAAGTCAAACACATTCAAAAAAGCTTTTTGAATCAAATGAAAGTAAAATGCATTCAACAAAGCTAATTGAGTCAAATGAAAGTCAAACACATTTAAACAAAGCTTTTTGATTCAAATGAAAGTCAAACACATTCAACGAAGCTAATTGAGTCAAATGAAAGTCAAACACATTCAAACAAAGCTTTTTGAATCAAATGAAAGTCTAGTGCATTCAACAAAGCCAATTGAGTCAAATGAAAGTCAAACACATTCAAACATAGCTTCTTGATTCAAATGAAAGTCAAATGCATTCAACAAAGCTAATTGAGTCAAATGAAAGTCAAACACTTTCAACAAAGCTTTTAGAATCAAATGAAAGTAAAACACATTCAAACAAAGCTTTTTGAATCAAATGAAAGTAAAATGCATTCAACAAAGCCAATTGAGTCAAATGAAAGTCAAACACATTCAAACAAAGCTTTTTGATTCAAATGAAAGTTATATGCATTCAACAAAGCTAATTGAGTCAAATGAAAGTCAACCACTTTAAACAAAGCGTTTAGAATCAAATGAAAGTCAAATACATTCAATCAAAGCATTTTGAATCAAATGAAAGTCAATTGCATTCCACAATGCTAATTAAGTCAAATGAAAGTCAAACACATTCAACAAAGCTAATTGAGTCAAATGAAAGTCAAACACATTGAAACAAAGCTTTTTGAATCAAATGAAAGTCAAATGCATTCAACAAAGCTAATTGATTCAAATGAAAGTCAAACACTTTCAACAAAGCGTTTAGAATCAAATGAAAGTCGAATACATTCAGTCAAAGCTTTTTTAATCAAATGAAAGTCAGTTGCATTCCACAATGCTAATTGAGTCAAATGAAAGTCAAACACATTCAACAAAGCTAATTGAGTCAAAAGAAAGTCAAACACATTCAAACAAAGCTTTTTGAATCAAATGAAAGTAACATGCATTCAATAAAGCTAATTGAGTCAAATGAAAGTCAAACACATTCAACAAAGGTAATTGAGTCAAATGAAAGTCAAACACATTCAAAAAAGCTTTTTGAATCAAATGAAAGTAAAATGCATTCAACAAAGCTAATTGAGTCAAATGAAAGTCAAACACATTCAAACAAATCTTTTTGATTCAAATGAAAGTCAAATGCATTCAACAAAGCTAATTGAGTCAAATGAAAGTCAACCACTTTCAACAAAGCGTTTAGAATCAAATGAAAGTCAAATACATTCAATCAAAGCATTTTGAATCAAATGAAAGTCAATTGCATTCCACAATGCTAATTAAGTCAAATGAAAGTCAAACACATTCAACAAAGCTAATTGAGTCAAATGAAAGTCAAACACATTGAAACAAAGCTTTTTTGAATCAAATGAAAGTCAAATGCATTCAACAAAGCTAATTGATTCAAATGAAAGTCAAACACTTTTAACAAAGCGTTTAGAATCAAATGAAAGTCGAATACATTGAGTCAAAGCTTTTTTAATCAAATGAAAGTCAGTTGCATTCCACAATGCTAATTGAGTCAAATGAAAATCAAACACATTCAACAAAGCTAATTGAGTCAAAAGAAAGTCAAACACATTCAAACAAAGCTTTTTGAATCAAATGAAAGTAACATGCATCCAATAAAGCTAATTGAGTCAAATGAAAGTCAAACACATTCAACAAAGCTAATTGAGTCAAATGAAAGTCAAACACATTCAAACGAAGCTTTTTGATTCTAATGAAAGTCAAATGCATTCAACAAAGCTAATTGAGTCAAATGAAAGTCAAACACTTTCAACAAAGCTAATTGAGTCAAATGAAAGTCAAACACATTGAAACAAAGCTTTTTGAATCAAATGAAAGTCAAATGAATTCAACAAAGCTAATTGAGTCAAATGAAAGTCAAAAACTTTCAACAAAGCGTTTAGAATCAAATGAAAGTCGAATACATTCAATCAAAGCATTTTGAATCAAATCGAAATCAATGCTAATTGAGTCAAATGAAAGTCAAACACATTCAACAAAGCTAATTGAGTCAAAAGAAAGTCAAAACATTCAAACAAAGCTTTATGAATCAAATGAAAGTAACATGCATTCAACAAAGCCAATTGAGTCAAATGAAAGTCTAACACATTCAAACAAAGCTTTTTGATTCAAATGAAAGTCAAATGCATTCAACAAAGCTAATTGAGTCTAATGAAAGTCAGACACTTTCAACAAAGCTTTTAGAATCAAATGAAAGTCAAACACATTCAAACAAAGCTTTTTGAGTCAAATGAAAATCAAATGAATTCAACAAAGCTAATTGAGTCAAATGAAAGTCAAACACTTTCATCAAAGCTTTTAGAATCAAATGAAAATCAAATACATTCAAACAAAGCTTTTTTGAATCAAATGAAAGTCAATTGCATTCCACAATGCTAATTGAGTCAAATGAAAGTCAAACACATTCAACGAAGCTAATTGAGTCAAATGAAAGTCAAACACATTCAAACAAAGCTTTTTGAATCAAATGAAAGTCTAATGCATTCAACAAAGCTAATTGAGTCAAATGAAAGTCAAACACTTTCAACAAAGCTAATTGAGTCAAATGAAAGTCAAACACATTCAAACAAAGCTTTTTGATTCAAATGAAAGTCAAATGCATTCAACAAAGCTAATTGAGTCAAATGAAAGTCAACCACTTTCAACAAAGCGTTTAGAATCAAATGAAAGTCAAATACATTCAATCAAAGCATTTTGAATCAAATGAAAGTCAATTGCATTCCACAATGCTAATTGAGTCAAATGAAAGTCAAACACTTTCAACAAAGCTAATTGAGTCAAATGAAAGTCAAACACACTCAAACAAAGCTTTTTGAATCAAATGAAAGTAAAATGCATTCAACAAAGCTAATTGAGTCAAATGAAAGTCAAACACTTTTAACAAAGCTAATTGAGTCAAATCAAAGTCAAATACATTCAAACAAAGCTTTTTGATTCAAATGAAAGTCAAATGCATTCAACAAAGCTAATTAAGTCTAATGAAAGTCAGACACTTTCAACAAAGCTTTTAGAATAAAATGAAAGTCAAACACATTCAATCAAAGCTTTTTGAATCAAATAAAAATCAAATGAATTCAACAAAGCTAATTGAGTCAAATGAAAGTCAAACACTTTCATCAAAGCTTTTAGAATAAAATGAAAGTCAAATACATTCAATCAAAGCTTTTTGAATCAAATCGAAGTCAATTGCATTCCACAATGCTAATTGAGTCAAATGAAAGTCAAACACATTCAACGAAGCTAATTGAGTCAAATGAAAGTGAAACACATTCAAACAAAGCTTTTTGAATCAAATGAAAGTCTAATGCATTCAACAAAGCCAATAGAGTCAAATGAAAGTCAAACACATTCAAACATAGCTTCTTGATTCAAATGAAAGTCAAATGCATTCAACAAAGCTAATTGAGTCAAATGAAAGTCAAACACTTTCAACAAAGCTTTTAGAATCAAATGAAAGTAAAACACATTCAAACAAAGCTTTTTGAATCAAATGAAAGTAAAATGCATTCAACAAAGCTAATTGAGTCAAATGAAAGTCAACCACTTTCAACAAAGCGTTTAGAATCAAATGAAAGTCAAATACATTCAATCAAAGCATTTTGAATCAAATGAAAGTCAATTGCATTCCACAATGCTAATTAAGTCAAATGAAAGTCAAACACATTCAACAAAGCTAATTGAGTCAAATGAAAGTCAAACACATTGAAACAAAGCTTTTTGAATCAAATGAAAGTCAAATGCATTCAACAAAGCTAATTGATTCAAATGAAAGTCAAACACTTTCAATAAAGCGTTTAGAATCAAATGAAAGTCGAATACATTCAGTCAAAGCTTTTTTAATCAAATGAAAGTCAGTTGCATTCCACAATGCTAATTGAGTCAAATGAAAGTCAAACACATTCAACAAAGCTAATTGAGTCAAAAGAAAGTCAAAAACATTCAAACAAAGCTTTTTGAATCAAATGAAAGTAACATGCATTCAACAAAGCCAATTGAGTCAAATGAAAGTCAAACACATTCAAACAAAGCTTTTTGATTCAAATGAAAGTCAAATGCATTCAACAAAGCTAATTGAGTCTAATGAAAGTCAGACACTTTCAACAAAGCTTTTAGAATCAAATGAAAGTCAAACACATTCAAACAAAGCTTTTTGAGTCAAATGAAAATCAAATGAATTCAACAAAGCTAATTGAGTCAAATGAAAGTCAAACACTTTCATCAAAGCTTTTAGAATCAAATGAAAGTCAAATACATTCAAACAAAGCTTTTTTGAATCAAATGAAAGTCAATTGCATTCCACAATGCTAATTGAGTCAAATGAAAGTCAAACACATTCAACGAAGCTAATTGAGTCAAATGAAAGTCAAACACATTCAAACAAAGCTTTTTGAATCAAATGAAAGTCAAATGCATTCGACAAAGCCAATTGAGTCAAATGAAAGTCAAACACATTCAAACAAAGCTTCTTGATTCAAATGAAAGTCAAATGCATTCAACAAAGCTAATTGAGTCAAATGAAAGCCAAACACTTTCAACAAAGCTTTTAGAATCAAATGAAAGTCAAACACATTCAAACAAAGCTGTTTGAATCAAATGAAAGTCAAATGTATTCAAGAAAGCTTTTTGAATCAAATGAAAATCAAATGCATTCAACAAAGCTAATTGAGTCAAATGAAAGTCAAACACATTCAAACAAAGCTTTTTGATTCAAATGAAAGTCAAATGCATTCAACAAAGCTAATTGAGTCAAATGAAAGTCAAACACTTTCAACAAAGCTTTTAGAATCAAATGAAAGTCAAACATATTCAAACAAAGCTTTTTGAATCAAATGAAAATCAAATGAATTCACCAAAGCTAATTGAGTCAAATGAAAGTCAAACACTTTCATCAAAGCTTTTAGAATCTAATGAAAGTCAAATACATTCAAACAAAGCTTTTTGAATCAAATAAAAGTCAATTGCATTCCACAATGCTAATTGAGTCAAATGAAAGTCAAACACATTCAACAAAGCTAATTGAGTCAAATGAAAGTCAAACACATTCAAACAAAGCTTTTTGAATCAAATGAAAGTCTAATGCATTCAACAAAGCCAATTGAGTCAAATGAAAGTCAAACACATTCAAACACAGCTTCTAGATTCAAATGAAATCAAATGCATTCAACAAAGCTAATTGAGTCAAATGAAAGTCAAACACTTTCAACAAAGCGTTTAGAATCAAATGAAAGTCAAATACATTCAATCAAAGCTTTTTGGATCAAATGAAAGTCAATTGCATTCAACAAAGCTAATTGAGTCAAATGAAAGTCAAACACTTTCATCAAAGCTTTTAGAATAAAATGAAAGTCAAATACATTCAATCAAAGCTTTTTGAATCAAATGAAAGTCAATTGCATTCCACAATTAAGTCAAACACATTCAACAAAGCTAATTGAGTCAAATGAAAGTCAAACACATTCAAACAAAGCTAATTGAGTCAAATGAAAGTCAAACACATTCAAACAAAGCTTTTTGAATCAAATGAAAGTCTAATGCATTCAACAAAGCCAATTGAGTCAAATGAAAGTCAAACACATTCAAACACAGCTTCTAGATTCAAATGAAATCAAATGCATTCAACAAAGCTAATTGAGTCAAATGAAAGTCAAACACTTTCAACAAAGCGTTTAGAATCAAATGAAAGTCAAATACATTCAATCAAAGCTTTTTGAATCAAATGAAAGTCAATTGCATTCCACAATGCTAATTAAGTCAAATGTAAGTCAAACACATTCAACAAAGCTAATTGAGTCAAAAGAAAGTGAAACACATTTAAACAAAGGTTTTTGAATCAAATAAAAGTCAAATGCATTCAACAAAGCCAATTGAGTCAAATGAAAGTCAAACACATTCAAACAAAGCTTCTTGATTCAAATAAAAGTCAAATGCATTCAACAAAGCTAATTGTGTTAAATGAAAGTCAAACACATTCAACAAAGCTAATTGAGTCAAATGAAAGTCAAACACATTCAAACAAAGCTTTTTGAATCAAATGAAAGTCTAATGCATTCAACAAAGCCAATTGAGTCAAATGAAAGTCAAACACAGCTTCTAGATTCAAATGAAATCAAATGCATTCAACAAAGCTAATTGAGTCAAATGAAAGTCAAACACTTTCAACAAAGCGTTTAGAATCAAATGAAAGTCAAATACATTCAATCAAAGCTTTTTGAATCAAATGAAAGTCAATTGCATTCCACAATGCTAATTAAGTCAAATGTAAGTCAAACACATTCAACAAAGCTAATTGAGTCAAAAGAAAGTGAAACACATTTAAACAAAGGTTTTTGAATCAAATAAAAGTCAAATGCATTCAACAAAGCCAATTGAGTCAAATGAAAGTCAACCACTTTCAACAAAGCGTTTAGAATCAAATGAAAGTCAAATACATTCAATCAAAGCATTTTGAATCAAATGAAAGTCAATTGCATTCCACAATGCTAATTAAGTCAAATGAAAGTCAAACACTTTCAACAAAGCTAATTGAGTCAAATGAAAGTCAAACACATTGAAACAAAGCTTTTTGAATCAAATGAAAGTCAAATGCATTCAACAAAGCTAATTGATGCAAATGAAAGTCAAACACTTTCAACAAAGCGTTTAGAATCAAATGAAAGTCGAATACATTCAGTCAAAGCTTTTTTCATCACATGAAAGACAGTTGCATTCCACAATGCTAATTGAGTCAAATGAAAGTCAAACACATTCAACAAAGCTAATTGAGTCAAATGAAAGTCAAAAACATTCAAACAAAGCTTTTTGAATCAAATGAAAGTAAAATGCATTCAACAAAGCTAATTGAGTCAAATGAAAGTCAAACACATTCAAACAAAGCTTTTTGATTCAAATGAAAGTTAAATCCATTCAACAAAGCTAATTGAGTCAAATGAAAGTCAACCACTTTCAACAAAGCGTTTAGAATCAAATGAAAGTCAAATACATTCAATCAAAGCATTTTGAATCAAATGAAAGTCAATTGCATTCCACAATGCTAATTAAGTCAAATGAAAGTCAAACACTTTCAACAAAGCTAATTGAGTCAAATGAAAGTCAAACACATTGAAACAAAGCTTTTTGAATCAAATGAAAGTCAAATGCATTCAACAAAGCTAATTGATGCAAATGAAAGTCAAACACTTTCAACAAAGCGTTTAGAATCAAATGAAAGTCGAATACATTCAGTCAAAGCTTTTTTCATCACATGAAAGACAGTTGCATTCCACAATGCTAATTGAGTCAAATGAAAGTCAAACACATTCAACAAAGCTAATTGAGTCAAATGAAAGTCAAATACATTCAATCAAAGCTTTTTGAATCAAATGAAAGTAAAATGCATTCAACAAAGCTAATTGAGTCAAATGAAAGTCAAACACATTCAAACAAAGCTTTTTGATTCAAATGAAAGTCAAATGCATTCAACAAAGCTAATTGAGTCAAATGAAAGTCAACCACTTTCAACAAAGCGTTTAGAATCAAATGAAAGTCAAATACATTCAATCAAAGCATTTTGAATCAAATGAAAGTCAATTGCATTCCACAATGCTAATTAAGTCAAATGAATGTCAAACACTTTCAACAAAGCTAATTGAGTCAAATGAAAGTCAAACACATTGAAACAAAGCTTTTTGAATCAAATGAAAGTCAAATGCATTCAACAAAGCTAATTGATGCAAATGAAAGTCAAACACTTTCAACAAAGCGTTTAGAATCAAATGAAAGTCGAATACATTCAGTCAAAGCTTTTTCCATCACATGAAAGACAGTTGCATTCCACAATGCTAATTGAGTCAAATGAAAGTCAAACACATTCAACAAAGCTAATTGAGTCAAATGAAAGTCAAAAACATTCAAACAAAGCTTTTTGAATCAAATGAAAGTAAAATGCATTCAACAAAGCTAATTGAGTCAAATGAAAGTCAAACACATTCAAACAAAGCTTTTTGATTCAAATGAAAGTCAAATGCATTCAACAAAGCTAATTGAGTCAAATGAAAGTCAACCACTTTCAACAAAGCGTTTAGAATCAAATGAAAGTCAAATACATTCAATCAAAGCATTTTGAATCAAATGAAAGTCAATTGCATTCCACAATGCTAATTAAGTCAAATGAATGTCAAACACTTTCAACAAAGCTAATTGAGTCAAATGAAAGTCAAACACATTGAAACAAAGCTTTTTGAATCAAATGAAAGTCAAATGCATTCAACAAAGCTAATTGATGCAAATGAAAGTCAAACACTTTCAACAAAGCGTTTAGAATCAAATGAAAGTCGAATACATTCAGTCAAAGCTTTTTTCATCACATGAAAGACAGTTGCATTCCACAATGCTAATTGAGTCAAATGAAAGTCAAACACATTCAACAAAGCTAATTGAGTCAAATGAAAGTCAAATACATTCAATCAAAGCTTTTTGAATCAAATGAAAGTCAATTGCATTCCACAATGCTAATTAAGTCAAACGTAAGTCAAACACATTCAACAAAGCTAATTGAGTCATAAGAAAGTCAAACACATTCAAACAAAGTTTTTTGAATCTAATAAAGGTCAAATGCATTCAACAAAGCCAATTAAGTCAAATGAAAGTCAAACACATTCAAACAAAGCTTCTTGATTCAAATAAAAGTCAAATGCATTCAACAAAGCTAATTGAGTCAAATGAAAGTCAAACACATTCAAACAAAGCTTTTTGAATCAAATGAAAGTCAAATGCATTCAACAAAGCTAATTGAGTCAAATGAAAGTCAAACACTTTCATCAAAGCTTTTAGAATAAAATGAAAGTCAAATACATTCAATCAAAGCTTTTTGAATCAAATCGAAGTCAATTGCATTCCACAATGCTAATTGAGTCAAATGAAAGTCAAACACATTCAACGAGGCTAATTGAGTCAAATGAAAGTCAAATGCATTCAACAAAGCTTTTTGAATCAAATGAAAGTCAAATGCATTCAACAAAGCCAATTGAGTCAAATGAAAGTCAAACACATTCAAATAAAGCTTCTTGATTAAAATGAAAGTCAAATGCATTCAACAAAGCTAATTGTGTCAAATGAAAGTCAAACACTTTCAACAAAGCTTTTAGAATCAAATGAAAGTCAAACACATTCAAACAAAGCTTTTTGAATCAAATGAAAGTCAAATGCATTCAACAAAGCTATTTGAGTCAAATGAAAGTCAAACACTTTCAACAAAGCGTTTTGAATCAAATGAAAGTCAAATACATTCAATCAAAGCTTTTTGAATCAAATGAAAGTCAATTGCATTCCACAATGCTAATTGAGTCAAATGAAAATCAAACACATTCAACAAAGCTAATTGAGTCAAAAGAAAGTCAAACACATTCAAACAAAGCTTTTTGAATCAAATGAAAGTAAAATGCATTCAACAAAGCTAATTGAGGCAAATGAAAGTCAAACACTTTCAACAAAGCTAATTGAGTCAAATGAAAGTCAAACACATTCAAACAAAGCTTTTTGATTCAAATGAAAGTCAAATGCATTCAACAAAGCTAATTGAGTGAAATGAAAGTCAAACACTTTCAACAAAGCGTTTAGAATCAAATGAAAGTCAAATACATTCAATCAAAGCTTTTTGAATCAAATGAAAGTTAATTGCATTCCACAATGCTAATTGAGTCAAATGAAAGTCAAACACATTCAACAAAGCTAATTGAGTCGAAAGAAAGTCAAACACATTCAAACAAAGCTTTTTGAATCAAATGAAAGTAACATGCATTCAATAAAGCTAATTGAGTCAAATGAAAGTCAAACACATTCAACAAAGCTAATTGAGTCAAATGAAAGTCAAACACATTCAAACAAAGCTTTTTAAATCAAATGAAAGTAAAATGCATTCAACAAAGCTAATTGAGTCAAATGAAAGTCAAACACATTCAAACAAAGCTTTTTGATTCAAATGAAAGTCAAATGCATTCAACAAAGCTAATTGAGTCAAATGAAAGTCAACCACTTTCAACAAAGCGTTTAGAATCAAATGAAAGTCAAATACATTCAATCAAAGCATTTTGAATCAAATGAAAGTCAATTGCATTCCACAATGCTAATTGAGTCAAATGAAAGTCAAACACATTCAACAAAGCTAATTGAGTCAAAAGAAAGTCAAACACACTCAAACAAAGCTTTTTGAATCAAATGAATGTAAAATGCATTCAACAAAGCTAATTGAGTCAAATGAAAGTCAAACACTTTCAACAAAGCGTTTAGAATCAAATGAAAGTCGAATACATTCAGTCAAAGCTTTTTTAATCAAATGAAAGTCAGTTGCATTCCACAATGCTAATTGAGTCAAATGAAAGTCAAACACATTCAACAAAGCTAATTGAGTCAAAAGAAAGTCAAACACATTCAAACAAAGCTTTTTGAATCAAATGAAAGTAACATGCATTCAATAAAGCTAATTGAGTCAAATGAAAGTCAAACACATTCAACAAAGCTAATTGAGTCAAATGAAAGTCAAACACAATTAAACAAAGCTTTTTGAATCAAATGAAAGTAAAATGCATTCAACAAAGCTAATTGAGTCAAATGAAAGTCAAACACATTCAAACAAAGCTTTTTGATTCAAATGAAAGTCAAATGCATTCAACAAAGCTTTTTGAATCAAATGAAAGTCAACCACTTTCAACAAAGCGTTTAGAATCAAATGAAAGTCAAATACATTCAATCAAAGCATTTTGAATCAAATGAAAGTCAATTGCATTCCACAATGCTAATTAAGTCAAATGAAAGTCAAATACTTTCAACAAAGCTAATTGAGTCAAATGAAAGTCAAACACATTGAAACAAAGCTTTTTGAATCAAATGAAAGTCAAATGCATTCAACAAAGCTAATTGATTCAAATGAAAGTCAAACACTTTCAACAAAGCGTTTAGAATCAAATGAAAGTCGAATACATTCAGTCAAAGCTTTTTTCATCAAATGAAAGACAGTTACATTCCACAATGCTAATTGAGTCAAATGAAAGTCAAACACATTCAACAAAGCTAATTGAGTCAAAAGAAAGTCAAAAAAATTCAAACAAAGCTTTTTGAATCAAATGAAAGTAACATGCATTCAATAAAGCTAATTGAGTCAAATGAAAGTCAAACACATTCAACAAAGCTAATTGAGTCAAATGAAAGTCAAACACATTCAAACAAAGCATTTTGATTCTAATGAAAGTCAAATGCATTCAACATAGCTAATTGAGTCAAATGAAAGTCAAACACTTTCAACAAAGCTAATTGAGTCAAATGAAAGTCAAACACATTGAAACAAAGCTTTTTGAATCAAATGAAAGTCAAATGAATTCAACAAAGCTAATTGAGTCAAATGAAAGTCAAACACATTCAAACAAAGCTTTTTGAATCAAATGAAAGTAAAATGCATTCAACAAAGCTAATTGAGTCAAATGAAAGTCAAACACATTCAAACAAAGCTTTTTGATTCAAATGAAAGTCAAATGCATTCAACAAAGCTAATTGAGTCAAATGAAAGTCAACCACTTTCAACAAAGCGTTTAGAATCAAATGAAAGTCAAATACATTCAATCAAAGCATTTTGAATCAAATGAAAGTCAATTGCATTCCACAATGCTAATTAAGTCAAATGAAAGTCAAACACTTTCAACAAAGCTAATTGAGTCAAATGAAAGTCAAACACACTCTCACAAAGCTTTTTGAATCAAATGAAAGTAAAATGCATTCAACAAAGCTAATTGAGTCAAATGAAAGTCAAACACTTTCAACAAAGCGTTTAGAATAAAATGAAAGTCGAATACATTCAGTCAAAGCTTTTTTAATTAAATGAAAGTCAGTTGCATTCCACAATGCTAATTGAGTCAAATGAAAGTGAAACACATTCAACAAAGCTAATTGAGTCAAAATAAAGTCAAACACATTCAAACAAAGCTTTTTGAATCAAATGAAAGTAACATGCATTCAATAAAGCTAATTGAGTCAAATGAAAGTCAAACACATTCAACAAAGCTAATTGAGTCAAATGAAAGTCAAACACATTCAAACAAAGCTTTTTGAATCAAATGAAAGTAAAATGCATTCAACAAAGCTAATTGAGTCAAATGAAAGTCAAACACATTCAAACAAAGCTTTTTGATTCAAATGAAAGTCAAATGCATTCAACAAAGCTAATTGAGTCAAATGAAAGATCAACCACTTTCAACAAAGCGTTTAGAATCAAATGAAAGTCAAATACATTCAATCAAAGCATTTTGAATCAAATGAAAGTCAATTGCATTCCACAATGCTAATTTAGTCAAAAGAAAGTCAAACACTTTCAACAAAGCTAATTGAGTCAAATGAAAGTCAAACACATTGAAACAAAGCTTTTTGAATCAAATGAAAGTCAAATGCATTCAACAAAGCTAATTGAGTCAAATGAAAGTCAAACACATTCAAACAAAGCTTTTTAAATCAAATGAAAGTCAAATACATTCAACAAAGCTAATTGAGTCAAATGAAAGTCAAACACTTTCATCAAAGCTTTTAGAATAAAATGAAAGTCAAATACATTCAATCAAAGCTTTTTGAATCAAATCGAAGTCAATTGCATTCCACAATGCTAATTGAGTCAAATGAAAGTCAAACACATTCAACGAGGCTAATTGAGTCAAATGAAAGTCAAACACATTCAAACAAAGCTTTTTGAATCAAATGAAAGTCAAATGCATTCAACAAAGCCAATTGAGTCAAATGAAAGTCAAACACATTCAAATAAAGCTTCTTGATTAAAATGAAAGTCAAATGCATTCAACAAAGCTAATTGTGTCAAATGAAAGTCAAACACTTTCAACAAAGCTTTTAGAATCAAATGAAAGTCAAACACATTCAAACAAAGCTTTTTGAATCAAATGAAAGTCAAATGCATTCAACAAAGCTATTTGAGTCAAATGAAAGTCAAACACTTTCAACAAAGCGTTTTGAATCAAATGAAAGTCAAATACATTCAATCAAAGCTTTTTGAATCAAATGAAAGTCAATTGCATTCCACAATGCTAATTGAGTCAAATGAAAGTCAAACACATTCAACAAAGCTAATTGAGTCAAACGAAAGTCAAACACATTCAAACAAAGCTTTTTGAATCAAATGAAAGTAAAATGCATTCAACAAAGCTAATTGAGGCAAATGAAAGTCAAACACTTTCAACAAAGCTAATTGAGTCAAATGAAAGTCAAACACATTCAAACAAAGCTTTTTGATTCAAATGAAAGTCAAATGCATTCAACAAAGCTAATTGAGTCAAATGAAAGTCAAACACTTTCAACAAAGCTTTTAGAATCAAATGAAAGTCAAACACATTCAAACAAAGCTTTTTGAATCAAATGAAAATCAAATGAATTCAACAAAGCTAATTGAGTCAAATGAAAGTCAAACACTTTCATCAAAGCTTTTAGAATAAAATGAAAGTCAAATATATTCAAACAAAGCTTTTTGAATCAAATGAAAGTAACATGCTTTCAATAAAGCTAATTGAGTCAAATGAAAGTCAAACACATTCAACAAAGCTAATTGAGTCAAATGAAAGTCAAACACATTCAAACAAAGCTTTTTGAATCAAATGAAAGTAAAATGCATTCAACAAAGCTAATTGATTCAAATGAAAGTCAAACACATTCAAACAAAGCTTTTTGATTCAAATGAAAGTCAAATGCATTCAACAAAGCTAATTGAGTCAAATGAAAGTCAACCACTTTCAACAAAGCGTTTAGAATCAAATGAAAGTCAAATACATTCAATCAAAGCATTTTGAATCAAATGAAAGTCAATTGCATTCCACAATGCTAATTAAGTCAAATGAAAGTTAAACACTTTCAACAAAGCTAATTGAGTCAAATGAAAGTCAAACACACTCTCACAAAGCTTTTTGAATCAAATGAAAGTAAAATGCATTCAACAAAGCTAATTGAGTCAAATGAAAGTCAAACACTTTCAACAAAGCGTTTAGAATCAACTGAAAGTCGAATACATTCAGTCAAAGCTTTTTTAATCAAATGAAAGTCAGTTGCATTCCACAATGCTAATTGAGTCAAATGAAAGTGAAACACATTCAACAAAGCTAATTGAGTCAAAATAAAGTCAAACACATTCAAACAAAGCTTTTTGAATCAAATGAAAGTAACATGCATTCAATAAAGCTAATTGAGTCAAATGAAAGTCAAACACATTCAACAAAGCTAATTGAGTCAAATGAAAGTCAAACACATTCAAACAAAGCTTTTTGAACCAAATGAAAGTAAAATGCATTCAACAAAGCTAATTGAGTCAAATGAAAGTCAAACACATTCAAACAAAGCTTTTTGATTCAAATGAAAGTCAAATGCATTCAACAAAGCTAATTGAGTCAAATGAAAGATCAACCACTTTCAACAAAGCGTTTAGAATCAAATGAAAGTCAAATACATTCAATCAAAGCATTTTGAATCAAATGAAAGTCAATTGCATTCCACAATGCTAATTTAGTCAAATGAAAGTCAAACACTTTCAACAAAGCTAATTGAGTCAAATGAAAGTCAAACACATTGAAACAAAGCTTTTTGAATCAAATGAAAGTCAAATGCATTCAACAAAACTAATTGATTCAAATGAAAGTCAAACACTTTCAACAAAGCGTTTAGAATCAAATGAAAGACGAATACATTCAGTCAAAGCTTTTTTAATCAAATGAAAGTCAGTTGCATTCCACAATGCTAATTGAGTCAAATGAAAGTCAAACACATTCAACAAAAGCTAATTGAGTCAAAAGAAAGTCAAAAACATTCAAACAAAGCTTTTTGAATCAAATGAAAGTAACATGCATTCAATAAAGCTAATTGAGTCAAATGAAAGTCAAACACATTCAACAAAGCTAATTGAGTCAAATGAAAGTCAAACACATTCAAACAAAGCTTTTTGATTCAAATGAAAGTCAAATGCATTCAACAAAGCTAATTGAGTCAAATGAAAGTCAAACACTTTCAACAAAGCTTTTAGAATCAAATGAAAGTCAAACACATTCAAACAAAGCTTTTTGAATCAAATGAAAATCAAATGAATTCAACAAAGCTAATTGAGTCAAATGAAAGTCAAATACTTTCATCAAAGCTTTTAGAATAAAATGAAAGTCAAATATATTCAAACAAAGCTTTTTGAATCAAATGAAAGTAACATGCTTTCAATAAAGCTAATTGAGTCAAATGAAAGTCAAACACATTCAACAAAGCTAATTGAGTCAAATGAAAGTCAAACACATTCAAACAAAGCTTTTTGAATCAAATGAAAGTAAAATGCATTCAACAAAGCTAATTGAGTCAAATGAAAGTCAAACACATTCAAACAAAGCTTTTTGATTCTAATGAAAGTCAAATGCATTCAACAAAGCTAATTGAGTCAAATGAAAGTCAAACACTTTCAACAAAGCTAATTGAGTCAAATGAAAGTCAAACACATTCAAACAAAGCTTTTTGATTCAAATGAAAGTCAAATGCATTCAACAAAGCTAATTGAGTCTAATGAAAGTCAGACACTTTCAATAAAGCTTTTAGAATCAAATGAAAGTCAAACACATTCAACAAAAGCTTTTTGAGTCAAATGAAAATCAAATGAATTCAACAAAGCTAATTGAGTCAAATGAAAGTCAAACACTTTCATCAAAGCTTTTAGAATCAAATGAAAGTCAAATACATTCAATCAAAGCATTTTGAATCAAATGAAAGTCAATTGCATTCCACAATGCTAATTTAGTCAAATGAAAGTCAAACACTTTCAACAAAGCTAATTGAGTCAAATGAAAGTCAAACACATTGAAACAAAGCTTTTTGAATCAAATGAAAGTCAAATGCATTCAACAAAGCTAATTGATTCAAATGAAAGTCAAACACTTTCAACAAAGCGTTTAGAATCAAATGAAAGACGAATACATTCAGTCAAAGCTTTTTTAATCAAATGAAAGTCAGTTGCATTCCACAATGCTAATTGAGTCAAATGAAAGTCAAACACATTCAACAAAAGCTAATTGAGTCAAAAGAAAGTCAAAAACATTCAAACAAAGCTTTTTGAATCAAATGAAAGTAACATGCATTCAATAAAGCTAATTGAGTCAAATGAAAGTCAAACACATTCAACAAAGCTAATTGAGTCAAATGAAAGTCAAACACATTCAAACAAAGCATTTTGATTCTAATGAAAGTGAAATGCATTCAACAAAGCTAATTGAGTCAAATGAAAGTCAAACACTTTCAACAAAGCTAATTGAGTCAAATGAAAGTCAAACACATTCAAACAAAGCTTTTTGATTCAAATGAAAGTCAAATGCATTCAACAAAGCTAATTGAGTCTAATGAAAGTCAGACACTTTCAATAAAGCTTTTAGAATCAAATGAAAGTCAAACACATTCAACAAAAGCTTTTTGAGTCAAATGAAAATCAAATGAATTCAACAAAGCTAATTGAGTCAAATGAAAGTCAAACACTTTCATCAAAGCTTTTAGAATCAAATGAAAGTCAAATACATTCAAACAAAGCTTTTTTGAATCAAATGAAAGTCAATTGCATTCCACAATGCTAATTGAGTCAAATGAAAGTCAAACACATTCAACGAAGCTAATTGAGTCAAATGAAAGTCAAACACATTCAAACAAAGCTTTTTGAATCAAATGAAAGTCTAATGCATTCAACAAAGCCAATTGAATCAAATGAAAGTAAAACACATTCAAACAAAGCTTTTTGAATCAAATGAAAGTAAAATGCATTCAACAAAGCTAATTGAGCCAATGAAAGTCAAACACTTTCAACAAAGCTAATTGAGTCAAATGAAAGTCAAACACTTTCAACAAAGCTAATTGAGTCAAATGAAAGTCAAACACATTCAAACAAATCTTTTTGATTCAAATTAAAGTCAAATGCATTCAACAAAGCTAATTGAGTCAAATGAAAGTCAAACACTTTAAACAAAGCTTTTAGAATCAAATGAAAGTCAAACACATTCAAACAAAGCTTTTTGAATCAAATGAAAATCAAATGAATTCACCAAAGCTAATTGAGTCAAATGAAAGTCAAACACTTTCATCAAAGCGTTTAGAATCTAATGAAAGTCAAATACATTCAAACAAAGCTTTTTGAATCAAATAAAAGTCAATTGCATTCCACAATGCTAATTGAGTCAAATGAAAGTCAAACACATTCAAACAAAGCTTTTTGATTCAAATGAAAGTCAAATGCATTCAACAAAGCTAGTTGAGTCTAATGAAAGTCAGACACTTTCAATAAAGCTTTTAGAATCAAATGAAAGTCAAACACATTCAACCAAAGCTTTTTGAGTCAAATGAAAATCAAATGCATTCAACAAAGCTAATTAAGTCAAATGAAAGTCAAACACTTTCATCAAAGCTATTAGAATCAAATGAAAGTCAAACACATTCAACCAAAGCTTTTTGAGTCAAATGAAAATCAAATGAATTCAACAAAGCTAATTGAGTCAAATGAAAGTCAAACACTTTCATCAAAGCTTTTAGAATCAAATGAAAGTCAAATACATTCAAACAAAGCTTTTTTGAATCAAATGAAAGTCAATTGCATTCCACAATGCTAATTGAGTCAAATGAAAGTCAAACACATTCAACGAAGATAATTGAGTCAAATGAAAGTCAAACACATTCAAACAAAGCTTTTTGAATCAAATGAAAGTCTAATGCATTCAACAAAGCCAATTGAGTCAAATGAAAGTCAAACACATTCAAACATAGCTTCTTGATTCAAATGAAAGTCAAATGCATTCAACAAAGCTAATTGAGTCAAATGAAAGTCAAACACTTTCAACAAAGCGTTTAGAATCAAATGAAAGTCAAATACATTCAATCAAAGCTTTTTGAATCAAATGAAAGTCAATTGCATTCCACAATGCTAAGTGAGTCAAATGTAAGTCAAACACATTCAACAAAGCTAATTGAGTCAAAAGAAAGTCAAACACATTCAAACAAAGCTTTTTGAATCAAATAAAAGTCAAATGCATTCAACAAAGCCAATTGAGTCAAATGAAAGTCAAACACATTCAAACAAAGCTTCTTGATTCAAATAAAACTCAAATGCATTCAACAAAGCTAATTGAGTTAAATGAAAGTCAAACACTTTCAACAAAGCGTTTAAAATCAAATGAAAGTCAAATACATTCAATCAAAGCTTTTTGAATCAAATGAAAGTGAATTGCATTCCACATCGCTAATTAGGTCAAATGTAAGTCAAACACTTTCAACAAAGCTAATTGAGTCAAATGAAAGTCAAACACATTCAAACAAAGCTTTTTGATTCAAATGAAAGTCAAATGCATTCAACAAAGCTAATTGAGTGAAATGAAAGTCAAACACTTTCAACAAAGCGTTTAGAATCAAATGAAAGTCAAATACATTCAATCAAAGCTTTTAGAATCAAATGAAAGTTAATTGCATTCCACAATGCTAATTGAGTCAAATGAAAGTCAAACACATTTAACAAAGCTAATTGAGTCAAAAGAAAGTCAAACACATTCAAACAAAGCTTTTTGAATCAAATGAAAGTAAAATGCATTCAACAAAGCTAATTGAGGCAAATGAAAGTCAAACACTTTCAACAAAGCTAACTGAGTCAAATGAAAGTCAAACACATTCAAACTGAGAATCAAATGAAAGTAAAACACATTCAAACAAAGCTTTTTGAATCAAATGAATGTCAAATGCATTCTACAAAGCTAATTGAGTCAAATGAAAGTCAAACACATTCAACAAAGCTAATTTAGTTACAAGAAAGTCAAACACATTCAAACAAAGCTTTTTGAATCAAATGAAAGTCAAATGCATTCAACAAAGCCAATTGAGTCAAATGAAAGTCAAACACATTCAAATAAAGCTTCTTGATTCAAATGAAAGTCAAATGCATTCAACAAAGCGAATCGAGTCAAATGAAAGTCAAACACTTTCAACAAAGCTAATTGAGTCAAATGAAAGTCAAACACATTCAAACAAAGCTTTTTGAATCAAATGAAAGTCAAATGCATTCAAAAAAGTTAATTCAGTCAAATGAAAGTCAAACACTTTCAACAAAGCGTTTAGAATCAAATGAAAGTCAAATACATTCAATCAAAGCTTTTTGAATCAAATGAAAGTCAATTGCATACCACAATGCTAATTGAGTCAAATGAAAGTCAAACACATTCAACAAAGCTATTTGAGTCAAAAGAAAGTCAAACACATTCAAACAAAGCTTTTTGAATCAAATGAAAGTCAAATGCATTCAACATAGCTAATTGAGTCAAATGAAAGTAAAACGCTTTCAACAAAATTAATTGAGTCGAATGAAAGTCAAACACATTCAAACAAAGCTTTTTGATTCAAATGAAAGTCAAATGCATTCAACAAAGCTAATTAAGTCAAATGAAAGTTAAACACTTTCAAATAAAGCTTCTTGATTAAAATGAAAGTCAAATGCATTCAACAAAGCTAATTGTGTCAAATGAAAGTCGAACACTTTCAACAAAGCTTTTAGAATCAAATGAAAGTCAAACACATTCAACCAAAGCTTTTTGAATAAATGAAAGTCAAATGCATTCAATCAAAGCTTTTTGAATCAAATCAAAGTCAATTGCATTCCACAATGCTAATTGAGTCAAATGAAAGTCAAACACTTTCAACAAAGCTAATTGAGTCAAAAGAAAGTCAAACACATTCAAACAAAGCTTTTTGAATCAAATGAAAGTAAAATGCATTCAACAAAGCTAATTGAGGCAAATGAAAGTCAAACACTTTCAACAAAGCTAATTGAGTCAAATGAAAGTCAAACACATTCAAACAAAGCTTTTTGATTCAAATGAAAGTCAAATGCATTCAACAAAGCTAATTGAGTGAAATGAAAGTCAAACACTTTCAACAAAGCGTTTAGAATCAAATGAAAGTCAAATACATTCAATCAAAGCTTTTTGAATCAAATGAAAGTTAATTGCATTCCACAATGCTAATTGAGTCAAATGAAAGTCAAACACATTTAACAAAGCTAATTGAGTCAAAAGAAAGTCAAACACATTCAAACAAAGCTTTTTGAATCAAATGAAAGTAAAATGCATTCAACAAAGATAATTGAGGCAAATGAATGTCAAACACTTTCAACAAAGCTAATTGAGTCAAATGAAAGTCAAACACATTCAAACAAAGCTTTTTGATTCAAATGAGAGTCAAATGCATTCAACAAAGCTAATTGAGTCAAATGAAAGTCAAACACATTCAAACAAAGCTTTTTGATTCAAATGAAAGTCAAATGCATTCAACAAAGCTAATTGAGTCAAATGAAAGTCAAACACTTTTAACAAAGCTTTTAGAATCAAATGAAAGTCAAACACATTCAAACAAAGCTTTTTGAATCAAATGAAAATCAAATGAATTCAACAAAGCTAATTGAGTCAAATGAAAGTCAAACACTTTCATCAAAGCTTTTAGAATAAAATGAAAGTCAAATATATTCAAACAAAGCTTTTTGAATCAAATGAAAGTCAATTGCATTCCACAATGCTAATTGAGTCAAATGAAGGTCAAACACATTCAACGAAGCTAATTGAGTCAAATGAAAGTCAAACACATTCAAACAAAGCTTTTTGAATCAAATGAAAGTCAAATGCATTCAAAAAAGCTAATTCAGTCAAATGAAAGTCAAACACTTTCAACAAAGCGTTTAGAATCAAATGAAAGTCAAATACATTCAATCAAAGATTTTTGAATCAAATGAAAGTCAATTGCATACCACAATGCTAATTGAGTCAAATGAAAGTCAAACACATTCAACGAAGCTAATTGAGTCAAATGAAAGTCAAACACATTCAAACAAAGCTTTTTGAATCAAATGAAAGTCAAATGCATTCAACAAAGCCAATTGTGTCAAATGAAAGTCAAACACATTCAAACATAGCTTCTTGATACAAATGAAAGTCAGATGCATTCATCAAAGCTAATTGAGTCAAATGAAAGTCAAACACTTTCAACAAAGCGTTTGGAATCAAATGAAAGTCAAATACATTCAATCAAAGCTTTTTGAATCAAATGAAAGTCAATTGCATTCTACAATGCTAATTAAGTCAAATGTAAGTCAAACACATTCAACGAAGCTAATTGAGTCAAAAGAAAGTCAAACACATTCAAACAAAGCTTTTTGAATCAAATAAAAGTCAAATGCATTCAACAAAGCCAATTGAGTCAAATGAAAGTCAAGCACATTCAAACAAAGCTTCTTGATTCAAATAAAAGTCAAATGCATTCAACAAAGCTAATTGAGTTAAATGAAAGTCAAACACTTTCAACAAAGCATTTAGAATCAAATGAAAGTCAAATACATTCAATCAAAGCTTTTTGAATCAAATGAAAGTCAATTGCATTCCACAATGCTAATTAAGTCAAATGTAAGTCAAACACATTCAACAAAGCTAATTGAGTCAAATGAAAGTCAAACACATTCAAACAAAGATTTTTGAATCAAATGAAAGTCAAACGCATTCAACAAATCTAATTAAGTCAAATGAAAGTCAAACACTTTCAACAAAGCTAATTGAGTCAAATGAAAGTCAAACACTTTCAAACAAAGCTTTTTGATTCAAATGAGAGTCAAATGCATTCAACAAAGCTAATTGAGTTAAATGAAAGTCAAACACATTCAAACAAAGCTTTTTGATTCAAATGCAAGTCAAATGCATTCAACAAAGCTAATTGAGTCAAATGAAAGTCAAACACTTTCAACAAAGCTTTTAGAATCAAATGAAAGTCAATACATTCAAACAAAGATTTTTGAATCAAACGAAAATAAAATGAATTCAACAAAGCTAATTGAGTCAAATGAAAGTCAAACACTTTCAACAAAGCTAATTGAGTCAAATGAAAGTCAAACACTTTCAAACAAAGCTTTTTGATTCAAATGAGAGTCAAATGCATTCAACAAAGCTAATTGAGTCAAATGAAAGTCAAACACATTCAAACAAAGCTTTTTGATTCAAATGAAAGTCAAATGCATTCAACAAAGCTAATTGAGTTAAATGAAAGTCAAACACTTTCAACAAAGCATTTAGAATCAAATGAAAGTCAAATACATTCAATCAAAGCTTTTTAAATCAAATGAAAGTCAATTGCATTCTACAATGCTAATTAAGTCAAATGTAAGTCAAACACATTCAACAAAGCTAATTGAGTCAAAAGAAAGTCAAACACATTCAAACAAAGCTTTTTGAATCAAATAAAAGTCAAATGCATTCAACAAAGCCAATTGAGTCAAATGAAAGTCAAACACATTCAAACAAAGCTTCTTGATTCAAATAAAAGTCAAATGCATTCAACAAAGCTAATTGAGTTAAATGAAAGTCAAACACTTTCAACAAAGCGTTTAGAATCAAATGAAAGTCAAATACATTCAATCAAAGCTTTTTGAATCAAATGAAAGTCAATTGCATTCCACAATGCTAATTAAGTCAAATGTAAGTCAAACACATTCAACAAAGCTAATTGAGTCAAAAGAAAGTCAAACACATTCAAACAAAGATTTTTGAATCAAATGAAAGTCAAACGCATTCAACAAATCTAATTGAGTCAAATGAAAGTCAAACACTTTCAACAAAGCTAATTGAGTCAAATGAAAGTCAAACACTTTCAAACAAAGCTTTTTGATTCAAATGAGAGTCAAATGCATTCAACAAAGCTAATTGAGTCAAATGAAAGTCAAACACATTCAAACAAAGCTTTTTGATTCAAATGAAAGTCAAATGCTTTCAACAAAGCTAATTGAGTCAAATGAAAGTCAAACACTTTCAACAAAGCTTTTAGAATCAAATGAAAGTCAATACATTCAAACATAGCTTTTTGAATCAAACGAAAATCAAATGAATTCAACAAAGCTAATTGAGTCAAATGAAAGTCAAACACTTTCATCAAAGCTTTTAGAATAAAATGAAAGTCAAATATATTCAAACAAAGCTTTTTGAATCAAATGAAAGTCAATTGCATTCCTCAATGCTAATTGAGTCAAATGAAAGTTAAACACATTCAACGAAGCTAATTGAGTCAAATGAAAGTCAAACACATTCAAACAAAGCTTTTTGAATCAAATGAAAGTCAAATGCATTCAACAACGCCAATTGAGCCAAATGAAAGTTAAAAACATTCAAACATAGCTTCTTGATTCAAATGAAAGTCAAATGCATTCAACAAAGCTAATTGAGTCAAATGAAAGTCAAACACTTTCAACAAAGCTTTGAGAATCAAATGAAAGTAAAACACATTCAAACAAAGCTTTTTGAATCAAATGAATGTCAAATGCATTCTACAAAGCTAATTGAGTCAAATGAAAGTCAAACACATTCAACAAAGCTAATTTAGTTACAAGAAAGTCAAACACATTCAAACAAAGCTTTTTGAATCAAATGAAAGTCAAATGCATTCAACAAAGCCAATTGAGTCAAATGAAAGTCAAACACATTCAAATAAAGCTTCTTGATTCAAATGAAAGTCAAATGCATTCAACAAAGCTAATCGAGTCAAATGAAAGTCAAACACTTTCAACAAAGCTAATTGAGTCAAATGAAAGTCAAACACATTCAAACAAAGCTTTTTGAATCAAATGAAAGTCAAATGCATTCAAAAAAGCTAATTCAGTCAAATGAAAGTCAAACACTTTCAACAAAGCGTTTAGAATCAAATGAAAGTCAAATACATTCAATCAAAGCTTTTTGAATCAAATGAAAGTCAATTGCATACCACAATGCTAATTGAGTCAAATGAAAGTCAAACACATTCAACAAAGCTATTTGAGTCAAAAGAAAGTCAAACACATTCAAACAAAGCTTTTTGAATCAAATGAAAGTCAAATGCATTCAACATAGCTAATTGAGTCAAATGAAAGTAAAACGCTTTCAACAAAGCTAATTGAGTCGAATGAAAGTCAAACACATTCAAACAAAGCTTTTTGATTCAAATGAAAGTCAAATGCATTCAACAAAGCTAATTGAGTCAAATGAAAGTTAAACACTTTCAAATAAAGCTTCTTGATTAAAATGAAAGTCAAATGCATTCAACAAAGCTAATTGTGTCAAATGAAAGTCGAACACTTTCAACAAAGCTTTTAGAATCAAATGAAAGTCAAACACATTCAACCAAAGCTTTTTGAATAAATGAAAGTCAAATGCATTCAATCAAAGCTTTTTGAATCAAATCAAAGTCAATTGCATTCCACAATGCTAATTGAGTCAAATGAAAGTCAAACACTTTCAACAAAGCTAATTGAGTCAAAAGAAAGTCAAACACATTCAAACAAAGCTTTTTGAATCAAATGAAAGTAAAATGCATTCAACAAAGCTAATTGAGGCAAATGAAAGTCAAACACTTTCAACAAAGCTAATTGAGTCAAATGAAAGTCAAACACATTCAAACAAAGCTTTTTGATTCAAATGAAAGTCAAATGCATTCAACAAAGCTAATTGAGTGAAATGAAAGTCAAACACTTTCAACAAAGCGTTTAGAATCAAATGAAAGTCAAATACATTCAATCAAAGCTTTTTGAATCAAATGAAAGTTAATTGCATTCCACAATGCTAATTGAGTCAAATGAAAGTCAAACACATTTAACAAAGCTAATTGAGTCAAAAGAAAGTCAAACACATTCAAACAAAGCTTTTTGAATCAAATGAAAGTAAAATGCATTCAACAAAGATAATTGAGGCAAATGAATGTCAAACACTTTCAACAAAGCTAATTGAGTCAAATGAAAGTCAAACACATTCAAACAAAGCTTTTAGATTCAAATGAGAGTCAAATGCATTCAACAAAGCTAATTGAGTCAAATGAAAGTCAAACACATTCAAACAAAGCTTTTTGATTCAAATGAAAGTCAAATGCATTCAACAAAGCTAATTGAGTCAAATGAAAGTCAAACACTTTTAACAAAGCTTTTAGAATCAAATGAAAGTCAAACACATTCAAACAAAGCTTTTTGAATCAAATGAAAATCAAATGAATTCAACAAAGCTAATTGAGTCAAATGAAAGTCAAACACTTTCATCAAAGCTTTTAGAATAAAATGAAAGTCAAATATATTCAAACAAAGCTTTTTGAATCAAATGATAGTCAATTGCATTCCTCAATGCTAATTGAGTCAAATGAAAGTTAAACACATTCAACGAAGCTAATTGAGTCAAATGAAAGTCAAACACATTCAAACAAAGCTTTTTGAATCAAATGAAAGTCAAATGCATTCAACAAAGCCAATTGAGCCAAATGAAAGTCAAAAACATTCAAACATAGCTTCTTGATTCAAATGAAAGTCAAATGCATTCAACAAAGCTAATTGAGTCAAATGAAAGTCAAACACTTTCAACAAAGCTTTGAGAATCAAATGAAAGTAAAACACATTCAAACAAAGCTTTTTGAATCAAATGAATGTTAAATGCATTCAACAAAGCTAATTGAGTCAAATGAAAGTCAAACACATTCAACAAAGCTAATTTAGTTACAAGAAAGTCAAACACATTCAAACAAAGCTTTTTGAATCAAATGAAAGTCAAATGCATTCAACAAAGCCAATTGAGTCAAATGAAAGTCAAACACATTCAAATAAAGCTTCTTGATTCAAATGAAAGTCAAATGGATTCAACAAAGCTAATCGAGTCAAATGAAAGTCAAACACTTTCAACAAAGCTAATTGAGTCAAATGAAAGTCAAACACATTCAAACAAAGCTTTTTGAATCAAATGAAAGTCAAATGCATTCAAAAAAGCTAATTCAGTCAAATGAAAGTCAAACACTTTCAACAAAGCGTTTAGAATCAAATGAAAGTCAAACACATTCAAACAAAGCTTTTTGAATAAATGAAAATCAAATGCATTCAATCAAAGCTTTTTGAATCAAATCAAAGTCAATTGCATTCCACAATGCTAATTGAGTCAAATGAAAGTCAAACACTTTCAACAAAGCTTTTAGAATCAAATAAATTTAAAACACATTCAAACAAAGCTTTTTGAATCAAATGAATGTCAAATGCATTCAACAAAGCTAATTGAGTCAAATGAAAGTCAAACACATTCAACAAAGCTAATTGAGTTAAAAGAAAGTCAAACACATTCAAACAAAGCTTTTTGAATCAAACGAAAGTCAAATGCATTCAACAAAGCCAATTGAGTCAAATGAAAGTCAAACACATTCAAATAAAGCTTCTTGATTCAAATGAAAGTCAAATGCATTCAACAAAGCTAATTGAGTCAAATGAAAGTCAAACACTTTCAACAAAGCGTTTAGAATCAAATGAAAGTCAAATACATTCAATCAAAGCTTTTTGAATCAAATGAAAGTCAATTGCATTCCACAATGTTAATTAAGTCAAATGAAAGTCAAACACATTCAACAAAGCTAATTGAGTCAAAAGAAAGTCAAACACATTCAAACAAAGCTTTTTGAATCAAATGAAAGTCAAATGCACTCAACAAAGCTAATTAAGTCAAATGAAAGTAAAACACTTTCAACAAAGCCAATTGAGTCAAATGAAAGTCAAACACATTCAAATAAAGCTTCTTGATTAAAATGAAAGTCAAATACATTCAACAAAGCTAATTGAGTCAAATGTTAGTTAAACACTTTCAACAAAGCTTTTAGAATCAAATGAAAGTCAAATACACTCAAACAAAGCTTATTGAATCAAACATAAATCAAATGAATTCAACAAAGCTAATTGAGTCAAATGAAAGACAAACACTTTCATAAAAGTTTTAGAATAATATGAAAGTCAAATACATTCAATCAAAGCTTTTTGAATCAAATCGAAGTCAATTGCATTCCACAATGCTAATTGAGTCAAATGAAAGTCAAACATATTCAACGAAGCTAATTGAGTCAAATGAAAGTCAAACACATTTAAACAAAGCTTTTTGAATCAAATGAAAGTCAAATGCATTCAACAAAGCCAATTGAATCAAATGAAAGTCAAACACATTCAAATAAATCTTCTTGATTAAAATGAAAGTCAAATGCATTCAACAAAGCTAATTGTAACAAATGAAAGTCTAACACTTTCTAGAAAGCTTTTAGAATCAAATGAAAGTAAAACACATTCAAACAAAGCTTTTTGAATCAAATGAAAGTCAAATGCATTCAACAAAGTTAATTGAGTCAAAGGAAAGTCAAACACTTTCAACAAAGCGTTTAGAATCAAATGAAAGTTAAATACATTCAATCAAAGCTTTTTTAATCAAATGAAAGTCAATTGCATTCCACAATGCTAATTAAGTCAAATGAAAGTCAAACACATTCAACAAAGCTATTTGAGTCAAAAGAAAGTCAAACACATTCAAACAAAGCTTTTTGAATCAAATGAAAGTCAAATGCATTCAACAAAGCTAATTGAGTCAAATGAAAGTAAAACACTTTCAACAAAGCTAATTGAGTCGAATGAAAGTCAAACACATTCAAACAAAGCTTTTGATTCAAATGAAAGTCAAATGCATTCAACAAAGCTAATTGAGTCAAATGAAAGTTAAACACTTTTCACAAAGCTTTTAGAATCAAATGAAAGTCAAATACATTCAAACAAAGCTTTTTGAATCAAACGAAAATCAAATGAATTCAACAAAGCTAATTGAGTCAAATGAAAGTCAAACACTTTCATCAAAGCTTTTAGAATCTAATGAAAGTCAAATACATTCAAACAAAGCTTTTTGAATCAAATGAAAGTCAATTGCATTCCACAATGCTAATTGAGTCTAATGAAAGTCAAACACATTCAACGAAGCTAATTGAGTCAAATGAAAGTCAAACACATTCAAACAAAGCTTTTTGAATCAAATGAAAGTCAAATGCATTCAACAAAGCCAATTGAGTCAAATGAAAGTCAAACACATTCAATAAAGCTTCTTGATTAAAATGAAAGTCAAATGCATTCAACAAAGCTAATTGTGTCAAATGAAAGTCAAACACTTTCAACAAAGCTTTTAGAATCAAATGAAAGTAAAACACATTCAAACAAAGCTTTTTGAATCAAATGAAAGTCAAATGCATTCAACAAAGCTAATTGAGTCAAATGAAAGTCAAACACTTTCAACAAAGCGTTTTGAATCAAATGAAAGTCAAATACATTCAATCAAAGCTTTTTGAATCAAATGAAAGTCAATTGCATTCCACAATGCTAATTGAGTCAAATGAAAGTCAAACACTTTCAACAAAGCTTTTAGAATCAAATGAAAGTCAAATACATTCAAACCAAGCTTTTTGAATCAAACAAAAATCAAATGAATTCAACAAAGGTAATTGAGTTAAATGAAAGTCAAACACTTTCATCAAAGCTTTAAAAATAAAATGAAAGTCAAATACATTCAATCAAAGCTTTTTGAATCAAATCGAAGTCAATTGCATTCCACCATGCTAATTGAGTCAAATGAAAGTCAAACACATTCAACGAAGCTAATTGAGTCAAATGAAAGTCAAACACATTCAAACAAAGCTTTTTGAATCAAATGAAAGTCAAATGCATTCAACAAAGCCAATTGAGTCAAATGAAAGTCAAACACTTTCATCAAAGCTTTTAGAATCAAATGAAAGTCAAATACATTCAAACAAAGCTTTTTGAATCAAATGAAAGTCAATTGCATTCCACAATGCTAATTGAGTCAAATGAAAGTCAAACACATTCAACGAAGGTAATTGAGTCAAATGAAAGTCAAACACATTCAAACAAAGCTTTTTGAATCAAATGAAAGTCTAATGCATTCAACAAAGCCAATTGAGTCAAATGAAAGTCAAACACATTCAAACATAGCTTCTTGATTCAAATGAAAGTCAAATGCATTCAACAAAGCTAATTGAGTCAAATGAAAGTCAAACACTTTCAACAAAGCTTTTAGAATCAAATGAAAGTAAAACACATTCAAACAAAGCTTTTTGAATCAAATGAAAGTAAAATGCATTCAACAAAGCTAATTGAGTCAAACGAAAGTCAAACACTTTCAACAAAGCTAATTGAGTCAAATGAAAGTCAAACACATTCAAACAAAGCTTTTTGATTCAAATAAAAGTCAAATGCATTCAACAAAGCTAATTGAGTCAAATGAAAGTCAAACACTTTCAACAAAGCTTTTAGAATCAAATGAAAGTCAAACACATTCAAACAAAGCTTTTTGAATCAAATGGAAATCAAATGAATTCAACAAAGCTAATTGAGTCAAATGAAAGTCAAACACTTTCATCAAAGCTTTTAGAATCTAATGAAAGTCAAATACATTCAAACAAAGCTTTTTGAATCAAATGAAAGTCAATTGCATTCCACAATGCTAATTGAGTCAAATGAAAGTCAAACACATTCAACGAAGCTAATTGAGTCAAATGAAAGTCAAACACATTCAAACAAAGCTTTTTGGATCAAATGAAAGTCTAATGCATTCAACAAAGCCAATTGAGTCAAATGAAAGTCAAACACATTCAAACATAGTTTCTTGATTCAAATGAAAGTCAAATGCATTCAACAAAGCTAATTGAGTCAAATGAAAGTCAAACACTTTCAACAAAGCTTTTAGAATCAAATGAAAGTAAAACACATTCAAACAAAGCTTTTTGAATAAAATGAATGTCAAATGCATTCAACAAAGCTAATTGAGTCAAATGAAAGTCAAACACATTCAACAAAGCTAATTGAGTCAAAAGAAATTTAAACACATTCAAACAAAGCTTTTTGAATCAAATGAAAGTCAAATGCATTCAACAAAGCCAATTGAGTCAAATGAAAGTCAAACACATTCAAACAAAGTTTCTTGATTGAAATGAAAGTCAAATGCATTCAACAAAGCTAATTGAGTCAAATGAAAGTCAAACACTTTCAACAAAGCGTTTAGAATCAAATGAAAGTCAAATACATTTAATCAAAGCTTTTTGAATCAAATGAAAGTCAGTTGAATTCCACAATGCTAATTAAGTCAAATGAAAATTAAACACATTCAACAAAGCTAATTGAGTCAAAAGAAAGTCAAACACATTCAAACAAAGCTTTTTGAATCAAATGAAAGTCAAATGCATTCAACAAAGCTAATTGAGTCAAATGAAAGTCAAACACTTTCAACAAAGCTAATTGAGTGAAATGAAATTTAAACACATTCAAACAAAGCAATTTAATTCAAATGAAAGTAAAATGAATTCAACAAAGCTAATTGAGTCAAATGATAGTCAAACACTTTCAACAAAGCTTTTAGAATCAAATGAAAGTCAAATACATTCAAACAAAGCTTTTTGAATCAAACGAAAATCAAATGAATTCAACAAAGTTAATTAAGTCAAATGAAAGTCAAACACTTTCATCAAAGCTTTTAGAATAAAATGAAAGTCAAATACATTCAATCAAAGCTTTTTGAATCAAATCGAAGTCAATTGCATTCCACAATGTTAATTGAGTCAAATGAAAGTCAAACACATTCAACGAAGCTAATTGAGTCAAATGAAAGTCAAACACATTCAAACAAAGCTTTTTGAATTAAATGAAAGTCAAATGCATTCAACAAAGCCAATTGAGTCAAATGAAAGTCAAACACATTCAAATAAAGCTTCTTAATTAAAATGAAAGTCAAATGCATTCAAGAAAGCTAATTGAGTCAATTGAAAGTCAAACACTTTCAACAAAGCGTTTTGAATCAAATGAAAGTCTAATACATTCAATCAAAGCTTTTTGAATCAAAAGAAAGTCAATTGCATTCCACAATGCTAATTGAGTGAAATTAAAGTCAAACACAAACAAAGCTTTAAGAATCAAATGAAAGTCAAATACATTCAAACAAAGCTTTTTGAATCAAACGAAAATCAAATGAATTCAACAAAGCTAATTGAGTCAAATGAAAGTCAAACACTTTCATCAAAGCTTTTAGAATAAAATGAAATTCAAATACATTCAATCAAACCTTTTTGAATCAAATCGAAGTTAATTGCATTCCACAATGCTAATTGAGTCAAATGAAATTCAAACACATTCAACGAAGCTAATTGAGTCAAATGAAAGTCAAACACATTCAAACAATGCTTTTTGAATAAAATGAAAGTCAAATGCATTCAACAAAGCCAATTGAGTCAAATGAAAGTCAAACACATTTAAATAAAGCTCCTTGATTAAAATGAAAGTCAAATGCATTCAACAAAGCTAATTGTGTCAAATGAAAGTCAAACACTTTCAACAAAGCTTTTAGAATCAAATGAAAGTCAAACACATTCAAACAAAGCTTTTTGAATCAAATGAAAGTCAAATGCATTCAACAAAGCTAATTGAGTCAAATGAAAGTCAAACACTTTCAACAAAGCTAATTGAGTCAAATGAAAGTCAAACACATTCAAACAAAGCTTTTTGATTCAAATGAAAGTCAAATGCATTCAACAAAGCTAATTGAGTGAAATGAAAGTCAAACACTTTCAACAAAGCGTTTAGAATCAAATGAAAGTCAAATACATTCAATCAAAGCTTTTTGAATCAAATGAAAGTTAATTGCATTCCACAATGCTAATTGAGTCAAATGAAAGTCAAACACATTTAACAAAGCTAATTGAGTCAAAAGAAAGTCAAACACATTCAAACAAAGCTTTTTGAATCAAATGAAAGTAAAATGCATTCAACAAAGATAATTGAGGCAAATGAATGTCAAACACTTGCAACAAAGCTAATTGAGTCAAATGAAAGTCAAACACATTCAAACAAAGCTTTTTGATTTAAATGAGAGTCAAATGCATTCAACAAAGCTAATTGAGTCAAATGAAAGTCAAACACATTCAAACAAAGCTTTTTGATTCAAATGAAAGTCAAATGCATTCAACAAAGCTAATTGAGTCAAATGAAAGTCAAACACTTTTAACAAAGCTTTTAGAATCAAATGAAAGTCAAACACATTCAAACAAAGCTTTTTGAATCAAATGAAAATCAAATGAATTCAACAAAGCTAATTGAGTCAAATGAAAGTCAAACACTTTCATCAAAGCTTTTAGAATAAAATGAAAGTCAAATATATTCAAACAAAGCTTTTTGAATCAAATGAAAGTCAATTGCATTCCTCAATGCTAATTGAGTCAAATGAAAGTTAAACACATTCAACGAAGCTAATTGAGTCAAATGAAAGTCAAACACATTCAAACAAAGCTTTTTGAATCAAATGAAAGTCAAATGCATTCAACAAAGCCAATTGAGCCAAATGAAAGTCAAAAACATTCAAACATAGCTTCTTGATTCAAATGAAAGTCAAATGCATTCAACAAAGCTAATTGAGTCAAATGAAAGTCAAACACTTTCAACAAAGCTTTGAGAATCAAATGAAAGTAAAACACATTCAAACAAAGCTTTTTGAATCAAATGAATGTCAAATGCATTCAACAAAGCTAATTGAGTCAAATGAAAGTCAAACACATTCAACAAAGCTAATTTAGTTACAAGAAAGTCAAACACATTCAAACAAAGCTTTTTGAATCAAATGAAAGTCAAATGCATTCAACAAAGCCAATTGAGTCAAATGAAAGTCAAACACATTCAAATAAAGCTTCTTGATTCAAATGAAAGTCAAATGCATTCAACAAAGCTAATCGAGTCAAATGAAAGTCAAACACTTTCAACAAAGCTAATTGAGTCAAATGAAAGTCAAACACATTCAAACAAAGCTTTTTGAATCAAATGAAAGTCAAATGCATTCAAAAAAGCTAATTCAGTCAAATGAAAGTCAAACACTTTCAACAAAGCGTTTAGAATCAAATGAAAGTCAAACACATTCAAACAAAGCTTTTTGAAAAAATGAAAGTCAAATGCATTCAATCAAAGCTTTTTGAATCAAATCAAAGTCAATTGCATTCCACAATGCTAATTGAGTCAAATGAAAGTCAAACACTTTCAACAAAGCTTTTAGAATCAAATAAATTTAAAACACATTCAAACAAAGCTTTTTGAATCAAATGAATGTCAAATGCATTCAACAAAGCTAATTGAGTCAAATGAAAGTCAAACACATTCAACAAAGCTAATTGAGTTAAAAGAAAGTCAAACACATTCAAACAAAGCTTTTTGAATCAAACGAAAGTCAAATGCATTCAACAAAGCCAATTGAGTCAAATGAAAGTCAAACACATTCAAATAAAGCTTCTTGATTCAAATGAAAGTCAAATGCATTCAACAAAGCTAATTGAGTCAAATGAAAGTCAAACACTTTCAACAAAGCGTTTTGAATCAAATGAAAGTCAAATACATTCAATCAAAGCTTTTTGAATCAAATGAAAGTCAATTGCATTCCACAATGCTAATTGAGTCAAATGAAAGTCAAACACTTTCAACAAAGCTTTTAGAATCAAATGAAAGTCAAATACATTCAAACCAAGCTTTTTGAATCAAACAAAAATCAAATAAATTCAACAAAGCTAATTGAGTTAAATGAAAGTCAAACACTTTCATCAAAGCTTTAAAAATAAAATGAAAGTCAAATACATTCAATCAAAGCTTTTTGAATCAAATCGAAGTCAATTGCATTCCACCATGCTAATTGAGTCAAATGAAAGTCAAACACATTCAACGAAGCTAATTGAGTCAAATGAAAGTCAAACACATTCAAACAAAGCTTTTTGAATCAAATGAAAGTCAAATACATTCAACAAAGCCAATTGAGTCAAATGAAAGTCAAACACTTTCATCAAAGCTTTTAGAATCAAATGAAAGTCAAATACATTCAAACAAAGCTTTTTGAATCAAATGAAAGTCAATTGCATTCCACAATGCTAATTGAGTCAAATGAAAGTCAAACACATTCAACGAAGGTAATTGAGTCAAATGAAAGTCAAACACATTCAAACAAAGCTTTTTGAATCAAATGAAAGTCTAATGCATTCAACAAAGCCAATTGAGTCAAATGAAAGTCAAACACATTCAAACATAGCTTCTTGATTCAAATGAAAGTCAAATGCATTCAACAAAGCTAATTGAGTCAAATGAAAGTCAAACACTTTCAACAAAGCTTTTAGAATCAAATGAAAGTAAAACACATTCAAACAAAGCTTTTTGAATCAAATGAAAGTAAAATGCATTCAACAAAGCTAATTGAGTCAAACGAAAGTCAAACACTTTCAACAAAGCTAATTGAGTCAAATGAAAGTCAAACACATTCAAACAAAGCTTTTTGATTCAAATGAAAGTCAAATGCATTCAACAAAGCTAATTGAGTCAAATAAAAGTCAAACACTTTCAACAAAGCTAATTGAGTCAAATGAAAGTCAAACACATTCAAACAAAGCTTTTTGAATCAAATGAAAGTCAAATGCATTCAAAAAAGCTAATTCAGTCAAATGAAAGTCAAACACTTTCAACAAAGCGTTTAGAATCAAATGAAAGTCAAACACATTCAAACAAAGCTTTTTGAATAAATGAAAGTCAAATGCATTCAATCAAAGCTTTTTGAATCAAATCAAAGTCAATTGCATTCCACAATGCTAATTGAGTCAAATGAAAGTCAAACACTTTCAACAAAGCTTTTAGAATCAAATAAATTTAAAACACATTCAAACAAAGCTTTTTGAATCAAATGAATGTCAAATGCATTCAACAAAGCTAATTGAGTCAAATGAAAGTCAAACACATTCAACAAAGCTAATTGAGTTAAAAGAAAGTCAAACACATTCAAACAAAGCTTTTTGAATCAAACGAAAGTCAAATGCATTCAACAAAGCCAATTGAGTCAAATGAAAGTCAAACACATTCAAATAAAGCTTCTTGATTCAAATGAAAGTCAAATGCATTCAACAAAGCTAATTGAGTCAAATGAAAGTCAAACACTTTCATCAAAGCTTTTAGAATCTAATGAAAGTCAAATACATTCAAACAAAGCTTTTTGAATCAAATGAAAGTCAATTGCATTCCACAATGCTAATTGAGTCAAATGAAAGTCAAACACATTCAACAAAGCTAATTGAGTCAAATGAAAGTCAAACACATTCAAACAAAGCTTTTTGGATCAAATGAAAGTCTAATGCATTCAACAAAGCCAATTGAGTCAAATGAAAGTCAAACACATTCAAACATAGTTTCTTGATTCAAATGAAAGTCAAATGCATTCAACAAAGCTAATTGAGTCAAATGAAAGTCAAACACTTTCAACAAAGCTTTTAGAATCAAATGAAAGTAAAACACATTCAAACAAAGCTTTATGAATAAAATGAATGTCAAATGCATTCAACAAAGATAATTGAGTCAAATGAAAGTCAAACACATTCAACAAAGCTAATTGAGTCAAAAGAAATTTAAACACATTCAAACAAAGCTTTTTGAATCAAATGAAAGTCAAATGCATTCAACAAAGCCAATTGAGTCAAATGAAAGTCAAACACATTCAAACAAAGTTTCTTGATTGAAATGAAAGTCAAATGCATTCAACAAAGCTAATTGAGTCAAATGAAAGTCAAACACTTTCAACAAAGCGTTTAGAATCAAATGAAAGTCAAATACATTTAATCAAAGCTTTTTGAATCAAATGAAAGTCAGTTGAATTCCACAATGCTAATTAAGTCAAATGAAAATTAAACACATTCAACAAAGCTAATTGAGTCAAAAGAAAGTCAAACACATTCAAACAAAGCTTTTTGAATCAAATGAAAGTCAAATGCATTCAACAAAGCTAATTGAGTCAAATGAAAGTCAAACACTTTCAACAAAGCTAATTGAGTGAAATGAAATTTAAACACATTCAAACAAAGCAATTTAATTCAAATGAAAGTAAAATGAATTCAACAAAGCTAATTGAGTCAAATGATAGTCAAACGAAAATCAAATTAACAACAAAGCTAATTGAGTCAAATGATAGTCAAACACTTTCAACAAAGCTTTTAGAATCAAATGAAAGTCAAATACATTCAAACAAAGCTTTTTGAATCAAACGAAAATCAAATGAATTCAACAAAGTTAATTAAGTCAAATGAAAGTCAAACACTTTCATCAAAGCTTTTAGAATAAAATGAAAGTCAAATACATTCAATCAAAGCTTTTTGAATCAAATCGAAGTCAATTGCATTCCACAATGCTAATTGAGTCAAATGAAAGTCAAACACATTCAACGAAGCTAATTGAGTCAAATGAAAGTCAAACACATTCAAACAAAGCTTTTTGAATTAAATGAAAGTCAAATGCATTCAACAAAGCCAATTGAGTCAAATGAAAGTCAAACACATTCAAATAAAGCTTCTTAATTAAAATGAAAGTCAAATGCATTCAAGAAAGCTAATTGAGTCAATTGAAAGTCAAACACTTTCAACAAAGCGTTTTGAATCAAATGAAAGTCTAATACATTCAATCAAAGCTTTTTGAATCAAAAGAAAGTCAATTGCATTCCACAATGCTAATTGAGTGAAATGAAAGTCAAACACAAACAAAGCTTTAAGAATCAAATGAAAGTCAAATACATTCAAACAAAGCTTTTTGAATCAAACGAAAATCAAATGAATTCAACAAAGCTAATTGAGTCAAATGAAAGTCAAACACTTTCATCAAAGCTTTTAGAATAAAATGAAATTCAAATACATTCAATCAAACCTTTTTGAATCAAATCGAAGTTAATTGCATTCCACAATGCTAATTGAGTCAAATGAAATTCAAACACATTCAACGAAGCTAATTGAGTCAAAAGAAAGTCAAACACATTCAAACAATGCTTTTTGAATAAAATGAAAGTCAAATGCATTCAACAAAGCCAATTGAGTCAAATGAAAGTCAAACACATTCAAATAAAGCTCCTTGATTAAAATGAAAGTCAAATGCATTCAACAAAGCTAATTGTGTCAAATGAAAGTCAAACACTTTCAACAAAGCTTTTAGAATCAAATGAAAGTCAAACACATTCAAACAAAGCTTTTTGAATCAAATGAAAGTCAAATGTATTCAACAAAGCTAATTGAGTCAAATGAAAGTCAAACACTTTCAACAAAGCGTTTTGAATCAAAAGAAAGTCAAATACATTAAATCAAAGCGTTTTGAATCAAATGAAAGTCAATTGCATTCCACAATGCTAATTGAGTCAAATAAAAGTCAAACACATTCAACAAAGCTAATTGAGTCAAAAGAAAGTCAAACACATTCAAACAAAGCTTTTTGAATCAAATGAAAGTAAAATGCGTTTAACAAAGCTAATTGCGTCAAATGAAAGTCAAACACTTTCAATAAAGCTAATTGAGTCAAATGAAAGTCAAACACATTCAAACAAAGGTTTTTGATTCAAATGAAAGTCAAATGCATTCAACAAAGCTAATTGAGTCAAATGAAAGTCAAACACTTTCAACAAAGCATTTAGAATCAAATGAAAGTTAAACACATTCAAACAAAGCTTTTTGAATCAAATGAAAATCAAATGAATTCAACAAAGCTAATTGACTCAAATGAAAGTCAAACACTTTCATCAAAGCTTTTAGAATCAAATGAAAGTTAAATACATTCAAACAAAGCTTTTTGAATCAAATCAAAGTCAATTGCATTCCATAATGCTAATTGAGTCAAATGAAAGTCAAACACATTCAACGAAGCTAATTGAGTCAAATGAAAGTCAAACACATTCAAACAAAGCTTTTTGAATCAAATGAAAGTCAAATGCATTCAACAAAGCCAATTGTGTCAAATGAAAGTCAAACACATTCAAACATAGCTTCTTGATTCAAATGAAAGTCAGATGCATTCATCAAAGCTAATTGAGTCAAATGAAAGTCAAACACTTTCAACAAAGCGTTTAGAATCAAATGAAAGTCAAATACATTCAATCAAAGCTTTTTGAATCAAATGAAAGTCAATTGCATTCTACAATGCTAATTAAGTCAAATGTAAGTCAAACACATTCAACAAAGCTAATTGAGTCAAAAGAAAGTCAAACACATTCAAACAAAGCTTTTTGAATCAAATAAAAGTCAAATGCATTCAACAAAGCCAATTGAGTCAAATGAAAGTCAAGCACATTCAAACAAAGCTTCTTGATTCAAATAAAAGTCAAATGCATTCAACAAAGCTAATTGAGTTAAATGAAAGTCAAACACTTTCAACAAAGCGTTTAGAATCAAATGAAAGTCAAATACATTCAATCAAAGCTTTTTGAATCAAATGAAAGTCAATTGCATTCCACAATGCTAATTAAGTCAAATGTAAGTCAAACACATTCAACAAAGATAATTGAGTCAAATGAAAGTCAAACACATTCAAACAAAGATTTTTGAATCAAATGAAAGTCAAACGCATTCAACAAATCTAATTGAGTCAAATGAAAGTCAAACACTTTCAACAAAGCTAATTGAGTCAAATGAAAGTCAAACACTTTCAAACAAAGCTTTTTGATTCAAATGAGAGTCAAATGCATTCAACAAAGCTAATTGAGTTAAATGAAAGTCAAACACATTCAAACAAAGCTTTTTGATTCAAATGCAAGTCAAATGCATTCAACAAAGCTAATTGAGTCAAATGAAAGTCAAACACTTTCAACAAAGCTTTTAGAATCAAATGAAAGTCAATACATTCAAACAAAGCTTTTTGAATCAAACGAAAATAAAATGAATTCAACAAAGCTAATTGAGTCAAATGAAATTCAAACACTTTCAACAAAGCTAATTGAGTCAAATGAAAGTCAAACACTTTCAAACAAAGCTTTTTGATTCAAATGAGAGTCAAATGCATTCAACAAAGCTAATTGAGTCAAATGAAAGTCAAACACATTCAAACAAAGCTTTTTGATTCAAATGAAAGTCAAATGCATTCAACAAAGCTAATTGAGTCAAATGAAAGTCAAACACTTTCAACAAAGCATTTAGAATCAAATGAAAGTCAAATACATTCAATCAAAGCTTTTTAAATCAAATGAAAGTCAATTGCATTCTACAATGCTAATTAAGTCAAATGTAAGTCAAACACATTCAACAAAGCTAATTGAGTCAAAAGAAAGTCAAACACATTCAAACAAAGCTTTTTGAATCAAATAAAAGTCAAATGCATTCAACAAAGCCAATTGAGTCAAATGAAAGTCAAACACATTCAAACAAAGCTTCTTGATTCAAATAAAAGTCAAATGCATTCAACAAAGCTAATTCAGTTAAATGAAAGTCAAACACTTTCAACAAATCGTTTAGAATCAAATGAAAGTCAAATACATTCAATCAAAGCTTTTTGAATCAAATGAAAGTCAATTGCATTCCACAATGCTAATTAAGTCAAATGTAAGTCAAACACATTCAACAAAGCTAATTGAGTCAAAAGAAAGTCAAACACATTCAAACAAAGATTTTTGAATCAAATGAAAGTCAAACGCATTCAACAAATCTAATTGAGTCAAATGAAAGTCAAACACTTTCAACAAAGCTAATTGAGTCAAATGAAAGTCAAACACTTTCAAACAAAGCTTTTTGATTCAAATGAGAGTCAAATGCATTCAACAAAGCTAATTGAGTCAAATGAAAGTCAAACACATTCAAACAAAGCTTTTTGATTCAAATGAAAGTCAAATGCTTTCAACAAAGCTAATTGAGTCAAATGAAAGTCAAACACTTTCAACAAAGCTTTTAGAATCAAATGAAAGTCAATACATTCAAACATAGCTTTTTGAATCAAACGAAAATCAAATGAATTCAAAAAAACCAATTGAGTCAAATGAAAGTCAAACACTTTCATCAATGCTTTTTGAATAAAATGAAAGTCAAATACATTCAATCAAAGCTTTTTGAATCAAATCGAAGTAAATTGCATTCCACAATGCTAATTGAGTCAAATGAAAGTCAAACACATTCAACGAGGCTAATTGAGTCAAATGAAAGACAAACACATTCAAACAAAGCTTTTTGAATCAAATGAAAGTCAAATGCATTCAGCAAAGCCAATTGAGTCAAATGAAATTCAAACACATTCAAATAAAGCTTCTTGATTAAAATGAAAGTCAATTGCATTCAACAAAGCTAATTGAGACAAATGAAAGTCAAACACTTTCAACAAAGCTTTTAGAATCAAATGAAAGTAAAACACATTCAAACAAAGCTTCTTGATTCAAATAAAAGTCAAATGCATTCAACAAAGCTAATTGAGTTAAATGAAAGTCAAAAACTTTCAACAAAGCGTTTAGAATCAAATGAAAGTCAAATACATTCAATCAAAGCTTTTTGAATCACATGAAAGTCAATTGCATTCCACAATGCTAATTAAGTCAAATGTAAGTCAAACACATTCAACAAAGCTAATTGAGTCAAATGAAAGTCAAACACATTCAAACAAAGATTTTTGAATCAAATGAAAGTCAAACGCATTCAACAAATCTAATTGAGTCAAATGAAAGTCAAACACTTTCAACAAAGCTAATTGAGTCAAATGAAAGTCAAACACTTTCAAACAAAGCTTTTTGAATCAAATAAAAGTCAAATGCATTCAACAAAGCCAATTGAGTCAAATGAAAGTCAAACACATTCAAACAAAGCTTCTTGATTCAAATAAAAGTCAAATGCATTCAACAAAGCAAATTGAGTTAAATGAAAGTCAAACACTTTCAACAAAGCGTTTAGAATCAAATGAAAGTCAAATACATTCAATCAAAGCTTTTTGAATCAAATGAAAGTCAATTGCATTCCACAATGCTAATTAAGTCAAATGTAAGTCAAACACATTCAACAAAGCTAATTGAGTCAAAAGAAAGTCAAACACATTCAAACAAAGATTTTTGAATCAAATGAAAGTCAAACGCATTCAACAAATCTAATTAAGTCAAATGAAAGTCAAACACATTCAACGAGGCTAATTGAGTCAAATGAAAGTCAAACACATTCAATCAAAGCTTTTTGAATCAAATGAAAGTCAAATGCATTCAACAAAGCCAATTGAGTCAAATGAAATTCAAACACATTCAAATAAAGCTTCTTGATTAAAATGAAAGTCAAATGCATTCAACAAAGCTAATTGTGTCAAATGAAAGTCAAACACTTCAACAAAGCTTTTAGAATCAAATGAAAGTCAAACACATTCAAACAAAGCTTTTTGAATCAAATGAAAGTCAAATACATTCAATCAAAGCTTTTTGAATCAAATGAAAGTCAATTGCATTCCACAATGCTAATTAAGTCAAATGTAAGTCAAACACATTCAACAAAGCTAATTGAGTCAAAAGAAAGTCAAACACATTCAAACAAAGATTTTTGAATCAAATGAAAGTCAAACGCATTCAACAAATCTAATTGAGTCAAATGAAAGTCAAACACTTTCAACAAAGCTAATTGAGTCAAATGAAAGTCAAACACTTTCAAACAAAGCTTTTTGATTCAAATGAGAGTCAAATGCATTCAACAAAGCTAATTGAGTCAAATGAAAGTCAAACACATTCAAACAAAGCTTTTTGATTCAAATGAAAGTCAAATGCTTTCAACAAAGCTAATTGAGTCAAATGAAAGTCAAACACTTTCAACAAAGCTTTTAGAATCAAATGAAAGTCAATACATTCAAACATAGCTTTTTGAATCAAACGAAAATCAAATGAATTCAACAAAGCTAATTGAGTCAAATGAAAGTCAAACACTTTCATCAATGCTTTTTGAATAAAATGAAATTCAAACACATTCAAACAAAGCTTTTTGAATCAAAAGAAAGTCAAATGCATTCAACAAAGCCAATTGAGTCAAATGAAAGTCAAACACATTCAACGAGGCTAATTGAGTCAAATGAAAGTCAAACACATTCAAACAAAGCTTTTTGAATCAAATGAAAGTCAAATGCATTCAACAAAGCCAATTGAGTCAAATGAAATTCAAACACATTCAAATAAAGCTTCTTGATTAAAATGAAAGTCAATTGCATTCAACAAAGCTAATTGAGACAAATGAAAGTCAAACACTTTCAACAAAGCTTTTAGAATCAAATGAAAGTAAAACACATTCAAACAAAGCTTCTTGATTCAAATAAAAGTCAAATGCATTCAACAAAGCTAATTGAGTTAAATGAAAGTCAAACACTTTCAACAAAGCGTTTAGAATCAAATGAAAGTCAAATACATTCAATCAAAGCTTTTTGAATCACATGAAAGTCAATTAAATTCCACAATGCTAATTAAGTCAAATGTAAGTCAAACACATTCAACAAAGCTAATTGAGTCAAATGAAAGTCAAACACATTCAAACAAAGATTTTTGAATCAAATGAAAGTCAAACGCATTCAACAAATCTAATTGAGTCAAATGAAAGTCAAACACTTTCAACAAAGCTAATTGAGTCAAATGAAAGTCAAACACTTTCAAACAAAGCTTTTTGAATCAAATAAAAGTCAAATGCATTCAACAAAGCCAATTGAGTCAAATGAAAGTCAAACACATTCAAACAAAGCTTCTTGATTCAAATAAAAGTCAAATGCATTCAACAAAGCAAATTGAGTTAAATGAAAGTCAAACACTTTCAACAAAGCGTTTAGAATCAAATGAAAGTCAAATACATTCAATCAAAGCTTTTTGAATCAAATGAAAGTCAATTGCATTCCACAATGCTAATTAAGTCAAATGTAAGTCAAACACATTCAACAAAGCTAATTGAGTCAAAAGAAAGTCAAACACATTCAAACAAAGATTTTTGAATCAAATGAAAGTCAAACGCATTCAACAAATCTAATTAAGTCAAATGAAAGTCAAACACATTCAACGAGGCTAATTGAGTCAAATGAAAGTCAAACACATTCAAACAAAGCTTTTTGAATCAAATGAAAGTCAAATGCATTCAACAAAGCCAATTGAGTCAAATGAAATTCAAACACATTCAAATAAAGCTTCTTGATTAAAATGAAAGTCAAATGCATTCAACAAAGCTAATTGTGTCAAATGAAAGTCAAACACTTCAACAAAGCTTTTAGAATCAAATGAAAGTCAAACAAATTCAAACAAAGCTTTTTGAATCAAATGAAAGTCAAATACATTCAATCAAAGCTTTTTGAATCAAATGAAAGTCAATTGCATTCCACAATGCTAATTAAGTCAAATGTAAGTCAAACACATTCAACAAAGCTAATTGAGTCAAAAGAAAGTCAAACACATTCAAACAAAGATTTTTGAATCAAATGAAAGTCAAACGCATTCAACAAATCTAATTGAGTCAAATGAAAGTCAAACACTTTCAACAAAGCTAATTGAGTCAAATGAAAGTCAAACACTTTCAAACAAAGCTTTTTGATTCAAATGAGAGTCAAATGCATTCAACAAAGCTAATTGAGTCAAATGAAAGTCAAACACATTCAAACAAAGCTTTTTGATTCAAATGAAAGTCAAATGCTTTCAACAAAGCTAATTGAGTCAAATGAAAGTCAAACACTTTCAACAAAGCTTTTAGAATCAAATGAAAGTCAATACATTCAAACATAGCTTTTTGAATCAAACGAAAATCAAATGAATTCAACAAAGCTAATTGAGTCAAATGAAAGTCAAACACTTTCATCAATGCTTTTTGAATAAAATGAAAGTCAAATACATTCAATCAAAGCTTTTTGAATCAAATCGAAGTAAATTGCATTCCACAATGCTAATTGAGTCAAATGAAAGTCAAACACATTCAAACAAAGCTTTTTGAATCAAATGAAAGTCAAATGCATTCAACAAAGCCAATTGAGTCAAATGAAATTCAAACACATTCAAATAAAGCTTCTTGATTAAAATGAAAGTCAATTGCATTCAACAAAGCTAATTGAGACAAATGAAAGTCAAACACTTTCAACAAAGCTTTTAGAATCAAATGAAAGTAAAACACATTCAAACAAAGCTTCTTGATTCAAATAAAAGTCAAATGCATTCAACAAAGCTAATTGAGTTAAATGAAAGTCAAACACTTTCAACAAAGCGTTTAGAATCAAATGAAAGTCAAATACATTCAATCAAAGCTTTTTGAATCACATGAAAGTCAATTGCATTCCACAATGCTAATTAAGTCAAATGTAAGTCAAACACATTCAACAAAGCTAATTGAGTCAAATGAAAGTCAAACACATTCAAACAAAGATTTTTGAATCAAATGAAAGTCAAACGCATTCAACAAATCTAATTGAGTCAAATGAAAGTCAAACACTTTCAACAAAGCTAATTGAGTCAAATGAAAGTCAAACACTTTCAAACAAAGCTTTTTGAATCAAATAAAAGTCAAATGCATTCAACAAAGCCGATTGACTCAAATGAAAGTCAAACACATTCAAACAAAGCTTCTTGATTCAAATAAAAGTCAAATGCATTCAACAAAGCAAATTGAGTTAAATGAAAGTCAAACACTTTCAACAAAGCGTTTAGAATCAAATGAAAGTCAAATACATTCAATCAAAGCTTTTTGAATCAAATGAAAGTCAATTGCATTCCACAATGCTAATTAAGTCAAATGTAAGTCAAACACATTCAACAAAGCTAATTGAGTCAAAAGAAAGTCAAACACATTCAAACAAAGATTTTTGAATCAAATGAAAGTCAAACGCATTCAACAAATCTAATTAAGTCAAATGAAAGTCAAACACATTCAACGAGGCTAATTGAGTCAAATGAAAGTCAAACACATTCAAACAAAGCTTTTTGAATCAAATGAAAGTCAAATGCATTCAACAAAGCCAATTGAGTCAAATGAAATTCAAACACATTCAAATAAAGCTTCTTGATTAAAATGAAAGTCAAATGCATTCAACAAAGCTAATTGTGTCAAATGAAAGTCAAACACTTTCAACAAAGCTTTTAGAATCAAATGAAAGTCAAACACATTCAAACAAAGCTTTTTGAATCAAATGAAAGTCAAATACATTCAATCAAAGCTTTTTGAATCAAATGAAAGTCAATTGCATTCCACAATGCTAATTAAGTCAAATGTAAGTCAAACACATTCAACAAAGCTAATTGAGTCAAAAGAAAGTCAAACACATTCAAACAACGATTTTTGAATCAAATGAAAGTCAAACGCATTCAACAAATCTAATTGAGTCAAATGAAAGTCAAACACTTTCAACAAAGCTAATTGAGTCAAATGAAAGTCAAACACTTTCAAACAAAGCTTTTTGATTCAAATGAGAGTCAAATGCATTCAACAAAGCTAATTGAGTCAAATGAAAGTCAAACACATTCAAACAAAGCTTTTTGATTCAAATGAAAGTCAAATGCTTTCAACAAAGCTAATTGAGTCAAATGAAAGTCAAACACTTTCAACAAAGCTTTTAGAATCAAATGAAAGTCAATACATTCAAACATAGCTTTTTGAATCAAACGAAAATCAAATGAATTCAACAAAGCTAATTGAGTCAAATGAAAGTCAAACACTTTCATCAATGCGTTTTAAATAAAATGAAAGTCAAATACATTCAATCAAAGCTTTTTGAATCAAATCGAAGTAAATTGCATTCCACAATGCTAATTGAGTCAAATGAAAGTCAAACACATTCAACGAGGCTAATTGAGTCAAATGAAAGTCAAACACATTCAAACAAAGCTTTTTGAATCAAATGAAAGTCAAATGCATTCAACAAAGCCAATTGAGTCAAATGAAATTCAAACACATTCAAATAAAGCTTCTTGATTAAAATGAAAGTCAATTGCATTCAACAAAGCTAATTGAGACAAATGAAAGTCAAACACTTTCAACAAAGCTTTTAGAATCAAATGAAAGTAAAACACATTCAAACAAAGCTTCTTGATTCAAATAAAAGTCAAATGCATTCAACAAAGCTAATTGAGTTAAATGAAAGTCAAACACTTTCAACAAAGCGTTTAGAATCAAATGAAAGTCAAATACATTCAATCAAAGCTTTTTGAATCAAATGAAAGTCAATTGCATTCCACAATGCTAATTAAGTCAAATGTAAGTCAAACACATTCAACAAAGCTAATTGAGTCAAATGAAAGTCAAACACATTCAAACAAAGATTTTTGAATCAAATGAAAGTCAAACGCATTCAACAAATCTAATTGAGTCAAATGAAAGTCAAACACTTTCAACAAAGCTAATTGAGTCAAATGAAAGTCAAACACTTTCAAACAAAGCTTTTTGAATCAAATAAAAGTCAAATGCATTCAACAAAGCCAATTGAGTCAAATGAAAGTCAAACACATTCAAACAAAGCTTCTTGATTCAAATAAAAGTCAAATGCATTCAACAAAGCAAATTGAGTTAAATGAAAGTCAAACACTTTCAACAAAGCGTTTAGAATCAAATGAAAGTCAAATACATTCAATCAAAGCTTTTTGAATCAAATGAAAGTCAATTGCATTCCACAATGCTAATTAAGTCAAATGTAAGTCAAACACATTCAACAAAGCTAATTGAGTCAAAAGAAAGTCAAACACATTCAAACAAAGATTTTTGAATCAAATGAAAGTCAAACGCATTCAACAAATCTAATTAAGTCAAATGAAAGTCAAACACATTCAACGAGGCTAATTGAGTCAAATGAAAGTCAAACACATTCAAACAAAGCTTTTTGAATCAAATGAAAGTCAAATGCATTCAACAAAGCCAATTGAGTCAAATGAAATTCAAACACATTCAAATAAAGCTTCTTGATTAAAATGAAAGTCAATTGCATTCAACAAAGCTAATTGAGACAAATGAAAGTCAAACACTTTCAACAAAGCTTTTAGAATCAAATGAAAGTAAAACACATTCAAACAAAGCTTCTTGATTCAAATAAAAGTCAAATGCATTCAACAAAGCTAATTGAGTTAAATGAAAGTCAAACACTTTCAACAAAGCGTTTAGAATCAAATGAAAGTCAAATACATTCAATCAAAGCTTTTTGAATCAAATGAAAGTCAATTGCATTCCACAATGCTTATTAAGTCAAATGTAAGTCAAACACATTCAACAAAGCTAATTGAGTCAAATGAAAGTCAAACACATTCAAACAAAGATTTTTGAATCAAATGAAAGTCAAACGCATTC